>NW_027491907.1:0-724316 GCF_021521415.1 Bidens hawaiensis
CTGCACGATGTGCAAGATCAGTTAGTTTTTGGTACCCAGTCTATAGTAACACTGGGTGAACCTGATTCATCTAAAGTTGTCACGGGTTGCCATGACATGTCTTTTCGATCATCTAATATGGAACTTGATGACTTGATCACCGGTGATTTAGGCAGCCATTCATATTTATTTTTAAAAGATTTGTTGTTGTTTGTATGAATGGATGGCTTAGTCTCTGGTTTATGAGTGGGAGACACAGGTGACTTTGTCTTCCTAACACGTTTCGATCCAGAAACAGAGTTGGTTCTTGCGACCGAAGCATTGTTTCTATCACGTTTCCGAAACGTGTTTGGCTTGGTCTAATGAGTACTAACCCTACCAACATTGTTTCTCCTCCAGTCATTGTCAGAGGGATTTACCTTATAATACCTTGATTTTCTTTGATAGGTACTTTGAGGCATATTCCTCTGACAGTATCCATATTATGGAACATATGGACGGTGTGGGCAATTTCTAGCAATATGACCAGGAGTACCACAATTAAAACATGTTTGACGTTTTATGTGAAATTAATTATGGTCAACTCCTTGTCTAAACCTGTTGTGTGAGCTAGTTTGCTTCATTTTGCATTTAGCACCTGACTCATTGTTAGGTTTTTCACAACTTTGATCACTCGAACTTCCTTCTTTAACAAAATTAGATGATATATGTTTATGAGGTTTCTTATTTTTATCAATTTTATTCAAAAACACATCACCAAATTTCAATGTTTTGGAAGAATCAACCACAAAATTGTCTTTTCTCTTAAAAACAGAGCCCACACAAACATCCGAAGACACAGAATTCAAACAGGTAAATTTAAAGAAATATTAGAATCAAAAGTCTTTATTATTCAAAACAGGCAAATCATCATCCTCATCAATCCAATCCTTGATAATTACTTCATTTGCACGTGAAGTAAATGCATTAGAATCATTCACCCCTGAGGTTGACTCAGTAGCTTTTACTGAATCAGGAGCATCTTTCTCATTCTCATTGTTCTTACCATATTTCATGGTTTTTACCCTTTCTTCCTGTTCTTTGGTAAGAGGAAGACTTGTGTAATTCTCGTTGTATGGAGGGGGTACAGAACTGTATCTGATCCCCTTGCCAGCATTTTCTTTCCACCATAATTGATTCTCAATCATGGAGATAACAACAGTACTGGAGCCTTCGAATTTTTTAACGTCTAGTTCAGCCCTTTTAAATTTATCAGTTAAATTAATAACTTATAATTTAGAGGCTCCCGGTTCAGCAGTTAACTCAGCAATTTTATGTTTAGCATCCAAATGATGACAACATTTTATACTAAAATCTTATTGAAGTTTTTAAAAATTCTTTTACTGTGCTTCAATTTTATCTCTAAAGGCTTTTCATTTTTCTTAAGGGTAAAATTTTCATATTTTATTGATTCCATTTCTCTAAGCAAGTTACTATTATGAGATTTGTAAAGATCTACTTAATTAATGCAAGCTTGAGAACATAATTGGGAACTTACCTAGGATGAGTTGGAGGGAGTGAAAGCCATGAAAGAAAACTGAAGCTCCTTAACTTGTTCCTCAGCAGCATTCTCATCTTCAGCAATTTCAACATGAGCAAAATTTGCAGTCTGATTATCTAAGTTGAGGGCTGCCATCTGATCATTCTAGGAAAACTGTTGAGCTACCATACCTCTCTCACCTTCACCCGTACCTGCCCCATTTTCTCCTAAAGCATTTCCCACTGGAACCAACGCCCTTTCTCTGTTCCCTTCCTTTGTTGGGTTAGTGCCTTCACGAGTAAAGTGACCCGGATCTTGAAAATTGTAACACCTTAGAGTGTCCTTGTTAAAACCCACCTTCTGATTTCTGGCACCTTCCAGTTGTTTCTGCCTGTTCTTTTAGTAGAATTCTTTGCACCAAACACTGCCATGGCGATTTGCCAAGAGATATCCCATTTCTTCTACATCATCAAGATGAATTTGATCTAGCTCAACAGCTACTACTGGTTGAACTAGATCTCTAGCAAGAAAGGCATTGTAACAATTCATGAACCCCGCCATCAAACCAATGTTTTCTTGATTTTCCTTTGGAATGGAGGGAATATGACTGGAACCCTGACTAGAAGAAGCAACTGATGTTTTGAGGTTTAACAGTAGTAGCATATGGTTGAGCAGGTTTAGTAAAGAACATTGGAGCTGGTTGCGGTAGAACTTGAGAGAATTGACCCTGGGCGGATTTAAACATGGAGAAGTTGTTCTGAGGTTGATGTTGTAGATTATGTTGCCCTTGAGTAGCTTTAAACATTGAGAAGCTATCTTGTGAAATAAGTGCATTGTTGGAAGCAGCACTGTAGCCAGCTGCAATGTAAGAGTTTTCATGGTTTATGGCAAGCCGCTTGTCATTCATGTCACAAGCCATAACTTTTGACAGAGTTAGCCTATTTAGATCTTTCATCTTCTTAATCACCGCAACATTCATATCCCAACTTTGAGGCAGTAAATTTACCAGCTTATTGTTTGTTTCAGCGGTTGTCAGATTGATATTTGTAGATCTCATCTCAGTTACTAGGGTTATGAACCTATGCAGCTGAGTTTCCAACGATTCTCCCAAAACGTGATTAAATATGTTGAACTTCTATCGCAAAAGATCTTGACGACTTCTCCTCATGTCCTAATACCCTCATACACCTCAATCAGGGCTTCCCACAAAGCCTTAGCAGACTGCAGTTTTCTAAATCCCAATGCAATCTCATATGAGAGTGCCATGGTTAAAGTAGAAAGTGCCTTGTCATCCTCTTCAACCTTTTCAAATTAATCATCATCCTATAGTTCGATAGGTTTCACAGCAACTTTCTCAGAGTTTTCACGTTGGTATGTGCTAATTTGTAGACCTCTAACAATACTTGTCCAAACCTTGCCATCTTTCATTTTGACGTATTTTTCAAACCTGAACTTCCACTCGCTAAAACCCTCATGAGACAACAGACGAGGTATACGAGTGGTAGTTCACATTATAGAGTCCAATTATTGGTGTAGTGTAGCATTAGTTGACCCATTAGTTATTTGATCCATTTCAAATAAAACGAAGACTGGTGCAGTAACAAAGTCCAAATGATTTATTAATTAAACTAAGTCCCAAAACTGATAAGGCCTAAGTATCTAGTCCAGCCGAGAACTAGGATGATCAACAGAGAACACAGGTTGACCGAGAACATGCATTGACCGAAAACAAAGGTTGACCGAAAACAACCAAAGTCAACAGAGAATCCTGCGATTTGACCAAAAACGAGTGAAATCCACCGAGAACTAACAAATTGCACCGAGAGCGCTTGAAATTTAACAAAAAAAAATCCATAAAACTGGCCGAAAATGATGATAATTTTCTTCAGGAACCCAGAGCGAGGCCGAAATCTCTTAAAAGACCCTGAAAACAATAAAAAATGCCTGAGAATGCCGTTAAAGCCGTTAAATCTAGGAAGCAACTAAATCCCAAAATCAGTGGGATTTGAATATTGACCAAATATAACACAAATTTTTACCCAAAAACAGTTACTTCTCCGATGAGTGAAATAACCAGAAAAACAAAAAACAATTCCACCACGATGATTAAAGCACCAAAACCTTGAATCTATGACATCATAACCGAGCCTAGAAGAGGTCAATAGGCTTTGATACCAATTGTAAGTCCTTAGAAAAACTTTCATTGTGATATCAACGATCTCGTTGTTAAGCAGATATTAACACGAGATGATTCTGTATAAAGCAATGAAACAAGAAAAGAACACGGGCACAATGCTTCAAAACACACGTATTATAACGTCGGGTACTTAAGCACAAAGTTGCACGATCACTCATTCAATACACGCTATGAACGGAAAACCTTTACCCTAGATACAATAGATCTATATATAGGGACTATAACCTAGCCCAACACAAGCCCAAAGCCCACCGAGATCTCTTGGATCTCGGTTTACATATAAGCCCAAAACAAAATACTAACAAGTCCAAAACTAAAGTACAAACCAAACTAGTAAAGGCCCAACAGGCTGCAGGGTCACAAGCTTAACTCACAATTGATGATATATATTAGAAACAACGAATGCTGGGGAATGGAAGTCAAGTTAATCTAGCAATGTTTGAGCACATTAAAGATTTCCAAGATGCAAGTGGAATAGGGTTGATTTCTTAAAGTGAAGTTGACACTGAATCAGATTCTGATGTTTCTAGCCAAATGAATCCGACTACATTTTCTTGCAAGGCTAAATTTGACGAGGTCAGTTCTTCTTCTGATTCTAAGTTATCAGACAATGTGTTTTATTCTAATTGTGAAACAATTAAGTCTAAAATTGATTTTATTAATGCTCATAATGATTGACTAATGAAAGAACTTACTTCAATCAAGGATACATATAGACAATCATTAGAGTCACAAATGAAAGCTAGAGAAAAGATTGAGGGATTGTCTATAAGTAATCATGATTTGAAAGTAGAACTTTTGGTGAAATTGACCATTAATGATAAACAATTTCAGGAAATTCTCAAACATAGATCTAAAATAACCGAGCTTGAAAATGAAGTTCTAGAGTTGAAAAGCAAACAGGAAAAATTTAGAAACTCAACATTTTTTTGAATGAAATAATTGAAGTATCTGGTAAACAAAAAGGTTCTACAAAAGGTTTAGGCTTTGTTGAAGTTTGAAGAAACACGGATCTGATCCCCTTGACGGGTCCTAGATCCAATGAGTCCACAGAGTAGGATACAATAACAACCAACACGATATGAGCACAATTTCCCAAAGTCCAGTGACTGGAACCTACAAAACAAACACCGTGAGCTCGTTATGGGAAGGGCAAGGGGGGTCTTCCTGTAACCACCCTCCGGCGTGATAATATGTACAGTTCTTAACAGAGAAAGTACTTAAGTAATCTTAGTAGATAGTTGGGAGTTAATGAATACCTTATGCAGGTCGAGGGTATTTATTGCCGAAGGATGTGGAAATATGATTGGGCCAGCTGTCCCGTTCTAGAAGATCTCCTGTAACCGTCTGGACATGTATCCTTATGTGACAGGTTGAGCTATACGTCCCTTGTGCATGGGTATAACAACCTGGACACGCGTCATTCTATGATAGGATGAGTTAATTCCTAGCCATGTGCATGGTTATAACAACCTGACCAGGTGTCCTCAATTCATTGGTAAATGGGTCACGTATCCTTTAAGTAACAATCATGGTTATTCTTCTAGAATGTAATTAGTTAATTACAGCTGTCATGTGGCATTGTCTTCTTGTCGCCCCAGCGGGTGAATATGTTACCCTGCAGATGACTTTTTAGGGTGCCTGGATGCATCCGCGTATGATAAGTTATGCGGGTGATTCATATGTCCCGCAGGTGGCATGTGAGGGGTTTCTCTCCGACTTGCGGGGTGATACTTAAGGGTATTTGGGTCTTTTTGGTACCCTATCTCTATAAGTCCCCCCAGTCCAGTGTTTCTACCGCGTGAAGTTTTTATACGGGTGAAATTTTGGACTTAAGGTATATTTGGGGAGTTTTGAATTTTGGAGTTTGGTAGAAATATCTTATGTTGTTGATGTGGATAACTATGAAAAAGGACAAGTTGACCAGTTGCAGGTGCGTGAACAGATTATGGGACGTTTATGCCGGCTGTCACTGAACCTGACTGTACACTTTTTCTCTTTATCGAATTTCCCGCGTGACGTGGCGTTTGCTGGGTGGATGGTAATTTTCTCTCTCCACTGTTCGTATCCCATCGCATTAATTGCGATGGGTATAAATGGTGGAGATTATCTTCCTTTCAAAGTTTTATCACCCTTGATTTTCCTAATTCTTCTTTGTTTTCTCTTCAATTCACTAACCGATCTTTCAATTCTCTTCACAATTGCTCGTTGTTATCCATATATAGTTGAAACGATGGCTAGTGATACGAGATCTTCAGTACCGAATATCGATACTGTAGAGATTAAATGGGATATCTCTGAGTACGAAATGTTACTTCGTACTTATTTTATCCCACCTAAATGGGGACCAGAATTCCCCAATGTCGGATCCGTCCCAAGCATGCCTCCTGGCGGGAAGATGGCAGTATATTATGATTACTTTGTATATGTGAATTTTCGGTTTCCGATAACCAAATATCTCATGAAGGTACTAAGTGCCTATGGGATCCATTTATCCTAGTTACATCCTCTTACACTCATGTAGATTTGACACATCGAATTTTTGTGTACGGCGAAGGGGATGCTACCCTGAATTGACTGATTCCCGGTGTTCTACTGGATGACCAACCGTGGCGGATGGTTCAAGTGCTATCCTAAAGCTGACAGGATCGTTGGCATCATGCCCGAGGGCGATTCGAAGGATTGGCGCCACAAGTTCTTCTGGATTTCAGAGGACGTCGTTCCAGATGCTATGGTCCGTCGTCCGGCCAACGAGGTTCTCCTGGAAGTTGTTGCAGCTCCTCACGAGGGCCGGGAGTGGTTCCGCACTTTGGTTCCAGAACCATCCCCGATGCGGGTTTTTCTCGAGGAAGCCCTAGTATGTGCAGGGATAAGCCGCCCGTGGCCATATCCAGGTTTAGAGCTTGTCTTTATGGGCGTGAACAAACGTAAGTTTCATTCTCTTTACTCCCTTTTATTTCATATGAAACATTTTTTACTGCCTTTTTATGTGTTTTTCAGGTGAAAGGCCTATGTTGAATGCCCTTTTTGAAGACAGGGATTGCACGAGAAGCGTATTCGTGATGCAAAAGAGATTCCTGTCCAAGAAAGGACACGGCATCAATTTCTCTTCCTTTCGAAAGTATGTGTTGAACCTGAAACTTCGGAAGCTATCTTCCAGACAGGTGCGTATACTATTAATCCTCATCCGCTCAATGCTCTTACTTCTGATGGGGTAGTCGTCATTCTTTCTTCGAGTGACGAATCAACATCCCTAGAAGAAGAAGACTCCGATGACGCTTCTGAAATTTCATCTGTCTCGCGTCTATTGGCAGAGTTGGAGTGGAAGAGAAATCTCCAATCCTTTTGGGAGAGCGATACGGGCGTTAACCCCACGTTCACCGAGGAAGCTCCAGCGACAAAGAAGCAACGGACACATCATCCGAAGAGGAGAGTCAGCCTTGCTGAACCTGAAGGTGAGACACTACCATTCCCGACTCCGGAGAAAGGGGATAGGCCGTTAACTCCTCTGTTTGAGGAAAATCAAGAGACTCCACGTACTCCACCGAAAACCGAAGATCTGCTGGCCTATCTATTTAAGGCTAGGGATAATTCCAGTCCCAAGCGGAAGGGGCCAGCTACTGATGCGGAAGCGCCTAAAATGCAGACATCGCCACTGCAGACTACCCGAGAATTTCTGACTTCTTCCTCACCATTTCTGACGGGTGAGGAGGGAAGTTTGTATTCTCATCAATCTCTGCCACATGTGTTTTCTTCTATCCGGTGCGTCCCCAAACATTAAATTCTGATTATTATGGGGAGGCAAATCCGGGTGAAGATTACCATATGTTTATCCCTAGTTGGAACTTTGTGGAGGGATCTCGCTTTACCAATCCGGACACTTGTGTGGCTTTTGTCAACCACTGTGTTACGCCTGCGGAGCGAAACCATCAGTGTTTTCGTCCTCTCCAAGACCTTTATCTCGATTATTCCTCGTCTTTAGCCAACACTATGGCTTGTGGGCAGGAAATTTTACGCGAGTGGCGGTCAATGGGGGAACGATGGGGTGAGCTGATTCAATCCTCTGAGGAAGCGCAGAAGGGGGCTCATGAGCAAAGCCTGGCTGCCAAACTGCCAAGTGGAAGGCGTCTAATGCTGAAATCGCTCTCAGAAATGATAAAGATAGGCATACAGCTGCTACCCGTCAATGGGAAGAAGCTTGCAAGAAACAAAACACCGTTCTTCAAGCTGCCCAGGCTGAAATTCAAAAGAAGAAGTATGACTTGGCTAAGGCACTTGAATCCAATTCGGCGTAAGAAGAACAAGCGGACCACCAAGGCATCCTTATCCAGGAGCTTGAGGCGGAATCAAAGGTGCAGAAGGAGATGGCGGAGCTTAATGAGAAAAGAGCTAATGACATGCAAGCTACGTATGACTCACTTCTGCAGGCGCGTGTTGAAGTGGAAGCCCGTGCAGTGGAATACTTAAATGAAAAGAAAAAAAATAGCTGACGGGAACAATGAGCTTCAGGAGAGTGCGGAGCGGGCAGAGAGGGAACGACGTTGGCTATTGGGCCAAGGTCTTAAAGCGGTATGTTATCCAACTCTTCCATTGTTACCAACATTTTTTGTGTTTGGCAATTGTTACTGAATCTGTTTTTCCTCTATACGTCATTTAGCATATCAAGGATGGGACGGAATTGTTGGTGCATAATGTCAGTAGTTTAGTATATAGTGTTTTGTATGTGTCTGTAATCGTGTTAGATTGGTTGTTTTGGTTTTAGATATGGTGTCACACAAGTTCGCCTGATGTAAGTGAACTTGTGGACAAGCGAAGTTAAGACAACTTTGTGTAATCTGTTAGGCGAAGTTGTCGAGGCCTATATATGCCTAACTTCGGCTTGTTTAGAAAGAGAGTTTTTTGAGTTTTTCCAGAACGTGTCTTGTGATTAGTGATATCACGTGTTGAAGTGTTGCAATAAAAACGTGTTTATTAGTATTGTAACGTGTGTTTGCGTATCGTCTCAACGTTTTACATATCTTAAGCTCGTATCGTATTACGTGGGGATTCCGCACCCTCGTGTTACGAGATACTCCTGTGTAGATCCGGCTGGGAACCTACAATTGGTATCAGAGCGTTTGCTCGTGATTGTGTGGTTCGGGATTATCACACGGGTGTTAAGATCGTTCCGTTTGACTATTCGCGGAACGAGTTTACGTTGAAATACCTAGTTTTTGTGTCTTACCCATCTCCCACCATCAAATATAACCCATTACACCTTCGCATACCTCGCAATATGTCAAATTAAAACCTGCAAAAACCTTTTGTTCATCAGGCGAAGTTTCCGTCATCGTTTGTAGGGTTTAAGCGAACTTATAAGGTTTAAGCGAAGTTATAGAGAAGGAGAAGTTAAGAACAGGCGAAGTTTTCAACAGCGAAGTTAGGAAGTTAAGCGAAGTTAAGTTGTTAAGAGAAGTTAAGTTGTTAAGCGAAGTTAAGCTCAAGCGAAGTTAAACACAACTTCGCCATCTGATCACTGTTCAAAATAAAAAAAAATTTAAATTCTTTCTTTGTAGTTCGAGTCGTGTTTCTTTCAACTATGACTTCGATAAACATTACAGAACTGGTAAAAATGTAGGTTGAAGCCAGTTCAGCAACTAAAGCTCCAAAAATGCTTAAGGGTACCGATTTCGTTGCATGGAAAGATCGGTTTGAACAGTACGTGAAGTATCAAGACGCTAAGATGTGGGTTTGCATTCAAGATGGATACATTCCACCGACATCCTTGTTTGAAGGTCGTGATCAAATTAAGAAGTACAATAAGATGGAAGAGGAGGAAAAGAAAATGTATGAGGCAGAAAGTAAAGCTCATGCAGCAATAACAATGGCTCTTCCACAAGAGATTCTTCATATCTTCAAGAAGTACAAAACCGATATAAAATGTATTATCACCTGATGACCGAACTTTGCAATTCTCTGTATTCAAATATTTGAAAATGTATGTGGGGATACGTGCTTCCAAGAAAAAGCAACTAAAAACCCAATTCTCTGTATTCAAATATTTGAAAAATGAATCACTTGACGATATCATCACAAGATATTATCACCTGATGACCGAACTTAGCAATTAATCCATTGAATACAAAGAAGAAGAGATAGTAGAGAAACTTCTTGATGCTCTTCCACCGAAATGGGAAATGTACACGGTTTTGATGAGAGAGGATAAAGACTTTGCCAATATTGATTTGGAAACAGCAGTCAATAAGTTACGAAATTTTGAACTTAACATGGTTCGGAAGGAGACACCAACTGATCAGGTTCAGGATCCGGGAATGTATGGTGCGAAAGTCAGACCAAGTTCAAGTTCAAAATCAGAATCCTCTGCCTACTACTCAAAGGGAGAATCAACTCAAACTCAACTCGTGATGGTCATGTGACTCTCAATATGGATGGTGACGTATGTTTCGTAGCTGGAGGTAGTAATTCTTCAAAACCTCAAGCCACAACAGGAAATTTCTCGTCAAATGTTTCGAGCTACAACTACTCACAGATGCCCATGAGTGTTAAATCAGCTGAACAACAGTTTTCTCTTTATGCCTCCTTCATTGCATCTTATGAGAACTACATCAAAGGTAAAATAGTCGACCCTGCAACTTTGGATGAAGACTATGATCAGATCGATGCTGATGATTTGGAAGAGATGGATCTGCAGTGGCAGATGGCTATGATAGTAATAAGAGTAAAGAGATTCATGAAGAAAACGGGTAGAAAGTTCATTGGAGAAAGACCAGGGTTTGATAAATCAAAGGTTCGATGTTACAACTGTCAACAGAATGGTCACTTTGCTAAGGAGTGTAAAAATGAGAGAGTCGAACGAAGTCAGAACAGGCCTACACAACAGAATGGGGGAGGTAGTGAGAATAGGGCTATGGTATCTAGACAGAATGGTGGATACAACTGGAATATACAAGTTGAGGAAGTGATCGAACAGGCTAATTTGGTAAACATCGAAACTGGAGGAAGTGAGAGGGAGACGAGAGAAAATCAAGCATATATGGCAGAAGTGAACGATCAGCTCTCAGAGGTAAGTTCTGAATCTCATTGTATACAATGTGAAAATCTGTCTGAACAATTGAAAACAGTAACTGATCAGTTTATTAGTTTGGATGCACAATTTAAACCGTTAAAAGAAGATCATCACTACACTAAAACTAGAGAAAACAGTTACTCGGTAAAAATAAAAGCTAGTGAAAAGGATATCAGAAGTCTTAAAGCAAGTCTAGCTGATAAAATACAAGTAATTGATCTTAGTTATGAAGTGTTAGAAGAAAAAACCAAACTAATTGCTGAAAGAGATAAACACATAGCTGATTACCAGGTAAAAGTGGTGGAACTAAAAAGAAAAATTGAACAATTTAGAAATTCATCAGCTATGCTAGATCACATTATAAGTGTTCAACGTTCCCCGGTTAACAAAGGGGAATTGGATTTTCTGATGTTCCACCACCGTATAACAATAACTATACTTATAATCCTAGTAATCAGAAATCTGCTGATGTTGAGATTAGTCAGACAGTTCCAGTCAAAATTTCGACTAAAGAACCTGAAGTTGATAAGAGCGAAACGAGTAAGCCAATTTCTAATGTTAAGATTTCTGTTCCTAGCTCCGTCTCATTGAATTCGGACAAGTCATCCAAATCGGGTGAGATAAAAGAATAGGTAGTGTTACTAAAACGTGGGGAGGAATATAAGCCCGATGAAAAGAATTCTTCCCTAAACCCGTTCGTCCCTCCATATGTTAGACAAACGGGTAGTAATGCAACCTCGACATCTGCAACAACTGTTGAGACGAAAGTTGAACACAGAAGTTGTTTCAGATGTAATCAAGTAGGACACCTTATTGCTAATTGTCCTCTAAACCAGAGAAAAGTTAGAGGTATGAGGCATCCGAAAACTGAGAATAAAATGAATTTTAATTATAATAATGGTAAGAATGTGAACACACCAAATTTCAGACATTGGTCTAATCCAAGATTTCAAAGAAATCGATCTTAGTTTTTCCCAGTTAACAACCAAACCAACAATTATAACTCAGTTAATTCACTAAGG
This sequence comes from Bidens hawaiensis, assembly GCF_021521415.1. NCBI lineage: Eukaryota > Viridiplantae > Streptophyta > Magnoliopsida > Asterales > Asteraceae > Bidens > Bidens hawaiensis. Next base: position 11,784 of record NW_027491907.1, read on the forward strand.
TTTGGATGGCCTCATAGTCAATCCTCGAGAAGGTTTCCTTTCAGAACTTACAGAAATCATCCTCTAACTGACTTTGGGCAACCAAAGTACTGGATACCGGTCAACAGATTTAATCGACCCAAGACCAGTAGGTCTTGGGTCCCCAGATTTTAATCTTTTTCTTTAATTGTGCAGGAACAGTCAAATAGAGCTTTAAACAATCTGTGGGTTGTTGACAGTGACTGTTCCCGGCACATGACTGGTAACAAGAATTTGTTACGTGACTGGAAATCTGTTCAAGGAGGAAGGGTTAGTTTTGCTGGAGAGAGTGGAGGTAAAATCAGTGGTATAGGAACGGTGACAATGGAAAAATGAAGTTAGAGAAGGTGAATTTTGTAGAAGAATTGAAGCATAACCTGTTGAGTGTATCTCAGATTTGTGACAAAGAATACACGGTGCATTTTACTAAAAACGAGGCAATCGTCCTTTATCCTGGTTTCAAGATACCAGAGGCACGGGTGGTTATGAAAGCTCCAAGAGAAAAGAACACGTATGTAATGGATATGAGGTCAACTGAAATGACAACAGGAGAATCATGTCTTCTGTCAAAGGCAACTGAGTCTGAGTCAGAGTTATGGCATCGAAGAATGGGACATATACATCTTCGCAAGATGAATTACATTGTCAAGAATGGGCTGGTGCTTGGTGTTCCCTTAAAGAATTTTAACTTTGAAGATCAATGCTTGTCGTTCAAGAAGGGAAAATAACACATAAAACCTCATCACTCCAAGAAGGTTAACTCAATTGTCAGTACCCTAGACCTACTTCACATGGATCTCTTTGGTCTCGTGAATGTAAAGAGTCTAGGTGGAACGTCATACTGCTTGGTTGTAACCGATGACTACTCTCGATACTCTTGGGTATACTTTCTGAAGGCAAAAGATGAGACAGTTCAGTTGGTAATTAACTTGATTTCCAAGGTTGAAAATATTGTTGGGCGAAAGGTTAAGTACATCAGGAGTGATAATGGTACAGAGTTCAAGAACTACCAGATGGAGATGTTCTGCTTACAGAAAGGGATAGACCATCAATACAGCACCTCGTATACTCCGCAACAAAATGGGGTAGCTGAGAGGAAGAATAGAACGCTAATTGAAGGAAATAGAACCATGCTGGCAGATGCTAAACTTCTCGTGGTGTTCTGGGCTGAAGCTGTTGCCACAGCCTGTTATATCCTTAATCGTGTTTTAACTGTTAAAAGATTAAATAAAACTTGTTATGAACTCATGCATGGTAGAAATCCAAACCTGAATGGTCTTGAACCTTTCGGGTCCCCATATACGATATTAAAGACAAACTCAAAATTTGGTGAAAAAGCCGACGAAGGTATTTTAGTCGGATATGTTGTTGGGACACCCAACAGAAGAGTCTTTAATTTATTGAACAGCAAGGTTGAGGTGGTATGTAACACTGACATTACGAGTTACAAATCACCAAAGCCTAGCACGGGACCTGATGAAGCTTTTGACTATGATAAACTATTCAAATCTTTTAACATGCCTTACTTGGGTTTTGCAGAAGTTGATGAGAAAATTGCTTCCCAGATTCTGTATGACGAGGAGGAGAATATTGTGCAACGTCCGCAATACGACGAAAGTCAACCTTCCTCGTCAAGTGCCGTTGACACTCCTGCTGCCTCTACTGAAGAAGAAATCTACAACCCATTTCACTCTCAACATCAATCACCCACTGATGAACTCTCTTCGAATTTAGAATACAATCTGGAAGTCGGTTCGATTCAGACTACTGCAATTCACAAAAATCACCCTTTGGGGAATGTGATAGGTAATCTGTCTGACGGTGTTCAATCAAGATGAACACACATGTGTTTACGCAAGCATTAAAGACACGGGTATCATAAATGAATGCTTGTACACCGGCTTCATCAGCCAGGTTGAACCGGAGAATTATCAAATGGCTCTAAAGGATAGTTCGTGGGTCGAAACTATGCAAGAAGAGTTAGCACAGTTCGAAAAGATGGAAGTATGGAAATTAGTTGAAAAAACAAAGAATATAAATGCTATTGGTACAAAGTGGGTTTTTAAATTGTAAGAGAGATGAGAAAGGGATAATCATAAGGAACAAGGCAAGGCTAGTAGTAAAAGGGTTTAATCAGCAAGAAGGAATCGACTACAACGAAGTGTTTGCACCAGTGGCAAGATTGGAGGCAATTCGACTATTCCTGGCATATGCTTCACACAAAGAGATGAAGGTGTTCCAGTTAGATGTGAAAAGTGCCTTTCTTAATGGTAATGTCGATGAGGTGGTGTACGTTGAACAGCCTCTGGGTTTCCCTGACCTAGATTTTCCTGATCATGTGTACAAACTGAGTAAAGCTCTATATGGGCTACATCAGGCTCCTCGTGCCTGGTACGCAACTATGTCTGATTACTTGCTTGAGAATGGTTTCGAAAGAGGAAAGATTGATAGCACGCTGTTTGTCAAGAGAAAAGGGGGTGATCTTCTACTCGTTCAAGTCTATGTGGACGACATCATTTTTGCTGCATCAAGAGTCGCCATGTGTCTGGAATTTGAAGCAGTCATGAAAAAGAGGTTTGAAATGAGCGCCATGGGCGAATTAACTTTCTTTTTGGGATTACAGGTAGATCAGAAGAAAGATGGGATGTTTATTCATCAAACAAAATATGTCCATGATGTGCTCAAATGCTTCAAGATGGACAATAGCACTCCAATTGATACTCCAGTTTGCATCAACCACAAACTGGGTGCTGATTTTGACAGTGATGAAGACGTGGATCCCACACAATATCGAGCAATCATAGGTTCTTTAATGTATTTAACTGCATCTAGACCTGATATTATGTTTGCAGTTTGTCTTTGTGCTCGTTTTCAGGCAAGCCCAAAGGAATCTCACATGAAGGTAGTGAAGCGAATATTGCGGTATCTCAAAGGCAAGCCTAAGTTGGGATTGTGGTACACGAAAGGGGGAGAACTGGATTTGGTAGCTTACACAGATTCTGACTATGGTGGTTGCAATCAGAACAGGAAGTCAACAATCGGTGGATGTCAGTTTCTGGGAGGAAGATTGGTGTCGTGGCAGTGCAAAAAGCAGACCTCAGTAGCCATTTCCACCTGCGAAGCAGAGTACATGGCAGCATCGAACTGCTGCTCCCAGGTTCTTTGGATGCAACAGCAATTGCGCGATTACGGTCTGAATTTCACTCAAACTCATATTTGCATTGATAACACTGCTGCAATCTCAGTAACTAACAATCCCGTCAAACACAGCAAAACTAAACATATTGACATTCGTCATCATTTTGTACGGGATTGTGCTGAGAAAAAATTAGTTGTTCTAGAAAAGGTTGATTCGTTGGATAACTTCGCCCATCTTTTTACTAAAGCGTTTGACCGATCTCGTTTTCAAAATCTTGTTGAGCTGAATGGGATGATCAATCCCGAGTAACCTTGTTTTTCGTTTTTTTAGTAAAAAAAAAAAAACATCACTATCGCTTAGCATTATGTCGGTTACTTCAGTTTGAAGGACACATCATCGGATATGTTTGGTCCTTACTTCTACTAGTAGATTATGAGGATAGCCATTAACCAGATGACTGACAGTGACCGGAGCGGTTTATGATGGTGTTTTATTCTTTCGCTGAAAAATAGTCGTTCATACTTAGTTCGAAGGACACATACTCGTATGTGGTCGGTCCAGCTGATCCATTAGATCTTCAGGATAGCCGTTTACCTGAAGACTTTGACTTGATCGAGGCGATAGAATTTAAAATACTTTTTTTTGGGAGATGATATAATTTTTCAAGTCTATAACTTTGTAAGAAGTTTCTATACAATGTTTAAAAGAAAATTGATCCAACCTTGGAAAATGATAGAAAAAACTATTCTTGTGTGCTTAACTGGTGAAGTTATTAGGCCTAAAAGACTCTAGAACAGCCGTTGTAAGTTATGGTAGCTTTATATGGTGCGTAAAAGTAGAAGTGATACAAACTAAATCTCCTCGATTTAATGTGGAGAATCATTCTGAGTTGTGCATGTCTCCATATACATCTTTCCGAATGATAGGCAAAAAAGTGATTACCCAGTCATACACGAGCCCGTGAGTGTTCTGATTCCCGAGAAGATGGTGTGTCAAGTACCTACAGTGATCCAGATTCGGGACTTGCAGTCGTCTACTATTTGAAGCTGTATTAAAATATCTATTAAAAAAAAATTATTATTATTGAAAATATATGTTGTCAAGCCTTCTAAAGCTTATGTTGTTTCAAATATCAATAGAGAGGCAAGAAAAAGAACGGGAAGAAGACTCTAAAGATCGATGTGTGCTTACTGTTTAATCAAACACTACGGGTTGAAGTCAACTTGTGGTGACTTGGGGAAAGCCAAATACGCTTTGAGAATAGATAGGAGGCATCACAATCTCTCATGTGATGTCCATCTAAATTTTGAGCTTAATTGAACCTAATCCGTATCACAGAAGTTATGAAAACCATACTAAGTTTTATACCTGCTTACAACCTGTTTCTTTATGTCATAATACCGCTGAATATGGATCTATGTGACAGCCACTTAATTAGTATGATTCCTGTTCGGATCTTTTCTAAAACATGCAGGTTCTCGTCAAGACTGAAATTTGATCCCGTTTATTTAATTACTAAAATTTTCTTTGCATATTTTGTTTTCTGATTTAAAACTTGGTTACTTGGTTCTTTGATCGTAAAGTTTAAATCTTTAGCGGAGAATTTTAAAAGACAGTTGCACTTTGATCAAATTTATAAGGTCCTGTTTGTAAATTAAGTTAGGCGAACTTGTGTTAAGGTAAAGAGGCGAAGTAGTCCATGCTTGGTGTTAAGTGAAAGAAAATGAAAAATCACAAGTACTCCCGAGCACACTTTTGCTCCCGAGCACACTTTTGCTCCCGAGCATGCTTGGTGTTAAGTGAAAGAAAATGAAAAATCACAAGTACTCCCGAGCACACCCTTGCTACCGAGCACACTTTTGCTCCCGAGCACACTTTTGCTCCCGAGCATGCTTGGTGTTATGTGAAAGACAATGAAAAAGCACTAAGTAATCCGATCACACTTTGTTTTCGAGCACTAAGTAATCCGAGCACACTTTGTTTTCGAGCACTAAGTAATCCGAGCACACTTTACTTCCGAACACACTTTGTGCTAGTTGAAAAATTGAAAAATCACAAGTGTTTTGATTTCCGGGTACACTTTGTGCTAGGAAAGTGCTTCCGGGTACACTTTGTGCTAGTTAAAAATTGAAAAATACAAGTGTTTTGCTTTCCGAGTAGACTTTACTTCCGAGCACACTTTGTGCTAGTTGAAAATTGAAAAATCACAAGTGTTTTGATTTCCGGGTACACTTTGTGCTAGGAAAGTGCTTCCGGGTACACTTTATGCTAGTTACAAATTGAAAAATACATGTGTTTTGCTTTCCGAGTAGACTTTACTTCCGAGCACACTTTGCTTCCGAGTACACTTTAGGCGAACTTGTAAAGAGGCGAAGTTGACCATGGTTGACCTTGAGCGAAGTTAATGATAATCTGTTGACCAGCGAAGTTGTCACATGGGCGAAGTTAACCTTGCATTTTCAAACCTATATAAGGGTCAACCTGGTCAAACCCTCGGCGAACTTATATACATTCCTAACCCTCGGCGTACTTAATCCTTGAATCCGTATTATCTGTTTTCAATCCGTGTTAAAGGTGTGTAGGCTCGGTATTACATGTAATTCATACTAATGGTGATAATCAAGGGCCGTGGTGATTCGATGTGTGACATTGTTTATGCTAACTTTTAAACAATTGATAAACCAATCTGTTTCTAATGTGTTCGTAACTCAGTAAATCGTCTAGATCTCCATAGTAACATCTTTTCTTGTTTTCAATCAAAAATTCACCAAACAACCCAGAATCGGACCTCTGTACTCGCCGTTTCAGATTCAGGCAAAGTTAGGCTTAGGCGGCGAAGTTGTTCTCAACTTCGCCTTATGCATAACTTCGCCTGCTAATGTTTAATTAATTAATTAGCCTGGTTGTTCTCAGGCGAAGTTAGGGTTAAGGCGAAGTTGCACTCAACTTCTCCATATGGTTAACTTCTCCTGCACATAAGATGCTATCATAACTTCGCTAATGGTAACTGGCGATGTTATGATCTGCTTTGTCGATGTTCTTACTTAGACCGTTTGTTGTGCAGATATGGCTGCTGTAGCAGGAGCTGGTGGTGACGAAGGTGGTGACAACAACCGACAGTTCTTTCCGGGTCACAACATGTACATTACTTTGGATCCGGATGCTAGTGGTATCGATGACTATCGCGAGATCATCTCCTTCCTAGTTCGCTCACATCTTTTTTACGCTATTACTACAACTCTCCCCATTTCTCTACCGAATGTTGAAGATTTCTGGAGAACGGTAGAATATGACTGTAGAGTTGAGCCTCCGGTTATGCGCGCCACAGTGAACAATCTGGAGGTGCAGTTCTCAGCAGATCAGATCAGAGTCGCTTTGCAGTTCGGGACTGAAACTAGAGATGATCCTACAGATTTTTCAGCTCCATTCAGAGATGGTGCATTTTTACGTATGGGCTATTTGGGTCCTTTGGGTGACACTCAAAGGCGAAAGGGATTCTTGTTGGATCAGTGGCGTTTTCTGATGCATGTGATGATTGTGTGCATGTCGGGACGTAAAGCTGGTACTGACGGTATGGGGGCAACGATGCAGTCTGCTATGACAGCCCTGACTTACAACAAGCTCTACAGCTTCAGTCAGATGGTGTTTTATGAAATCGATCGTCAGAGACGCGCGGTCGCTCGTGAAAGATTTTTAACAAGGATGGGCTTGTTAAGACAACTTCGCCTAGTCTGTTAGGCGAAGTTGTCGAGGCCTATATATGCCTAACTTCGGCTTGTTTAGAAAGAGAGTTTTTTGAGTTTTTCCAGAACGTGTCTTATGATTAGTGATATCACGTGTTGAAGTGTTGCAATACAAACGTGTTTATTAGTATTGTAACGTGTGTTTGCGTATCGTCTCAACGTTTTACATATCTTAAGCTCGTATCGTATTACGTGGGGATTTTGCACCCTCGTGTTACGAGATACTCCTGTGTAGATCCGGCTGAGAACCTAAGGAATTGATAGATAGCTTGGCTTTCTTGCTCGCTGCTTCTTCAAACTCCGTCCGCGTGTTGGGATTTAATGAAGGAATGGGTTATGCCCAAGACGGTCGTTCTCTTGAAGAACACCCGCTGCATGGACGAAATGTTTCCCAAGAGTATGAGATGCACCTCAATGTGTACGGTGGCTTATCATTCCCCTTGGAAAACATGCTTCAAGAATTTGCAGCGGCCAGCGACGGCGTGGAACATATGTAGGAATATTTGGGGGAAGGAACGGAAGATATTCCGCCTACTCCTCCGGAAGATTCATCCGCTCCAGACCCTTAGGATAGATTAAGACGTGTAATTTCATTCATGTTTTGTAATTATTTTTCAATATAAATGAAAAAGAAATCTTTTTGTCTTGTGATTTTTGTATTATTTCTTGTTGTTGATAATATCTTTGTGAGATATTTTTGAATCGTCCATTTTTGAATTTTTGCAAGTGGTATGGAATCGATAACGTGGCGGAAAGAGAAATATCGCAAGACAACTGACAAGACGTGTACGACGTCTTTTGGCAGACTATTTTTTCTTTTTCGTCTTTCCCGCCTGACGTGTCAACCCTCGATTGGGCCACTTTTTCTCTCTCCGCTGGCATCCAGTAAGTCGCATTAACTGTGATGTGTATATATAGATCAAACTCCCCTTCCATTCATTTACATCTTCTATTTCTCCCTTTTCTCTCCAATTCCAAATCTGAAACTTTCATTTGCTCTCAGCGTTTAGTCATCTGTCGATCTAAAATGGGTAAAGAGAAGAAGGGTGATGCTTCGATAGACAACGTTGTTCTCCACTAGAAAAAGAGGGAGTAGTAAGACATCTTCATCGTCTATGGCCTAGTGCCTGAATGGGAGCCCGAGTATCCGGCGGATGGATCGACTGCCACTAAACCGCCGACGAACAAGATGGCCGTGTACGCGGATCACTTCACTACAGAGAACCTCAGGTTTCCTATAACAAAGTTTATCCAGGACATTTTGACGGCCTATGGGATTCACCTATCGCATATACATCCCTTTGGGATGTTGAGGATTCGACATTTCGAATTCTGCTATCGGGCTCGCGAAATGGAACCTACTGTCAGTCGATTCGCCATCTTCTACAAGATTACTAACCGCAGCGGGTGGTAAAGCTGGTCTACCACCGGGAAGGTACCATTGGTACTGAGTGGTACCGGAGTCTCCATGTATGGAAGCCCAAGTTCTTTTGGATCCGGGAAGACGTCATTCCATTTGAGATAACATATCGCAAAGCCGCAGAAGGGCTGCCTGTGGTCCATGGTACTACAGAAGTGAACCTCCCGTGGTTCAAAACTTTAACCCAAACACCCACCCCCATGCGTGCGATACAAGAGGGAGCACTGGTGGGTGCCAAGATGAGCCATTTATGGCCATTTCCTAATTTGGAGCCATATTACGAGAAACCCGAAAAGAGTAAATTTTATCTTTGCTTTTCTAGGGTTTTGCCTCAATTCTGATAGTTCTTTTTATTCATGCAGGTGAAGGCTCCATCTTCGGTATGCTTCTGGACTGCGAGGAGGGCCTTATGGTGCGTCGTTTAATTGATCCAATAGACGAGCCCATCCTTGAGCGTACCCGCAACAAATTTTTGTTCTCCACCACACTCCTCCCGGAACCTGTGGTTTCCAACGCGATGTATGCAAAAGGTGAGGAGTTTGTTACCAAAGGTGAGGGAGTCCTGAAACCTCGTCCTGTTACTTCTATTTCTTCTAGCGGGGTGATAATACTTCTTTCGTCTAGCGAGGAGTCGTCATCTCGTGAAGAAGGATTATCAGTTGATGCTATTAACCCTTTGAAAACCCTACGTTCGAAGGTAGGTTTGACCCGCAAGCAGAACCAGAACCCAACCACCAGCAAGGTGGAGGGTGATGAAGGTGCTGACGTCACCACCAGAATGAACATCGAGCTACTGACGATGTCGTCGACGAAGGTGATCATCTAGACGTTAACGCGGGTGCCTCCAAGGTGTCTGGTAAACGGAAGGTGCAATCCACCAAGCCTGCCATTACCCAAAAACACAAGAAGACGAAGCTGGTAGCTCGTCTACAACAGCTTGCACCCACAGATATTTCTTCAGGTAACTTCAATTTTTTCTAAGCGTTGATAATTGCTTCTATTTTTGTAAGATATTTTGTAGATACAAACGTATTGTTTTGCAGAATTCCTGGAGAAATCTTCTAAGGACCTTTCCGGTCCAAGGGAGTCAACACCGCCCGCTACTCCACCAATGTCTCCGCCGACAGGTGTACAGGAACCGGTTGTTATTGCGGATACCCCTCCTCTTGGGGGTAAGAAAGACGGTAACTCTAAAGACCCCGTCATTTCTTCACCTTTCCATATTCCTTATCATTTCAGAGATAAAGGAGGGGTTAGAACCTACGCTTGTGGTCCACAAGCGTCCTCGTCCCAACACTAGGAAGAATCATCGATGCATCGTCCGCGTTGGTCCTTACGCCAGAATTCAACATTTTCCGATGCGGACGTGTGCCTGGAATATCTGCGAGGAAGTCTTCCTCCTGCGGAGAGGGAGCATCATCATAGGCGTCCACGCCAAGAATTACTGACCTCCTACTCTTATTCCATAGCAAACACTATCTCCAGCAGTCAAGAATTATGTCGAGACTAGTTAGGCATGAAAGAGGAATGGGAGAATTTGGAGGTTAGAGCAGTGCAGGCGGAGAAAGAAGCCGTTGAGGCTATGAAAGAAGCTAAAGACAATCGCCTGGCTGCTGATAATACTGAACGTCGGTTGACAGATGCCAAAACGGCGTTGGAGGCTGAGAAATCTCGCCGATCTGTTGCTGAGGACGCCAAAATTGTTCTTCAGCAACAATTGGATGAACTTGACGAGCTAATAAAGACTCTGAAGGTTGAGACGGCCGCCAAGGATGAACGTCTTGCCACTCTTGCTACCATGAACAGGGAGCAAGCCTTGGAGTGTGCTGAACACAAGATGGAGCTTGTCCGAGCTAAGTGATGATCTGGTGTAAACCACGTACTTATTTGTATTATTTTAAATGTTTTAGTTAGTTTATTATGCGAACAATGGTACTTCATACGTGTTTATATGTTGCAGGTCTTTGAATGTTAAATATGCTAAATTGGAATTTCTACGAGCATGGGATGAAGTCTTGGGATGATCGGAGAGTAAACGGAAGCTAATCAATGTGGAGAATTGAGCCTAAGCATGTTATACAAGCGCTGGATTGCAAACAAGACGAAAATAGGGAATTTTAGGTCTCAGCGTAACTTGCTCTGGGCCTAGCGTAACTTACTCCAGGACCTGACATAAAGGGTGTAAGAAACTTATAAAACAGTGGTGTTTGGCGTAGGAAAACAAGACCCGGCGTAGCTTACGCCGGGTTGGGATAACTTACGTCGGGTGCTGATACGTGACGCAAACTTACGAGTTTTTTAGGGTATAAAAAGGAATAATAAACCATAACTCAGGACTGACTTCTCTTGGCCGTTTTGGAACATCTTGGGACGATTTTTGGAGCTAGGAAACACCAATAAACATCATTTGATTGATGCCTAACGGATTCCAATCATCAATTGAAGATCTAGTGGCCACCATGAGAGGCTAATTCTCTCTGATTCATTCCAGGGATGTAGAGTTTGTACATATTTCAGTTTTGACTGTAACCATGAACATACTATTTGTAATTATCTTTGATTGATCTATGAGTATTAATATTTAGTATTGCTGTGCATCCAATCGGTTTATGTTTACGTTGATCAGAACGATTAGTTTGACGGTTGCTATAGTAATTTCTCATAGGGTTGTTAAGCTAGATTCAATACAACAAAGCACACAATTTCCCTTTGTTGAGTCATACTGGCAGGGACCGTTTGATAACTAGTGTTGTGTGTTAGCGATTGTTGGTGCCTAAGGTTTAACTTGTTAATCAGTCTTTAGTCAGTCTGTGATAATTAATCAGTTAGGTTGTATGAGAAACTATGTAATTGCATTCTTGAACCTCGGGGATGAGTCTTCTTTGTTAATTGCTTGAATTCGTGAATTTGCTTAATTAATATTTAAACCAACTTATTTGCTTGTGTGATCAGCACTAAAATCTGTTACTTCATAATATTAGAAATCTGTTACACGAGTACATTGACCACATCTACTTAGGTTATTAATGTCATAAAATTTTCGAAAGGGTGGTATTTATACATTTTGTATATTTTTAGTTTGCATTTTTTTCATATTACTAATTGTATTTCAAGCGTACAATTATAGCAAAAGCTAAGTGTGGGGATACTTCATGAGAAAAGTTGGGATTTTTATGTGTTCGATAAAGTTTTGTCAGAAAATGAGGTTTCAGTTTAGCTACCCAGAGTGCTTTCATGTTCTTTTTGCTGTGGTTAATTCAGGTACGTGTATATTTAGTTGTATTTTGAACTTTGTGTATGTTGTTCATTATAAACCCTCACGAGACCCCACTTGTCCTCCCGGGCTACTGGAAGGTTTAAAGGGCTTGTTGCATACGCTAAATGCAATCGTGATTCCTACAAAAGCGAGTTAGGTCTTTTGACATTTCTAACTTGTTTAAAAAAAATGTTTATGAAACGACTTAATTCGGCTCGGTAATTGTTTTATGAAAATTAACAGAAAATCAATTTCATAACTCTTAAAAGACCTATGTCTTACACTTGTGAGAAGCTTTCTTCTACACGTCTCGAGATTTTGCAGGTTCGGTTGTCAATTTTGTACTTGGTCGAGATGAGAGTATACGAGTTTTTATGAGAGTTCATGAGCCGACTGGTCCTTTTCCAGTCTCATTGATATCAGGTGATTTCAGTTTCATAATTTATTTTGTCATATTAGTTTAAATGATAAAATTGTATGTATATTTGCTAGTAGAACTGTCACATTTGAGCCATGAATTTTTAAAATTGCTTAACAGTCAAAAAGTCAATTTCAACCCCGTCCTTTAAATGTTCATTAATTGTTTAACTATTTAACATTGAGGACACTGTAAACTTCAAGTGTGGGGATGGAGGAAATTTGAAAGAAATTTGAAAATTTTAACCCGATGGTACCTCGAAGAGTGTTCAGAAACCAAAGTTGTTAACTGTTAGTTATTGCCATTACTGCCAAGTTATAGGTTTCTGGTCATGGTTGGTTTTTCAGCTTCTCGATAGTCTTACTCACAAATGTTTTCATAACGAGAAGTTGAAAATGGGGCTGTTTAGGCGGGGATATCGAGTCATGGAGACAGGTACACATGTTTATATCAGCAACCTTATTCCTCCGGTACGTGTGTGAGTTGACCAAATATATATAATACACATATAATACATAGTACACACATCTCATTTGAGTACTTTCATCGATGTTCATGGATCACGGTATCGTAGTTGGAAAAATGCAAAAGTGATAGAGGCAATTAGGTTAAGCCTCGTCTGGATGAGAGTGTGGGTACTGGGGGTGGGGCCTCATACATTACATATATGAGTGTGGGTAATGAGAGGGGCGGGGGGTTGGTTCCCTTAGAAAACATTTCTTGGACCTATTTTTCATTCGATTAACCCTGACATTATGTTACAAGACCATCCGGCTTAATAGGTTTCTTTGTATTTGTATTTGTTTTTGTTTTAGTATTTGTAGTTGTTCAGTATTAAGCATCACGTTTATCATGCTTAAAAAAAAGCCAAAAAGTTGTCTGTTTATATTCAGTTACGTAATTAGTAGTTCGGGTATGTCTTTAAAACAAAGAAAAAATCATTTAGTATGTTAGTTTTGTTTATTTAGATGTTTTGTAATAAGCCGGGTCTGATCGCTTGAGCTATTTGAAAATTTCCCTTCCATACCCTTACACCTAGCCCCGTTACAACCCTTTTTAAGTCCTCTTGATTTGCATTTGTGTCAAAGCAGTTTATGGATGGACAGTTGTTGATACTTCGTACTGAGAGCAGAGTGATACTAGCACACCATTTGCTAGTCCAAATATTAAACCGAGAGGAAAGATATTATATTATAGGGGTATAAGCATGTGTGCCTTAACCGGAAACAAAGTACACTTGTCTGGGCTGCTCTATTGTTTTTATTGTATCATTTAACCTTATTTGTGGGATGTCAATCTAGAAAGTGTCAGTCTGGGAAAATGGGTATGACCTTAAACCTTACTAGCATTAATGGTGATAATTTACATACCTGTGATGGAGGTTGATGTTTGCTTTAGAGTTTTCTTGAGGGCAAGCAAAAGATAAGTGTGCGGAGGTGATGTTCGGGTGTAAATCACGCACTTATTTGTATTATTTTATATGTTTGAGTTAGTTTATTATGCGAACAATGGTACTTCATACGTGTTTATTTGTTGCAGGTCTTTGAATGTTAAATATGCTAAATTGGGACTTGTACGATCATGGGATGAAGTCTTGGGATGATCGGAGAGTAAACGGAAGCTAATCAATGTGGAGAATAGAGCCTAAGCATGTTATACAAGCGTTGGATTCGAAACAAGACGAAAATATGGAATTTTAAGTCTCAGCGTAACTTACTCTGGGCCTGGCGTAACTTACTCCAGGACCTGACATAAAGGGCGTAAGCAACTTATAAAATAGTGGTGTTTGGCGTAGAAAAACAAGACTCAACGTAGCTTACGCCGGGTTGGGAGTAACTTACGCCGGGTGCTGATATGAGACGCGAACTTACTAGTTTTTTAGGGTATAAAAAGGAATAATAAACCCTAACTCGGGACTGACTTCTCTTGGCCGTTTTGGAACATCTTAGGACGATTTTTGGAGCTAGGAAACACCTATAAACATCATTTGATCGATGCCTAACGGATTCTAATCATCAATTGAAGGTCTAATGGCCACCATGAGAGGCTAATTCTCTTCGATTCATTCCCGGGATGTAGAGTCTGTATTTATTTTTGTTTTGACTGTACCCATGAACATACTATTTGTAATTATCTTTGATTGATCTATGAGTATTAATATTAAGTATTGCTGTGCATCCAATCGGTTTAGGTTTGCGTTGATCAGCACGACTAGTTTGCCGGTTGCTATAGTAATTGCTCACAGGGTTGATTAACTAGATTGAATACAACGAAGAACACAATTGCCCTTAGTTGAGTCACACTGGCTGGGACCGTTTGATAACCAGTGTCATGTGTTAGCGATTGTTGGTGCCTAAGGTTTAACTTGTTAATCAGTCTTTAGTCAGTCTGTGATAATTAATCACTTAGGCTGCATGAGAAACTGTGTAATTGCATTCTTGAACCCCGGGGATGAGTCTTCTTTGTTAATTTCTTGAATTCGTGAATTTGCTTAATTAATATTTAAACCAACTTATTTGCTTGTGTGATCAGCACTAAAATCTGTTACTTCATAATATTAGATATCTGTTACACGAGTACATTGACCACATACTCCTAGTGGATACGATACCTTATTTACCATATCTACTTAGGTTATTTAGGTTTTTGCATGACTCAAACGACGGTCATCCTAAGGTGGACAAGAAATGGTTGTAGGCGGAAGGGGTTCCCCAGGTAACTCTCACTTCTTTATGAATTTTGTTTAAGATTAATAATCATATCCCAAAACAGTTGTTCATGTTTGTTGTTTTAACAGGTTATTTCCCACATCCGGGAGGGAGATGAACTTTGCAACTGTCTCGACACACTTTTGATCGCGTCTTCTCAGGCTGGCCGCCAGAAGGGTTTCCAGGAAGGTTTCAAATTTGCTGAAGAAAATAAACTTCTTGAGGAATACGTCTTGCATGGTCAGGACACCGCTAAGATTCTTGATGAGAAGAAGAAGACTTTTGACAATTTAAAGTTCGCTATTGAAAGTCAAATCGTCGACATTTCGGACAAGGAAGACGGGATTGAACAATTGAAGGCGCTCCTTGCAACTGCCAATGACGATCAGGAGGACGAGGAAGAAGAAGATGCAGCATTGTAACTTTATATTTTTGTAGCTCGCATAATTCTATCTCTCTTGTAATTAACATCCTTTTGTAATCCCATTTGTACATTTATAAACCTATACACTTTGTCTTATTTTTTTATAATATAAGTGTTTGTAGGATCTTCTTTTTGTCAATAAAGGATTACATGATTCTTGCTATTCGGACGTTTGAATCTCCTCTATCACCTGGACCAGAACATGTGTATTACATAAAACTAGAATGTGGGAATAATAGATTATTCATAAAAAGGCATAAGCCGAACGAAATTACAAGAAATGACAATACATGTCTTTCGCTAGTCTATTAGGCACGCAGGCCAAAAATAAAAAGTAAATAGCATGTCTTGTTAGATGTAGCATTTCATTAACTGTGCCACATTCCAAGTTCTAGGGATCTCAGTCCTATCCAACTTCTTTAACTTGTAGGCACCCTTGGATAACACTTGTTTAACCTTGTAAGGGCCTTCCCAAGTTGTGGTCAACTTGCCCGGGGGCTCTTGACCGGAAGCTTCATTGCTACAGAAGACAAAGTCTCCTGCATCAAATGTACACTTTAGGACCCACGAGTCATAATATTTTTGTAGTTGGAGTTTGTAGTTATGCTCGCGGATCGATGCCAATTCCCTCATTTCTTCAAGGAGGTTGAGATTCATTCGCAGCTCTTTATCTTTATCATCGATTATCAAAGTACGTGCAGATGGAACCCCGATTTCAGCCGGGATCATGGCTTCGGTGCCATAGGTTAAACTGAATGGCGTTTCAGAATTACTTGAATTCTTCTGGGTGCGAAAGGCCCAAAGTACATAAGGAAATTCGTCGACCAAGCCTGTTCGTTTAGTACCTAATCTAGCTTTATTCCCTTCTTTAATTGTCCGGTTGGTTCGCTCAACCTGACCGTTTGCTTGCGGATAAGCTACAGATGTGAAAATCTGAATCAAATGAAGTTCCTTTAACCATTCTTGTAACCCGCTATCCACAAATTGGGTCCCATTGTCACTCACAAGCTCTAGCGGAAGACCAAATCCACAAATTATGAATTCCCAAATGAATTTTTTGACACTTGATTCCGTAATGAATGTGACTGGTTTGGCCTCCACCCACCTGGTGAAGTAATCGATGGCCACGATTTAAAATTTAACGCATCCCGGGGCTTCGGGGAAAGGTCCCATGATGTCAATAGCCCATTTTTTGAACGGCCACGCGGAAGTTACTGGAACAAGCTCATTCTTTGTTCGCAATGTATTGGGACCATGACGTTGATAGGAATCACATTTCTTGATTTCCTGTACAGCATCCAAATGCGTCCCCAACCAGTAATATCCAACATTTATAAGCTTTGTCACAACCATCCTCGAGCCCGCGTGAAGACCACAAATGCCTTCATGAACTTCCCTAATCAAGTAATTCACGTCCTCAGCCTCCACACATCTCAGAAGTGGACCGAGGAAGGATCGTCTATACAAGATGCCATCTTGTATTTGGTAGTTCAAGGCCTTGTGCCTTATCTTTCGAGCCGCGGTCTTCTCTTCTGGCAGAACTCCTGATGACAAGTAAGCCATGATTACTGCCATCCATGATTCTACACAAGTCTGGATTACTAGAACCTGCTTCTGCGGGATGGATGGACGATCCAAGACTTCAACACGAATGTCCTTAGAAAAGTGCTCGAAGTTTGTTGAAGCCAATTTGCTAAGGGCGTCCGCCTACTTGTTCTTACACCTCTTTATATGAATAACTTTGCACGAAGAGAATTGGAGAATCAAGTCCGTCGCTTGTGACAAGTATGAAGCCATTACATCGTTTTTTGCTTCATAAGTTCCATTGATTTGCCATGCGATCAGCATGGAATCCACCCGCGCCTCTAGGTGCTTCACCCCAAGTTTCTTAGCTATTTGCAGGCCTGCCAGAAAAGCTTCATACTCGGCCTCATTGTTACTACTTTTAAAGTCTAATTTGATCGCATAGATAAACTCATAGCCTTCGATATTGACTAGCCTAAGGCCTGCGCCAGATCCCTCATTGCTGGAGGCTCCATCAGCAAACAATGACCAAACTTGCCCTTGTTCAAGATGTACTTGCGGCTGTTGTTCAATTAAACTTTCTTCTTCTTTGTGCTGCGGGACTTCAGTGACGAAGTCTGCCAACACCTGCCCTTTGATTGCTGGTATGGGTTTGTACTCAATTGCATGTTCACCCAATTCGATGGCCCACTTTGCCAATCTCCCAGACAATTCTGGCTTGCTCAGTACATTTTTGAGTTTATACCCAGTCACCACATTAATGGGGTGGCCCTGGAAATACCTGCGGAGTCGTCTGGCAACATATACCAACGCCAGGACCAACTTTTGGAGCATCGAATATCTGGTCTCTGATTCTAACAACGTCCTATTGACATAACATATTGGTGTTTGTACATTCTTTCTGTCTGTCAGTAGCACGGCTCCGATAGCAATGTCAGAAGCTAAAAGGTATATCGTCAAGGGTTCTCCTGCATACGTTGCAGTTATGGTAGGCGACTCCATTAAGCACTTTTTGACCTCCAGGAATGCTTGTTCAGCTTCCGCGGTCCATTTGAAGTGTGCCTTCTTGAGGAAATTTCTCAAAGTTGACATGAACAGGTAAGCTTTAGCTGCCTGATTTGCTAAGAATCTGTTTAGTGCAACCAATCTTCTGTTTAGTGTCTGTATTTCTTTTAGGAACGAAGGGGAAGGCATGCGGGCTACT
Source organism: Bidens hawaiensis (assembly GCF_021521415.1). NCBI lineage: Eukaryota > Viridiplantae > Streptophyta > Magnoliopsida > Asterales > Asteraceae > Bidens > Bidens hawaiensis. The sequence goes on from NW_027491907.1 coordinate 29,638, forward strand.
TCCTGGACTTTATCTGGATTGGCCTTAAAACCCGCGCCTATAACAATTACTCTCAGAAAATTTCCCTCTTCCATCACGAATGAACACTTGACTGGATTCAACTTCATGTTTATACTTCTCAAAGTCTCAAATGTTTCTTCTATATGTCTTAGCTTTGATCTTCCTCAATGCTTTTGATCATGAGATCATCTATATAGATTTCCAAGTTTCGACCAATCTGTCTCTTATATGCCTTATCCATCAACCGTTGATAACTAGCACCCAAGTTTTATAAACCGAAGGGCATCATCTTATAGCAAAATGTGCCTTGGTTTGTGCGGAATGATGTCTTGTCTTCATCACCCGCCGCCATGCGGATTTGATGGTAGCCTTTGTAGGCATCTAAAAAGCATTTAAACATGAATGGGGCTACAACATCAACTTTGAGGTCAATTTCCGGAAATGGATAACAATCCTTGGGACACGCCTTGTTCAGATCATTGAAATCTATGCACATCCGCCAGGTCCCATTACTTTTGGGAACAATGACTAGATTGGCGACCCAAATATGGTATTGGATTGGGGGGATGATTCCAGCATGTAAGAGGTCCTGAACGTGTTCGTTCATTGCTTTCGTTTGTTCTGGACCCATCTTACGCTTCTTCTGTACTATTGGAGTAAACTTTGGGTTTACTCTCAACTTGTGTTCTGCAATCTTCCGCGGGACGCCAGTCATGTCCGCGGGCTGCCACGTGAAGATGTCGACGTTTTTTGTCAGCAATTTCTTTAAAAAGTCCTCACTATCTCAGAGATAGCGGGTCCAATCATTACAGTTTGATCTAGGAACTTTTTATTTAATACCCATTTCTCGGGCTCAGTCCGCCGACTTTTCTTCGGAACTTTGCTGGATTTTGAACTTTCTGTCACGAAGCAATGGCGATTAATGTGAATGATAGCCACACCAGTGCGATTCGGCACTCCCACTACACCTTGTGGTGTAGAAGGATGGGCATTAAAGTCACTGATCGCTTTCCGACCCAGGATGATGTCATGCTTTCATGTTGCTGGTAAAACCAAAAACTTAACCTCTTCGGTTCGCGAATGAATTCCGTAACTGAGAGTGAGGTGAAAATATATCACCCCTCGTGAGTGCATCACCTCGCCTCCAAATCCAGATACAGGAGCATGAACGGGTTTCAACCTCTCCTTATCTTCTTCATCTAGCTGCTCAAAGCAATGCTCGTACATTATATCCGACGTACTACCAGTGTCAAAAAAACACAATGCGAGCGATAATGGCCAAAGAGGGTGGTGATAATCAAAGGATTCTTATTACAAGGGCCTCCTTTAACTAGTGGAAAAATCAAAGGCTCATTCTTCCTTGTTCTTTAGAAATTCTCTTCTCTTTCCGCCAACCTTGTATCCGCCTTGGATCATATGAACGTTCAAGTCTTCAAATTGTTTTTTGGGCAAGCACTGATTATCTCGCGCGGGAGCCTTTTCAGTCCCAGGTCTTGCACCCTTGACCAAATTTTCATGTTTTCCCAATTTCACAACCGCCTCATTTTATTTTTGAAAGCTACACACTCGTTCGTATTATGACCAATGTCATCATGAAACGAACAGTGTTTCTTGGTATCAAGGAATGATCTCCTTGTGAGTGGCTGTGGTTACCTGAAACTCACGTTCTCTGTAGTAAGAATTTCAGCAAGAGTCTTTGAAAGTGGAGTCCAATTATTAGAGCCTCGAGTTGAGGAACCTTCCTTGTTTTTATTGCCAATCAAAGATCTGGTTTCGAATGATTTAGGTGCCTCCGCGGAAGGCTGGAGTCTAGACCAAATTGTTCCTTTTTCCTGCTTGTTCGGTCGCAGAGTCTGGAATTCAACTTTTAAGTTATGTTTCTGATTGTTGGTTGCCAAAGTCTTTTGAGTCCTTGTGAACAGCTTCGCCGCAGGCATAATATCATCCCAAGACGTGGGCATACCATCTCTTCTAGTTAACGTCCAAATCAATTCATCACTTTTCGCAACATATCCTCACTCACTCCGTCGATATTAAGATTTCGTTGGTAAACCAAGTAATGAAGTCTTCAATAGACTCATTATTCCGCCTAACAACGTCTAGTATTTCGAACGGATCGCGAGTGTGTTTTTTCTTCTGACTAAAGTGCTGGGAAAATTTGGCTACAAAGTCATCCCATCTCTTGATTTGTCCATCCGAAAGCTTATCAAACCACTCCTGCACTGCACCAGTAAAAGTTAATGCGAACATGTGGCACCAGTATGGAAGATTCCAACCGCTGACTCCTCCTACCACCACGAAGTTCATCAAATGATCACTGGGATCACTCATTACATCTTACTTTCCAACAGATGTTGGAATCTTTGCGTTGACCGGAAATGGAGCTGTCGCTATGCGTGCAATAAACTTTGATTTTTCAGCGAAAGCAGCCGGACGATATGGCTTGGAAAAGTCTTTCTTAGCGTCACTGTGATAACCCGCCTAGCGAATTACCACCTGTGGACGGCTAGTTCCCTCATGCAAATGCAGCCGGCTATCACCGTTGTAGTAACTGATATCACCTGGACGGTATGACTGGTCGTAACTATCATAATCGTCAAGGTAAGACGGCACATGCCTGACCATACGAGGGTGGTTATGCTTTCTCCAAATTTCCCTAGGATCCATCTCCGTCTGAATGTTGTGACAGATCTGACTTCTCCTCAATGTTGCAGGAGGAGAAGGAGACTTCCTGGGAGCTTCATCATAATCAGAGTTCGAGCTTGGAGTCGCTTTTCGCGCACCCTACGCTCGTACTCTGCTACAACCTTCTCTTGTTGGATACAGAACCACTCGTCTGGAGACAAGGGTCCCCTAGCTTTGGAACTATGACGACGAGTTCCCGCCGATTCGGAATCGTCAGAATCATCCTCCAGGCCTAATTCTGAATGAGTCAGGCGAGTTTCTCTCGTAATTCACCCCGGGTTGCCAGATTTGGAACCTCCTGGCGCTGTGACATGCCCGAGATCCATCGAAGTAGGATCTGTTGGTGCCGGGACATGTCCTAGGTCACCCGGAGTGGAACTTCCAAGTTTCGTGATACGTGTGAAGACATTTGAGGCAAAACCTCCCAGCGCTTCAGTATTAGTAGTATGCAACAACGGTGAAGGAGTTCCCGTTGGCCCCTTAGGAAGCTTACTCATATCGTACGAACCAAAAATCCAAATAAAATTCTTGCAATTCTAACACCAAAACGGATGGCGCCAATGAAGAAACATCGATCTGATCCCCTTGACGGGTCCTAGATCCAATGAGTCCACAAGGTAGGATACAATAACAACCAACACAATATGAGCACAACTTCCCAAAGTCCAGTGACTGGAACCTGCAAAAGATACACCGTGAGCTCGTTACGGGAATGACAAGAGGGGGGTCTTCCAGTAACCACCCTCTGGCATGAGAATAAGTGCAGTTCTTAAGAGTGAAAGTACTTAAGTAATCTTAATAGATAGTTGGGAGTGAATGAATACCTCATGCAGGTCGAGAGGGTATTTATAGCCGAAGGATGTGGGAATATGATTGGGCCAGCTGTCCCGTTCTAGAAGATCTCCCGTAACCGTCTGGACACGTGTCCTTATGTGATAGGTTGAGCTATACGTCCCATGTGCATGGGTATAACAACCTGGACACACGTCATTCTATGATAGGATGAGTTAATTCCTGGCTATGTGCACGGTTATAACAACCTGGCCAAGTGTCCTCAATTCATTGGATAATGGGTCACGTATCCTTTAAGTAACAATCGTGGTTATTTTTTTAGAAGGTAATTAGTTAATTACAGCTGTCCTGTGGCATTGCCTTCCTGTCGCCCCAGAGGGTGAATACGTTACCCTGCGGATGACTTTAGAAGGTGCCTGGATGCTTCCGCGTATGATAAGTTATGCGGGTGATCCATATGTCCCGTGGGTGGCATATAAGGGGTTTCTCTCCGACCCGCGGGTGATACTTAAGGATATTTGGGTTTTTTTGGTACCCTACCTCTATAAAGTTCCGCCACCATTTCATGATGATTATTCCCAAAATTTGTTTGCGAGAAAAGAAGAAGTCGTTTATGAACCTATCATTCATGAGGAGAAACCTAAACAAGAAAAGGCCACTATTCAAAATTCAACACAAGAGCATCATATTCAAGGTAACAAAGTTTTTGTTGAGAATGTAATCATTAAGGACGTAGTTGAACTTGAAATTGTACACAAAAATCAGAACATTCCACGTTCAAATCACATTTTATGTGAATCTCTTGAATTTGAGGAAGCCGTGTATGGTTCAAGTACATCTAAAGTGAATTTGCCAAAACCTTCAAAGACTAAGACAAAAAAAATCAGTTAAACCAAAGATTTCTGATGAGGATTTGACGCGTTTCATTAATCCAACTTCTTTTAACGAAATCAATGGTCATATGTTTAAGTTAAAAGGTCTTAGCAGGGTATTCATTGAGAAATACATTCCACTTAATTTAATTAAACCAGAATTGATAAAAGTGTCTTTAACAATGAAACTTCAAAAGTACAAGACCTTGAGATTGCTTTTGCTAAATCAAAAGTATCAAACACAATAGATCCATTTATTAAAGCAAAATAATTGTTAAATTCTGTGAAGAATGTTAACTTTGTTAATTCAACTGGAACTGACACGTTACAAAGCTTTTCTGATTGTTCAAATCTTAACTTTTTCATGATAAAGAAATCTGTTACGTTTGATGAATTGAACGAAATGCATGTTTCTGGTATGTATCATAAACTTTCGGTTGAAACTGTTTCTATTAAACCACAACGTACGTTTGTTGACATGAGAACTTGCTTTTTATGTGGTGAGCGTGGTCATGTTGTAAGAAACTGTGGAATGAAGAAATCACAGAATATTCATCCTTTTATTAAGGAACAAGCCAAACCCGTTCCTTTGGTTAAAGAAATTCTGAAAAGACCCATGTCTTCTGATGATGAGACTCACATTATGTTTTCAAATGTGAATCCACGCAAAGTGATTCATGTTGGTGAAAGCTCGAGTAATTTAAAACCCAAATTTGTTCCTATTGAACCAAGTTGCAAGAATGTGAACACAAATGTAGTTCAAGCTGCGTATTTGAGATGAAAGTCGAAAAGGCCTATGACTTATTCACAAGCAGCTAAACCGCATTTGGATTCAATCAAAATTAACAATTCAAGTGAAATTAAAGAGGTACCCAAGACTGAGGCCTAGGCTGCCATTTTGAACTAATTATTTTACCTCTGTGTGCAGAGCTCATCCAAGACTAAATCTGGTGAAAACTGGATTATGGATAGTGGATGTTCTCGTCATATTATCGGCAACATCAATCTTTTAACAAATGTCAAGAATATTCAAGAAGGGTATGTAGCTTTTGCAGGTAATTCTGGGGGAATGATTACAAAATAAGGAGATGTTTCAAATGTTCATATTAAATTTGAGAAAGTTAATTATTGTGATAAATTTGATCACAATCTGTTGAGCGTGTCTCAAATTTGTGATAAAAAGTATACCACTGTATTTACTTACAATGAGTGCATAATACTCAAACCCGAATATGTCATTCCAGAAGACATGATTGTTATGAGATCTCCTATATCAAATGATATTTATGTTCTAAAGATGACTTCTTAGGTAACCACTTCTGTTGAAACGTGTTTTATCTCAAAAGCAACTAAGAAAGACTCGATTCTTTGGCACAGGCGTATGGGTCATATTCATGTCAGAAAGATGAATTATCTTATGGCAAATGATTTGGTTTATGGGGTTTCCCTGAAACACTTCAAGCTGACCGATCACTGTGTTGCATGCAAAAAGGGTAAATAGAAAAATAAGTCACACCCATCTAAGCTAATTAATTCCATTGATAATCCTCTGGAACGACTTCATATGGATTTATCTGGTCCTGTGAATCGTCTGAGTATTGCTGGAGATTCGTTTTATCTAGTTGTCACTGATGACTATTAAAGATACGTATTGTCTAGTTGTAACTACTTCTTGTCTTGATATCATGTTTGATGTTTGTTTATGTGCCAGGTATCAATCGAGTTCCCGAGTGACTCATCTGGTGGAGGTTAAACGTATACTTCACTATCTGAGGGGTAACCCTGACACCATGTTATGGTATCCTAAGGATTATAGCTTTGAACTCACTGCATTTCACGATTTTGATTATCGAGGATGCAAGATCAATTTCAAATCTACTACAGCGGGTTGTCAATTTCTAGGAAGCCGGCTTGTTCCCTGGCAGTATAAGAAGCAGACAACGGTCACCACTTCAACTGCAGAGGCAGAGTATGTGGCAACCTCGAGTTGCTGTTCACAGGTTCTTTGGATCCAGCAATACTTGCGGGATTACGGTTTGAAGTTTCTTACTACTCCCATTTTTATTGATAACTCTGCTGCTATTAGTATCACCAAGAACCCCGTGCACCACTCTAAGACAAAGCACACCGAAATTCGATATCATTTTATTCGTGATTGTTTTGAAAAGAAATTAATTGATCTTGAGAAGGTACACATGGATTTTTAGAAAGTTGATCTGTTTACCAAAGCTTTTGACAAAACACGCTTTAACTTTTTTCTTGGTTAAAACGGATTGAAAACTCTTGCTGATATCCTTAAGCTCGGATAATCAAATTTTTTTGTTTTGACTATTTTAGTTTGATTATTTTATGGTTATGGGTTTTGGGGGAGAAAATGAAAAAATACAAAAATATTGTGATTTCTGTTTGTATAGAGAAAATCCAAAAACATTAAAAATCTGAAAAAACAAAAATATTGTGATTTCTGTTTGTATAGAGAAAATCCAAAAACATTAAAAATCTGAGAAGAAAAATATATTGTGATTTGTGTATGTATAGATGAAAACCAAAAATATTCAAATATTTCAAAAATCTCAAAAACATTTTAACACTCTTTCGCTTAAAATTATGCCAGTTATTCAAATTTAAAGGATATATACTTGTATATGTTTGGTCATGATATTTGCTTGTAGATATTTGGGATAGCCATTTACCTGAAAAATGGAAAGTAACTAGGGCGAGTGTTGTGTGTTCTTATTTAATTCTTTCGTTGAAAATTATGTCAGTTATTTAAGTTTGTGGAACATGTTTGCATGTTTGGTCCTGATATCTACTTGTAGATTTATATGTTAGCCATTTATCTATAAACTAAAGTGATTGGGGCGACTGAATTTAAATGCTCCTCAAAAATGAGTTTTGAAGCAAAAAGAGAAAATGGTAATACATTGATCATCTAGTCCCATATCCAAAAAGAAATAAGTTTAAAAGGCTGAGTGCTTAATTAAAATGGTGCATTGGTCTTAAACAAGTTTTTATGGTAAAGTATATGTAATATAAACATAAATAACTTCAAATTTGAAAGAGGTGTTAGTCTCTTCCAAAAATCTCGGTAATGAAGGCAGAAATGTAACAGCATGTCATACGCAAGCCTTATGTTTTTCTGATCACCAAAAACAAAATTTCAAAATAAAATGCATTTAGTTTATGGTTAACTCTTCAATGGTGTATGGCTTTATGGCCTTAAATCTTGTATTGATGGGATGCATCCTGTTTCCGGACACTGTGAGTCTTTATGCTGCTTAATTATCTGGGTATTCATAAACATGAATATTTCAAAAGCTTTAAGAGCAAACCCAAAGTCATTAAACTTGATCACTACTGTACATCGTATAAATTCATTACTGACTTGATCAAAATCCGTTGTTAAAAATACGTTGTTCCTGCCTTGCGTACGTCTTAATACCAGTAAGAAACGGACCCCAGGGGATACAATGTATGTAAGCCTACAGAAGAACTCGTGCATACTCATTCACAATAAATGAAGCTTGGTGTCTCGCATGATAATGAGGGTATACCTTGTAGTGGGGATTATGATATGAGATTGTATAGTTTATAAATCTATTAAATCTTTATTTTGATCAGCAGCATAATGGTTTAAGTCAAGTTGGGGTGATATGGTAAAAGTCAAACTAAGCCTGAAACGAGATTAGAGGCTAATAATTTCTGATATTCTGTGCCTTAACCGAAAATTAAATCATATCACAAAAATACTAGAAGGTTTGTTATAAGATTTAAGTGGACAATAATATCAATGACCGACTTAACACAAGTCATAATAACGCTGAAATATAAAACTGCGATGGAAGGGCAATTTGGTCAATATGATTCTCTGCTTAACTCACAAAAATATGTACTCTTTCGTAGAATAGTTTTATATTTGTTTGTGTTTTATTTGCCTTTTAATTCAAAAATATTCAAAAATCCAAAAATATTGTGTTTTTCTATTTTTTGTCATCTGCTTTATTTTTGATTTTCAAGCTAAATGGTACATTTTTGAAAAAGGAAATACCAAAAAGATTTTCGCAATTTTATTTAATCATTTTATTTAACTAATTTAAATTATTTGTTATTTTGTGTGTTTTGAACGCAAAGCACGTTAAGGTATGGCATCTTACTCCGAGTGGTAAGAATCTTAAGGTAAAGTTCATCAGGACACAGGTTTCAATGCATTATTAAATCCTTGAAATTTTCATTTTAAATTGACTATTTAATTGCTATTCACTATTTCGATTCATAACGAATAGAACGCATTCGTTATCTATGCTGATAACGAATGTGGGTCATTCATTATTTATTTGGATAACTAATAAGTCCATTTGTTATAGTCATTCTCTTTCGCTACACTGATAACGTACGACCCCATTCTTCATCATTATTGATAACGAATGAAGAACGATATGAGTTGATTCGTTATGGAATTTAATGTATCATTCATTCGTTAACGGGGTTAACAAATGAACCAGCGAATAAGAACCATTCGTTAATTTTGAATTAATGAATGGGTCCATTCGTTTGTCTAGGTTTGCGTGCAAATCTGTCTTATATATTAAACAATAGGTGAACCAATAGACCCATTCGTTCATATCAATTATCGTCTTCCCTATCAAACCTCTGGCATATTATTTTTCAGATTTCCCAACCTTCATTAAACCTTGTTTCCTTATCTAGTAATAATCCTAAGGTATAAACGATCAAAACGTGATGATTTTCGTCAATTTTCATCAATGATTGATGGGTTAATTAGTCATATCTTTAACCGGGTTTTAAGTTATGAACAAAAATTACACTAATAATGTGTTTTAAACTTCATGGTTGTTTGGGTTGTGTATCGATGATAATACGAGTTCATTGATGTTAATATTACACTGATTTAGAATCATTCATGTGTTAATTGAATTTCTGATTGCATGTTGACAGTCCTTGTTCTTATTTAATTTTGAAATTGAAAATTTGGGGTCAAATTTTATAATTGATGTCGTTATTCGTTACAGATAACGAATGGACACTCATTCTTGTTTATGGTCCATTCGTTGATCCATTCGTAGATTTGATCTAACGAATCAGTCCATTCGTATGTTTTCATAATGAATGAACCTTCAATTGGTTTCATTCGTTATTAGTTATTCGTTAATCACTCATTCGCTAAAAGGACTATAACGAATCAAGTCATTCGCTATAATGAATGACACTATCGTCATAATATATGAATTAACGAATGACACTTGTAATTTGATTTTTTAAATTGAAAATTCTAAAATTTTAAATATTTAAATAGTATGTTCGTTTTTACTAATCCTTGATTTTATGTATTTTCATAAATGGCTGATGAGATTGTACAAGAGGATCCACAATAAGTTGTTCAAGAACAACAGCATGTACAGCAACAACAGGTTCATGCTATTCCTCTATTGCCATTTGACAAAAAGCACAATATTTGTGCTTTTGTGCAAGACAATTTTGCTGACCAAGACATATTTGGAGCTGATATTGCATTTCTACATCGATCCATTATTCTATTACTGTTGATATACCTGTCCACTTCAGTGTCATCCGTCCATTATGGAACTCAGTAGGATATGTGGAGTCAGAGAATCACATTATTGCTGAGATCAACATGAAGAAGATCACTATCTCTCCTTGTGTTATCCGACGTGTGCTACGGTTTGTGGATAACATGGACATTCCTTGTGAGTTTGACAATACGTTGATACGAGGCTTATCTCAGATATTATTTATTCTAGAGACCTTGATCGTTCCCAATACAACATGGCGTACTTGTGTGCTCCGTACAAGTACTTATTACATGTCTTGATTCATTGCCTTGGGGGACGTGATGTGTGCTGCGCGTGGCGTGTAAAATATGAAAGAGATGGAATGATTTTGCTTTTGCACAAGAGCGTGTTTTAAATTTATAAAAGTGATTTTTACAAAGACTAAACACACACAAAATAGCCAAGTGTACCTATCGTATATGTAGAATAGTATTGGTAAGAACCAAGTATCGATCCGTGGACACGAATATTTCTAATAATGAATCGTTATTTTACTTTAATCGGAGGTTTTAATTATTTGGGGTTAATTTTTGAACTTTTTATAAAATGTAAATACTTATATATAATATATAGGCGACCAAGATAAGAAATTCTAAACGAGTTTTTTTTTTCAATTATGCGAAGGTTACCATCTAAGATCAAGAATCCACTCCATTTTAACATTGATAATTAATATTTGGACATGTGATAAACTTGCCATAGCAATATATGATAGATAGCTCCTTAAACATTAAGTGAGCATCTTTGGCACTAAGAAGATAGCATGCGCATTTTAAAGTCCACCCTTTCCTAATGTCATACCATTTCAATTATGTCAATTTTAGTTGGCAAGTAGTTTCGTAAAGTAGAAAGATTAGGATTGACTTCGATTTCTCAAATACCAATTCTAACAACTTCGGGTGATTGTAGTTCATCACAAAACCTCCCCTTGTTTGATTTATGTAGGTTATAATTACACATTCCGTTAACATATGATTTCTTTAACTAATTTGATATCCTAAGCAAAGCCATTTTCGGATTACCAAGGTTTAGAAAAATACATCATAACTTATATCTCATCATTTCTATGTACAATATAAGGATCCATGTTTCGATAATGTATCAAAGTATTTCTATCTTTCAAGAACATGAATCGATCATGAACGATTGCCAATGGAATTGACAACCACCAACTTTGAATTAGTGATTTAAGATAGTGAAACATTTCTCATCAAAAGATAATTGTAATATAACCATGTACTTTACTAGACTACATCACATGTCTTGAATAATTATCAAGTAAAACAAAGCTTCTTCATAGATTTTAGATTGTAAAAGGAGTTTAGCTCATAATGAGCATGATGATAAACATTAAGATGATTGATAATAACAAATACATGATTAAACTTGGAATAATCTAACCAAATGTAGATGAATCCTTCTTCTTAATGATGGTAATGATTGTTGATGATGATGATTGATGGTGATGATCTCCAAGCCTTAAAACTCTTCACTAAATCTCCAAAGTGAGTGTTAGTGTGTGTTTTTATAAGAGAAAACCGGATAGAAATCTTTTCAAGGCGCACCAAATGAGTGCAACATGAGCCACTATTTATAGGCATTCTGGATGGTGAGGCACGGCCCCGTGCATGATGAGCACGCCCCCGTGCATTTTTTTGACATGTGCCAGATTTGTTTTGTCTTTTCTGTGAGGTGGCAACGGCCCCGTGGTTGGTAGGCATGGCCCCATGTTTTTTTAGTGACATGTGCTCAATTCTTCTTTGTCATTTCTGTATTCTCGTCCACGGCCCCGTGCATGATGAGCACGGCCCAGTGCTTTTGCTTCCAAATTTTGTCTTTTCTGTGTTAGAAGCATGGGGGCATGTTTCTTGAGGCATGGGGGCGTGTTTCTTTGTTTTCTTGTGTTTTCTTCTATTTTTCTTCGTCTTTTTGCTTGTTTCTTTGTTTGGGGCTTGGTTTCACCTGAAATTATGTTTTATTATGATAAGTAGTCTTTTATGCTATATTATTTGACAGAAATTGCAGTTTTTAGAGATTATTTGATGCCGAAAAGATGTATATTATTATGTACATCAAACATCCCCACACTTGAACATTGCTTGTCCTCAAGCAATATTTTTATAAATATCCTCTAAAAATAGCAAGCTTAGATTATAACCATCCCTTAAATGAGCTTCCAAGAAAATGAAACAAAATAACCAAATTTTTAGTGAGAATTAAGAATGAACTTTTGTTTTTGTGAGTTTCCGTTTATGCAAAACGTCACGTTCTCACAATGTTCACTCACACTCGGTTTTTTACCTGATCATACCTATGATGTATGTATGTGAACACTCTTAGTCGAAATGCAACATGTGATAAATAAGCTTGTAACAAATTCAAATCTCCACCTTTTAAAGGGTTTCATAGATCATAAGGTAAAAGGGTTTTGGTTTAGTGTGAGTAGGAATTGGTATTTTGTGGCGGTTCGAGGGTTAATGAGGATGGTAAATACAGCTTCCTATTGATTGTCGGGAGTCTTAAGACGTCTTCAATGGTTAGCTCCTTTTCTCCGAGTTTTTTTTTTTTTTGATTAAATACCTAATGACTCTTTTAAGGTCAGATCGTCAAGACCAGTTTTATCGAGGACGTGGATTAGTTCTTCCTCAATCCTGTTCTGAATATAACTTCCAACTCTAATGGATCGTTCGGCTTTGAGCCTAATAGCCGCCATCCTCATTAGTTCGGTGTATTCATGCTGAGACTGAGTTTGACTTTTTCTACATCTTCCTTCGTGGGACCAGTTTCCGCAACCTAATCATCGTTCATATCTTTTTGCTCTTCTCTTCATTGCGCTTTGGAAATTCCACAGAATGGTGGCCTTGTTCGTCTTGGCGCCACTTTTTCCTCACCTCATTGCTAAAGAGAAAGATTCTCTCCCTTAGTTATGGAGGCAACCTAGGTTTTGTGAAGTGTATGCAGCAAAGGAAATTGAAATCGAAGGAATGCATTTCCAATTCTTTAGGGTTTGCTGGTAAAAGGCCAGTATTGTATTTTACAGGTGAAAATGGATAGGGTGATCGTTTTTTTTTTTTTTTTTTTTGGGTTTTGTAATTTGTAATTTGGTAATGGGTTTGATGGAATTGTGTAAATATTACCTTCTTCCTTATACAACTTTTCGTGCGGTCTTGAAATGAGTAATTGCGACAAGTTCTAAATCACACGAAACATATGACTCACTCAAAGCTTCCGAAAATATATTTATATGGCATGAGGTTTATCTCACAGTAACGGAGGAATTGGGTATTAACGCCATATTTTGCATAAATTTATTCTCAATATTACAAACTTCTTTCTAATTTCTCACTTTATGATTGGTTATTTGCAAAAAAAATTTCTTGGTTTTCTTTTTAGGTTTAGAATAATCTTTGTTTGCTGCAAAAATATTTGTTGTTTTAGAGAATTTTTATAATTAGTTGGACAAACAATTGGTCAAGTAATTCCCCTCCCCACACTTGAATCTCACATTGTCCTCAATGTGAAAAGATTCGTGAAAATATAAAAATTCTAATCGATTATTATGGGTTAAAATGGAGAGTTACTTCCCTATGGGTCAACGAAATTTTGACAGAGCGTCCCCTGTTTTTCGTCCATTTTCCTGTTTTTGTACATGTATAATATAAAACTGCAAACATCCACAAACAACCAAGCATAAACTGCTGAAAATTGGGTATGGAATCATGCATCCCTTTCCCTATCGGGCTAAATTAGTACCTAACATAATGTCTTTAGCACCCACGGCCATAAAGATATCCAAACCAACATAAAAATAAACAAACAAGTATGACAGAAAGTAAATTGTTTAAAAACACACATCATAAGTTCATGAAATACTACCAACCCATGCCCGTGTCTGACCTACTAGTGCCGCCAGTCTTCAGTTACCCGTGTCCGGGTCAAATGGTCCCCACTGCCTGTCCATGCGATGGCCTAAACGATCAATCTCTCGCCACATCTCTGCATATTCGGCTGCTTGCTGTGCATCTGAGGCAGCCATCTACTCTGTAATCCTGTCAAATGAGGTGGTAGTGTTAGCTGAGAATTGATCAATAAGTCCATATATACCCTCGAGAGAGTATCGGTTATCGTGTGACAAACTAGGACCGGCCCCTGATGAAGATGGGCCTCCACTCTAATGGTAAGTTCAGCGGCGGTGTTGTCTGGGTGGTGATTTTTATCTCTCATGCACATCCTGTATCATCATCTCTGTCGGGTCTTCTGGGTCCCAAACTTGGTTGTTCTTATCACAAAATCTCCACACACACCAGGGCTGATTTGCTGAATCATCTGCATCCTTTCACAGTAATCAAGGTTGAGAGCTATCGGGTCTGGGCTTGGAGTTCCTTCTGTGTCTGCACCATAAGCCCTGTAGGGAAGTAGCATTTGTCATGAAAAGTTTGCAAAATAGCATAGTGATATTGCATGGTAGTTCGTTTTTCATGCAGTACAATGCCCAAAGATCCCTCAGGTTGATAACCCCTTCACTTTGTCCTCGAGCTGTAACAGTGTGACTCAGCAAACGGTGGATGTACCTCATGAGCGGGTCACGCAGTGCTGTGCTTTTTGAAATGCTCGGTCTATACTTTGTTGTTCCATAACTCAACTGCTCCCAAGCTTCTTCCCTTATGGCACCTGCTTCCGCTTCATCATCATCGCCTTCATCTGTAAATGTTGTTTTAGCCTCGTACCAGATGTCTGAGTCGGTCTCCTCGGTCGTGTAAATTCCCAAATCAACTCCTAGTTGGGTGACAGAAGTTTTATGCCATACACCCCCACATCGGAATTCGATTGCCGCGTTAACCCACATGTCAAACTTTTTCTTCTTCATATTGAACGAAGCCAGGAATTCCTTTGTAAGTTCCGTCACTGATTCCCCTGTTTGGCCTAAAACACTTCTCCACGGTCCCTTTGCAATGTTTTGATAGCGGTCCCATTAGTTGACGTGTCTCAGAGTTTCTTCACACGCATGGAAATTGGCTTCGGGGTACCTGTTGTTTAGATAAGTTAATCGCGTGTTTGCCTATTTGTCCTTTGACTTGCGGTTTCCGAAGACTAGGTATGCATGAACTTCGTCCCCATACTCGGCCATCTGCAATTTACACTCAAATTAGCCAAAATTCGTGAAAGATTTGCAATTTTGCAGAAACAGAGAGCAAAGCACGGTGGCGTGCTTTAAAAAACACGGCCCCGTGCTGGTGCTTCTGATACAATTTCCTTTGATGTTTGACTTTTGGTTGACCATGACTCGTGTTGTCTTGGGTACGGCTACGGTTTCTAATATTGATTACTAACTTTCACAGACTCGAACCCTCGTTTCCAACCGGTTATATAAATTAGGTTTAATGGTGTGTCGGGTATTTATGCTAAAACTCTAAACTCGAATTTGTTTCTTTCAATTAAACCCTAACCATCAATCATTCAACAATCTATGCAAGCAAATTAACCCATATTCTTTTCGGGTTTTGACCTGAATTGGTCGATTTGAGCGATTTTAGGGTTAACCTAAATCTAGAATGACGAATTTGAACAATGCAATTTGTTAAATTAACATACCTTAGGTTTAGAATCGAAGATTTGATGAAGAAATTAGCAAAATATTTGAAGGTCGGCGGTTTCTCGATTCAGAGTGTAGTGAAAATTAGGGTTGGTGGTTGGAAGAAGTTATTAAGTTAAAACTCGTAACTACTCTGTAACCAAAAACACGGCCCCGTGCTATTAAAAGCACGGTACCGTGCTGCTTAGTGCAGAGAGTGTTATTTTGATTTTGTTTATTTGTCGAACTGGTTAGCTGGTTTTTATTTTCTGGTTATTTAAACATGGTAATTAAAAATCCTAGATTTCATTAAAACATAAAGCTAAAGACATAATTAAATATAGACGAAATGAAAAGTACAACAACAACTCTTGGATCCTAACACATAGTACTAGCGGGAACAACTTCAACACGAAACAAAGATAGAATTTCAACGGCCACCACTTCCGAACAAGTCCTGGATGTGTGGTGGTGCTCGTTTGGTTTCCAAAAGTTCGTCAAGCTTTTTGTTGAGCGTAACGATTTCTCGGTTGAGAAATTTAAGTTTGGAAGTCACATATTTGTGGTGGCCATCCACAACATGGAAGTTCTCGAACCTAAGCAAGTCGACTTTGTTGATTAACTCGACTACTCGAGCCTCGGTTTGCATATTGCTCTCAACTTGATCTCTTACGATGCATTGGAGTCTCATGACTTGCTCCTCAAGAAATGAGGATTCATGTTGTTTCCCCATTTTCACTGGCCTCTATTCAACCCGTTTTCCTTCCATTTAGGTAATTTGTGTTTGGTGTGAATGGAATAGTGAATTTATGCATGCATTATATAGAGACTTGAAAGTTGAACACGGCCCCGTGTCTTTAAAAACACGGCCCCGTGCTGCTAGAGGAATAAATGTTTCTGAGTCAGAGAATTGTACGGAGTCAGCGCGTATCATGCTGAAGATTCTGGGGTGACCACGGCCTCATGCTTAGGAAAGCACGGCCCACGCTTTTTGTCACAATGAATTTCCTTTTAATTTTCAATATGATTCAAGATCCGGAATTTTTAGAATGACGTTTATTGTGATAATTTGGAAGTTCGGTAATCTAAAAATTAAGTTTCATTAAAAGTCCTAGAACAGTTACGGGATAAGCCCGGGTTTGCTAAGCAAAGAAAACTAATCAGGTTAAGCCCGAAGTCCTAACACATTGTGCTTAATGCACTTGTTTATACATAAAAACAGAAAATTAAGTTTCCTAGAGTTCCCCGAAAGGCTCTCCTCCTCCGAATGGTCCTGGTGGTGGAAAATACGTGAAACCGAGAACTTGAAATTGGAGTTGTTCATTGATGTCTCGGAGTTCCATTTTCATGTTTTCCACTGATTCGGTGAGTTGCACAAGACGCATATCAGCAAGGAGGTTCATTTCGGTGAGTTCTTTCACGATTTTTTGGAGTTTCAAGAGAAGCTCGGTTTTTGAAACATGGCGGGCATCGTTTCTCGGATGTCGGGAAACGGGGATTGCTTCACTCATCTCAGTTGGCATGCTGAATTCTCTGAGGTTTTTGGTTTTGGTTTTGGTTTTGCTTTGTGCAAGAAATGCAATGACACAATGTGTCTTTTATAACCAACAGAAAACCGAGCATGGTACCTTGTTGTTAGAAGCACGGCCTCATGTTTTTACTCTGACAATTCTGTTATAAACCAGTCTGACTAAGATTTTTGCAGCGTAGATGCCGGCCCGCATTTTTAGGCACGGGACCGTGCTTTTGAAGGCGCGCCCCCGTGGTTGTCAAAAAAAATATTTTTTTTTACAAGGCCTAGTGAAGGTTTAGGCCATACCTTGTTTCCTTAATTGCTTATTTAAAAAGTTTGGAGGGTTAATACCTCCAAAACTTCTTTTAGTGGACCGTCGATGTATGGTTTTAATCGATGTCCATTTACTTTGAACATCTGGCCGTTTGGATTGGAAATTTCGATTGTTCCATAGTCAAAAACTGATTCAACTATGTATGGACCTGTCCACCGGGATTTCATTTTTCCTGGAAAAAGGACGTAAACGAGCGTTATACAACAGTACACGGTCACCAGTTTGAAAATTTTTGTTTCCTTTTAAAGGAGCGTCGTGTATGCGTTTAGACTTTTCTTTGTATGACCAGGAATTTTCATAGGCCAGTGTTCTTAGTTCCTCAAGCTCATGAATTTGATCTTCCTGGTTTGCTCCGGCGGACGTTAGATCAAAATTCACTGCCCTGAGGGCCCAGTAGGCTTTGTGTTTCAACTCTACTGGTAGATGACATGCCTTCCTGTAAACGAGCTTGAAGGGTGTCGTTCCTAGGGGAGTTTTGTAGGCCGTCCTGAGGGCCCACAACGCGTCATCTAACTTTCCTGCCCAATTTTTGCGATTCATCCCCACACTTCTTTCCAAAATTCTCTTAATTCCTCAATTCGAGACTTCTACCTGCCCACTAGTCTGAGGGTGATATGGTGTTGCTAGTCGGTGATGGACCCCATACCGTGCTAAGACCTTGTCCATCAGAGTGTTACAAAGGTGGGTACCTCTGTCGCTGATTAGGGCTTTCGGAGTACCGAATCTTGAAAATAACTTTTTCAGAAATCGTACAACTACTCGAGCTTCATTAGTGGGAATAGCTTTTGCTTCTACCCATTTAGACACGTAGTCGACTGCTACAAGGATGTATTTATTTCTGAATGAGTTAGGAAATGGGCCCATGAAATCTATTCCCCATACATCAAAGACTTCACAAATTTGAATGCCTTTTTAAGCCATCTCATTTTTTGATGAGATGTTCCCG
Source organism: Bidens hawaiensis (assembly GCF_021521415.1). Taxonomy (NCBI): domain Eukaryota; kingdom Viridiplantae; phylum Streptophyta; class Magnoliopsida; order Asterales; family Asteraceae; genus Bidens; species Bidens hawaiensis. The sequence goes on from NW_027491907.1 coordinate 47,943, forward strand.
GCTCTTTGACAAGCATCGCATGCTTGGATCAAAGTATGTGTATCTTTGTATATAGTGGGCCAGAAAGATCCTGCATCAAACACTTTCCTGACCGTAGTGGCGGTACCATAGTGTCCACCCGTTGGTCCTTCGTGGCAATGTTTGAGAATGTCTAAGGCCTCCTTGCCTGCTACGCACCTACGAATGACTTGATCCGCACCTATCCTAAACACGTATGGATCTTCCCAGAAGTAAAACTTAAGATCGGAGAAGAATTTCTTCCGCTGTTGGTGGGTAAGTCCTTTTCTAAGGATCCTACAGGCTAAGTAATTTGCGAAGTCGGCATACCAAGGACTTTCGTCTTTATCTTCTATGACTTCTTGGATGCCCATGAGAATTTCATGTGGGAAATTATCGTTGATAATTTCTTTGTGAAATTTGTCAGGAGTTGGACATTCTAAGCGCGAAAGGTGGTCTGCGGCAACATTTTCTGCTCCCTTTTTTTCCTTAACTTCGATGTCAAATTCTTGGAGTAATAGGATCCATCGGATGAATCTGGGTTTGGCATCTTGTTTGTTGAAGAGCTAACGTATTGCGGCATGATCACTGTAAACTATGGTCTTGGCTAGTAACTCTTTTTCTGTTGTGATGTAATTTTCTTGTGCATCATTAAGAGTTTTACTTGCATAGTAAATTGGGTGAAAATGTTTTTCTTTGCGTTGGCCGAGGACGGCTCCAACTGCAAAGTCACTTGCATCGCACATGATTTCGAATGGAAGGGTCCAATCGGGTGTGGTCAAGATTGGTGCATTGATAAGTTTGTCTTTTATTGTATTGAATGATTCAATACATTCCTCAGAGAAGACGAATGGTGCATCTTTTTCCAGAAGTTTGGTCATAGGTCTTGAGATTTTTGAGAAGTCTTTTATGAAGCGGCGGTAGAAACCTGCGTGACCTAGAAAACTCCTAATGGCTTTGACTGAAGTTGGCGGCGGAAGTTTGGATATGGTTTCTATTTTGGCCCTATCAACTTCTAGTCCGTTTTGAGAAATCTTGTGACCTAGAACAATGCCTTCCTTTACCATAAAGTGGCATTTTTCACAGTTGAGCACAAGATTTACTTCTTCACACCTAGTCAACATTTCGTCTAGGTTTCTCAGACAGTGATTGAAAGAGTTTCCAAAGACTGAGAAGTCATCCATGAAAACTTCCATAGAGTTTTCGATCATTTCTTGAAATATGGCTACCATGCAACGCTGGAAGGTGGCTGGAGCATTACATAGTCCAAATGGCATTCTTCGGGAGACGAAGGTTCCATATGGACATGTAAAAGTAGTTTTCTCCTGATCCTTAGGAGCAATGGGAATCTGAAAGTATCGGAAAATCCATCAAGAAAACAGTAGAACATTTTTCCAGATAATCGCTCAAGTATTTGGTCTATGAAAGGAATTGGAAAATGATCTTTTCTTGTGGCATCATTGAGCTTTCGATAGTCAATGCAAACTCGTCAGCCTGTGATGGTTCTCATTGGTATTAATTCTTCCTTCTTGTTCATCACGACCGTCATTCCTCCCTTCTTGGGTACTACTTGAACTCGACTAACCCAAGGTGAATCTGAGATTGGGTAGATTAATCCGGCATCAAGCGGTTTGATTACTTCTTTCTTCACCACATCTTTCATGTTGGGGTTGAGATGTCTTTGATGTTGGACCACGGGTTTGTATTCCTCCTCCATGAGGATTTTGTAAGTACAGAAAGAGGAACTGATGCCCTTGATATCCATAATCTTCCATGTGATAGCCTTCTTATGGATTTTAAGAACCTTAAGAAGCTCGTCTTTCTCTTTTTTAGAAAGGTGAGATGAAATAATTACTGGGAGTTGAGAATCTTTTTCTAGAAAGGCGTATTCGAGATGTTCTGGTAGTTCTTTTAATTCTAAGGCTGATGGTTCTTCGATTGACGATTTTGATTTTTCATTGTTTTCAATGATTTCGTATATTATTTCTTACATTTCGTAGTTATTGTTGAGCTTTTCGTCTTCTAAAATGGGTTTGTTGAGTGTTTTGTCTTAGAATTGTGTTTCTAAAGGAGTATTGATGGAGGAATCTCACACATAGCAGCTTACGATGGAGTCTATGATTTCAACACAATATAACGTGTCATCGTGTTGTTGCGGATATTACATAAATTTTCCTATGTCAAAAGTGATTGCCTCGTCATTGACCCTGAGAGTGAGTTTGCCGGTGCAAACATCAATGATAGCCTTTGCGGTGGCTAAAAAGGGTCTTCCTAAAATTAGAGGTACAATTCTGTCTTCCTCCATGTCTAGAATCACAAAATCTACTGAGAAAACAAACTTGTCAATTTTGACAAGCTTGTTTTCAACAATGCCCCGAGGGTATTTAACGGATCGGTTAGCTAACTGAATGCTCATGTGGGTGTGCTTTGGTTCTCCTATCCCTAGTTTTGCAAAAACCGCATAAGGAATTAAATTAATACTAGCTCCTAGGTCAGCTAGGGCATTGTTAACAGATAAATTTCCTATGAGCCAAGGGATAGTAAAACTCCCTGGATCGGTCATCTTTGTCAGTAGCTTGCTTTGGAGGACAGCTGAACATTCTTCACTTAGGGTGACATACGAGAGCACCTCCAGCTTCCTTTTGTTTGTCAACACTTCTTTGAGAAACATGGCATATTTTGGCATCTGAGCAATAGCCTCGACGAAAGGGATGTTGATATGGAGTTGCTTAAAGAGTTCTAGAAACTTCCCATACTGGGCTTCCAGTCGCTCCTGCTTCAGTCTTCCAGGGTATGGAATAGGCGGAACATAGGTTCGGACTGGCTCCTTAGGCTTTACTGTGCCTGTTGGGCCTTTCCTGCGTTTCATCAGGAGATTTTTTCTCCATAACTAATTCTAAAGCTGGTGTGACAACAGTGGTTGTACCGTTCCTGAGTGTAACGGTGTTAGCTGTTGCATTCGGGTTGGTGATTGTGTTGCTTGGAAGAGTGCAAGGTGGTCTTTCGAATAATTGTCGGTTAATTTGTCCGATTTGAGTTTCTAGGTTCTGAAGTGATGCTTGTTGTCTTTTGAGATCGGTTTCATGTTTTAATAATACTCCGCTAATATCAACGGCTCTTGAGTCGGCTTCCTTTTTAGCTTCATTTGTTTTGGTCATTAGTTGGATTAGCATTTCCTCGATCTTGGAGTAGCTCGGGTTTTGATGGCTACTAGAACTTGGATCTTGAAATTGAGGTTTAGGCTGGAAGGGTTGATTCATTTCTCTTTTTTCGAATCCGGATAAAGGTTGAGTGTTACCTCCGTCTTTCCACCTGAAATTCGGGTGGTTTCTCCATCCTGGATTGTAGTTATTGCTGAAAGCGTTGTTCTATCGAGCGATGAAATCGACTTCTTCCATGGCCATGATGACTTGCTTACAGTCAATCGTCTTATGGCTTCCTCCACAAGTGTCACAGGTGAGTCTGGTTTTTGATAGTTCGGCTTGAAGTTGTTCGAATTTCTTAGAAAGAGCTTCAAGCTGTGATGTGACAAGAGTGTTGGAATCAAAGTGGTGTATTCCTTTATGTGTAGGTGTAGATCTTGGTGGGTTGTAAGCAAAACTCTTCTTTGTGGCCTTCTCCAGGACTTCAAATGCCTCGTTAGGTGATTTGGATCCCAGGTCTCCACCAGCAATCTGGTCGATGGCTTTCTTGTTTTGACTGGATTGTGCGTCAAAGAAAGTTTTTACTTGTAACCATACGCTCAGTCCATGATGTGGACATCTTCTTAGAAGACTTTTGTATCTTTCCCATGCTGCGTGTAACGATTCGTCATCATCGGTCCAGAATCCGGTAATGCTGGCTCAGTATTTGGCAGTTTTATCAGGCGGAAAGTATTTGAGGAGAAACTGTTCAACCATCTGGTCCCAAGTGGTGATGGAACCAAAAGAAAGAGATTCTATCCATTCTAGGGCTTGGCCCCTCAGAGAGAGAGGAAAGAGTTTGAGTTTTTTTGATCTTCTGAACAGTTTTGGATTTTAAAGGTTCCGTAGATTCGTAAAAATCGAGATATGTGAGAAAGAGGGTCTTCGTCGAGGAGACCATGAAAATGAACTGAATTTTCCACCATATGAATGGTGCTAGATTTGATTTCTAAGTTTTCGGTAATTTCGGGTGGAGCCACTCCATTGCCATAGCCCTCGAGAGTTGGCTTGGCATACTGGCTCATGTTCGGCTCATTGTTCTGGGCCGCCATCATTTCTTCGCTTTGATTTTCTCCTGATGTGGTAGCGTATACTGATTCGTCTTTGATTGTTTCTGCGGTTTCTGTAGTCCGTTTACGAGTTCGTCGACGAAAGAGTCGTTCCGGTTCGGAAATTGGAGAAACAAGCGCGGGCTCAAAAGTAGAGGACATACATGGGACTAAATCAAAATTAAACATTAAAGTAAAATTTAGCTAAAGTTAGTCTAAATTAAACTATGAGTTAAGCTAAGTTATTTTAACTAAGGTCTAAATTAATTAAGCTAAAGTAAGGTAAGGTAAAAAAAGTTAAAAAGGAGGCTAACCGTAAAATTATATATTTTAAATAAAAATTAAAGTTAGAATAAAACTGAAGTAAATTTTTTTTTTTACAATTATAGAAAATGATTAAATTTAAATTTGGATTGTTCTTAGAAACGTACCGTGTCCCCGGCAACGGCGCCAAAAACATGATGTGTGCTGCGCGTGGCGTGTAACTATTAAAGAGATGGAATGATTTAGCTTTTGCACAAGATTGTGTTTTAAATTTATAAAAGTGATTTTTACAAAGACTAAACACACACAAAATAGGCAAGTGTACCTATCGTATATGTAGAATAGTATTCGTAAGAACCAAGTATCGATCCGTGGATGCAAATGTTTCTAATAATGAATCGTTATTTTACTTTAATCGAAGCTTTTAATTATTTGGGGTTAATTTTTAAACTTTTTATAAAATGTAAATACTTATATATAATATATAGGTGACCAAGATAAGAAATTCTAAACGAGTTTTTTTTCAATTATGCGAAGGTTACCATCTAAGATCAAGAATCCACTCCATTTTAACATTGATAATTAATATTTGGACATGTGATAAACTTGCCATAGCAATATATGATTGATAGCTCCTTAAACCTTAAGTGAGCATCTTTGGCACTAAGGAGATAGCATGCGCATTTTAAAGACCACCCTTTCCTAATGTCAAACCATCTCAATGATGTCAATTTAAGTTGGCAAGTAGTTTCGTAAAGTAGAAAGATTATGATTGACTTCGATTTCTCAAATACCAATTCTAACGACTTCGGGTGATTGTAGTTCATCACACAACCTCCCCTTGGTTGATTTATGTAGGTTATAATTACACATTCCGTTAACATATGATTTCTTTAACTAATTTGATATCCTAAGCAAAGCCATTTTCGGATTACCAAGGTTTAGAAAAATACATCATAACTTATATCTCATAATTTCTAAGTACAATATAAGGATCCGTGTTTTGATAATGTATCAAAGTATTTCTATCTTTCAAGAACATGAATCGATCATGAACGATTGCCAATGGAATTGACAACCACCAACTTTGAATTAGTGATTTAAGATGGTGAAACATTTCTCATCAAAAGATAATTGTAATATAACCATGTACTTTACTAGACTACATCACATGTCTTGAATAATTATCAAGTAAAACAAAGCTTCTTCATAGATTTTAGATTGTAAAAGGAGTTTAGCTCATAATGAGCATGATGATAAACATTAAGATGATTGATAATAACAAATACATGATTAAACTTGGAATAATCTAACCAAATGTAGATGAATCCTTCTTCTTAATGACGGTAATGATTGTTGATGATGATGATTGATGGTGATGATCTCCAAGCCTTAAAACTCTTCACTAAATCTCCAAAGTGAGTGTTAGTGTGTGTTTTTATAAGAGAAAACCGGATAGAAATCTTTTCAAGGCGCACCAAATGAGTGCAACATGAGCCATTATTTATAGGCATTCTGGATGGTGAGGCACGGCCCCGTGCTTGATGAGCACGCCCCCGTGCATTTTTATGACATGTGCCAGATTTGTTTTGTCTTTTCTGTGAGGTGGCAACGGCCCTGTGGTTGCTAGGCACGGCCCCGTGTTTTTTAGTGACATGTGCTCAATTCTTCTTTGTCTTTTATGTATTCTCGTCCACAGCCCCGTGCATGATGAGCATGGCCCCGTGCTTTTGCTTCCAGATTTTGTCTTTTCTTGTGTTAGAAGCATGGGGGCGTGTTCCTTGAGGCATGGGGGCGTGTTTATTTATCTTCTTGTGTTTTCTTCTTTTTTCTTCGTTTTTTGCTTGTTTCTTTGTTTAGGGCTTGTAGGTTATAATTACAATATAAGAAAGATAGAAATACTTTGAGGCATGTAGGTTATAATTACACATTTGGTTAGATTATTCCAAGTTTAATCATGTATTTGTTATTATCAATCATCTTAATGTTTATCATCATGCTCATTATGAGCTAAACTCCTTTTACAATCTAAAATCTATGAAGAAGCTTTGTTTTACTTGATAATTATTCAAGACATATGATGTAGTCTAGTAAAGTACATGGTTATATTACAATTATCTTTTGATGAGAAATGTTTCACCATCTAACCAAATGTAGATGAATCCTTCTTCTTAATGACGGTAATGATTGTTGATGATGATGATTGATGGTGATGATCTCCAAGCCTTAAAACTCTTCACTAAATCTCCAAAGTGAGTGTTAGTGTGTGTTTTTATAAGAGAAAACCGGATAGAAATCTTTTCAAGGCGCACCAAATGAGTGCAACATGAGCCATTATTTATAGGCATTCTGGATGGTGAGGCACGGCCCCGTGCTTGATGAGCACGCCCCCGTGCATTTTTATGACATGTGCCAGATTTGTTTTGTCTTTTCTGTGAGGTGGCAACGGCCCTGTGGTTGCTAGGCACGGCCCCGTGTTTTTTAGTGACATGTGCTCAATTCTACTTTGTCTTTTATGTATTCTCGTCCACAGCCCCGTGCATGATGAGCATGGCCCCGTGCTTTTGCTTTCAGATTTTGTCTTTTCTTGTGTTAGAAGCATGGGGGCGTGTTCCTTGAGGCATGGGGGCGTGTTTATTTATCTTCTTGTGTTTTCTTCTTTTTTCTTCGTCTTTTTGCTTGTTTCTTTGTTTAGGGCTTGTAGGTTATAATTACAATATAAGAAAGATAGAAATACTTTGAGGCATGTAGGTTATAATTACACATTCCGCTAACATATGATTTCTTTAACTAATTTGATATCCTAAGCAAAGCCATTTTCGGATTACCAAGGTTTAGAAAAATACATCATAACTTATATCTCATAATTTCTAAGTACAATATAAGGATCCGTGTTTTGATAATGTATCAAAGTATTTCTATCTTTCAAGAACATGAATCGATCATGAACGATTGCCAATGGAATTGACAACCACCAACTTTGAATTAGTGATTTAAGATGGTGAAACATTTCTCATCAAAAGATAATTGTAATATAACCATGTACTTTACTAGACTACATCACATGTCTTGAATAATTATCAAGTAAAACAAAGCTTCTTCATAGATTTTAGATTGTAAAAGGAGTTTAGCTCATAATGAGCATGATGATAAACATTAAGATGATTGATAATAACAAATACATGATTAAACTTGGAATAATCTAACCAAATGTAGATGAATCCTTCTTCTTAATGACGGTAATGATTGTTGATGATGATGATTGATGGTGATGATCTCCAAGCCTTAAAACTCTTCACTAAATCTCCAAAGTGAGTGTTAGTGTGTGTTTTTATAAGAGAAAACCGGATAGAAATCTTTTCAAGGCGCACCAAATGAGTGCAACATGAGCCATTATTTATAGGCATTCTGGATGGTGAGGCACGGCCCCGTGCTTGATGAGCACGCCCCCGTGCATTTTTATGACATGTGCCAGATTTGTTTTGTCTTTTCTGTGAGGTGGCAACGGCCCTGTGGTTGCTAGGCACGGCCCTGTGTTTTTTAGTGACATGTGCTCAATTCTTCTTTGTCTTTTATGTATTCTCGTCCACAGCCCCGTGCATGATGAGCATGGCCCCGTGCTTTTGCTTCCAGATTTTGTCTTTTCTTGTGTTAGAAGCATGGGGGCGTGTTCCTTGAGGCATGGGGGCGTGTTTATTTATCTTCTTGTGTTTTCTTCTTTTTTCTTCGTCTTTTTGCTTGTTTCTTTGTTTAGGGCTTGGTTTCACCTGAAATTATGTTTTATTATGATAAGTAGTCTTTTATGTTATATTATTTAACAGAAATTGCAGTTTTTAGAGATTATTTGATGCCGAAAAGGTGTATATTTTTATGTACATCAGGATGCAAGGGTGGATATGACGAATGTCGGATTATGCTACAGTCCGCAGTCGTAGCTCTTATATTGAACTAGCCGTTCAAATTCTCTAAGCCTATATTTTATCACCTGAAGGAGATCTTCTTCATCAACAGTCGTCGAAGCAAATTTCTTATGTATCCACACTTCGTACAGTTAATTATTCAAGATTTGGTGATTGATCAGACTTTGGAGAATGATGTGTTGAAGTTGGAACACATGAATGTTGATACTATGAAGAGGATGAAGACCTATCGTAGTAAAGAACCAGAGGATCGACCAAGAACAAAACGTTTGATTGGTCACTCGGCGAATCCAGCTTATGAATGTCCTTCTAATGATCATTCGATTCATGACGACTCAGATTCTGAATGTGAAGAAGGACCAGGTGGGAACAATAATGGTGGAGATGGTGTAGATGGTGGCCATGGGGGTGATGAACGACGTGTTGACGTTGTAGCAGCCAGCTCACATGTTGCTCAACGAAAACAAAAGGGAAAGGAAAAAGTGCAAGATCAACCGCCCAAACATCATGTTGCTCATGGATCGGGTGTGGAGATTGGTCCACACGTTCCTAGTTCGTCAGCACCACAACGATCGGCGGTGTCGCTTACTACCAGCACCCCGGCACTTACATTGACGACTATCATTACTTCCGATCCAAGGCTTGGCTTAATTCCTCAATCAGTGTTATCTCCAATGCCAAGGCCTACTGCAACATCAACGGTGGTTCCTCCTACACCTACCATGATGCCAACACAGCCCTTCGACGTCTCATTTATTGAATTAGCCGTCCACAGGGTCCTATATAGCCAATGCAGCTTCATTTCATGCTTTTCACCCTACCCATCATATGGATATGATTTTGAGTCTGATTCACTTATGTGAGAATCAAACGGCGGCTGATCGTCAAGTTCAAGAACAGATGATGACAAATCAACGTCGTCTGATAGGGTATGTATCGTACTGCCAAAAAGAAACCAAAGAGCTGTGTGAGATTGCGGTGGCTCAGGGGGTGATGATGAAGGAGCAGGAGGACCTTATTCTTCAGCTAACATGCAAAGATGATGTGTTAAAGAAACTGAAGAACGATGACGAAGATAAGGATCCTGATGCTCCTGGTGCCAGTGGAAGTGAGCCTAAACAAGATTATGGTTCATCTGCTGCTTGTACTAGTGGTGGTGGTGGTTAAGGCAATGATCGGCAGATAGTCGTTTATCAAGACTCGACTAATGAGATCAAAGCCAACACCGTGTTATTTGTAGATTATGAGAAAGGGGTGGTGATGAGTACTGCGAGAGCGGATGATATTGAAGTAGGTGAATTTGTCGATCATGCCCTGACTCGCGATCATATTTCGTTATTATTAGGGCTGAACGATGAAGAATTAGACGCGTTGGAGACTGAGGAGGACTTGGATGTTGTTAATGATGATGAGGTGTTGTTTGATACGAGTATTCCACATGGGAATACATCGTTTATTTATGAAGATGAGGAGATTGAGATGGAAGATGTTACAACAGAGGAATACCCCGATCTTTATTATCGTTCAAACGTTAGTCAGGGTACTATGACAATAGAACTGGCGAGGTGGTCATCGAGTTAGGAAAGGGCTTGAAGACTTATTTTATACGAGTCGTAGACCCAATGTGGCTCGTTAATTTATCTGAGACCAATAACGAAGTGTTATTTGAGAACAAGATTCTGTTTGAAAGACATGAAGATTACGATCAAGCTATGCAATTCCAACTTGTTGTGTGTGTGTGTCATGGGTTCGAGATTCATAGTTGTTGAGATTGGAAGACTAAAATATTCAAGTAAATTATAGACAAAGATCTCAAGACGAGGGGATGTTTGTTAGTGCACGGTTTTATCGTCTCAAGTCTTTGTAATCGTCTTTGTAGTTTATTATTATTTTAATGTAAAAGGGCATTTTAGTAATTTAGACCCATATGGCTCATTCGTTAAGGATGCTTAACGAATGAGGCCATTCGTTGTTTATTATGGTTCATTCATTAAGGATGTTTAACGAATGAACCTTAATCATTATTATTATATGTACATTCGTTAAGGATGTTTAACGAATGGACCTTAGTCGTTATTTATTGTATCCATTCGTCATGAAATGTTGACGAATGGGGTATAGCGAATGAGTCATTCGCTATACCATTTTTATTACTTATGTAATGAAGATGAATGATGGCCATTCGTTACGGATTGTGTAACTAATGGCATTCGTCTTCTATATATAAGCTGTTAAGCCAAATGATAAGTTAAGTGTTTTTAAAGTTATTTTTTGTGTGTTGTTACTCTTCCTAATTATCCTCCCAACACTTCTACTAATATTATCATGTTCTATAGATCATAAACGTATATCACATAACTAGATCCTTGGTTCAATCGTTATAATGAAATCAATCGATTAAAGCTCGTCTGTGTGTTCAACAGTAATCAGTCTGCAATGAGGTATTATTTTTCTATCCACATTGTTCCTACTTATTCTTATATTATTCAACACCAAAAAACGATATGGAATAAGTGGTGATTCATTTAACGGTGCGTATAGGATCGGTACCTCTGGATATCTCACTTCAATCTTGTCACCCCATCGCGGAATGACATTGTGCATATCACTATCATCGGTTTCACCTCAATCTTCAAATTCTTGCAATAAAGCTTCCCGTGCGATGTTCTAGGAAAGAATAGATAATCCGTCTCCCAAACTTCCTTTTCACATCTGAACACATCTTTCTACTGGGCTAAATCATTCATCTGATCATGAAACAATTCCGCCTACCATTCCTCCATTTGTCTACTAAGGACCATGATGTCCATACCGGTTTCTCACCTCTCGCCTGCTCCTCTTGTTCCTCTTATACACCCTAGTTGTAACACTAATCTTCTTCATTTCTGTTGTTCAGCCGGATTGCTAGAAGACCCAACGAGCTCCTTGCCTTTGCGACCCATTCCTATACTCACAACAAACAACAACAAATGAACAAGTTATTACTCTCTTCAACCTTAAAACATCCCCACACTTGCCTGGCACTATGGTTGTATATGTAAATCAAGCACAATACTCATCTTTTACAAAAAAAAATTGAGCATTATGTAAACTAAGTAAGAAAAATTTTGCCAAAATATATGTTTGAATCAAACAACTAAGCATCTACAACCATAACCCCTTCAAATTCAACACATACATATCATTCAATAACCCCAAGCAAGTGTGGATGCAAATCTATTATAAACAACTTACAATTTTGCAATGCACCTTCAAGAATGAAAAGAAATTGCATACCATTGTGTTATAGAAGATGAGAATGACAAAAGCTTCAATCTAAACCAAAAACCCACAAAGAACCAAAACTTTCGGACCATTTCGTCCAAAATTGACTACCAAAACGCAAGATTCTTCACAATGCACGCGAGTAAAAAGTTGAAATCCTTGTGAAATTTAAACCAAAATAGACCCGAAAATCACTTGATTTGGTTAATTGATGAGAAAATGGTAAGGGTTTGAGGTGTGGAGTTAGGGTTTATGAGTTGGGAATGGTAGAGAAGAAGATGGGTGAAATATGTGGTGATAAGAGGGAATCCCGTATACGTGGAAGATAAAAATTATGAATTTTTCGTTTTTTTATAAAAGCCCGGCCCGTCATCGCCTGCGGCTACCATAAGCTACGGTAGCCACTGTAGCTTACGTTGGACACTGGCACAAAATACTCACCGTAAGACAGTTTATTTACACCATATAACTTGTTTCCATCCACTATAGCCTACGATGGTCGCGGTAAGCTAGGTGGCCACTTTAGATTTATGGCTTGAAAATTTTCAATTTTTTTTAATTAAAACTTTGAGAACACAAAAATTACCCTACCCCCAATGAAAGTCCGAGTTGTCCTAAACACCGTAGAAAAAATTCGTAACAATTTCCCCACACTTTAGTTGAACACATTCCAAGGCAAGAATGGTAATTCTTATTTAAAAACCAAATTAAACTAAACTATACAACAAACCTAGGCATCTTAACTTGTTTCTGCATCCGGTAAGCGTAGGAAGTAGCTCACCCTATCAACATCAAGCATGTTGATGTCCTTTCCTTCCAAGTAAGGCTTGAGTTGATGTCGTTCACCACTTGCTTGGTTTGGTCTTGAGCATCTTCTATCTCCACATTTACTCTTAAGCTTACCCGGAAATAACTTCAACCTCGAATGATACAACCACACCTTTTGACCCACTTCAAAAGTTCTTTTCCTCAACTTTGCATCATGAACCTTTTTAAGCTTGTCTTTATATGCGGAAGCACATTCGTATGCTTCATCCCTGATTTCTTCAATTTCATTCTATTGCAACTTCCTTAACTCTCCCACTTCTTTGTAATCTGCATTGACAGTCTTGATCGCCCATAGCGCCCGATGCACTAACTCCATTGGTAAGTGATACCCCTTCTCATACACTAACCGATAAGGAGTATTACCAATGCGAATTTTTTGGATAGTCTGGTATGCCCACAACGCATCATCTAATTTAGATGACCAATCCTTTCTATTGACCCGTACTGTCTTCATCAAAAAAATATTTATTTGTCGGTTGGACACTTTGACTTGTCCACTTGTTTGCGGATGATATGGAGTAGCAATGCGGTGATTCACATTATATCGTATTAAAATCTTACCAAAGTTGAAATTTTTAAAATGTGAATCACCATCACTAATAATAACCTATGGAATACCAAAACGAGAAAAGATGTTAGATTGGACGAATTTGCACACCAACGAATGATCGTTAGTCCTCGTGGCTATAGCGTCGACCCAATTTCAAAACGTAATCCACTGCAACCGAAATATATAAAAACCCATTCTAATTTGGAACTGGGCCCATAAAGTCAATGCCCCACACATAAAAAATCTCTATCACCAAAATAGGTTGCAACGAAATTTCATCCCTCCTCAAAATACTACCCATTTTTTTGGCAATTTAGACAATGACGAGCATAATCACACGCATCCTTGAAAATGGTGTTCAATAAAACCCACATTGGCAAACCCGATAACCTATTTTCTGACCACTAAAATGACCCCCACACATTGATGCATGTCCATTAGTCAAAACCTCCAACACCTCGGTGTCGGGGAAAACATCTCCGAATCACTTGATTAACCCAATCTTGAAAAGATCCAGTTCATCCCAACTATATTGTTTCACTTGAGCCATCAACCGTTGTCTTCTTTTCTTCACCCAATGGCTTGGAATGGAACCCGTGGCTAAATAATTAGCAAAATGAGCATACCACGAGCGGTAGATATGGCTAGCAATTGCTCATCGGGAAACCTTTCATTTATTTCCTTCGTGTTATCAATGCTTTCTAATGGAATCCGTGATAAGTGATCCGCCACTACGTTTTCACACCACTTTATATCCCGAACTTCCAAATCGAATTCTTGCAAAAGCAACACCCACCGAGTCAAACGCGCCCTCACATCCTTCTTCTCCATTAAATACCAAACTGCGCTATGATCCGAATAGATAATCACCTTACTACCCCAAATATACGATCAAAACTTATCCAAAGCATACACCACCACAAGCAATTCCTTCTCGGTGGTGATGCAATTGAGTTGTGCTTCGGATAATGTCTTGCTTGCATAGTAAAATACCACCGGATTCTTATCAATCTGTTAACCCAAAACCGCTCTTATGGTGCTATCACTAGCATCACACATAATTTTGAAGGGCTTTGTCCAATCTAGCGGTTGCAAGATGAGAGCTTTCACTAACTATTCCTTCAAAACATTAAAGGGTTGCAAACAATCATTGGTAAAATCAAAAAGGACATCTTTTAGCAATAAATTAGATAAAGGTTTAATGATTACCCTAAAAACTTTAATAAACCTCCTCTAAAAACTGGTATGTCCCAAAAATGATATTACCCCTAAAACATTTTTCGGTGGAGGCAAAGATGATATTACCCGTATTTTTGACTTGTCCATCTTCATTCCTTTTTTCTGAAATGACATGTCCCAACACAATACCCTCTTGTACCATGAAGTGACTTTTCACACAACTTAGAACCAAATTCTTCTCAACACACCTTTTTAAAAAAATTTCCAATTCAATGAGACAAGATTCAAAAGTTGGACCGAAAATGGAAAGTCATCCATAAATACCTTGAGTGAATCCCCGACCATGTTTGAAAAAATGCTCAACATACATCATTGAATTGTGGTTAGGGCATTACACAATCTGAATGGCATTCTCCAAAAAAGAAAAAGAGTCATATGGACACGTGAAAGTAGTTTTGTGTTGGTCATCAGGGTGGATAGCAACTTGGTTATACCCCGAGTACTCGTCAAAAAAACAGTACTATTTTTTACCCGACAATTTTTCAATAATTTGGTCAATGAAAGGTAGTGGAAAATGGTCTTTAGAAGTAGCGGCATTCCATTTTCGATAAACAATGCACACTCGCCACCCGGTGACAGGTCGGGTGGCGATTTGTTCACCACTTTCATCTTTAATTACATGTATACCTACTTTTTTAGGTACCACCTGTGTAGGACTTACCCTAGCAACATCCAAAATAGGGTAGTTAATTCCCGCATCTAACCATTTGATTCCCTCTTTTATCACCACTTCCCTCAAATTGGGATTCCACCTTATTTGAGTCTCACGAGTCGGTTTTGCATCATTGGTGGTGATAAGTTTATGCATGACTATGGATGGACTAATTCCTTTCAATTCGGCAATCGTCCAACCTATAGCCGCCTTGTTCATCTTCAATACCTTCAATAACTATTGCTCTTGAGCCACCTCCAAATTAGAGGCAATAATGACCGGCAACGTGTCATTCTCCCTCAAAAACGAATATTTCAAGTGGCTAACAAAGTCTTTCAACTCCAATTGCGGTGGGCATTCCAATGAAGGCTTTATATCCGAGTTGATTTCAGCCGGTAGATTTTCAATTTGATGGATCCAACGTGGTCTCCGTTCTTTTGCCGCCAGCACCTGTTGATTTTTCTCTTCCACCCTCAATGCACAAAGGTGTACTTGTTCAGAAAATCACAAACACATGCTTCCAAAGCATCTTCTTCATAATCATGCGGGTCACACATGTCAACTATGTCTGTCATAAAACACTAATCGCCACATGAAGAATTAGAACCGTTAGTAAAATATTTAATCTCATTTTTCTATTTCCTAAAGTCATATCGTACCAGATCGACAGTCAATAATAGCATGAGCAGTGTTTAAAAATGGTCGACCCAATATGACATTTTGTTGTTGAGTTGACTCAAATGATGAGTAATCCAAGACCAAAAAGTCAACCGAATAGTAATATTCGTACAATTTTACTATAACATCCGCACAATCCCTAGGGGGAGTTTATGAGACAAATCGGCTAAAACAACCGTTGCCATAAAACACTAATCGCCACATGAAGAATTAGAACCGTTAGTAAAATATTTAATCTCATTTTTCTATTTCCAAAAGTCATATCGTACCAGATCGACAGTCAATAATAGCATGAGCGGTGTTTAAAAATGGTCGACCCAATATGACATTTTGTTGTTGAGTTGACTCAAATGATGAGTAATCCAAGACCAAAAAGTCAACCGAATAGTAATATTCGTACAATTTTACTATAACATCCCGCACAATCCCTCGGGGGAGTTTATGAGACAAATCGGCTAAAACAACCGTTGTCTCCACCCATTTTAAATGACCAAAATCGTATTGGTCATATAAACCCCCCGATAAAATGCTTACTCTGGCTCCAAGATCTAACAACGCCCTCGACAATTAAAAATCACCAACTTCAATATTTATTAAAGGTGTTCCCGTATCTTGGAGCTTAGGATCTTTTAAAACCGCACTTACCCGCTGAGTCGAATCAACCCGTTTAGGCACTTTTTGTTGCCACTTTTGGGTACACAATTCTTTTAAAAAATTTGCATGAGCGAGTGTTTGCTTAATTGCCTCTAGTAAGGAAGATTTACCTTTACTTGTTTGAAAACCTTCCACATTTCCTCTTTTTAAGAACCCCTTCTTGAAATTATGTTTTTCTTACCCTAGTTAACTAAAGTCAAAAGAAATGGGACTTGACTTGGTCCCACTCCCTTATCTTTATTATTCAAACTTTTACCCAAACCCGGGTTTAAAATTACTTTTCAAAAATTGGGTCTTTAAAAATAATTGTGGGTTAGGCCTCATCCTCATCACTTTCAACCCCCGTAATATCCTCAACCACCCCATCAACCAAACCCGGTGTTATGTTAGTTTTATATTCTTTACCACTTCTCAAAACACTAACATGGTTAATAGGAACATTACGAGAAGATATATAGGAAGGATTTACCTTGGTATCACTTGGCAATTGACCTTAATTTTTTTCAAATCCGACACTTGGGTTGCAAGTTGACCCATTTGAGTGGTCAATGACTAGATAGCTTTGTCACGGGCTTCATCTTTTTGTATGCGAACCTCATCAAGTTTATTCCTCTTTTTCATGTCTTGTTGCATCATCCTAAGCATATCCATGACTTCATTCCCACTAGAAGAAACTTGACCCGAAGAACCACTTTGACCACCACCCGATGGTTGAAATTGCCCCTGAATACCTTGATTGTTCCCACCTCAAAAACTTCCTTGATTATTGTATTGTTGGCGTGGAACAAAAATTCCATTGATTCCCTTAGAAATTAGGATTGGTTAGGTTAGTCGGATTCCCGTAACGAAAGTTGGGATGATTCTTCAACCCAGGGTGGTAAGTGTTCGAGTTCATATTATAATTTCTACCACCTCCCCCTTGACATTGAATCGCATTTACCTCTTCCACTTGTTCTTGACCCACCATGCAAGTATCTTCCGCATGACCCAATTCATTACAATTAGTACAAACATCATATACCCGATTTGTAGTTTGCAACCCTCCATCTTCTACGGCATGTACTTGCAGTCTTACAATTGCCAACATTGTTCTTCTTACGGAAATAGCCTTTCTTTTTTATTTGACCGACGTTTACACCAAAAACGCCCAATCATCTTGCTCATAATTGGTACCAAAAGTACCATTTGTGATCAACATTAAATCCCGCGCGTCCTCCGAATTCAGCCCCTCATGAAAAGCATTCAATAACTCCCAAAGAGCAATACCATGATTAGGGCAATTCTTGATCATCATGTTAAACCGTTCAAATGCTTCATGAAACATCTCGCCCGATTGTTGCTGAAAAGTTCTCAAACTTCTTGCATCATTGTTCTTTTGAACCGTGAAAAACTCTTCCAAAAACCTTTGTTGCATATTGACCCAAGTATAAATCGACGTGGAAGGCAATGTATAGTAATAGATCCATCTTTTTGACTTACCTTCCAAAGAAAATTGAAAAAGGACCAACTTGACATCATCCGATGAGAAACCTTTACCCCCATCGTATTGCAAATGGAGTCATGCATCTCCAAATGAAAGTAAGGCTCTTTCATCACCAGACCTTTATACTTAGGTAAACTTTGGAGTGAATTGATTCTAACCTCAAATGTTCTTCCTTGTTGATTTTGAGAATAACCACCAAAGAAGGGTTATTAGTGATGATTGGTTGAAAATTATCTTCAACTACCCTAACCACTTCTCTATTATGTCTTCTAGGTACCCCCTCCCCCCCCCCCCCCCCTCAATGGTACTCTTGGTTGACCCATTTGCCTTTGCATGAGCCTTGGAGTTGAAAATTTTTGAAGTGGTGGTGGAGGCATTTGTTGTTGAAATTGTTTCTCTTGTTGTTGCCCTTGTTGTGGAACTTGTTTGTGCATAAATGGTGGTTTTTATCTATTATACTCTTGAACCGGTTCCAGTTGTTACTTTTAGCATATGCAAAAGTACCTTGATTCCCTATTTGATTTCTATCACCCCTCGTGTAAAAACCTTCATATTCATAACCCTCGAACTCCTCTTCGAACCCATCACCATAACCAGCACCTTGTGTTCTCAGGGGTTGCATAAAAGGCGGTTGTTGATATTGGAACCTTGATTGTGGTGATTGTTGAAAGATCGGGGTGGTATGAACTATAGGTGGCTCTTGTTGGTATGTAAGTGATTGGTTTTGTTGGGATGATGATTGACCGAAAGTAGGGAAAAATGGGGAAAAGGTGGCAATGTTGATGATGTTTGGTAACTATATTGAGTACTTGTGGGTACAGTTGTGTTGGTTGGTTTCACTTCACTAAATGAAGTAGGAATGGTAATAGAAGTTGGTAGAGGTGTGGCTGGAAATGATTGACCCGTAGTGGGAGTTGGTGATTCCCTTGTGTTGTTCGATGTAGTAGGAGAACAAATGACTTTGTTCTCCCTAAGTAGAACTCGGTTCTTCTAAGCGTTCGTTTGATTTCGGATAGTGGTGATGAGCTGCGAGATCCTCTAGTATGTATACACTTGTAAGTACCTACACACTAACAAAACCAGCGTAAACCCGAAAATAACAAACACAAACTACAAAAGTTAACACACGTTGCGCACTACTCCCCGGCAACGACGCCAAAATTTGACATGAGGTCGTAGACTCACTCAAAAATAAACCAATTACACTAAATATATAGTGGTAAGTGGGTATCGAACACAGAGAGTTTGTGGAAAATGTGTTATCAAGTAGCTTTATAAATTAACTAAATTTAAACTAAACATAGAAAATAAACTCAATAATTTGGTTGCTTGGTTTGATTAACTAAAAGTGATTAAAAGAACTTAACAAGTTTTTAAATCAAAGATGGGAGGATATGTTCTCCCTCGGTTTCAGGATTCTATAAATGTTAATATGAAGGTTTGATCTGAGATGAAATACAAAGATATAGTTCGTTATTATGCGTTTGATTGTGATAAATGGGGACTAAGTACTTGGGTTATAAAACGCAAGGTGACCACCCAAAGATCAGTTAATATATCTAACCCTGAATCCCTTCCCAATGAATCTCGATTGCCTATGGCACCAAGAACTGACGGTTCTGAAAACGAAATTTAACAACATCAAAAATTTACCAATCAACACATAAACACCGTAGCAATGCAGTCATAAAGATTAAACTACTATCTCAGAAATAACATAAACATTCATATAACATTCAAACCAAAACCTTACAATCCGAGGGGAAAAATAAGAAAACTTAGCCACGCATAACTTGGTTCGTCATCACTTCGATTCTAGTGTTCATATGAATCAACAACCAATACCCAGTGATTAACAACCCAATATAATGTTTTGGAACCTATTTTTGCCTCCAAATTTGACGTAAGGTCGTAGAGTCACTATAAAAAAATCAATAACACTAAATAGATAGTGGTAAGTGGGTATCGAAAACAAGGAGTTTGTGGAAAATGTGGCATCAATTAGTTTCGTAAATTAACTAAATTTAAACTAATGCAGAAAATAAACTCAATGATTTGGTTGTTTGGTTTGATTAACTAAAAGTAATTAAAAGCACTTTTTTTTTCAGGGGCCACCGTAAGCTACGATGGCCACAAGTCGTGCACAAAATGATACCTAAAAGTCGTGCACAAAACGATATTTAAAAGGCAGTAATGATTTCTGCATTAGGGTACACCATAAGCTGTGGTGACCACCGTACCTTACGATGGAATATAAATTCCCTATAGTGGAGTTCTTGTTAACTTCTTTATTTCCGTTGTAAACATGCATCTCCCGTCACTCGATCTCCCCTTTTCGGCAAGCTTCACTCCAACGCATAACTCCCAATTCTTTTAAGCCTTTTGTACCTGCAATAACAACTCACCATATTCATCTAATTCCACACATTAAACCGCTTAAGTGTATGATTTTTAATGTCGTTTTAGCACTTATGGGTTGTCCAACGAACCACCATTCTGACCCGATGTTGCATTTTCTATCAATAAACTTTCTCAATTTATGCACTCTCCCACTAACCTACATTGGGATGCTCTAAACCAATTATTACGTTCTCTTCACGGTACTTTATATCATGGACTACTCTTCAAACGTAATTCCCCTCTACACTTACATGCCTACATAGAAGTTGATTGGCTAGTGATAAATCTACATACCAAAGTACAACATCGAGTATAGAACTATCTCTTCAACTGAAACTGAAGTTCGATAGCTAATGTATCTTCTATCCGAACTCGGGTACACATCTACTGCCACATCAACAATTTATTGTGACAATCTCAGTGCTACACACTACTTGGTTAATCATGTTTTATTGACACTCTAAAATTTAACTTTGTCAGGGAAAATGTTCAAGCACGCTACTACGAGTCACACACATCTTCGGGGATGACCAACTTGTCGACGCTCTTACAAAACCAATACAGAAGCCTTGTTTTCAAACTCTACTATCCAAGATCGGACTTCTCTGTTGTTCGTACATCTCGCGGAGGCATATGAGCTGTTTCCCTCCAAGAGATTTACCAACTTGAATCTTAAATTATTACATATTTTAGATAAGATTATGTTGTTAAAAGTCTTCCTATTTTGTTATAATCTTCCACCGTTATTTTGGGATTTACTTTGTATTTATACTACTTTCAATCAATGTAAATAATTGGTTTTTTAGTTGAACATATTTATAGGTATGTGTTTAAAATTTGGCATCGTTAATCCTATAATTATGTACTTAAAATTTGGCGTCATTAATCCTTCCGTAAATTTTGTTGTTGATGATCCGAAGGTAAAATCCTTAGAATACAGGGATGGTATCACCCACAACCATTACATCGAAAGAGCACATAAGTTGTACAAGTCATGACCACATGTATAAATAATAAAACCAACTGTGTTATTCTTTAGCAAAATAGCGCCACCCACCCATATCTTTCTTCTTTCCCCTGCAGGCAAAATCAACCACGAACAAGTAACATCTTTCTAATAATTATCATAATGTGTAGTTTCATTGTTTTTTCAATTTTTTATTATTAATTTTTGAGGAATAGACTTTTTTTTAATTGATTTATTCTAAATTGGTTATGGAAAATAAAAAGTAGTTGATGATAATATGGAAAATGTAAAGATGATTGAAGGATGAATGTATTGTTTGAGAGAAGTTATAAATGTCTTATCATTTCTTAAGTGGTTAAACACGCGACAATTTTCATTCTGTGAAATTAAGAACATGTTATCAAAAAAACATACAAACTAACTAATACACTCCTAACCCATTGCATTCCCATGACACCGTAAATTATTATTCTTCATAAATAAATAAAGGGTTATCTGTGATTTTTAACTGATGAGGTACCCCTGTCAATGTCCATTTTACCTAGGCCCGAGGAAACTAAGATAGACTACTATACATAATCAAGATTATGAATGAAGAAAGTCATGTAAGTAAATATATACCATTAAGTCTTACCTTTCTATGAAGGCCTTCACGAACGCCCCTGGATACAGGAGGACATGGGACTTCATTGAAAAGAGTTGGTACATGTTATATCCAGAGACAAATATTATATCCAGAGACAAGAACTGTACCCATAGCTCGCAAAAGATCATGTGTTGCCAGAATAGGAACTTTTACATGTTTAAACTTCTTAATAGCATGTACTAATGGTCGAACATTTTTTGTTTCGCCAAATTAAATAAGTGGCGGACGTGGGAATTGCTTTAAATCCAAGCATATTGTGGTGGCCAACGAATAAGACAGACCCTCGGTGAGAATTCCATCAAGACCCCTCACAATCTTACTAGTTTCCAAAGTTGAGAGAAACATAGGAGAAGCAACCATATCCATCCTTTACATACCAGAGAAAAAAATTAGTTATAAAGTTATCAGGAGAAACGGATTTGCATAATCCATCTTCGATAATTAGTTGTTATTGAACTTTATGGACTTCAGTAATATTTGTCAATAATCATGACTCCATGAGAACATGTACCAGAACCCTCACGATGGTCAAGACTCAAGCGATCTTTAAAAGGTTATGGTAGGAAAACGAAAAACAATATTTGAAACTAAGAGACCCGTGCTAGAGGGGAAGCAGGTTCTTACAATTGCCCCACCCCTTGAAGCTTTTTATATCTTTGCGTTTCTTTCTTTCTAAATGGAACACACATGCAATTCAGCCATTAGTTACCTTAAAGAGTTAACAAACTTTCTTCTTTCAAGAGGGCTTGCTGGCAAGAGGGTGGCACGATAAAAAAGGCGGCATTCCTTAATGATTGTTACTGGATCAACATCTTCGTCATGTTACATGTGCATAGTAGTATTCTTTTGACTAAAATATCGAAGTCTCGAAACAAAAATAATATAATTCATATAAACATTAGAACCATCTACCAGGAACAGGGCTTGACCGCAATCAATAAATGCACGCATTTGACAATTTGGCAGAATTCAATAAAGCTTTGTCCTTCTACTAGATTAGGCAATACTTGAGCCTTCCCACAATTGAAAATAGAACCACGTATTTACATGCAATTTTATCCAACAATATTAGATCATGCTTACTGAAAACAATGAAGGAGAAACAAATACACTTATCAAAACATGCACTGATAAAACAAACCAATTGGTATGTAACTTAATTACAACCAATCTATTTTATTTTAAGATACAGTAATTACAATTTACGAATGCGACATGGTTTGACTAGTTTGTACTTGGAGTAAGTATAAAAACTTTGTTTGATGTTACTTCTAGTTGCATCTTAGATTCGCATAATTGCATAATCAAAATGGGACAAAATAAAGAGGGTTACATGAGTTGGGATCTGGATAGTATGAGCGTCTGTGACAGGGCCGGTTTTGGGCCTGTGCAGGTCGTGCAGCCGCACAAGGCCCATAACCAGCAGGGGCCCGTCAGATTTTACACAACAGTCTAGCCTGATCCAGCAGTTTATCAACAAACCCACATAAAACTTGTATTTTAGGCATGGCCCAAATGTCAAATGCCTGGCCCAAAAAGTTATAAACCCAAACGCGCCCTGATATAGTGTTGGCGGCCGAACAAAGACAAGTAAACACATTAATCAATGACTGAGAATATTAACAATCAAATCTACTAACGCGTAAACTTGATAACCAAACTACTTTGATAAATTTCTACTCAAGATCATTGACTTGACCAACATGCTCGCAAACTATGAATAGTTTATGTGCTTTAACATATGTGACCATTATTCCCTTGCTTGATCTGTTTTAGATGGAAAAAAGCATGTGTCTTACTGGGATACGTTGCCAAGTAATCTATCGCAAATGGAATAATTTATTATTAAGCTAAATGCTCACGGATATGTGGGTGGACCATGCCTCAACATCCTTGGATAGATCTATAATTGTTTGTTGAAAAGAAAATCCTTTCTCTGCATTATCCATCATCATTTTTGACGGCACGCCTGTTCATATAGAAAATGTTAATTGTCATTTGACCATATTGTCTGATGTGCATTATATTGTTAATGAAGATATATTACATTTTCATATAGGATATGTGCATTTGTGAAAGTTATTTGTTTTCTAGTGTTAGAATGATAACAAATAAGTCATTTACCAATATTATTTTGTAGATTTTTATAAAAATACTACATAAAGATATAACCTGTCATTAAGCTTAACAAATAACACGATGCTGATTCTGTATCACTTTCAAAATGGGTATCAAAGGCTGCAACAGAGATTTATTGAAACTTGTAGCTTCATAAAATAAATTGAGAATATGATTGATAATTAACAAGTTGCCTCAATCCACAATAATAATAATTAAAATAATTAATGTGATAAACAAGTTTATTACCTGGATTAGCCAAAACTAAAACAAGATTGATATTTGGGGTGTGGGCGGCTACAGCTAGCACAAGGTATGCGCCCATGGATTCACCAATTACATATATGTGTATGTTAGGAAAACGACGACTTTCAGATCTAACTATTCTTTCAACCAGGTTCACAGGATCTACTCCAAAAAGAAGGGAAAAGAGAATTTATTTAGCATATTGTTTATTCAAAAAACATAATTTACATGTCATATCATGATACGGAGCTGATCCTAGAGTTTAGAAAATCCTCCTTGGACCGGCTAGACAGAGGAAAACGGGGTCGAAAATACCTCAACATAGAAAAAAGAGCATAATAGTGAAGTTACGGGGATCGACGGTCTCAACAAGCCTAATGTTGCAAACAACCATCCGTGGTTTGGTCTACTTTCGGACCAGAGTTCCATCATTTATTATAGAGCTTTCGTGATAGTACTGATTTAATGGCAATACTATGTTTGTATCAATTAAATGAGTTTAGGGAAGAGAAAGTGAACTGTAAAAGGTGTTCGGTCCGTAGTAGGAATATGCAAGCACTATATGTTAAAAATTCTTCAAACCATTACAAATTAGGGAGTAAGTATTAGCAACAAACTTTTAACCATTGCCATTTGTTAATTTAATGTCTTTCTATAAGTTCAAATTCGACGAATTAGAAACAAGACTATTATTATACTGATAAGAAAAGACTTACAGTCCTAGCCCTTGTTAATTTCATGTGATTATTATTATTTTTCAAGAATTGATGGCAATGGACATGCACTTCTGTTGCAAATTATAGGGTGGGGTTTTGAGTAGTTGTGAGTGTAAATTATGGGAAAAAGAGAGGTAGTGATTTTTTGTAAATTTGGAGAAACAAAGTTTAATTACACTAATAATATTGGAACCCTAGCTGAATCGTGTATAATTAGGTGAGAGTTCAATGATTGTTTTAGATAAGAACGGTGATAAGAATAATTGTTTGATCAGTGTATGTATTACAAAATGACTTCAAAGGGATTCCTTTGTTATCCTCTGGGTCTTTGACTTGGTCATTTGTCCTGTGGTTTCTTTACTTCCCCGCCGGGGTTGCAGGAGGTACCCTATTATCCGCTGGACCTTGAACCTTTCTCCCCGTCAGGCCAACACTAACCTCACATTTCATTGACCAAGTTCCTTGTCTTTTTATGTCTTCTCCTTTCTGGGCTTGGGGCTAGTGGCTTATTTGTTGCTTCGTGGGCCATGATCATATTCTGAGAGCCCAATTCCCAGGTAGGCTCTTCAAATCCCCTAGTCTGTTATCCATCTTATTTATGGCAAGGATAATGGACTTAATTCGTTCCCAAGTTTTTTCTTCACCGTCCATGGATTTACTTTTTTACTAAACATCACCTTCGGCCCAACTGGCAAGATCCCTTTTATTTTATGGACAAGCACAATGTGTGTCTTTTAGCCCATCGATGCCCCATTGTCTGAACGGTAAATCTTGTGGTGTAAATTGAATTTACACATATTCCCATATCGTCATTATAACCCAGCCTCCTATCCCATCAGCATTATTTTCCATCTACCCCCTCTCTCTCTTCCTTCTCTCTACTTTTCTGGCGACCATCCACCTCCTCTCCGGATTTTCTTTCATCATGCTTTTCATCAAGGTTAGTGTTAATATTTTCTTTTGCTTTCTTAACCATGAGTCATGAAGGTCTATCCACCATAACTTCAACCCTTACTCAAGAGAAGATGCTTTCTTTATGTTCAAAATACCATATTCCCTAGTCTTTATCTCCCACTCTACCTGGTCCCGGTGAAACGACTATCAGCCGTTCCAACCTCATGGCTTTGTATACTAAAAACCAGGAATGTGCCAACATCCGATATCATCTTACCGGTATTCAGACGGCACTACTGAAATACCATCGATTAGGGTTTTCCCAAGTTCATCAGCTAGGTTATTTATAGGTAACACATTTTGAAATTGCTTGTCGAGTTTTGGGGGATTTTGCAATGGTACCACTGTTCCGGCGATTTTACCGCAAGAAAGCCGACGGCGATTGGTTCACTTTCAAACGCCGTTCGGTGGAGAAGTACCATTCCTGCTATTCGAATATTCCCACTGGTTTTTGTCCGCGAGATTGAAAGATAGCTTTTTCTTTGTTCCCCCAACTTTGCCCCTAGCCTTCATCGTCGTCGTTTTTTATCATCTCCCATTAATCATCCTGCGCCAAATCCACCCACAAGCCAAGATGGTTTATACAAGCTACTTGTTGACAACAAAACGTAGGATATGACCTACCCCGAGCCCTTGTTGTATATGGCACGGTTGAGTCAAATATGGTCTGATTCGTCAACTCACCCAGCTATGCTCGAGGGTGGACGAGAGCATTTAATGTTGCATACTTTCTTATTTTGATATTTTTGGTATACCCCTGATTATTAATAACACGGATTATCTTTTGCAGAGACGATCTTGATGGAAATTCTTCAAAAGGGTTCGACGAAGACAGCTGAGTTTGTTAAACTTTCCGTATCTCCAGCGACCAGTTCGACCAGTTCTGAGGTGAGTGCTCCGGCGAGTTCAGTTTCTTTGGATTTGGCATCCCCAGATTCCGTTACCAGGGTTCGTGTTGAAGACACTCCCAAACGCAAAAATCCAATTTCAAATATCTTTTATGCTTCTTTGAAGGGTAGGCTGCGGAGTTCGAAGCGCCCCTACCTTGGCAAGACATCTGCTTCACTGCCTCCTCACCAGTCTTCCCACGATTTCGTGGATTTGGATATAGAGTTTGCCTTCCCTTAAGTTCCGCCCTTGGGAGAAACCTGGAGGTTGGCTCTTCTAAGAACGTAAAAGACAACCCTAAAGGAAAACAACCTCAAGCGCCAAACCAACCGCCAAGTGATTTCCTCATTCCGGACTCGGCAGGATCTTCCTCGGGTGACATTTTTGTACCCAAATGAAAATTGGTTGTGGGTGCTTCTGTCAATACTCCCCAACTGGCTCATAACATTCTGACTGAGGTCATTCCCCCTGTAGATTATGATCACATCCAGTCATTAACAGCCGATTCTCTTGTGAGGAAATTCGGAACTTATCTGTATTGCGCTTTGTCCTTGGGAGCAGCTACACGTCAATCCGTGATTGTTGTTGATTGCATCCTTAACCAAAATCAAGAAGAGATCACCGCTTTGAAGCATTCGGCTGATAAAGACAAACAAAAAATTTAAGAGTTGAGGCAGAAGGTTGTTCTTGCTAAGGAGAAAAACTTGGAGATATCATTCTTGGAGGCTAATCTAAAAACCTCCAAAAGTAAGATAGTGTCGCTGACGGCAGACCTTTCAGCCGTGCAGGGTCATGTGTTTGAGCTCAAAACAAAATATGCTACTTCACAGGCGACTCAAGAAAAACTTCATGAGATTAGTGTTTCTTTCTTGTTCCATTGTATTACCTTATGATGTATATCTTTGGCTTGTGGCATTTCTCCCCTGTGTGAACTGTGTTTTCAGCTGTAAGTCTCCCTCCAACAAAGGCAAACGGAATTTGAAAACTTCAAAAGAGAAGCTGACTTGGCCCGGGCTTGGCAGTATCACCTCATTGAGGAACTTCGTCAGGGACATGAGAAGTTGCAACAAGAAGCAGATTGTGCACAGAAAGACCGGGCATGGATGGTGGCTGAAGGTTTTAAACTAGTTCATGAGAGGGCTCGCACCTGCTATGAGACCTGCCAAGTACGGGATGTCTTGAACCGATCTATTATCGCTTTGGGGTTTCAGCATGGCCTTCAAGCTTGTTATGATTATAGTGCCCGGGGAACTCCCATTCTTGAAGTCCCTTCATTTCTGAGACTATCGTGGCCAAAGCTAAAGAGGCGTTTGTTGCTTATAACACCCATGTGCCCCGATCGTGATTCTACTGTCTGCTTCTCCTATTGTTTCAGTGGAGGAGATAAAGGAATTGTCCTCCGTGGTTGATCCTTTGCCCCCTTTTTCCTTAGTTATCGAGGTTTATGATGTGTTTGGAGTTTCTGTCATCTGTGAACTATTTTCCTTACTCTTGTGTTTTGTATGACTGTTTATGTATCAACCTCATGGAGGTTCAAACTTTATGTTCGTGTTATGCCTTTCGGGGCTATGTAAAACTTATGGTATTTGCAGGCAATGTGTTGATCGTATTTGATTATAAGCTTTTTAGAGTCCCTTGACTTTTATTGTTATTTTGGTTAACCAATTAGCCTATCAGCGAGGCCTTTTTTACGCCTTTTGTGACATAGAGGTATGACGTCCTTGGACAAATGATCAAAAGCCACAGACGCCAACTTGCTCATAGCATCAGCTTTTTTGTTGAGTTCCCGAGAGATATGCACTTCGGATTTTTTAAAGCCTTGTAACAACTCTTTCACTTTCTTCAAGTAGTCTATCATTTTGGGATTTTTGATTCATAGTCCCCCTTCACCTGGTTGGCTACCAGTAATGAGTCAACATGGGCTCTGATGCGTTGGGCTTTGATTTTTTGTTTCATCCTCAGACCCGCCAATAGGGCTTCATATTCGGCTTCATTTTTAGTACTGGGAAAGTCCAATCGTACCGCATATGTTAATTTAATACCTTCAAGACTAATGAGAATGAGCCCCACTCCGCTTCCATCTTCATTAGAGGCCCCATCAGTGTAGAGGCTCTTCGAGACTGTCCCGTACTTTGACACTGGAGCCCCCAGTGGGCTCTTCTTGAATTAGAGGCTCATTGTTTTCTAAGGAAGTAGTCTCGGTGATGAAATAAGCTAGTACTTGTCCCTTAAATCTGGCTCGAGGTTTATATTCAATGGCGTGATCTCCCAATTCTATTTCCAACTTGGCCAATCTTCCCGAGACCTCCGGTTACATAAGAACTAGTTGGAGGGGTCTATTGGTTAAAACACGTATCATATGGGCTTGGAAATACCGTCTTAGCTTCCTATCCGTATAAATGAGGTATAGAACAAGTTTCACAATGGTGGAGTACCTTTCTTCCGGACCCTTCAAGGTGTGACTAACGAAGTATATGCGTATCTGGGCTTCCCCCCTTTCAACCATGAGCACTGAACTGATGGTTCGGTCAGTGTGAGACAGGTAGAGAATCAACACCTCTCCTGGCTACGGGGTCACGATTGTGGGAAGCTCACACAAGTGAGCCTTTAGTTCTTGGAACGCCTTATCGGCTTCCGTGTCCAAACAGAACTTGTTCTTCTTTACACTCCTTATCGGAACTGCCATGAATGGGAGGGTTCTATCCGCAATCCTATAGAGGGAGCGATTAAGGGCCACCAATCTCCCATTCAGCCTCTGGACCTCTTTAATATTCCTCGGAGGACCCATCTGAGTGACCATACAACTGTTATAGAAAACAATTGATTAATTTTGATTACAATGATTTCTTGTTTAAAACATACAATGATCAATAACGCCGTGACTTTCAAGAAATGATTGATGAGTTGCGTCAAGTTCATATGACCTATTAAGAAAAATGAATTTGAAAAATGTTAAGCTAGTATTTATCCATAAGTTAAGGATAAGTTAGAATCTAAATGAATAATCAATGAGTTAATTTGATGAATGAGTTTTATCAAAGTTTAAATTTTTAACAAATTAATAATTTGAGGTTGAATATTTTAATAGTTTATGTATATGATACCATGAGTATAAAAAAAACCCATTCGATTATTAAACTGTGCAACAATATTATTTGAATTACTTGATATTTTAATAATATAATAACGTGATAAGATGAATAGGTGAAAACCAGTTTAATGATAGAGTGTAAATTATTTTGATTGGCTCATGATATTCGAGTCTTGATGAATGAAGAATTTTTATCCGATCAAGAGAATAAAAAGTTTTGAGTGTATGGATATATCAAATCAATTAATCTTGATTCAAAAGTGATTTAGCAAGTAAGTAATTGAATAATTGAACAATAGAATAATGAATAATTAAATCAAATCATAACTCGTTTCGTATAAAACCAAACAAATAATGAATGTTCTTCGAAGTGTTGGGTTTCCCATGAGCTTTCCATGGCATTTTGTTTCCCCAACTTGTTAGCATACCAAAACCTGTGAGTTGGCCTCCCATGACCGTTACATGGCAATTTGAATAACCCAGCTTATTTAACGAATCAACTGAGCTTGTCGGCCCATGAGCGTTACGAAGAAAAAAAATCAAGTATAAGTAGTTGAAACATCTCGTGTATCACCACGAATAATAACTTTCCAACAAAATATCGCAAGCATAACGAATTCTGCAAATGTACATGTTGGTACATGATGTCAGTAGTTCAGTGTCTAGTGTCTGTAATCGAGTCGTTTGGATTAGTTTTTGTATTAAGCGAAGTTAGCTCACAAGTTCGCTGATACAGGCGAGCTTGTGAACTAAGCGAAGTTAGGGACAACTTCGCCTAAACATGCCAGGCGAAGTTGTCATGATTATATAAACATAGGTTACGGCTTATGTTTTCATTATTCAGTCAGTTTATTAGTTTACGTGTTTACGAGTCCTGTAATCAGTGATTGATATCACGTGTTTAAGGTTGCAATATAACGAGTATTTGTTTATTGTAACGTGTGTTCGATCGTGTTAACTCGTATCGTCTTCTACGCTCGTAACGTCTTACGTAGGGATTCCGCACCTACGTAGAACGAGATATCTCGTGTAGATCCGGCTGGGAACCTACAATTAGTAACCTTAAACACGATCGTATCAGAGGTATGAGACCTTCAAAAACTGAGAATAGAACTAATCATTATAATGGTAAGAATGAAAACCCATCAAAGTTCAGAAATTGGACTAATCCTGGTTTTCAAAGAAATCGATCTCAGTTTTTCACTGCTAACAACCAAACCATAAGTAATAATTCATTTAATTCATGAAGGTTTGGATGGCCTCATAGTCATCTCCAAGAAGGTATCCGTTCAGGACTTACAGAAATTATTCTGATACTGACTTTGGACAGTCAAGGTACGGGATGTATCGACCCAAAACAATAGGTCTTGGGTCCCCAGATTTTAAATCCTTTCCTTCGAGTGTGCAGGAACAGTCTGAAAGGACTGTGAACAACAGGTGGGTTGTCGACAGTGGCCGTTCCCTGCACTTGTTTGGTAACAAGAAATTGTTACGTGATTGGAAAGTTATACAAAAAGGAAGAGTAAGTGTTGAAAGTGAAAGTGAGAAGAGTACTTCAGACGTTGATATGAGAGAAAGGATGGACACTCAGACGCCAACTATCGAAGAAGAGAGCTTCACGCATAACTCAAGGGTTGATTCTCTGATTAAATTTGCCGACTTGTTTACTAAAGGGTTTGACAAAAATCGTTTTCAAAACCTTGTTGAGCTGAATGGGATGATCAATCCCGAGTAACCCTGCTTTTTGTCTTAGTATTAAAAAAAAAAAAAAACGTCACTCGCTTAGAATTATGTCGGTTGCCTCAGTTTGAAGGACATATCTTCGGATATGTTTGGTCTTCATTTCTAATTGTAGAATATAAGGATAGCCATTAACCAGATGACTGAAAGTGACCGGGGCGGTTTATGATGTGTTTGTATTCTTTCGCTGAAAATTAGTCGATCATACTTAGTTAGAAGGACACATACTCGTATGTGGTCGGTCCAGCTGATCCAATGGATCTTCAGGATAGCCGTTTACCTGAAGACTTTGACTTGATCGGGGCGATAGAAGTTAAAATTTTTTTTTTTGTGGGAAATCAAATTATTTTTCAAGTCTACTACTTCGTAAGAAGTTCCTTACTATGTTTAACGGAAAATTGATCTAACCTTGGAAAGTGAAAGATATACTGATTATGTGTGCTTAACTAATGAAGTTATAAGGCCTAAAAGACTTTAGAACAGTCATTGTATGTCATGGTAGCTTTTTATGGTGCGTAAAAGTATAAGTGATACTAACTAAATCTACTCGATTTTACGTGGAAACTCCTTAAGAGTTGTGCATGTCTCCATATATATCTTTCCGCATGATAGGCAGAAAAGCGATTACCCAGTCATACACGAGCCCGTGAGTGTTCTGATTCCCGTAAAGATAGCGTGTCAAGAAACTGCAGTGATCCAGATTCGGGACTTGCAGTAGTTTATCTGAAGTTGTGTAAATACTTAAAAAAAAAAAATTGTGAGTTATTGAGACATCATAGAGTTCATAATGATAAGACTTCTCAATCAAGATGCAAGATAGAGAACGGGAAGAAGAGTCCAAAGATCGAAGAGTACCTACTATTTAATCAGACACTACGGATCGAGGTCAACTCGGGGTGACTTGGGGAAAGCCAAATACGCTTTGAGAATAGATAGGAGGCATCATAATTCTGAGTTGTTGCCCACTTAAGTTTTGAGCTTAATTGAACCTAACCCGTATCACAGAAACGATGAAAACCATTCTAAGTTATTTACCTGCTTACAACCTGTTTCTTTATGTCATAATACAGCTGAACACGGATCTGTGTGACAGTCACGTAGTTAGTATTATTCCTGTTCGGATCTTTTCTAAAACATGGTAGTCCATATCGAGACTGAAATTTGATCCCGTGTACTTTATTTTTAAAATTTTTCTACTTATATAGTTGTATGATTTTATACCTGGTTACTTGGTCTTGATCATATCATTTAACTCTTTAAAGGATGTTTTAAAACTTAATTGCAAATTGGTCAAATCTTTTTATTCTTGAAACCCTCGGCAAATTTAACCTCAGAATCAACCTAGTATCAATAAGGGTGGTGAGCTGAGATCAAAAGGTAGGGAGTGATTCTGCATCTCAGGGGGAGTATGGGAAGATGAAGATACAAGATTGTTGAAGATTACAAGACACGTGTTTGAAGATAAAGAGATGAAGCTACTGCCAAGGGGGAGTCTGTTGGTACATGATGTCAGTAGTTCAGTGTCTAGTGTCTGTAATCGAGTCGTTTGGATTAGTTTTTGTATTAAGCGAAGTTAGCTCACAAGTTCGCTGATACAGGCGATCTTGTGAACTAAGCGAAGTTAGGGACAACTTCGCCTAAACATGCCAGGCGAAGTTGTCGTGATTATATAAACATAGGTTACGGCTTATGTTTTCATTATTCAGTCAGTTTATTAGTTTACGTGTTTACGAGTCCTGTAATCAGTGATTGATATCACGTGTTTAAGGTTGCAATATAACGAGTATTTGTTTATTGTAACGTGTGTTCGATCGTGTTAACTCGTATCGTCTTCTACGCTCGTAACGTCTTACGTAGGGATTCCGCACCTACGTAGAACGAGATATCTCGTGTAGATCCGGCTGGGAACCTACAGTACAGTTGGCGTTTCCATGGTGTCCCATGGGTTTTCCACGTGACTAGACATTATAAAACAATAAAACACAATAAAGAGTGTAACCGTTTAGCCGATTACGTTAAACACTTAAAGTGTCGGTCGCATGACAATTTCCACTATGGCGGGGAATCTTGTCACACTCCCTAGTTTTAACTGAAAAAGAGCAAAAACAAGGATAGGGGATTCTCAAGGAATTTCCCAATAAAAAGAATCCACTAACTTAAAATAAAATTATATTGAGAGAAGTCATAAAAATATTTTGAGATTGAGACGTAGTCTCAGAGTTATAAAAATATTTTTAAGGTGAAGCATAGCTTCGAAGTTGTGTGTGCATGACAATAAAAATAAACAATAATTAAACAATTATCTAAGTTGTAAACAAATAATTTGAATAGATAAACACGTATGGAGCTCCTAAGCATGTTACTAAGGCATCACTAACAACCGATCTTAAACATTCGGCTCTGATACCAATCTGTCACACCCCAACCTAAGGCGGAAATGTCAGGCGTGAGCTGATTGCTAACAGCTCTCAAGGTACTATCATGCAAAATTTAAAATGATTATATCTATTATTCCAATTTAAATAGTCCAACAAATTTCAAATACCAAAGTACATAATCCATAAATAAATAAATAAATAAATAAGTAAAGACAAAATAAACATTTAAGTTCTTGTATCTTCTCTCTAGCATGCACCCTAAGTTTCTTCAAACAAATCTCGATAATCATATCATACGGTAACCTGTGTATGCGTCAAAAATACAATAAGTTTGTCAATACTAGGTTGAGTGAGTAAAACACTACATAAGTGAATATATAATAAGTATAGAAAAATGTGCAAACTGTATCAAGTGAGATAAGCAACCGAATAAGAAAGTAAATAAGTTCTCAATGAGATCGATGCCAGATGAACTAGGCGATGGCTAAATAGGTTTTTGGTAAGCACGATGCCAGATGAACTGAACGATGGCTACTACGATAGTCGTATGATCATACTATTCTGAGATTATGATGGACCTCTCCGAAATTTATTCAGATAAAGCATATTTGCATATAACGCGTAGGTATAAATTGTTAAACACACATGATTAACAGTTTCAAGTTGAGTATTAAATAATAATAAAACATTTAGAAACGCATATGTCCCCAAAACTATAAAAATGAGTTAAAAGAGGGGAGTGTTATACTAACCAGATAAAGTAGAACAAATGAAGATGAAACGGTGATAGAAAATAAGTTAAATGAGACAGAGCTTCTCAGTATACGTTGACAAGGGTTCCTAGTTATTAAAGGTAATAAGATTAATTATAAATATATAACATGATTTAATAAATTAAAATTTCGATGGGGTTTGAGTTTGGTTTGTGATTAGAATTGTTATTGTCTGATCGGTTGAATCTATTTGTTAGAATCATTAGTCTTATTAATTGTAAAATCACCATTAATAAAACATGAGATATAACTATAATACAATTATAAAAATATTTAAATAAGTAAATATAACGCGATTATATAAATAAATATACCTGGTAGTATATTAAATAATTTAATACAAATGTTTTAAATATATTATTATCTTATAATACATACATTGAAATCCTTTAACAAAAATCTAATTATATATATATATATACCTATATATATATATATATAGCAAGGTTATAATAAGAAGTAGATTTTTCCTAAAAAGTGTAGAAAGTGTGTTTTCACCATTAGATCTAATAAAACACAACGCACAATAAACACACCGCACAATAAACACGCCGCACAATAAACACACTTTCCATATCCACCATCAGATCAACATATCTAACGCACCAGATTACTTCTTACACTTCTTATTTTCACCCCACCCTATATATATATATATATATATAACAAAAATAAGCAAATTTATAAAGACGCTCAAAGACGAGAAAACACCAAGAATGGTGTCGGGTCTTAATAAAAAAAGATGATTTATTACTATTAAGATATACTTATAATACATACATACATACATGCATGCATACAAACATACATACATACACACACACACATACATACATACACACACACATACATACATACATACATACATACATACATATATATACATAAATATATATGTGTGTGTGTTTGCGTGTGCATATATGTATAAAAACGTAAACAAAAGCTTTTAGCTAGATTTTTGACAAAGGTCGTAACTACATGATGCCGGTTATTAAATTACTGTTTATTTTATATTTTATACTAATTATAATAATTTTATAAACCATTAAAAATCACTAAACAAAACAAAAAAAATAAAATAACATACTGCGTCCAGATGGGCTCAAACCCGCGCCCCTGGCCGGTTCAACGATTTAAACGCACACACACTACCAGCTGAGCTGGGGTGTTTGTTGGTAAGAAGACATAAACAAATATACATATACACACACACACACATACAAGGCCAGTTCATACCCATTAACTTATAAACCCTAGCAGATACAATTGATTGATCCGCGTTGTAATTGTGTAATTAAAGTTAGGGTTATCGTTAAACGGATCAAACGAATTACAATCCATGTATTAATTACCTATAAAAGTGACGAATTGATGGTTAACGCTCACAACAGCCGACAGCATGATGATGAATCAGAACTGGTACTGGATGCGCGTTAAAGTTCAATTGTTTGTGGGGGTTATGTTCGCTATGACACAGGGAAGTTGCAGACCAGATTAATTACATTATTATTACCTCTAAGACGTTAAACCCTAAATTGATAAAAATAAAGTCGGTCATTATATTTGTAAGTTCATATCGATTTGATTATGATTACCAAAATAATAACTTCGGTGTAACACATAATACAAGTAATGACGATTTAAAATATCTAATTTTGAATTAAAATCCGTTAATTAAGGATCAAGAAAAGTATGGGTTACGGGTTGTTATACGGGTAAACGGGTTTGATATATATTGTTTTGGCAGATTTGCCTTTTGGTCCTTGGATTAAAGATGTGGAAACATAATAGGTTAAAACTAGAGTGTAGGGTTTAAATTGTATATGAAAGTTATATATATATATATATATATATATATATATATGTGTGTGTGTGTGTGTGTGTGTGTGTGTGTGTGTGTGTGTGTTAAATAACTGTAATACATAATTAATAATAAAATATTATTAGTTCGATAAATGCGGTGTGTATGTTGATTAAATTATCCAAAATAGAAAACGGGTCAGGTATTTAGATGTTAATAAAGTAAACGAAAACCCGAGTTGTTAAAGTTAAGTTTCATGTTTGCCCCCCTCAGCGTATGGAAAGTTTTCTTTATTTCTTCTAGCATTATGTCCTCATTAGTGCTCTTGATGACTAGATCGTCCACATATATCTCCACATTTCTTTCCCTTTGTTGGTTGAAAAGTCGATCCATGAAACGTTGGTACATTGTCCCCGCGTTCTTCAAACCGAAAGGCATCTTGGTGTAACAGAAGGTCCCCTCATTGGTATAGAATGACGTTTTTTCTTCATCTTTGGGGTCCATTTGAATAATATTATACCCCTTATATCCGTCCATGAAACACCTTAGAAGAAACTGGGAGAGGGATTCTATCTTATTTTCCACTTCGGGTAGGGGATAAGAGTCTTTGGGGCATGCCTTATTTTGATCTTTAAAATCGACACACATGCGCCAACTATTATCAAAGTTTGCTATCATGACGGGGTTTGATATCCACTGGGGATACTTCACTTCTCGCACGATTCCCGCTTACAACAGTTTCCAGGTTTCTTCCAGCATTGTTCGACTCTTATGGGGCCAGGCTTCTTTTCTTTTGTTTGATGGGTTCCATCCAGTGAACTCATCGAGACAGTGTTGTACTAGGTTCCTGTGGAACGGTCATGTCCTCATGCTTCCACGCTAAAACATCAGTGTTGCAAAGTAGTACCTCTTTCAAACCAGCCTTTCCCATATCTAAAAACTGGGCTTCAATTCTCACCGTTTGTTCTGGATATTCCCCATTGAGGACCCATTCTTCTATCCCCTTATGCTCCTTCTTCGTTTTTCCGTTAATCCCCACACTGGCTATTATTTCTGTCAAATATCGGATGGTTGCCACTCCCTTTGGGGTAGGGAATTTCATGTATCCATGGACTGTGGAGGGCACGGCCCGAAGAGCCTTCATGCCTGGCCTGCCTAGAATGATGTTTTACTTAGATGGTGCTCTGACTACTGAAATCAAAGGTGAACTATTCGTGTCTTTTCACCATCCCTTAGGGTTAGGGAAGAATGACGGAACCCAATGGTTCCACCACTTCTCCGCAGAACCCCGTCATAGGGAACACATCTTCCTCCAGTCTGCTTCGTATCTCTTTCTGGAATCTCACAAAACAGTGTTCATATATGACCTCCACACCATTGCCTCCGTCCACGTGTACTGTAGCTATGCGGTGCCCCTCCATGCTTGCCGAGGTATTGAAAGGCATCTTCCTAGCTTCTTCATCTTCCAGACCGGGGAATGACACCGACATCTTCATCCATGGCAAGTTCGTGGATAAACACCCCACTCTCCCCATCTTGGAAATTCTTCCTTGATCCTTTCTTTCACTGTCCCTTCTCCATATCATGTCAACAAAATGCTTATCCTCATCTTCTTCTTTAATATTTGAAGGAGATTACCTGGAAGGGAGCGGGAGCTGCCCGGATTTCAAAATGCCTTCCCATAATTTCTCAGTTGGAAACAGTTTTCAGTAGTATGCCCATGGATTTTGTGGTAATTTCAATACCCCTAAGGGTTAGCTTTGTAAGCCTGCTTGAAGGGGTGGGATGTCTTTGGGGTTTATTTGGGTTTGTCTGCTGCTAACACGTCTCCTCCCACCAACTAGGGTTTCTAGTTGTATGAGGGTCTGTATCGGACCCTTTAAGGAGGTGAATTAGTTGGAAATAGAGGCAGATGGTAGGGAGAGGCGGGGGAATAAGATGGGGGATTCTACGAGGGTCGGTATGGTGTGAAATGGGCCCTCTCGAATGAAGTCCTCCCCCTGTTAGGACCTAGTCCCCCAATATTCTTCTCATCGTTCCCCAATTTATGAGCCACCCTCTTAGTCTCCAATTCCCTATTTTGGATCCGGTCTCCTTTCCCCTGACGAAGGCTCAGACTCAGTCCATGATCTAGTTAAATGTGGTAGAAAATCTTCCCCCAGCTTCTCAGTGAGCTGGGAGAACCATACCCCAGGTACCCACTTATCTTCATGACCTCAGGTACCCCTTTGATGTTCATACTTTCTGCCACATATTGATCCATGAATTGCTCTACCTTTTCTTCGTCTATTCTTTGGATGTGTAAGATTCGTTGGGTTTTTTCATAGCTTTTCGTTGCTGGCTAAAATTCCGCAAGAATTTTCCCCTTAACTCTTCATAACTATCTATGCGTTTTGGCTTGAGGCTGTCAAACCAAATTCGGGCTCCCCCAGTCAAATTTTAAGGGAACGTCAAACACCACGCAGGCATGGACCATCCACTGACCATTTCGCCTCCTCGGAAAGTGTACAAATGATCTTCGGGATCTTGAGTCCCGCCTTATTTATTTACAGTGGTTGGATATCGAAGCTTGGGGGAGGGGGCAGGGTGGCCTCGGCTATCCGTCGGGTGAACCTGGACACGTCTGACGTATCTAAGGGTCGGTAACGGGTATCCAGGGTACTCGGGGAGGCTCCCTCCTTCCCTTTTCCTTTAACCGAAGAGATGAGCGTGACGAGAGATTCAGGTAGTACACTCGAATCTTTGTCAGGGAAACTTTTTGGGTTCGTCTTCGCCCTCTTGACCGAGAGTTTCGAATGATAACCCGGTCTTCACGTCCATCAACTTTTCTTTTACTTCTTTTTCTTCTAAACATGCCTTTGGTGCACCTATATGTGCTCGAACTAACTCTGGGGTTATCTTCCATCTTTCCTCGGTGTTTTCTTCGTTCTCAGCCCCATTTTCTTGTATTTCCCATTTGTTCGTTTCGTCTTCGATCAAAACTGTCCCATTGGTGTTTTTTGCCTCGTTCAAAGATTGGTGTGTAGTGTGTAACATTCGTTACTTTTCAAACTCAAAAACTCGACCCATTTTAAATTTTCGGTTTTGTTTCTATTTAAATTTATATATTTTTATAATATTATTAATTAATCTCAATTTTCATTAATGTATTTTATATGATCATTTCTATGCAATTATACATTTCACCACCTTTGTAGTATTATATACTTATTTAAAACATTCATAATCAAGATTAAATAATTAAGTACATGTCCCATGAAATTTACTATCATTATTATTTAACTACAACTACTACTTTTTTATTATTATTATTATTAATTTTATTATTATCATCATCTTTTCATATGTTACTTAACTAACAAAAACTAATGAATGTTTTAATTCAATAAAATTTATTAAAATAGTTAAACCTTTTGAATACCCTATTAAACAATTTTTAATTTGTGTTTTAATTATATTAAATATGATTAATTTTCATAATTTCCTTAACACATAACAACTCTATATTTTCAATATAAAAGGAGGACAAATCCTCCATTATTTTCACACCTCAATTCATTCTTTTCTTAAGTTTAAGAGTACTAACAAGTAAGTTGTTACCATTTCAAGCATTTTATAGCTTTTGTTTTGATTTTATCTTGAGTGTTCATACTTGTTCATAAGTTGTTCTTCATGATCATGTTACTTTTATCATAAAAATATTATATTTTGGTTTTAAAAATCATTATAATCAGGGATATCCAAGATGAACACTTTGTTTTTTTCTAAATCTTGGATCAAGCCTAGTTAATTTGCAAGAACAAACATGAATATATATTTATCTAAATCTTATGATTCATTGATCATCATAACTTATAAACTTTCTTTAACTGAGATTATTTATAAAAATTTCTTTTATTTAAAATATTTACAATAGATATAACATACTTCATATCTTTGAATTAATATTTGAGTAAATTAATTATTGTTTATTTTAATTTCAACATAGCTACTATTTATGAGAGTTAATTACTTAATTATGTTACTTGGAAACAAATTTTTAATCATAAATTTTTATTATTTAATCTTATATTAATAAGTTATAATTATTTGTCTACAAATCATTCTTCAACTAATAAACATCAAATGATTTATATTAACTTTAATCATTTTTGTTAAACTCATTAAAAATCCTCAAGTCCCCATTTACCATAAGTTAATTAACTTTATAATTTTGGTTACTAGTCCTTGATTTTTTTGTATCTTCATTATTATTTATAGTTTCATGAGATTCAATTGCTTCGTTTGTTAACTCGCTTTCAGTTATTTGTTTCAAGTTGTCTCCAATATCAAAGGTGAGTTTTTCACGCCCCCTTTTAAAAGCTTTCACATATTTTGGGGGTAGCATATATATCCTATCAACATTACGATTTCGTTTATTCATTATTTACAAACTACAATTCGTTACATGGACTTATGTGTTGATTTGCTTACTTGCTCAAAGATTACGTGCTCATGGTTTCCTCATTAAGTATGATCATACGCCCCCCTATGCACTCAGGACCTCGATGTTATGAGTGGAATAGGGACCCCCGATCGGAGTACGTTGGTTGTTACCAACGGAAAGGACATTTATTTGCGCTATTATCCGAGTACATTGGTGCACAATCCCAACTGGAAAGGACCTTACTTACTCATTTACACTTGTTCATGGAATTGTGGATTTTTATGTACTTATATCAAAACTTGTGTGAACTCACCAACTATTCATATAGTTGACATTATTTTATATATATATACTACAGGTACATCTATTCGAAGTTAACACATGAAGAAGACATTAGAACTTAGGGTATATCAATAAATGGATAAGTTGTGAAATTGTTCTTGTAATTTTCCATGTATTTCTTGTTACAAACTTGTGTACTTGATGTTTAAATCAATTAATGATAATATTGTCACTTAATAGTGTCACATGTGTTTTGGGCAATCTGTATGTCACACTCAGGCGTTTCCGCTTTAGCCGGGGTGTTACATAGTGTTTCCCCCCGTTGGTGTAACCATGGTGTTATCTTCGCCAGAACCCGAGAGAAATTCCAAGGGCATTCCGCCCGAATTAGGATCAGCTATCTTTTCTTAAACCGCTGGTGAGACTTTCAATTAACAGGTCCCACG
The DNA here is from genome assembly GCF_021521415.1 of Bidens hawaiensis. Lineage (NCBI taxonomy): Eukaryota > Viridiplantae > Streptophyta > Magnoliopsida > Asterales > Asteraceae > Bidens > Bidens hawaiensis. The sequence continues at coordinate 89,575 of NW_027491907.1, forward strand.
GATGGCGCCAATGTTGGAACCCTAGCTGAATCGTGTATGATTAGGTGAGAGTTCAATGGTTGTTTTAGATAAGAATGGTAATAAGAATAAGTGTTGTTATAACTGATCAATGTATGTATTACAAAATGGCTCCCTCTAAGATATACATCAAGCTTTTCTTATATAAGGTTCAAAGGGATTCCTTTTTATCCTTTGGGTCTTTGACTTGGTCATTTGTCCTACGGATTCTTTACTTCCCCGCTGGGATCGCAGGAGGTACCCAATTATCTGCTGGACCTTGCTCTAATTCTTTAGAGCATGCGTGCCTTGATCATTTCTCCCCCGTCAGGCCAACAGTGACCTCACCTTTCATTGACCAAGGTCCTTGTCTTATTATATCTTCTCCTTACTGGGCTTGGGCCCATTTCTTGGGCTAGTGGCTTATTTGTTGCTTAGTGGGCCATGATTTATTCTGAGAGCCCAATTCCCATGTAGGCTCTTTGAATAACAAAACCCTCATTCTGGCCCAAGTTATTTTTTTAATAACAAAACCCAAATAACATCTATAATTAAATAGAGCACGCACTCCCGCGTCACCCAACTCGTTTAATCTCTAACGTTATTTACTTGATCGACAAGTTAATCCTATATACTAAAATACACGTTTATAACACTACAATTACCAACATTTTTTTGTCCATAGAAACGTCAAAGATTAACGTCTTCAATCCCTCTGCCGATCAGAATCTCCTTTCGTTCAAAAACAGTTTCATTACTCCACGAGTCCACATTCTGTTAGAAAAATTATCTTTTTTAAGTAAAGACATTTATTGGTTTCTCCACCATTATTAAGTATATGTGTATTTCCTATATAATCATATAGCGTAGAAGTTTAATGATTTTTCAAATTTGTTTAACGTTTATGCTAATCAAATTGTTATCTTAAACTTCAATGTGAATTATAAACTATGTAATTTTTCAAAACATGTAGAGAATGAGTGAATACATACAAATTTGTAATGTTAATTTGTTTCGATGATATATTAGGAATCTTGGGCGGTCCAGTCCTAATGTGTGTCAATTTGTTTAAAGTCAAGATAACCACTAAGTGGTTGTTATAAAGAAATAGATTGTTACAATAATTATTTACTTTTAGAGCATTCTCAACGTATCTCTCATCCTTATCTCTATAAGGCTATGTGTACCGAAGGAGCTGCAAAATGGAGCGACTTGCGTCATGTAACGTCCACTCAGCAAAGAATGGGTTTTTGTTTTTGGGGTGTAATGGTGTTATAGCCCCATTACATGTGTGAACCCCCGGGTGAGCAAAAGAGAAATTGCACTAATTTTGACATTATTTTACTAATCTCGTGAAAATGACGTTAAAATGGATTAAGGTTAATCAGGCATCATGTGGTGGCGTTGATAGCCGAAAGACAAGGGTACATGCGCCAATCGGCGGTGTCCCGATAGTTAAGTGTTATGTGCCTTATGTACAAGGCTTGATGCAAAACTATTATCAAGTCGGGGGTCTCACCGGAAGCAGCATCTCTATTCCTAAAGAGTAGAGGTAAGGTTGTCTACATCTTACCCTCCTCAGACACTAATATAGCTTTGCTAAATGGTCTTATAGCCCCACATACACACACACATATATAAATATATATATATATATATATATATATATATATATATATATAAATATATATATATATATATATATATATATATCACACACACACATATATATATAATAATAAACACAAAACATAATCCGACGACAAATATTCATCGCCTCCCCACCCCCCACCCCATTGTCGCCCCACTTATCGCCTGTGTGGCGGTGTTTTCTCCAATTATCGCCCCAAAATTGGCAAATTGTCGTCCCGTTACGGGGAGCCTAATTACACCAAAAAAAACATTACATTTCTCTCTTTTATTCAACTAAATAATATTTTTTATACTTTTATCATTACAATTTTGTCTCTCCTCTACTCACAACCAATTCAACAAATATCAAAAAAATAAATAGGGACAAACTTTGTTTCCCCAAATTTTCAAAAAAAAAAAAAAATCACTACATTTTCTCTCTTCATACTATAATATTACACTCACAACCACTCAAAACCCCATCCTATAATTTACAAATTTTTCTCGTATAAGTTTGGGGGATATGATAAGAATGCTCTAATGCAACAGAAGTGCATGTCCATTAGTATCAATTCTTGAAAAATAATAATAATCACATTTCATCATATTCTCTTTGAAACTTTGAGTTATAAAAAAATAATTATTAACGGACCAGGTAAAGTGAGTAGGAGAGGTGCAATGTTGAAGCTGGATGCACATTCCAATGTCGAAAACCATCTAGGAGGTCCACCGTTCGACTTGGTTAACAAATATGTAGATTGTTGGAAGTAGTCATGTAATGTAGCTCGAATTTGTTGATGTTTGGATAGCCTACGAGTTGCTTTAATGCGGACGAAGGGGTTTCTTAGAGAAAATGTGGCGGTGAAGGCCAGCAAGAGATATAGAAGGGGAGGAGGATAGGGAGGTGGACATGATGAAAGGTTTTATGTTAAGTAACATGAGGGTGAATGGGAATACAAATAATAGTGTTTGAGTTTATACTAGGTTATTGACCCGTGTACGCTACGGGTGGAAATATAAAAATCGTCAACTAATGACATATGTAAGATGATATAAGTTTGTTTCATATGTTTATTGGGAGAGTTATTCGATATAATTGCAATTCATATTCATATGTAAAAAAAATACTTAAAAACATAAACTTACTAAAAAAGAAGATTCATAGTACATTGTTTGGAAACATAATTTAAAACTTTAAATTACAAATTCATTAACTGCTAAATATGTCCTTATAAACCATATTTGTTGCCTTGTTTGTAACTTTACCTTGCTTATCCAAAATAATTATGTTAATACGATCTCAACTCTTCACTTTTTATAAAGCAACATATAGTTGACCATAAGTAAAAGCGAGCCTCTCATATATATTCCAACTCTTGTTTGAGATCTGCTTTGAGTTGTTACAATTATATCGCGCTATATCACCAACGATTAACACTACAACTTTAGAAGTTTTTCGCAAGTTGTAAGTCCTTGCATCTTTTCTCCTGTTCTAATAATTGTAACAAATCAGGTTTTCAAACTTACACTTTTACCCGACTCGATTCGATGTTCGGGTTATTTTTTTTATAAATAATAATTCATTTAGCAAGTTAAATTGATTTTTCTATTAGTAATTATATATTTATAATTATAACTTTTACATTTGACATTTTTAACCCAAACTATAAGCATTAATTTTGTTTGTATCCATCCTCAAACTCCAGGGTCCTTTTCGTAAATATAGTTATAACCCATTTTCACCAATCTGGATACCCTTGGATCCAAACCCGAATCCATATACAATTTTTATACCCGATTTGCTTAATCTGTAATTTGAACTTTGAATTTGATCTCGGAATTATCATGATTATCATATTTTCGGCCTAAGGAACAATTTAAACGTGTTAATTATCTTCAAATCGTTATCCTTATCCCGTTTTTTAAATGAACCCTAAATCGTAAATTCGTTTTCTATATAAACGATCATTATAACTCAATTAAACTCACACCCTCCTTCCCTCAGTCGTCGCCAACAGTAACCCTATAATTAATTACATTACAATTGCCAATTACTTGCCGTTCATCATCGTTTTCTGGCCGACAACTGTTTGATCTTATTCACCTTCATTTTAAACGATTTAAAGTAATTAATTTACATGGATCTGATCACGAAAGAATGCTTAACAAAAGCCCTATGATTAATTTGATTAATTGTAACGTGATTAATCAAATCCATTGTTAGGGTTTATCATTCAAAACTGATTTAACTGCTTGGGGCTTTAATTAACAGAAAATGGGCTATATTGCATATCACTGGATAGCCCAGTTGGTTAAGTCCTTTGTTTGACATGGGGCAGGTCGCGGGTTCGAGATCCTGCCACCCCGAAACTTTTGGGATTTCTGTTAAAATTTTTCTTTTTAATTATTTAATGGTTATATTAATAATAATGATAACTATTTAAACTTATTTTAGTGAAAACCGACTTTATAATACTTGTTTAACTCACGTTTTCATTCGTATATATATGTCTCAAGTAAACTATATAAATAAATATGTTTATAAAACTAAAGAAAGAAATATAATATTTTCAAGATATGTTTTTATAATCAAACTAATTGTTTTAAATAATAAATCTTTATATATAATATTATATTATTATAATATTAATTTAATAATGGTTATCGAGTTTTCATAATCAATCTTGTACATTCACTTAGCGTATCCGTATTTCCCTTTTCCTTTATAGGCTTTATCGTCAACGCGTAATCCTCGGTTGTTATTCTTGATATTCTAATTTACCCGTGTTCGTCTATTGAGGTGAGTACCACAATCCCCTATTTTACTCGTTTTTCATGTTTTGGGGACATATGCGTAAAACTTATATTTCTCATATATTCTTTTACTTAAAACTGCAACTTTATGTTATGTGTTAACAACTTATACCTTACTTGTTTATGTGCTAATTTGCTTTGTATGATTTCGCATTCGGAGAGGTTCAATATAATCTCAGTCTAGTATGATCATACGCCAGTTGTTATAGCTTTTTGCTTCTCGACATCTTAGTTATACTTGCTCATTGGTTAATTTGTTATGCTCATATGACTTCTTGCAACTACTTATTTTTGTTTATACTTTTTGAACTGGTGTGTTGCTCACTCAACCTTGTGTTGACAAAACTATATTTTTAACGCATATGCAGGAATTCGTTTGATGTGAAGTACAAGATCACTTAAGGATTTATACTAGAAGAAAACTTAATGAGATATATTGCTACTGATTGATATATGTACTTTGTTTATTTGAGTTTTATATGGATGATTGTTTCGTTTGAAATTTATATAATAGATATTGAAACTTATATTATTGCATAATAGTACCTTGAGAGCTATGACAATCAGCTCACTCCCCGGCATTTTCGCCGTGGTTGGGGTGTGACAGATTGGTATCAGAGCCGAAGGTTTAAGATAGGTCGTTAGAAATTGCCTTAGACACATGTTTAAGAACCCTATACGTGCCTATCTGTTTATTTTATGTGTTCAAATTAAATTGTTTACAGCCTTCTTAGATAATTATTATTTATTATCTATTGTATTGTTATGCACGCACACACATACACACAAACTCCGAGGCTATGCCTCAACATTCAAAGAAAACTTTTCAAAGAGTAGATTGCTTTTATTTTCGGGAAATTCCTTAAGAATTCCCACCTGTTGTTTTCACTGTACACCTTAAGGCTAGGTTATGTGGCATGTCCCTACGATAAATGAAAATGGAAGAGAAACTGTGATTTGGGCACTGGCAAAACGGTTCCAAGAACCAAAGGTAAGACGTTATTTCTTACCTGGGTGATAACCTGACCACAGTACTCAATCCTATGAACCCGAGCGAGTCCCATAAATGCCATATGACCGACACCTTAGGTTAATTTTTAACCGAATTCACGGTGATCCGTGGCTAAACTCGGTTTTCCCGATTATCGTGTTCCGTTATTTAAATGGTTAGTTGGGTGAAAAATCCATGGAACCCATGGGCACTCCTACTATCCATTTCTTAACTTGATTTCGTATTTTGTTGGAGTAATCAACGTGGTGATTCTCAAGATTCTCCGACTACCCATATTTATTTCGATAGTTCGTTATTTAGTTTGGTCGGTTAAAACGCTGTGTAACGCTCATTGGGCCGACAAGCTTCATTCCATTGTTAATTCGTTAATTAGTTGGGACAAACAAATTGCCATGTAACGCTCATGGGCTGTCCAACTCAGTTTTTATTCGTTAATTCGTTGGGCCATTCAAATTGCCATGGAAAGCTCATGGGAGGCCAACATCCACAATTTATATTTCGTTAGTTTATTGTAAACTTAATAATCTAAATTTTAAACTGACTTAACTCCTCATGTAGTCACCACACATTGAAATTATTGACTACATCATTTAACAACGATTTATGCAATATACCCCCTCATCTTATAATCTTTTACTTTTAATTCTTATGATGCAAATCCCCTTATTTCTTAAGACAAAGCTATTATGCATACTTACACATTTTACTTACATACTTAGACATTTTAATAATTCTAATGATTTTCCTCAACATAACTTTCATCTTATAAATCCTCATTTTTGGTCCCTATAGAATGTCGTTTCTAAGAAACCAACGTCGTCACCAACGTTCATCTGGTTCACGCGATCGCCGCTTGGCTGCTAGGATCACAAAAGAGTTCGATGCTGCAATGCCCACGATTGTCACTCAGATCCAAAGCCTCAACTCCAACGGATCTGCCTCATCGTCTGCACCAAATAACTATGATTTCCGTAACTTTTTGAGCACCAAACCTCCATCCTTCCGTATTGAGTAAAATGCCACCGCCTTGCTTCAATGGTTTGAGGAAATAGAAAACATCTTCATCCACTGCGAATGTCCGGATGTCAAACGAACCAAGTTCGCCTCAAGCAGGTTCGAGGGCCGAGCTGTCACATGGTGGAATGCTTTGAGGACTGACCAAGGGTCTGATTTGGTCGTATCCATGCCTTGGGAAGAATTTAAGAAGGCAATGAAGAAGGAGTTATGTCCGGAACACGAACTGCAACGACTTGAGACTGAGTTTTGGGAACTTAAACAGATTGGTGGGGATAACTCTACCTACTCGAACCGTTTCCGTGAACTTAGTCGAATCGTACCTCATCTTGTAACCCCCGATAACCGTGGCATTCATAAATACATTCGCGGTTTACCAAGCATTTTCCGTGATGATGTGACGAGTCGTGATCCCTTAACCATCGGTGAGGCTATGGACCTAGCTGCTTCCCTCACCAATAATCATGTTATGGATGGAACCTTGTCCCGCAAGGATTCTAAGCCTAATCCCGACAAGACCGAAACCGACTCATCCTCTGATGCTAAAGTTGAACCCAAACCTGCTTCTAACAACGATCACCTCAACAACAACCACAACAACAAGCGTAAAGCCTATGCCGTTAACCAACCTAATAACCAACCCCCTCCTAACCAAAACCAAACTGCCCCAAACAAGAAGACTTACCTTGGTCCTCATCCTCTATGTGCCAAGTGTAACTTTCATCACTCTCCCCAAACCCCTTGCCGACTATGCACCCAATGCAACCTTTACGGCCACCTTGTTAATACTTGCCGTATCCCGCCTAATGCACAAGCCACCTCACGTGCTTAACCCGGTGTTCCTAATATCCGTGCTTGCTATCATTGTGGAGACCCAAACCATCTTCGTAATATGCGCCCTCAACTTATCCATGCCCATTAAGCCCAAACCATGACTACACCTGGCTACTTGACCTATGCTCATCAAGTTCAAACTTAACCACCGCATATCCTTCAAGCTCCACCTATCAATCAAGGTCAGCTATACCTACCTCAACTCTATCAAGCTCCGCATCCCCAAGCTCAAGTATACCAAGCATACTCTACTCAAGCTCCTGCTATGCAAGCTCAACCTATTCAAGCTATTCCTAGTCAATCTACCTCAACTGCTCCTACTCCTGCAACTCCTCATGGTTCCTCAAGTCACATCAATTAAACTACTCCCGGATCATGAAGACTTTTGCCATTCCCTTTATCTTAATTTTATTTTGTCTTCGTATTGTAACGCCTCTTTATGGCTTTGAATTATTTCCTATTTGAACTATTTATCTTTAATCTTATGAATAAAGTTCCTTTTGTTTAAATAGATTGTTTATTAAAGCCTACTCATACCTTATTTTCTTACTTTCATAATGAAGAACCGTAAGTAGTTGAGATAACGGTACAAATGTAAAGATGATAAGGACATGGTGGATACGCCGATGGTACATCGTATATATAAGTGCCCTTATCGGATTTTCATTTGGAGCGTTACTTCAACTATCTAAAGTTCTATACTATGTATTTTTATAGTGTTGTTATGATATTCCTTAATTTCGGGATGAAATTCCCTAAAGTAGGGGAGACTGTAACAACTCGGGTTTTCAAACTTACACTTTTACCCGACTCGATTCGATGTTCGGGTTATTTTTTTTATAAATAATATTTCATTTAGCAAGTTAAATTGATTTTTCTATTTATAATTATAACTTTTACATTTGACATTTTTAACCCAAACTATAAGCTTTAATTTGTTTGTATCCATCCTCATACACCAGGGTCCTTTTTGTAAATATAGTTATAACCCAGTTTCACCAATCTGGATACCTTGGATCCAAACCCGAATCCATATACAATTTTTATACCCGATTTGCTTAATCTGTAATTTGAACTTTGAATTTGATCTCAGAATTATCATGATTATCATATTTTCGGCCTAAGGAACAATTTAAACGTGTCAATTATCTTCAAATCGTTATCCTTATCCGTTTTTTATACGAACCCTAAACCCTAAATTCGTTTTCTATATAAACGATCATTATAACTCAATTAAACTCACACCCTCCTTCCCCCAGTCGTCGCCAACAGTAACCCTATAATTAATTACATTACAATTACCAATTACTTGTCGTTCATCATCACTTTCTGGCCGACAACTGTTTGATCTTGTTCACCTTCAGTTTAAACGATTTAAGGTAATTAATTTACATGGATCTGATCGCGATAGCATGCTTAACAAAAGCCCTATGATTATTTGATTAACGTGATTAATCAAATCCATTGTTAGGGTTTATCATTCAAAACTGATTTAACTGCTTGGGGCTTTAATTAACAGAAAATGGGCTATATTGCATATCACTGGATAGCCCAGTTGGTTAAGTCCTTTGTTTGACATGGGGCAGGTCGCGGGTTCGAGAGTCTGCCACCCCGAAACTTTTGGGATTTTTGTTAAATTTTTCTTTTTAATTATTTAATGGTTATATTAATAATAATGATAACTATTTAAACTTATTTAGTGAAAACTGACTTTATAATACTTGTTAAACTCATGTTTTCATTCGTATATATATATCTCAAGTAAACTATATAAATAAATATGTTTATAAAACTAAATAAAGAAATATAATATTTTCAAGATATGTTTTTATAATCAAACTATTTGTTTTAAATAATAAATATTTATATATAATATTATATTATTATAATATTAATTTAATAATGGTTATCGAGTTTTCATAATCAATCTTGTATATTTACTTAGCGTATCCGTATTTCGCTTTTCCTTTATAGGCTTTATCGACAACGCGTAATCCTCGGTTGTTATTCTTGATATTCTAATTTACCCTTGTTCGTCTATTGAGGTGAGTACCACATTCCCCTATTTTACTCGTTTTTCATGTTTGGGGACATATGCGTAAAACTTATATTTCTCATATATTCTTATACTTAAAACTGCAACTTTGTCTTATGTGTTAACAACTTATACCTTACTTGTTTATGTGCTTATTTGCTTTGTATGATTTCGCATTCGGAGAGGTTCAACATAATCTCAGTCTAGTATGATCATACGCCAGTTGTTATAGCTTTTTGCTTCTCGACATCTTAGTTATACTTGCTCATTGGTTAATTTGTTATGCTCATATGACTTCTTGCAACTACTTATTTTTGTTTATACTTTTTGAACTGGTGTGTTGCTCACTCAACCTTGTGTTGACAAAACTATATTTTTAACGCATATGCAGGAATTCGTTTGATGTGAAGTACAAGATCACTTAAGGATTTATACTAGAAGAAAACTTAATGAGATATATTGCTACTGATTGATATATGTACTTTGTTTATTTGAGTTTTATATGGATGATTGTTTCGTTTGAAATTTATATAATAGATATTGAAACTTATATTATTGCATAATAGTACCTTGAGAGCTGTGACAATCAGCTCACGCCCTGGCATTTCCGCCGTAGGTTGGGTGTGACAATAATGCACAACTTTAAATCCATATCGGGATACTTTTTAAAACAATCACTTACCATCTGGTATCCTTGAACCAAAGGATTTTGAGAATCCAGCATTGTCTTCAAGTAATTAATTATTTCCTTTTCTAACATTTTCAAACTTGATTCTAAGTCTTGCGTAAGAAAATGGTTATACATGAAAAATAATTTAATTAAATTACTCATAATTTAGGTTGTTCATAAAAAATATTAAAAATAATAAATAATGTTTTAAAGATCCACCTTTAGTCGTGACAATTATGATATAATACGTAAAATCAGTTATTTCATATAATAATTTTGTTTATGACTTTTTTAATAAGTTTTTGATATATTTATGCTCTACTAACTAAAAGTGGCAAACCAGAATTTGATATGATTTAATTTAAAAATAAAACATTCATACTGATATCATTATATTATATTTTGTGTGTATAAAAATGATATTTAGAAAAACAAATGTTGTCACGGATTTAATATATACATTTACAAAGAGTAATATTTGGTTTTAAAAAAAGTTATCTTAAAACAAAAAGAAAAATGTTCAACACAGGTTAGTAAATTAAAGAACCATTTATCACACGGGTGGAATATATATATATATATAGGGAGAGGATCATGAGAGAACTCCATTTTATGGAGAAAACTAGAGAACTAATAATGAAGTATTTTTAATTTAATTAAAAAAATATTTTTAAAATTTTTTTTCTTTCATCCTTCTTATATATTGTTATTTTTCACCATAAAAAAAATAAAAAAAAAATTAAAATTAAAAAAAAAATAAAAAAAATTAACGAGTAATGCATATATGCAATGCACTAACTTTTTTTATAACGCATATGTGCAATAGTGTGCATTTTGATATTTGATATAGTGTTGAATAGCATATATATAGTTGGTTGTATTGTTTATTTGCAATAGTGTTATATTATATACAAAAATTAAAAAAAACGATATAGTGCATATGTGCATTAGTGTTGTATTACATATATGCGTTAATGTGTTTTACATACAATTATTAGTGTCGTATTTGCATATATTCAATAGTGTGTATTGGATAATACAATTTTGTTGTATTACATGCAATAAAAAACTATTGTATATATGCAATAGGCATTAGTGTACATATGCACTACAGTACTACACCGACAAGTTTTTTTTTAATTATCAATATCATCTTATTCGAATGAGGAAAGAAAAAAAATCACAAAATAATTTTTTTTTAAATAGTTAAAAATAATTCTTTACTAGTTCTCTAGTTCTTTCTTTAAGATGAGTTCTCTCTAGATTCCACCCCTATATATATATATATATATATCTAAAAAATATAATTTTATATGAATTATAAGTTATTTATAAGAGTAAAATTACAAGTTCAACCATCTTTATAACTTAAACCGTGAACCAAAAAATACATTAAGAAAAACATGCAAAATCTATTTAATTCATAGGTTACATGCCCAAAAACTTTGTAACCTTAAAAAAACATTCAAAAATATATGCTTTAATAGGTTATAGGTTAGTGACTCACGTACTCCACAAGAGAAAATTATGTAAAAAACGTCAATTATATGTGTGTTAATATATTGAAATACATTGAAATTTTTGTATTTATATGAATGCATAATTTTATATAAATGTTATGTTTTTTTAAATGTATCCAAAAATGGAATACGTATAAAGTTATACCTAATAATTATAATATTATGAAACTATTTCATTTATTGAACTACTCACTAAATTTTCTTTAAGAATGATCAAATAAGAATGCAAACATTGTTATGATCCTTAAACTCTTCTTGTTTTATGTAACATCCTTTATTTTATAATATTAAATAAAGAAAAGTTATGTTGTGAGACGTGCGATAATATTTAATTAAGATTAAAAAGAATATGGACTTGGGTTGGGAAAGAAGGAATAAGGGAGGGGATGGGTCTTAGGTCCATAGGCTTAAGAGAGTATAAACACTCCCTTAAACCACCCTAAAACCCTAAATCCCACATTTCTCTCCGTTTTATTCTCTACACACTCAAAACCCGCACACATACACATGCTCTTATGATCGTAAACAGGAAGAAGAAGTCCAAGACCAAAACCAAGCCAAATATTGATAGATCTTTGATATACAAGCTAAATAAAAGATTTAATGTTCATAACCAAACTAACAGTGACCTAACGAGCACGTAAAGGTACGTTCTTGATCTTAAAGGTTTCGTTTTTATGAACGTTTGTTATGAAACCTAAACCTAGAGTAAATCGAGTATAAACGAACCATAAAGTAGCAAATTTGATATTAAAAGGGACTTAATAAACCTACGGTTATGAACGGATCGCTTAAGAAACCCTAGGTCTAGTCTTGAACGATTTTAAGCATAAAGGTCCAAGCTTTACGGGTGAACGGGTCAAGTCTTGGACGAAAGTGGGAAATGAAACGGGTTAAGGATGATATATTATCTTAACAAGGGTATATATGTTAAAACGAGTAAGATAATGGTAAAAAGAGACCAAAAAGGTTACGGTTTACGTGAATATATATGAAGCTCATTCGCTTACATACATGGTGATAGTTCGATTACAATAGTTAACTCGATCACATTGTTATAATCGATTACAAGGTCCAAACTCGCTTACAAGATTATACTCGCTTACAATGGTCCTATCGATGACAATGTGATAGTCGATTACAATAAACTCGATTACATAACATTCGATTACATGTCCCATGGTCGGTTACAAATGTTGACTCGCTTACATTGAACTCGATTACAATGGTGAGTCGCTTACAACTTGATATTCGATTACATTGGACTCGGTTACAATGCCAAATCGATTACAAATGGGTCGATTACAATTGGGGTCGATTACATACGAGGCTCGATTACAATGACCAGTCGCATACAATTAGACTCGATTACACTATGTACCTTCGATTACACCTGAACTCGCTTACCCTATAAAACTAGATTACATCTTAACCAAACGAATATATATTGGAACTCGATTAGAAGGGGCATATCGCATACAGATACCCTATTTGATTACTTGGGTACTTGAATACATGTATATATATAAATTGCATGTATGTGCCAAACTCGAATACTTATACATTCGATTACATCATGTGAACTTGCATACATACACATTCGATCACATGCTTAAACTCGCTTACCATACACAACCCGATTACAAGTGATGATCGATTACAAGTAGCACTCGAATACATGTATGTACACTCGAATACACCAATGTATTCGAGTGAAGAGTATGTTAGGTGCTATGCATTGAATACGTATTCTAAGTAAAAAGTAATCTAATAGCAGCCAAACTTATGATTACCAAAGGAAAGAAAGAGAAAGAAATATGCAAGTAAATGAAAACCCTATATTCAAATATGTTAGGGTTTAGGGAATAAAATATTCTAAGTAAAAGTAATCTAAAATGAGACCATTAGATTAGACCAGACTTAGCCATTTTGGCTGAAATACAATTAGGACAAGTATTGATACTTGTAACTCATATACAGTTAGCAGAGCTCAATTAAAGAAGGGATTAACACTTAATGGAGAAAGAAACAGGATCCAGGTGAGTTTCTAGCCCCACTTCCTTGTTATTTTTCTGGGGCTGTGTGCATACTCAATGTGAACATTAATACATTTACCTTATTTGGTAAGTGTATGCCTTAATGATGAATGTGATGTTTATGTTTACATTATGAATTAATATTTGACAGTACGTGAACGACCTTCGGGTATTGCACGTATTGTTAAGGAAGTTATTGCATAGTAAGAATGAAATGAGTATATGAGATGTAGTGTGCATGAATAATGCATGTATGATATGTAAGTATATATGTATGAATATTATAAGGATAACACATGAAAGATAATGTATGGTTGTATGGTAACGAAAGGGAACTGGGTCCTAATAATACTCTAGGCAAGAGGGAACCGGACCCTAATAATATTCGAGGCAAGAGGGAACCGGACCCTAATAATACTCGAGGCAAGAGAGAACCAAACCCTAATAATATTCGAGGCAAGAGGGAACCGGGCCCTAATAATACTCGAGGAAATTAGGGCATAATGCCCTTAAAAACGTAAGGTATAGAGGTAAGTAAAGTATGATAAATGAATGTATGAAAGTATGAGCGAAAGTATGTAAATATGAATGCGTTTTATGTTGTATGATTAACTAGAACTCACTCAGTGTAGCTGACTTTTAGTATGCACGCAGGTGAGTAGAATGAGACAGTTGGCTTGAGCGGGGGTACATGGCAGAAGAATAAGAGGCTGGCATCTGAAGACTCAAGATGTTTATTATTAATGTTTTTGATTTTGAAAGACAAGATGTTTGTTTAAGACAAGTTATGAATTAATATGAAATGTTTTATAAAAGTTTTAATATTCCGCGAAAGTTTTAATTAACTCTGATATTTAGAACTGTGTTTATGAGTAAATCCAACGTCCAAAGTGTGGCACCGGTAACGGAGCCTTATAAGTTGGTATCAGAGCAAAGTTTGAGAGATTTAAGCATCCTACATTCTTAGACTCGAACAGAGAATGGGATTTAAGTAAGAAAAGAAATAAGATGTCAGTTCAAGAATGCCATGTGTCACGCAAGCAAGCTCATTAAAGGTAAAGTGTATGGTTAAATAATGTATGTGTTAGCTTAATTGCTAAAGGAAGGATATGTGAATGTTAGGGATAGGATTAATTGATTGCCTGATTTATTAACTGTTTGAAAGTAGAACCTAGCACAAATAGACTCATAAAGGGAAGTGTATAGGACACAGAAAGTAACGTGATCAGCTAATCATATCTGGCCACTGTTATTACCTGTTAACCTTACTATCCTTGTACTAAATAGTTCCTTGAGTGATGATGTTTGTGTTTTCCCGTCCAGAATAAGATGGTTGGAGCTAGGGAAGTTGTTGGAACATGAGGTCACACTGAACGTCGTGGAAGGCCACGTATTGTCCGACAACCTTCTGTAGAATCGGCTTCTAACAATTGGGAAGAAGGAAGCGCAGCGGGGCGAAACCCGAGTAATAATGAAGGGTATCAACTCGACCCTGCAGTTCAAGAAGCCATTGTTCAAGCTGTGGCCGCTGCTGTGAAGAACTTGAGTCCTGAAGGGTCTGCCAAAAGTCATGGAAGAACTGAGAAGTCTGGGGAAAAGAATAAGAAAGATGATGAAGGAGATAAATGTGATTCAAATGTAGTCTGATCTATTAAGGTTGATGACAGGAAGAGGGAACGAGGTGAGGTGTAACTACAAGTCCTTCAAGGGATGTGACCCGCCAAAGCTGACCGGATTAGGAGACGCAATCGCTACTCTTCAATGGATAACCGCCATGGACAAGGTTATTCGATTTAGTGAGTGTCGTCCTGATCAAGCTATGGGTTATGCCACCCAATCATTTGGTGATGAAGCCATGTACTGGTGGGAATATGTTGAACAGAGGAAGACCCGGGTAGAGATCAAAGCTTTGAGGTGGGATGATCTGAAGGATTTGGTGATGAAGAGGTTTTGTGCGGATGCAGAGGTTGAAAGGGTTGAAATGAAGTTCTTGAATCTGAAGGCGGGTAAGATGACACACCGCGAATACACCACTGAATTCAACTGCATGTCAAGGTTAGTGCCAGACATGGTGAACACTGAGGCCAAGCGTATCAAGTGTTACATTAGGGGACTGCAGCAGAATGTTCGCGTCTTGGTCAAGGCTAGTAGACCTGGTACCTTTGATTCTGCTGTAGGGCTAGCAGAAATGGTTTACGACGACTTGTCGGCAGATGATGTGGTGGCGGAAGAGAAGAAAGATAAGAAGTGGGTCAATCATGCTAAGCGATCAGGTACTCAGTTGTGGAACTCCAAGGACAAGAAACAGAAGGTGTGGGAGAAGAAGTCGTGTAAGATTTGTGGTAAGACGCACGGTGAAGAGTGTAGGTGGGGTATTGGTTCTGATACATGTCATAAGTGCGGGAAGATGCATGCTGGGGAGTGCAAAGTTGGATCAAAAGTTTGCTATAAGTGTGGAAAGGCATGCCATTATGCGCATGAGTGTAGCACAAAGCCAGCATGTTACAAGTGCGGTGAGACGGGTCATTTTATTAGGGAATGCACCGATGGTGGATCCAGGGTAAGTAGGAAGAAGGATGTTGAGCAAGCAAGGCCAAAGACCAGAGCTTACTGTTGACTCAAGAACAAGCCAGACAGATTCTAGATGTTGTCACAGGTACACTTATAGTAAACGGTGTTTCCGCTTCAGTATTATTCGATTTAGGTGCGAAGAAAAGTTTCGTAGCCACACCATTTAGTAAATTAGCTAAAATGAAATGTTGCCGAGTGTCTGAAACCTTTATAGTAGAAACCACTGGTGACACTTCGGTTAAAATAATGAAAATGGTTAAGGACTGTAAGATAGAGTTAGAGGGACATGAATTCCCTGTTACTTGTACGTTATGACCTTAGGAGGGTTCGATGTGGTTTTGGGAATGGATTGGTTATCTGAGTATGAAGCTCAGATAGTGTGTAAGAGTAGGATAATAAGGCTAAAGTCCTTAGATGGTAGTGTAGTGATGGTTTATGGTGATAAGAAAAGTTCTGGGCCTAATGTCATTTCGATGATAAAAGACGAGGATTTGTTAAGGCGAGGGTGCGGTGCCTACATGGCATATGTTGTCAACGCTACGGCCGAGATGAAAGAAATGAAAGATGTTCCTATCGTGTGAGACAACCCAGAAGTATTCCCTGAGGATCTTTCGGGGTTGCCACCAGAGCGAGAGATAGAATTCCAGATAGATTTAGTACCAGGAGCCCAGCCAGTCGCGAAAGCACCTTACCGTCTAGCGTCGTCCGATATGAAAAAAACTAATGTCCCATTTGCAAGAACTCCTTGACAAGGGTTTTACTAGAACAAGTATTTCCCATGGGGGGGCACCCGTGTTGTTCGTAAAGAAGAAGGATGGAAGAATGTGCATAGACTATCGCGAGTTGAACAAACTTACAGTAAAGAATAGATATCCTTTGCCAAGGATTGATGATCTGTTTGACCAACTGCAAGGTTCAAGTTGGTTCTCCAGAATAGATCGCAGATCAGGCTATCATCAGCTAAAGGTGAAAGAGGCAGAGATCCCTAAGACAGCGTTTCGGACGCGGTATAGACACTACGAGTTCCTCGTGATGTCATCCGATCTAACAAATGCTTCTACAACGTTTATGGACATGATGAATAGGGTGTGTTGGCTGATGTTGGATAGGTCAGTTATCGTCTTCAATGATGATATATTGATTTATCAAAAAGTGAGTCTGATCATGCCAAGCACCTAAGGGAGTTATTGGAGACCCTGAAGAAAGAAAAGTTATATGCTAAGTTTTCGAAGTGCGCATTCTGGTTACGAGAAGTGCAATTCCTAGGTCACGTGATAAATCCTGAAGGGATTACCATGGACCCAGCTAAGATTGAGGCGATAACAAATTGGAAGACTCCACAGAATCCGATTGATACACGAAGCTTCTTAGGTTTAGCTGGCTACTATAGGATGAAGGTTTCTATAAGATAGCTGCGCCGTTGACCGGTATGACCCGAAAGTCGGTAGTATTCAGTTGGGAAAAGTTGCAAGAAGAAGCTTTTGAAGAATTTAAGAAGAGAATCACGCAAACTCCAATCCTTGTTTTACCCGACAGTGACGAGGATTTAGTTGTTTGTACTGATTCTTCGCATCGTGGGTTAGGTTGCTTGTTGATGCAACGAGGAAAAGTGATAGCTTACGCGTCTAAACAATTGAAAGTCCATGAGAGTACTTATCCGACACATGATTTAGAGCTAGCAGCAGTAGTGCACGCTCTTAAGATATGGACATTATTTGTATGGTACCAAGTGTTATATTTACACATATCATAAGAGTTTAAAGTACTTCTTCGAGCAAAAAGAACTAAACATGAGGTAGAGGAGATGGTTAGAATTAATAAAGGATTACCACTGCGACATTAAGTACTATCCTGGTAAGGCTAATGTAGTCTCTGACGCGCTAAGTCTTAAGAATGAGGAAGTTATTGCAACAGTGAAGTCATACTAGTTGATTATGAACTCAAATCTATTTGAAGAAATCATCAAGGTGCAGCCAGAAGTGCTGGTAGATAAATTTAGTAAAGAAAGAAAGGATTTTCGGTCAGCAGGATGAGTTGATAGAAAACACGCATGGTGTGAAGACTAGGATTGACCGTATGTGGATCCCATGTCATGGAGATCTTAGAGGTCGAATCTTAGATGAAGCTCATACGTCAAGATATTCAATTCATCCAGGAACCACGAAGATGTACCAAGATTTGAAAAGAGATTACTGGTAGCCAGGAATGAAAAATGATGTGGTGGATTATGTTAGTAAGTGCTTAACTTGTTTACAAGTCAAAGCCGAACATCAGAAGCCTTATGGGAAAATGCAACCGCTTGAAATACCTAAATGGAAATGGGAACACATCACCATGGATTTCATAACTAAGCTACCTCATACAGCTAAGCATCATGATACCATCAGGGTGATTGTGGACCATTTGACCAAAAGTGCTCACTTTCTGCCTATACGAGAGGCCATCTCGTCAGAAACGTTAGCAAGTTTGTTCATCAAAGAGGTTGTGTCTAAGCATGGAGTACCGTTATTGATCGTGTCTGATAGAGATGCCCGGTTCACTTAGAGGTTTTGGAAGAAGTTCCATTAAGCCATGGGAACGATATTGAACATCAGCACAACGTATCACCTCAAACAGATGGACAGTCTGAAAGGACGATCCAAACCCTTTAGGATATGCTACGTGCTTGTGTTTTATACTTTGGAGGAAGTTGGAATGTTCATATGCATCTGGTAGAGTTCTCCAATAACAACAAATACTATTCTGGTATTGGTATGCCACTATTTGAGATGCTTTATGGTAGACGATGCAGAACCCTGGTATGTTGGGGAGAGATTGGTCAAAAGGAGATGGGAAGTTTAGAAGCTGTTTAAGAAACATCTTCGAAGTTTGATCAGATTAAGGAAAGGATGAAAGATGCTCAAGATAGACAGAAGTCGTATGCTAATAGCGACGACCGATTGAGTTTAACGTTGGATACAATGTGATGCTCAAGGTCTCGCCTTGGAAAGGAATTATTCGTTTTAGGAAAGGAGGAAAGTTGAGTCCGAGGTACATTGGACAGTTTAAGATTATGGATCATGTGGGTGAAGTATCTTACAAGCTAGATTTACCCGAAGAGCTAGAAGGAATTCATTCAACCTTCCACGTTTCTCATCTGAGAAAATGTCTAGCTAATGACACGTCGCATGTGCCATTGGTGCATATTGAGTTTGATGAACAGTTGAACTACATTGAGCAACCAACAGAGATTGTCGATCGCAAGGAAAAGCAACTTCGTCACAAGGTTTTACCCTTAGTGAAGGTGATATGGAAGCATCGCAAAGGACCGGGCGCTACTTAGGAAGCTAAGTATGAGATGCGCGAGTTTTACCCTAAACTGTTTAAGTAATAGTTAGGTTTCGGGGACGGAACCACTTTAAGAAGGGAAGACTTATAATATCCTTTATTTTATAATATTAAGTAAAGAAAAGTTATGTTGTGAGATGTGCGTTAATATTTAATTAAGATTAAAAAGAATACGGACTTGGGTGGGGAAAGATAGAATAAGGGAGGGGACGGGTCTTAGGTCCATGTGCTTAAAAGAGTACAAATACTCCCTTGAACCTCCCTAGAACCCTAAATCCCTCATTTCTCTCCATATTATTCTTTACACACATACACATGCTCTTATGGCCGTGAATAGGAAGAAGAAGTCCAAGACCAAAACCAAGCCAAATATTGATAGATCTTTGATATACAAGCTAAATACAAGATTTAAAGTTCATAACCAAGCTAACCGTCACCTAACGAGCACGTAAAGGTACGTTCTTGATCTTAAAGGTTTCGTTTTTATGAACAGTTTGTTATGAAACCTAAACCTAGAGTAGATCGGGTATAAACGAACCATATAGTAGCAAACTTGATGTAAAAATGGACTTAACGAACCTACGGTTATGAACGGCTCGTTTAAGAAACCCTAGGTCTAGTCTTGAACGTTTTTAAGCCTAAAGGTCCAAGCTTTATGGGTGAACGGGTCAAGTCTTGGACGAAAGTGGGAATGGAAACGGGTTAAGGATGATATATAATCATAAAAAGGGTATATAAGTTAAAAAGAGTAAGATAATGGTAAAAAGAGACCAAAAAGATTATGGTTTGCGTGAATATATGTGCAGCTCATTCGCTTACATATAAACTCAATTTACACCGTGTATACTTGCATACATGGTGATAGTTCGATTACAATAGTTAACTTGATCACATTGTTATAATAGATTACAAGGTCTAAACTCGCTTACAAGATTATACTCGCTTACAATGGTCCTATCGATTACAATGTGATAGTCGATTAAAATAAACTCGATTACATAACATTCGATTACATGTCCCATGGTCGGTTACAAATGTTGACTCGCTTACATTGAACTCGATTACAATGGTGAGTCGCTTACAACTAGATATTCGATTACATTGGACTCGGTTACAATGCCAAATCGATTACAAATGGGTCGATTACAATTGGGGTCGATTACATACGAGGCTCGATTACAATGACCAGTCGCATACAATTAGACTCGATTACACTATGTACCTTTGATTACACCTGAACTCGCTTACCCTATAAAACTAGATTACATCTTAACCAAACGAATATATATTGGAACTCGATTAGAAGGGTCATATCGCATACACATACCCTATTTGATTACTTGGGTACTCGAATACATATATATATATATAAATTGCATGCATGTGCCAAACTCGAATACTTATACATTGGATTACATCATGTGAACTCGCATACATACACATTCGATCACATGCTTAAACTCGCTTACCATACACAACCCGATTACAAGTGATGATCGATCACAAGTAGCACTCAAATACATGTATGTACACTCGAATACACCAATGAATTCTAGTGAAGAGTATGCTAGGTGCTATGCTTTGAATGCGGATTCTAAGTAATAAGTAGTCTAATAGCAACCAAACTTATGTTTACCAAAGGAAAGAAAGAGAAAGAAATATGCAAGTAAATGAAAACCGTATATTCAAATATATTAGGGTTTAGGGAATAAAATACTCTAAGTAAAAGTAATCTAAAACGAGACCATTAGATTAGACCAGACTTAGCCATTTTGGCTGAAATACAATTAGGACAAGTATTGATACGTGTAACTCATATACAATTAGCAGAGCTTAATTAAAAAAGGGGTTGACGATTAACGGAGAAAGAAACAGGATCCAGGTGAGTTTCTAGCCCCACTTCCTTGTTATGTTTTCGGGGCTGTGTGCATACTCAATGTGAACGTTAATACACTTACCTTAAATGGTAAGTGTATACTCGAGGAAAGTAGGGCGTAATGCTCTTAATACACTTACCATAAACGAATGTATGAAAGTATGAAAGTTTGAACGAAAGTATGTAAATATGAATGTGTTGTGTGTTGTATATTGTATGATTAACTAGAACTCACTCAGCGTAGCTGACTTTTAGTATGCACGCAGGTGAGTAGAATGGGACAGCTGGCTTTAGCGGAGGCACATGGCAGAAGAATAAGAGGCTGGCATCTGAAGACTCAAGATGTTGTATGTTTAATGTTTTTTATTTTGAAAGACAAGATGTTTGTTTAAGACAAGTTATGAATTAATATGTAATGATTTATGAAAGTTGTAATATTCCGCGAAAGTTTTAATTAACTCTGATATTTATAACTGTGTTTATAAGTAAATCCAACGTCCAAAGTGAGGCACCGGTAACGGAGCCTTACATTTTAGCCTATCACTTTTAAATACAATCATAGAAAATAATATAAAGAAAGTCAATTGAATGTTTATGAATCCACTTATGATACCGTTACCAACAAAAGAAAAAATCAACCACAAAGTAAAAAAGATAAAATTAGAAAATATATATATATTAGAAAATATGTGTGTCAAAATTTGAGAAATCTTAAAATCACTTGATAATTTGATTAACTTTAGTTTTTCTGAAATTATTAAAATCCCGTAACAATAATATTATATAAGACATTTACGAACGTATTAAAAGACATTTATTCAAATATTGATATTGATATATAAGTAAGGAAATCATTATTGTTAGTCAAATCAATTTTTAAATTTTGACATAATCATATTAAATATATACATTTATATACCCATAAATAACTACATAATTATGGTAGTACTTTAAATAATTGACTGAAAGTTTAAAAGCTGCAATATAACTTGTTGTCCATTAAAAAAACTACAATATAATAAACATCTATAAGACCTAAAAACAAAATATAAATAATAACGCGATAGTAACCCGGTCACAAACTCCACATATTGACTCAAGTCACAAATTTGTTAGCTATACAATTTGAGAAATCTTTACTAAATAATTTAGATAAAATTACAAAATCTAAAATCAAATCGGTTATTTTGAAAATTTCCAAAAATTATGGAAACATTTTTTATTTTTGAAATATTAAAATGGGGGGTTTATTTTATACATTAATTTTGACATTTATGGAAAATTAAAAATGATAAAACATAAAAAATGGAAACATTAATGAGATTGAAGATATGGAAACCTTTAAAAGTTTGTTTCAATATTGGTCAAATTTCGTATTTAAAATGTTTATAAATTTTCTATGAAAATTAAGAATAAATTAAGTGAATTATATAAAAACAGAAATAAATAAATTTACATTTTATTATACAGAAATTTTTAATTTAACTTTTATTTTAGTTACATTCAATGACTTTTTAGTTAGATATTAAATTGAAAAAATAAAGTTGTATTCTACTAGATTTACTAAATAATTTATACATAATTACAATAAAGCCATTTTTCCAGCAGATACTTCTTCCAGACAATTAGTTATTTTACAAGTTAGGCCGTTATAAGCTGAAATGCTTAAAATTAAATTAATGTAACATAATATGTTATTCCGGCTAAATTAAAAATAAAAAAATATATTTTGGTTTAGTAAGAATTACCAATGGCGGATATATGCAATTAGAGAAATTTTAATCACAACCAAAACAAAACATTCTTGTATGGAAGATAGAGCAGTTACAGAAACTTCAGCATGTCTATTGAATCTTGGAGTTTGATGTAGAACCTAAATATATTATAGGAAAATCATATTACAATTAAAAAAAATACAGACAAAGTGCAAAGAAAATTAAATGACAATGACAATAACGAATAATACATGATAATTAACCATTAGTGTAGAATAAATACTCTACCGGAAATATGGAAAGAAGGTCGGCAGAGAGAGAAATAAAAATGAATTTTAGGATATGTAATGTTAAGCTTTATATAATATGAAGGGGTGATTTGATATTATTAAGAAAGAAAATATGTGACATGGCATCTGTCACACCCCAAACCTCGGCCTAGGTGTATGACACAATGTTTGTCATACCCCAAAACACGGCCTAGGAGTGTGACCCTTAATGTTGGTACCACAAGTGTAAATAAATCAGAGTTACGTTATATTAGCGGAAGACTTATAAAACTTGTGGATTAAGGTTATAAATATTTACATAAACAAAATTCGGGATTAAAAAGATTCCCGATACAAATTCAAAAGATTACTTGTTTTATAGTTACAAAACACCATTAAATGTATTCAAGTTTACAAAGAAAATCCGATCCATCGGATATATAAATAGCACTTCGACATACCAAGCACTAATCTTGTTCACCTGCAAAATGTAAATAAAATACGTCAGCAACGAATGTTGGTGAACACGCTGACGCAAAAATAGTTTCTTTTACATTATTACCCCTCGAGACTACGCCTGCCTCGGCCAATCGTGGCTTAGGAATAACAAAGTTAAATAACACATTTATAAATTCAAGTCTCTAGTCTAGGTCACCTCAGCAAACACCGCAGCGTTCGACTTAGATAAGTACCCGTAAATATACACAACGATCGTACTTCCCGCGGGAAAGCGTCCTACGATCAGGGTGGTGCAATGTGCCCATCGCGTAGTACCACCTATGTAAGGATCCAAATATACGTATATCACAGCCTGAGGGCTAGGTTTATACTTTCATTTATAATGGTTTTAGGAACACGTAGTTCCTTGTAAACAATTTTCATATAACATGTTTGACTCGTTTGAAAATAAGTTTATAAAAGTTTGGGGCGTATTCACCTTTTCTCTTTGGGATCGGCTCACTCACCGTCCGAGGGTCTTTCCCTTTTTATCTCGCACCTACAGTGCGAGTATAAACATTTGTTAGTCGGATATACAATCCTACTTAAGACCTTTAGTCTTATTTTATATCTCTACCTCGATGAACCTTTAGTTCATATATTTCTTTTACTTGAAAACCTTTAGTTTAAAAGTATATTATAAACCTTTAGTTTTTATGAAAACCCGACGTTTCTTCTTCTCTAAGAAATGTATTCTTTTTCTTTTATTATTTAAGAATACTCGTTATTATTTAAATAATAACTTCATAACAAAGAATATACATATATACTTACACACATATATATACGTATTTACAATTCATTCTTTCATTCTTTTCTTTGTTATGTTTATTTCTCTTTTATCGAGGTATCAAGTATCACCTCGACTTAAGGCTTAAGCCTTTAATATAATATTATATTATTTTCATTTGTCATTACGCCTAACTTTGTTGGCGTTTAGAAAACAATAGAACTTGAGCAGCACTCCAACGCCGCTTCGCTTTCTCGATCAATTTGGACACGCCAATGACAACACCAATCTTTGATAATTGATGACACGCCTTTCGAGAACAAACACCTTCCTTGGTCGTATGTGGGTGGAGGGTGGCACGCACTTCGAGGAAACGAACACGCAAAACGAGGAAATCGAGCACGCTTTTTGAGACGGATTGAGGGTATGGTTTATACATTCTAGAGAGAGGCTAGAGAGAGATTGTATTTGTGTTTCGGTGTGAGTTGAGCTTAAACCCGTGGCCTTCTATTTATAGGCAAAAATTGAAGCCCATCGCGATAAGCGATGGCTCCCTGGCCAGGCCCATCGCGTAGCGCGACGTAGGCCTTCTGCGTCACCACGTAGACCTGCCATGTGGCAGGTGTTGTGCCACGTGGCGACACGTGGCAGACGTGTTGCCACGTGGTGACACCTGGTGGTAGACGGTGCCACCGTGTGCCACGTGGCACACGTGGCACAATGTGTCAGGCCACGTCATCGCGATACGCGATGACGTTGGCACAACTGCGATCGCGTATCGTTGTTGACTTCATCTAGAACCTTTGACCAACCCCATCGCGATACACGACGGGCTTGTCCTTTTGTCCCGTCGCGTATCGCGAAAGGACAAGAAAACAGAATTTTCACTTTAAACCCTAAGGTTTGGAATTTGTCATATTTGGTCCCTTGACTTTGGAAATTGACAATTTGAACTCGAAATTTTCACGATGTTACAATGTTGGTACCACATTTTTAAATAAATCAAAGTTACGTTTAAAAGCGGAAGTATTTAGAAACATGTGGATTTAAAATATAATATTTACATACACAAAAGATGGGATTTAAAATTTCTGTTTAGTGTTTAGAGATTACTTGTTTTAATTACAAAACCATCATTAATATTATATCAAGGTTAACAAAAAGATCCGAGCCATCGGATATCTTGAACACTTCGTCATCCCAAGCTCTAACCTTGATCACCTGCAAAATGTTAAGAAAATACATCAGCAACGAATGCTAGTGAATATGCTGACGCTAAAAATATTTTCTTTTACTAGATCACCCCTCGAGACTACGTAGGTCTCGGCCCATCGTGTCTTAGGAATAACCAAGTTAAAAAACACAATTCATAAACTCGAGTCTCTACACTCGAAACCCCATCAAACACCACAGCGTTCAACTAGTTGAGTACCAATTCGTATACACAAGGTCATACTCCCTGCGGGCAGCGTAATTGTGACCAGGTGTGATGTGCCCATCACATATGTAAGGATCCAGACAAACGTAAAAGATAGCCTGAGGCCATTGTTTATACCCTTTTTTATAAATGTTTTAGAGACACTTAGTCTCATGTAAACCTTTACATTTAACACGTTTGACTCGTTTTAAAACAAGTTTGTAAAGTTGGGGCATATTCACCGTTTTTATTTAGATTGGCTTCAAACACCGCCCGAGGTTCTTTCCCATTGCTATCTCACACCTATAGCACGAGTATAACCTTTTTTTAGTCGGATATACACTCCGGCTTAAGAACTTTTGTCTTTTATAATCTTTACCTCGATGAACCTTTGGTTCAAATCTCTTTACTTTAAAACCTTTAGTTAAAAAGTATCATTTTCTTTTATAAATTAAAAGTTTTTCTTTTAATTTATTATAAACCTTTAGTTTATTTTCATAAAACCCTACGTTTCTTCTTCTCTAAGAAACGTATTTTTTTTCTCTTCTTTATTATTTAAGAATAGTTATTATTACTTAAATAATATTTTATAACATAGAATCACATATATATATATATATATATATATATATATATATATATTCATAATTTCTTTCTTTCTTTTCTTTGTTATATTTTCTTTTATTTATCGAGGTATCGAGTATATCCTCGACTTAGGGTATCAAGCCTTTATAATATTTTATTATTATTTTATTCGGGCATTATGCCTACCTTTGTTGGCTTATGAAAACCCTAAACACTCGAGCAACACTCCAACGCCGCTTCACCTTCTTTTCATCTTGACCAAAACCCTTTGCTTCAACACTCTTTCCTTGGCACGCAAAACTTTGCACACCAACACCTCTCCACTCGTCAGCACGCTTCTCGAGGCGAGTCGTCGGGTTGTTAAGATGGTTACTCCTTCTAGATTGGAACGTTATTGGAAAGTGGCACAAATATCGAGGAATCGGGAACGGGAATCGAGGATTATGGACACGCTTTTCGAGGTGGATCGAAGGTATGATTGCGGGATTCTAGAGAGATGTTAGAGAGATAGAGAAGAGCTGATTTTGGGGTGTGGATTGCAAGAACCCGCACCTTGCTATTTATAGGCAAAACCAGGGGCCTCATCGCGATACGCGATGTCCCTTTGGCTTAGCCTGTCGCGTATCGCGACGTAGGCTTGACCAGTCACAAACTAGACCTGCCACATGGCGCCACGTGGAAGGCTTTGTGCCACGTTTTGACATGTGGCGAACGATGTGCCACGTGTGGCCACGTGTCGGACGGTGTGCCACGTGTAGCCACGTGTCGAACGGTGTGCCACGTGTGACCACGTGGCACGCCACATGCCTCGCTGTCAGACAACCCATCGCGATACGCGATGGGTTTCTCTTCTGATTCATCGCGTATAGCGATGGGTTAGGAAACCAGATTTTTCATTTTCAACCCTAAGGTTTAGATTTTGACATTTTTGGTCCTTTGTCGTTGGAAACTCTTTATTTTGAACCCGATACTTTCACGATGTTACATCCTCCCCACTTTGAAATAAATCTCGTCATCGAGATTGCTTCATTAGAATAAGTGGGGGTATTTCTTTCTCATTTTGGACTCGAGTTCCCAAGTGTACTCGGGTACTCTTCATGAGTCCCATTTTACCTTTACGATTTTCAGTGTTCTTCTTTTCAATTTCTTTGTTTTCGAATCTTCTATTGGAATTGGTCTTTCCACAAATTTTAAGTTTTCCTTTATTTCAACATCTTTTAATGGCATAGATAAAGATTCGTCGACTAAACATTTACGCAAATTTGAGACGTGGAATACATCGTGTATCCCTTGCATTTCCCCGGGTAGTCGCAATCGGTATGCAACAGTACCAATTCGTTCAAGTACCTCGAAGGGTCCAATGAATCGAGGACTTAGCTTTCCTTTCTTTCCGAAGCGAACTACGCCTTTCCACGGTGAAACTTTCAAAGGAACTTTATCACCAACATTGAATTCCAACGGCTTACGACGGACATCGGCGTAACTCTTTTGGCGATCACGTGCCGTCTTAAGTCATTCGTGGATTTGTAAAATTTTGTTGGTGGTTTCTTGGACTATTTCGGGTCCAGATAATTGGTTATCTCTGGTTTCAGATCAGCACACGGGCGTTCTACATTTACGGCCATATAACGCCTCGAATGGTGTAGCTTGAATACTCGTGTGATAGCTATTGTTATACGAGAAATCCATTAGGGGTAAGTGGTCATCCCAACTTCCTCCTAAGTCAATCACACAAGCGCGGAGCATATATTCCACCGTTTGGATTGTCCTTTCGCTTTGCCCATCAGTTTGTGGATGATAGGCGGTGCTAAGGTTTAACTTTGTGCCTAATGCCTGTTGGAAGCTTTTCCATAAATGAGACGTAAAACGACTGTCTCGATCAGAGATTATAGACAACGGTACTCCATGCAAAGAAACGATGTTGTTCACATAAATACGTGCTAATCTAACCATTGAGTACGATTCATTGATGAGTATGAAGTGTGCGGATTTCGTTAACCTATCGACGATCACCCAAATAGCATTATGTTGACGAGTCATTTTCGGGATTTTAGTGATGAAATCCATGGTTATTAACTCCCACTTCTAAATGGGAAGTTCGGGGTTGCTGAAGCAAATCCCGATGACTTTTGGTTTTCAGCCTTGACTTTCAAACATGTTAGACACTTGGTAACATACGAACGATGTCCTTTTTCATCCCATTCCACCAGTAGTTTGGTTTATGATTTTGGTACATTTTGTAACTACCGGGGTGCATCATGTACATGGACTCATGAGCTTCGTTCATTATTCTTTCACGCAAGTCCCCAACGATTGGTACCAAAATCCTATTACCAAGTCTAAGAATACCATCGTCACCCTTGACTAGCGAGTCAATGGGGCCGTTACGTTTTTCGTCAGAGATCTTGTTTTCATTAATCGCTTGAGTTTGGGCGGATTTGATTTGCTCGATGAGATCAATTTGGAGTTCTAGTCTTCACGCTCGGACTTTTTTGGGCTTTTCGAGTTCTTTACGACTTAGGGCGTCGACCACGACGTTAGCCTTCCCTTCATGATAAACGATTTCACAGTCGTAATCATTTAGTGTTTCCATACAACGCCTTTGGCGCATGTTAAGCTCTTTTTGATCTAAGATGTGTTTTAAGCTCTTGTGATCGGTATACACGATAAATCTTACTCCATAGAGATAGTGCCTCCATATCTTTAATGCAAAGATTATGGCGCCTAACTCTAGATCGTGAGTTGTATAGTTCTTTTCGTGCACCTTGAGTTGACGAGAGGCATAGGCGATCACATTCTTTCGTTGCATCAGTATGCATCCCAAACTAGAATCAGATGCGTCACTAAAGACGACAAAGTCCTCAGTACCTTCTTGCAAGGTCAATATAGGTGCTTGGGTGAGTTTTTTGTTTAAGTATATCGAGCGCCTCTTGTTGTTTTGTTCCCATTCATACTTGATGTTTTTGCGAGTTAGAGAAGTTAGGGGAACGGCTATACGAGAAAAATTTTCAATGAACCTTCGGTAGTAGCTGGCCAAACCTAAGAAACTTTGGATTTCGGTTGGCGACTTTGGGATCTCCCACTTAGAGATAGCTTCAATTTTAGCGGGTTCCACTTGATTACCATTGACATTGATTATGTGACCAATAAATTGCACCTCGTGCAACCAGAACTCGCATTTTGAGAACTTGGCAGCCCATCAAATATCCGGCCAATTCCATCGCGAAGTCGCCAGTTTGAGGAAGGTGCGACCATTCTATGTCGCGGATTTCTCGCGGCAATCCCCATATGTATCGTGTTACATTGCTGGACTCAGGGTTAACCAGCTGGGAACAAGGGGACAGTATTCGTGGAATTTGGTGTTGTATTAGCGGAGATGTTCCCATGACTTTGGTTTGAATTTGGTCGGTCTCATGCTTGGACAGAATTTTGCCATCAACATCCCCTTGAATTCTTCCCACGACAGATTGTACAACACGTGTCTTCCTTTCCTTAAAATTAGTGTGTTCCACCACTCTAACGCTTCGCTTTTGAACATTTGAGCAGAATATTGAATTTTCTCTTGATCGGAGCATATGCTTATAATCACGATTGACTCTATCTCCTCGAGCCATCTAACAGTTGTAATAGCTCCCTTGTCTCCATGAAATTACTTGGGTCCAAAATACTTAAAGTCTTTAAACGAACAACCTCCTTCTATCTTTAATTTCTTAAACTCTTGTCTTATCCCTCCATCGGCATTTGACTCATGAACACTCTCTTCAACAAGGGATGGTTTCTGACGGGATTAACGGATTTACCGGAGAGTTCAACAGATTGAGATTTCTTAGATTGTGATCTAGCTATTGATTCATTTCTTATGGCATATTTTATCATGCGTTGAATTTGATTCATATATTTGTCGGGAATTTGTTCGTCTTGTTCTTTCTCATGGTATTTTCCCTTTTCTTTTCTTTTATCAGCTTCTTTTCGAGAAGCTTCAACATTGTTACTTTGTTGAGACATTTTTCTTTTCTTTTTCTTGTTTTCTTTTTAACTGAAATTTAATAAATTTCAATTCTTAGAACACCAATTTTATTTATTTCACATTATATATATATCATAACATGATATATATATATATTTATTTTTACAACATTCGTGTGTATATCGTTTCCTCGATATACATATGTACCTATCCTTATTTATACACATATATTACACACGTCACATTAAAGTTACATCAAACACACAACTCTTCCACATACGTTCTTCTTCCATCTCATCAGTCCTTGATAAACTTCTTTACCATCTTTGTCATCTTGTTGCATTTTCTCAGAAGTTTTTCTCCCATTTTCTTCTTCTTATTTCCATCCACTGTTATCTTCTTTCTAAGGTCATCGGTCTCATGCAAGGCTCGGTCCAAATGCTCCTCTTGTGACTGAGGGATCTTGTTTGGATATCCATACTTTGGTGGTGGATCACGGTACCCCATCATGACTACATCGTAGTGGTTCCTTGGGTTCAGGTATGGTGATGAAGTCACATCAGATGGGTAGTTGAAGAATGCCTTGGCAGCTTCATTTTGTTGGAGGATTGCATCCACATGTTCTTCTTCCGTCGGGATCGTGCCTTGGTAAGGTGGGAAGCTTGATGATGCTTTATTCTTGAGTTCCTCGAGATATTGCACATAAGGATCAACAGAGCCATAACTCAGATTTTGGTGAGAGAATGTATCTTCCATTGGCGTTGTTACTTCATTGGGATTTTCTGGGTACTCTTCCTTGGGGTCCTTTTAAGATTCTTCTTCCGGGCCCTCTTATTCCTCAGGGTCTTCTTCAATAAGTTGGGCAGTCTCCTTCACTATTGAGGGCATGCGAAAACTTTCGTATGGCATCATGACTCTCATTCTAGGCTTGCGAGATGATACTTCACCATTATTGGGACGGGAGTCAACAGAGTCAAAGGCAGAGGTTCCGGTGTGCCATCTACGTTGATCAGAATGGCATGGCAGCCAGTCAAACATAGGTTCCTCCTTGATCGGTCGGTTGGAGAGAAATGCGTATGATGGGTGAGGATTTGGTGAAAGGTATTTCGGAGCACCAGATGGGTAATATGACGGAATCTCAGATGGTTGATAAGTTGGAATATCGGAAGGATGATATGTTGGGACTTCGGATGGGTGGTACATGGGTATGCTTGACGGGTGGTAGCTGGAATGTCTTGGAGGATCATTTCTTGGCATGGGTGGACTATCGGGTAAGTTGATTGGACAGTGCTCGGTTCCAGGGAATTATATTGGCTTGGTTCGGTCAATGTATTGATTTTGGGTGAAGAAAGCCACATAGTGGTCCTCGCTCATGTTATCATTGGGTAAGGGTTCGGATATTCTAGCCTCCTTTGCTTTACGTACATAGTTATCCATCATCTTCTTGAATGACATCTAATATGTTGGGTGGTTTAGAGTGAGAAGGGAAAGAAAAGGTTACCAACCTATCTTATCCATATTCAAATAAAACAAGTAATGAACATATTTTTCCTATACTTGGATCGAAGCTTAGGTATTATCTTGTAATACCAATTCGCTTAGATCGATGGCTCTAATACCAACACTTGTCACACCCCAAACCTCGGCCTAGGTGTATGACACATATGTTGGTACCACATTTGTAAATAAATCAAAGTTACTTTTAAAAGCGGAAGTCTTTAGAAACATGTGGATTTAAAATATAATATTTACATACACAAAAGACGGGACTTAAAAGTTCCCGTTTAGTGTTTAGAGATTACTTGTTTTAATTACAAAACCATCATTAATATTATATCAAGTTTAACAAAAAGATCCGAGCCATCGAATATCTTGAGCACTTCGTTATCCCAAGCTCTAACCTTGATCACCTGCAAAATGTTAAGAAAATACGTCAGTAACGAATGCTGGTGAATATGCTAACGCTAAAAATATTTTTTTTTACTTGATCACCCCTAGAGACTACGTAGGTCTCGGCCCATCGTGGCTTAGGAATAACCAAGTTAAAACAACACAATTCATAAATCGAGTCTCTACACTCGAAACCCCAGCAAACACCGCAGAGTTCAACTAGTTGAGTACCTATTCGTATACACAAGGTCATACTCCCCGCAGGCAACGTAATTGTGACCAGGTGTGATGTGCCCATCACATATGTAAGGATCCAGACAAACGTACAAGATAGTCTCATGTAAACCTTTACATTTAACACGTTTGACTCGTTTTAAACAAGTTTGTAAAGTTGGGGCGTATTCACCTTTTTGATTTGGATCGGCTTCAAACACCGTCCGAGGGTCTTTCCCGTTGCTATCTCGCACCTATAGTACGAGTATAACCTTTTGTTAGTCGGATATACAATCCGGCTTAGACCTTTAGTCTTTTATAATCTTTACCTCGATAAACCTTTAGTTCAAATCTCTTTACTTTAAAACCTTTAGTTAAAAAGTATCATTTTCTTTTATAAATTAAAAGTCTTTCTTTTAATTTATTATAAACCTTTAGTTTATTTTCATAAAACCCTACGTTTCTTCTTCTCTAAGAAACGTATGTTTTTCTCTTCTTTATTATTTAAGAATAGTTATTATTACTTATATAATATTTTATAACAAAGAATCACACACACACACACATATATATATATATAATCACACACACATATATATAAATATTCATAAATTCTTTATTTTCTTTTCTTTGTTATATTTTCTTTTATTTATCGAGGTATCGAGTATATCCTCGACTTAGGGTATTAAGCCTTTATAATATTTTATTATTATTTTATTCGGGCATTATGCCTACCTTTGTTGGCTTATGAAAACCCTAAACACTCGAGCAACACTCCAACGCCGCTTCACCTTCTTTTCTTCTTGACCAAAACCCTTTCCTTCAACACTCTTTCCTTGGCACGCAAAACGTTGCACACCAACACTTCTCCACTCATCGGCACTCTTCTCGAGGCGAGTCATCGGGTTGTTAAGATTGTAACTCCTTTTTTATTGGAACGTTGTCGGAATGTGGCACGAATATCGAGGAATCGGGGAACGGGAATCGAGGATTGTGGACACGCTTTTCGAGGTGGATCGAGGGTATGATTATGGGATTCAAGAGAGATGTTAGAGAGATAGAGAAGAGCTGATTTTGGGGTGTGGAATGCAAGAACCCGCACCTTGCTATTTATAGGCAAAACCAGGGGCCTCATCGCGATACGCGATAGCCCTTTGGCTTAGCCCATTGCGTATCGCGACGTAGGCTTGGCCAGTCACAAACTAGACCTGTCACGTGGCGTCACGTGGTAGGCGTTGTGCCACGTGTTGACACGTGGCGAACGATGTGCCACGTGTGGCCACATGGCGGGACACGTGTCGGACGTGTGCCACGTGTGGCCACGTGGCACGCCACGTGCCTCGCTGTCAGACAACCCATCGCGATACGCGATGGGTTTCCCTTCTGATCCATCGCGTATAGCGATGGGTCAGGGAAATTAGATTTTTCATTTTCAACCCTAAGGTTTAGAATTTGACATTTTTGGTCCTTTGTCTTTGGAAACTTTGTATTTTGAACCCGTTACTTTCACGATGTTACAGCATCTAGGTGGACACCCTAGAATGATGTCATGTAGAACGATCGTATTGATTTAATGGAGTAGTATATAAGAAACACAATGAGCGACAACATAAATATAAAAAATATTAATATACACAACCATATTAAAATGAGCGACAACGTAAATATAAAAATTATCAATATACACACCAAGTTTTATAAAAGTAGAAGAAAAACAACGCACTCTGGTAATTAAGTTTTGTTAATTAAATAAAGGATAATAATCCACAATATATATAATGTATCAAACATCATCAGTTGAGAGTATTAACTTTAGTTATATGTCTATGTTATATTGTTTTAGTGTTCCATAAATATTTAAATAGATGAACATTACAAATATTAAAGGGAAAACATAAACAACATTCATTGCAGTATCGAATAAGAAATATATCAATTAACTTGAGACGTTATAAAATAATAGAAAATGAGCATTTGAACCGTGCATACAGAAACTCCAATATTGTTTATGAGTGAATAATAATCCTTCATTTTATAAGAAATACAATTACAGAATTATTAATTTAATAAACCAGGAAAAAAAATTTAATCGGTATATGTAAGTAAGTGTAATAAATACTGATATTATGAAATATATAATTTATTTTTGTACATGGTAAAATGAAGCTTTGTTTAAACACAGTACCGTTAAATTGTTAATTTAGATGAACAAGAAAATTAATTGATTGACTTCTCAATTTTGAAATATATATTTTTGTAACTTAAATAATGTATGAATTAAACAAAAAAAAATTAGTTAATTCATTGACTATGATTTAATGATAGTTAATATATTGACTATGATTTAAAAATATGTCTAACAATCTATATATATTATTAAATCAATTGAGTTTATGTCCACTTGTCATCTTCCTATTGGTCATTTCCTATTGTTTCCAAATATAACAACCACTTCTAAGAATTTCTTTACAATTAAATAATTCAAAAATAAATTAATTAATCAACAACTCATTTACCTTATGTAATACCCAACCCGTATATAATCTATATATATTATTAAATCAATTGAGTTTATGTCCATTTGTCATCTTCCTATTGGTCATTTCCTATTGTTTCCAAATATAACAACCACTTCTAAGAATTTCTTTACAATTAAATAATTCAAAAATAAATTAATTAATCAACAACTCATTTACCTTATGTAATACCCAACCCGTATATAATCTATGTACTTCAAATATGGTAACTAAATAAACCTAATTGACCATCTCACAATTGGTACAAAGTGTATTTTTAAAGTGTATTTACTTGTACTAATATCACTTATCATGAACACCAATAACTAGATTACTCCGTCAATATTATTATTTTGTTTGGTTTGTTAATGTGCATCATTCCTCCTTATTTTTAAAATCTTTTAGTTTTACTGATATCAAAATTATAATTATTTGCAGCATCAATATTGGATTTACCAACTATGAAAAACTATTGACTGTTGGCATCTCATAAACCATATCTTTTATTCTTTAATGCTTAGTCAAGGTCGAAACATCGCCGCATACGACTTCAAATAACTTGTGAACCAGGTCTAAGGTATGCTATATTTATTTTTCAAACTTCAGATAATAATACACTTATGTTAACATTAATTTTGTTACATTCCGTATTTTCTTTTATTTATTTACACCGTATAAAATTAAAACAATATAACATTAACAATAATTTTGTTAGTGTATATGTATATAACGTTGATGTATTCATAAACATGTTGACTTTCAAATGTATATAACATCTCAATAACATGTCAATGAGTTTGTTATCTTATGTGTAGATAAAATATCAATAGGTCTAACGTTACTTATGTTAAACATACTTCCTGATTTAAAATATAAATTTATTATCATTATTAGTATATAACCTTGTTGTATTCATATATATGGTAACTTTCATATTTCGATGCAACAGTTTATTTTAAGCATTCATATGTATTTTTATTAATCAAATTGATTGCCAATAATGTTTCAATTAAAATTGTTTGACTATTCCTTCCATTGTTATTTTTATAAATAGTATTATGCTGAATTCTAGAACATGTACATTTATATGAGATTTTATTTTCAAATTTTGAATTTTATAAAATGAAATTCAAACAACTTTCCATCTTTAATCAACCAACCAAAAATATACCTATTCTTACATGCCTATATATAATTACACTATGACTGAAAAATTTTCACACTCACATCTTCTCTATCTTTCAAAGAATCAAATTCACAACTTTTTGTAAGTGTCATTTTCTGTTATTCAACTTCTATTTTTTATACGAAATATAGTTATATTCATATATTTTAATGAATATCAGTTTAATTATTTGTTTGTATTCTTATTGTTTGATAACCAGAGCAATGAAGCCACAAAACATAACCATGTTGAATGACTTGGATGTCCTTTAGAATTATTGTAGTTTGAAGTTTCATATATTGAGGTTATGACGTTTGAAGAATAATAACAAAACCGACGACGACTGGTCCATAGAGATGATTTTACAAGACAAGGTGATAATTTAATATTCATTTACTTTATACTTTTAAATTGCATCTATAATCTTATAATAATTATACTTTTAAATTTAAATCAAACAAGGTAATCGAATCTTGGCTTATGTCACGGAGGTGGAGAAGCGATGGACTTGAATTACTCTCTAAAGACTCATAAGAAAGACATTAAGTTTTTATTTATTGAGGTTATGGCGTTTGAAGGATAATAACAAAACCGGTGAAAACTGGTCCATATAAATGATTTTACAAGATGAGATGATAATTTAATATTTATTTACTCTATACTTTTAAATTGCATCTATAATCTTATACTAATTATACTTTTAAATCAAACTAGGTAATCAAATCTAACTGCTTATGTTATGAAGGTGGAGAAGTGATGGACTTGAATTACTCTATAAAGAGCCATAATAAAGACATTAAGTTTTTAATATTTTGTTTGAGTGTGGTTTGTTTTGTCAAACATTTTTCTTCATCGTTTCTTGGTTTTCTTCTGGTGTTGGATTGTCATTTCTAATTCAGATTTATGGTTTATATTGTTTTTTATTATTATAATAAAGGCCTTTAGTGTTGTTATATATTTTCTAATTTTATAAGATGACATATTTAATTATAAATTTATATGTCGATTAGTTGATCTTTAAAAATCAATTTGTATCACACAAACCTTTTGTTACAAGTCGATATAGACTCTAACTCCTAAAACATTCGTAATTTTAAAGCTGTTTTTCTATGTTATCAGTTTGACAAAGATGCCAATTTACTTATGCTAAAATCACAACTAATTTCCTAAGTGTAAATATTTGTTAAGTAACACACCTTTTTTTATATGGAGTCTTCAGTTATACAAGTGGAATCAATCAAAGTATTAGTCAAAGTCAACTACCCAGTATGATTCAAAAAGGAATTCCAAATTACTATTCTTTCTCTCCATCATTAGGTAAATATATAAAAAGTGTATTCGTTACTATTTTTCAATATTTATTCAGTTATATTTAAACACAAAGTATTTATAAATTCCAGTATAAATATCTTATATGTTTAAATATTATTATCAATGTTTTAAAATCCGATATTTTATTCATATCGAGTCGGACTAAAAAATGATACAACCGGTTGAACCAGTTTGGACCGTGAGGTTCAACTGGGTTTGTATAGTTGCACTAAATTTCAAATAAATGCAACATTAACTCAAAAAAATACATGATTTCATAATAAAATATCATTCAAAAGTTAATCCATATTCAAAAAGCAATACAAAAGCACTTAATCTTTAAACAAATTTATTTTGATATAAAGGTGCGGAATAGATTTATCCCATCGGAGTGTTGTATGTATCGAGTTCACGATAGCTTAAAAATGAAATTCACTCTCATCGCCATCCTCATCAACAAGAGTATAAGTACTTTCATTTCCTACAATAAAAAATAAGAAGTTTTAGTTAGCTATAATCATAATATACAAAAATTACATGAAATAAGTAACTTATACTAAAAAAAAAAAAAAAAAAGTGGCCTAAAACATAAAAAATATGGTGGGCTTTTAAACCGCTTTTCTATGAAAATCGGCCGGTTTGATGTTCCATAAAACCGCTCAAATATATCGGGTACAAGATACATGGCTGCTCACTGAAATCTGGTTCAACCGGATTTTAAAACACTTGTTATCATAATGTTTTTGGTTTGGTTTGATTGTGTATATAGATAATGTTAGAACAACAATTAATTATCAAAATCCATCAAATAACTATAACCGTCACAATGTTCCATACAACTAGGCTTAGCAACGTAGGTAAGTTTTAGTTATAATTTATTTGATAGAATTCAAACACTTGTACATGCTATGCATGTTTTATTAAATAATTTCATTTTTTTAATGTAACAACAATACTTTAATATTGTGTAGTGGTTACGATAAATACCCAAGAAAGTATTTCAACTGATAATCGAAGTCGATGAAGGAAAATCCTTGTAGACCAAAAGCGAAAAAAAAAATAAATCAAAATATACAAATATGCAACCAAATAGTAAATTTGTATCTTATTATCTTCATTAACGGTTTTTGTTTACTAAAGTTGTTATGACAATAGTTTTGAAATTTTTAAATGTAATTTGTATATAAACATATATCAACAGATAAGATTTAGAATGCTAACAATGTTATAGAATTTTGACAATATGTTGTTAGGTTGAGGTTCGGTGATCAAATTATGTTTGATCAACAAGATAATAATTTCATTAGTTTTAATATACACATTTTCATTAATAACATGCATCTCAGAGACATACATGTAATTCATAATATAAATTTATTTACTAACTTGTCATATATTTTTTATGTGGTTTCAAGTTATGCTAATAAAACACATATAATTATTGTCCAACTCCATCATAAATTGAACAACACAATCAATATTTAAGTACTTTATGTGCATATAGTTATTCCGGTCAAAGTATTTTAGGCGAGTTAAGTGATATTTGTTACCCTAAAATATCATTGATTATTTATATATTCATGTATTTGTCAGTGCCTTTTGTTCTATAAATATCTATAATCATTTCACAATTTTGTAGTTGATTCTACAAATATATTATAAATCTCTTCAATTAATAAGCGAACACAAATGACAATGTTTTTGGATGAAAGAGAAACAACAATCATCAACAAAATAGCAAAGTATACCAAAACATTTTGTTGTTTAATAAGACGCCTATAAAAACTATTATTTTTGTGTATAACATAATCAATTTTATTTTGTGTTTTTGTTTTATTCTTTAAATACTTATATCGTTACATGTGCATTTTTTTTTAAGTTATGAATTTTTTTATGCCCGATTGTTTCATCTACCTATCATTTGACATCGTTGTTGAATTGCAGAGAAAATAATTTATTTCTGGTTCAATAACAATAGCAGGTGCATCCACTTCTACTTATAGTAGAACATATGAACAAACATCTCCAACAGAGTGTATAAGTATGATTCTTTCGTTTAAATATTATGTGTTTATTGTAATATTTAAATTTGTCCACCAGTGGCACCCCACGGGTCAATAACCTAGTCATTTTATATAAGTTGACATTCGATATGAATTTATAATTATTTAAATGTGAATATAATGTAGGAAGGCTTGATATTTAATTTTCTTTTTGAATTATTTAATTGTGAAGAAAATCAAAGAAGTGTGCATTATATATGAAAGTAATATGATTGGACCAATTATAAGATGTCATGTGTTTAAAAACTCTATTGCTTTAATAGTATAATTAGATTTTAGTGAAAGTAATCATTAGCTTGATCAGTTGATGGTAACTGTTGCCCGTCTTTTTTCACTATGATCTAAAATAGATATATAATTCAATGAAAGAAAATATGAAATGACTTATTATGTTCTCTTTTTTATGTGTATTGCTATTTACCATAACAAATAACAAACTTTTTTTTTCATTTATTCTTAATTATACAATAGTTTACAACGAGACTGGAATCATCAACCATTAAAATAGGTAAGGATCAAAATTACTTAGCAATCTTTTAATCAACTAAGGAGTGTGCGCTTGATATTCCAAAATAGGTTGAAAAATGATTAAAAAAAACGTATGAACAATGCTACGTAATAAGTGTGAAGGCTTACGATTCATCTAGCTTTGTGATTACCTGGATTAGTATAGTTTATATAAAAAGAACATAAAAGAAATGCCAAATAAATACTGTGTGAGGGTTTATGGCATATCTAGCTTTGTGATAACTTGCTATTAACATTTATCTAATGCGTGTGAATAGTGTGCGAGTGTTTACAACTTATCTAGCTTGCTGATTACGTACGTACTGAGTTATGTATAAACATTTATTTATGTGTATTTCACTACTACTCGGTGAAATGGGGTTGTTTCCCCACACTACATGGACTACTCGGCCCAACCGAAGACAAGTAGTCGACCCTGTTCACCCTTATCAAATGTCCATTTAAGGATCAAACTACTAAATTAACTTTCTAAACAAGTTTTAATACGCTAGAATTGTTAACTATGAGATTAGTTAGTACCGAAGCTTATACTGTTGTAATTATAAATGTATACTTGGAACTTTAATTGTATTTTCTAGGATGTTAAACTAGTTTCTCTTAATTACAATTAGACTAATATATTATAAGGAACACATGCATCATGGCATTGTTTTTTTTTTTTTTTTCCAAATCTAGGGGCAGGCATATAACTAAGATATAGACATGTTTTGTTCGACTAAAAAGGTTTTGCTTACTTTGACACTTTCCTCAACATTGACATATTCCTACTTTTCACACAACACAAATAATTAACGGTCTTAACTTGCACATCTTACACGCGCTCCTCATTTATTTGTTCATCAATATAGAGAAGAAGAACAAACAAAGATGGGTCATGCAACGTGTGTTCATCAAAATGACTCAAGAACATAATATAAAAGAAAATATAACTTTTAACTCAAACCCATTGACTTTTAACCTAAAGTTGAATTCATAAAACCTCTTTGGAGGGGTCACTAGTACTTTGACAAAAAGAAACAAAGTTATTAAAAAGAAAAGAAAAAAAAACTACATCGTTTTGAGATTGCTCTATATATACCTAAGGTTGTATTCAAGCATACAACATTTCAAAAGTCTTCATTACCATAAGGGCATCAAACTCTCGCATCATAAACATAAGCGCACCCAACTCTCTTCAAATCCGCTTCAACCTGCACCCAACCTACCTCATTTCAATATAATTATATTTCATGCAACTTCAACTAGGGCTGTTCAAACAGCCCGTTGCTCGCTCGAACATCACTTGAAAAAGATAGGCTCAAAATAAGCCTGTTTATAAACAAGCCAAAGCGAGCCGAGCTAGAGACAGAGTTGACTCGGCTCGTGTAAATTAAACACCAAAGTTTAATATATAATACTAATGATATAACATGTAGAAAATATTGAAAAAGAAACAAAAGTAATACATGTATTGAATCTGCCTCTCGACCTTTAAAAATTTAAAGAAAGAAACAAAAACAATACATATAATGTTAAATTCTCTAGTTTATAAACATTGTATTGTGTGTGGTAAAAAAAATTGCTTCTTTTATCTTTTATATATCGATATTAAATATATGTATATGTTAACAAGCTACGAGCTGGCTCGAGCTTTTTACAAGCTCGATTAAGTTCGAGTTCAAACTCGAGCCCAAGCCCAACTTTGCTTGGCTGTTTACAGCCCTACCTTCAACTCTTTACATAATATGTAATATAGGGAAGTGAAGCAACTACCTTCAACGGGGCCCAGACAAGAGGCTACTTCTAAAACAGTTATGGGAAAATAAAATCTGAAAGCAGGAGAAGCGTTTTCTCTTCATGTCCCACTGTTAGTTGGGTTGAATTTCACAACTGAAGGCGGAGGACGCGGGAGAGGCGAAGCGCAAGTTGATGTCAACATAGCCCGTTTATTAGGTGGGGAAATTTCTTGATTTTTGGAAAGTAACGGTGCTGAATGTCGGTTCAAACCACCCGAAATAGCAACAGGTTTAGAAGGCGGTCTAGGAAGCTCATGAAGCTCACTTATTTTAGGAGAAGTATTACTTGGCAAATTGGGCTTTGAAATTGATGTCCGAGAAGGAAGCTCGGTTGAAGCAATGGGCCCGCTACTATTAGATGTCATTTTGAAAGAAAATTGCTTGCTCGGTGGTAAAGGGCCCGAGTAAGATTGCCGTCTGTCTACTTTACTGGCATCGCTTTTATAATAATTATCTTGTGAGAATGAAGATCTTGCGGTGGGTGTCACGGGAGCAGGTAATTGGAGTGGTGGGGTAATAATGTTACCGGTATTAATTGTTGACTGGGTTTTTGAGGTCAAAGGAGCAGTCGGTGTGCTATCATGATGTAGATTTGGGAACGGGTTGACATGAGAAATAGATGAAGCAGGTTTTGAAATTGGGTTTCGGGGGTCTACAACGGGTGGGGGTAGGGCGTACGAGTGAGATATTGGGCCGGGTTGGGCTTCTTTAAGCTTTTCAGATGTGTTAATTTTGTCCGGGAACAATGGAGCCGAATAGCCGCTAACTCTAGTTTGCCTGCCGAAAAGATGCTCCGTTTTACGTCGGTTCTGATTTATCTGCAAAAAAGTTAATGGTTCGGGTTAAACCAACTGACCCATATCAAAAATCACCTGTTTTGACCCATCACCCAGAAAGCCCGTTTTGACCCGTCACCCAACAAGCCTGTTTTGACACCTCTACATATAAATAACAAAAAGTAGCCATTTTCAAGAACCAAATGCTTCAATGAGAACAAAATTGGAAGTCTTTAACCATGTTACCTCTAAATCTTCTAAATTTGAAGCTTGAACAAACGGGACATCTACCTGGTCCACCTTAAAAACAAAACATATTAAAAGTAAAATTACTGATTCACCCATCCAAAGGTTGTAAACAACTTGGCTATTTCACAAGCGAAGATAGCTACATGTTTGACAGATATTAACTTATCAAGAATGTACTAAGTTACCTCCATTGGATTTGGTAAGGTGCCATCATCAACTCCTTGTTTCTTTTGTTTGTAATCAAAACGCAACTCTCCATGACCACTCATAGATTCACCTTCCTGGGACCCACTGTCATACAATCCACTGAGTTGGCAATCAATTCGATGCTTTTCTGCAACATTTCTTATAAAAGGTTCGACTGCTTCAACCGCTTTAAGCCCCTTGCGAAAGAAATTCAACTGTTTCCAAGTATTAGAAAGAAAGCATAATCATTTTTCTTAAGTAGGAGAACAGAAAATGTAACC
Organism: Bidens hawaiensis; assembly: GCF_021521415.1. NCBI lineage: Eukaryota > Viridiplantae > Streptophyta > Magnoliopsida > Asterales > Asteraceae > Bidens > Bidens hawaiensis. Next base: position 133,047 of record NW_027491907.1, read on the forward strand.
TGTGCTGTATGATGGCGAGCAGCTTGTGTTAAAAGACTGCGCCATTGTCCTTCTTTAAGTGATTTTGCCCGAAATACACATAGTCTCGCCGCGTCTTCATATTCATCTTGAGCTTCTTGCAGTTTTTGTGCAATTGAGCTTTCAACTTTACCAGTTTTCAGTTTCCCCTTCTCTCTATGTTGAGCCACCATGTGATCATACACCTCCCTGCATTACTCATATTAAATTAATAAATAGTTTTACTTTAATGGTGTGGCATACAATAAAATAAAACACGGTTTACCTCTTTTCAGAACATTGAAATTTCATCTCCTGCAACAGTAGCAGAGGAAGCATTAAAAGTGTTCAAATAGATACAAAAGTATGCATATATAGATAGAGATTATATAATATTATAATTGGCAATAATTTTAAAGAGAAAAACATACCTCCACTTTAACTAACTCGCTAAGGAGAGACTCTGCTGGATTGGTGATTGTCACGACTACATAAGAACGCTGACAATTGACAAGAAATAAATCAGAAAGGCGAAACAATAAAAAACAAAACAAACAAACAAACAAAAACAAAAACAAAAAAGTGAATAAAAGAAAACGCGTACATAAGTATCGGCAATTTTCTCAAGTTCCAATTGCAAATTCCCCAACATTGATAGCACGTTTACTGCACAAAATGAAAATATTAAAAAGGTGATGCTGAAACAATGTGTGAGTTACCGTTTATGCATAGACAAGAAATAGAAAGAAAACAGAAATTCTTATTAATTATAAGGTTATTATTTTATTACCACTTTCAGCATCACATGCAGCAGCGGCTTTTCCCAGCAAACAGTTTCCCATTTCACTTAGCGCCTCCGAAAATTCTGAGAAACAAGTTATATTTAGATATTTTATTTTAAAAAGAGAAATAAGTTACTGATAGGTATTCGTGTAGACCTAACTACATGAAATATTATTCTACAACATGATATGTGCAACTGTATTTATTGAGTCAATAGTAATGGTTGACGATTTTACCCCCACCCCGCGCGGGCAGTTACGTCTATTCTCAGCTTAGGGTTAACTCTCGTGACGTCACCTGTCACTTATAAGGAATACTAGCTCCTGAACTCGCATTCTTGCAACTCATTAACGCACGCAAATCCCAGTATTAATCACAATTTAAATCTTAACACCATACTTTCTACAACATACCGTTACCAAAAGCCTTCCGAATGACATTCAAATCAAATATCAATCAACAGGTTATCACATTGTACAAGGATGATTACAGATTAGAGTGAATAATGTACGGTGACCTATTTCACTCCATTAAACATAAACTTGACGCTGCAGCTTACCATATACACTATTTGCGGTTGCAGCAGCTGCAGCTAATAAGCCATCATAGCAGTTTCTCATATCTTGCATATCCTGTAAAACATAGGATTAAAAAAAAACAAGACTTTTTCATCAACGGATTTAAAAAAACAATTGATAATTCATTTGCAACATCCAATCTCAACGCAATTGACCTTCAACTTTCTAATGATTCTTCTTACACAATTCTTACCTTTAGCATATAATTGTTTAAATGAAGCATACAAATAGAGTGCAAACCCTAATTCCATCAATTCACACTCAAAAAATTCGAAATAATTGGAAAAAATAAAAACACACACACAGAGAGAGAATCCGAAGCAAAATTAACACATGAAAGATGAAATAGAACAAAAGCCGTACCTTGGAAGCCTGATCAAGGTCATCTAAAAGTACACAAGGGTGATGATCTCTGACATCCTTCTGCATCGACAATTTACGCCCAATTTTCCCAAATGATGACTTCATTGCGTGATAAGAAACCAAATCGAAGTGGATCGAACCCAGATAGGGGTTTGTATGAATTGCAAAATCGATCGGTGTGTTTGTATGTATGTTCGAGTGAGAAGGAAGCAAAGTTTTAGTTTTAGAGAATAGTTTTGGTAAAGAAAGCCGACATTATTAATAAATAAAGGGTTTTGTGAGTTCAAGTTTGACCAAATATTAATAATATTTTCAACTTGGACAATTGGTTAGCCGATTCACAATCAATCACTCATCCAGATACATTTGATTTTGACTAATATAATACACCTGTAAATATCACAATTCTTTGTTTTACCAATTTCCTCCCATGTGACTTAAATAACATCATTAATTACCTTCTCATAATTGATAATGATTGATTTTTTTTTGTTATATTATATAAGCTGAGTTAAACCGTTTTTAATGAAAAAGTTTGTGATGTTGTGGATGAGACGTGAGAATGGTTAAATTGTATGAGACCGTTATGCGTAAAGGACAATCATAGAAAGGTTTGTGAGAAAGTGAAAAGAAATAGGTTGAGTTCATGCGAGAGGAGAGAGAGAGAATGGGAGACAACCGATTGCCTGATATGGAGATCAATCAGAAGGAGAGCGGGAAAAAGCGCCGTTGGCGTTGATAGATTTTTGAAGAGTATTAACTGCGGTTTCGTTCGCATAATATAAAGTTTCGGACTTCGGTTGAAAGATATGTATTGTGTTTAGTTTATAAAGTTACCAAAACCTCAAGTATTGATAACTTTGGCATCAGTATCTCCTAATGACTTAAATTAAACTTAAAATAATAATAATTTTTTCTCTTTACTTACAAAAAGCATCAGTTAACATTTTTCTTACCTTTTAATTAACAAATCATTTCCCTTTTCATGTTTCAACAAACATCTCTAATGCAAATGCATCGCGATGATCTAGAACGACTTGTGAGAATGGTTGCATTGTAGAAGATTGACAGCGGTGGAAGAGTATGTGTGCGAGGGAAATCTTGGAATTGGTTGAGCCCATGAGAGAGAGAGAGAGAGAGATGATTGCCTGATATGGAGACCAATCAAAAAAAGAGCGTGAAAAAATGCCCTTACATTTGAATATAGTTTTATGAAGAGTATTAATTGGGGGTCGGCTTGCGACTTCGCGTAATATAAAGGTTTTGACTTCATGTGAAAATTTGTAAAGTTACCAAAAGCTAAAAAACTGGTAACTTTGGCATAAATATGTTCTAATGACTTTAATAAACTAATAATAATAATAATAATAATAATAATAATAATAATAATCCTTTTCTCTTACTTACAAAACATCACTAACATTTTACTTACCTTTTTAACCAACAAATCATTTCTTTTTCCATGTCTCAACAAACCAAAGGTTAAAAACGATCATGTCAAGATTGTTTGTCAAGTAGTTACTAGTGCCGGTGCCTTTTGGAGCATATGTTGACATTAATCTGTTGTAATAGTATTCACTAACCACTAACTTTCATGCAATTTTTTCACCAGTTATATGTTCCTCCTTAGACCCACCAAGCAACGCCTCTTTAAACTTAACCATTGGGTTAAAAGCGTTAGAATCAAATAACCAAAGTCTCATATAAGTGTGTTATTCACACATCCTAACTTTTAGAGTTGAAATGTTAAATGTGTTAATATTTTTTAAAAAGTAAATGAGGATTTATCATTTTGTTGATGATTTGAGAGGGAGCACATTGTCTTGATATGGTATTGTTATTGTATTGGGTTGGGAAACTCTATCTTGACATAGAGTTTATCAATGATTAAGTGAAGAATCACTATCTTGATATGGTCATAATTAGAAGAAATGTAAAGTTAGTTACTTGGTATGGCTAGTGAAGAAGGTGATCATTTCCTTGAAGAGTGAGAAGATTGTACAAGTGGTCCCTACCGTGTAGGGAGAAAACTAATGAAGAAAAATTTCGATCAGAGGACTAGGAAGAGGACGTGGAGTGAATTAGTTAACATTCACCTTAACCTTTATAAATTGGTTTGTGTCATCTCTATCTCTAAACTCTTTACTTATTTGCATTTATCTTTATAAGTTGTGAAAAGAGTTTAGCAAAGTTATTAGCTTATTAAAGTCGTATTAAAATATAAGTAAACCTACTCAACCCCCCCCCCCCCACCCAAAATCCCACCTATATTTTTACGCATGCCCCTCATCACCATTGTCGTCTACAAAGACATGATTATGTCCTGGTACGCAGTGTTTCACATTCGGCTAATGCGTTTATTTAGGGGACAACATAATTCTTGGGTCTCGAACACCTTATCTTGATCAGTTTCAAGGTTGAATATTGACAAGTGGCCAAAGTTGTATTAGAACTATGTTGGCTTGAAAATCTTCTTTGGAGCTACATCGCCCTCTTACACATGCCACTATTATCTATTATCTATTCACGTGTCTCGGCCGAGCCGAAAAAAATATGCCCTTTAAGCTTTGACGTACTAAATAATGTAATATTTTTTTTCTAAAAATGACGATTAAAGTTTGATGACCGTCGTTTGAGTCATGCAAAAACCTAAATAACCTAAGTAGATAGGGTAAATAAGGTATCGTATCCACCAGGAGTATGTGGTCAATGTAATCGTGTAAACAATTTCTAAGATTATGAAGTATGAATGGTAGTGCTGATCACACAAGCAAATAAGGTTGAGTTTTAATACTGATTAAACACTTTAACAAATTCAAGCAATTAATAAAAGCAAATCACACTCGAGGTTCAAGTATATGCATACAAACAGTAATCTCATGCAACCTAACAGAATAACTGTCATTGATTAACACAGACTGACTAACTAGTTAAACCTTAGGCACCAACAATCGTTAACACACGGCACTGGTTATCAAACAATCCCTACCAGTATGACTCAACTAAGGGCAATTGCATGCTTCATTGAATTCAACTAGTCAAAACAGTCTTATGAGCAATTATTATAGCAACCGACAAACTAATCGTTCTGATCAACATAAACCTAAACCGACTGAATGCACAGCAATACTAAACATCAATACTCATAGATTAATCAATAAAAGTTACAAAGTATTCGTTCTTAGTACATCAGAAAACTGAAAATAATACAAACTTTACATCCCGGGTATGATTCGGAGAAGACTAGCCGAGCATCGTCATCGATAGATCTTTAATTATGATGAGAAAGGCTATTAGGATTGATCAAGATATGATTGGTAGCCTTGGAATTCACCCAAATCGCCTAATAGCTGCTGGAAGTCGTCAATATTGATTAGGGTTCGCAAAATATAAGATATAGGTCAAAACCCGTTTTTTATGTCCATCGCGATACGCGATGGACATATGACCATCCCGTCGCGTATCGAGACCTAAGAAAACCTCATTTTTAGATTCCTCTCGTCAAGAAGCCCAAAATTCATAGATTATGGCTCCCGTAACTCATTTTCTAGCCCAAGATATGCTCGTTTTACTTCATGGTCGCATTTTGTTAACCCATCCTGTTTAGTTTTAGCATCAGCTTATGATTTCTCATCCATACTCTTCCTGAATCCTTGAAACACTTCCCAAGACATCAAATCATGCTTCGGTCTTCCCGAGATATCATTTCATGCTCGTACAAGTCTTCAATTTAGCATCTTTAATGATTAATGACCTGAAATACAAAAGCACGTATGAAGTACCAAAGTTCTAACAATATATTCAATAAAACTACATAATTAATACCCTAATATATATACAAAATACCAACCATCTTTAATGATCAATGACCTGTTAACCGCTTCAGCCCTTCTTCGATTCACCGGCTCTTATACCTCTTCATCCGAATTCTGATTTCCCTCATTTTCCATCTCAAAACCCTCATTCTCAAAACCCTCATTCTCGGGCTCAACAGCCCGATTCCTTCTAACCCACCGGTTAACCTCTTCCTCAAAACTTCCAAACCCCGGTTCTCATCATTTTCTTCACCCTCTTCTTCATCATCTGTCGGAATGCTAGGAACAGCATCATCAAGGTTAATCCGAACTCTACGGTTATGGATGTTATGTGGGACTGCTGGTCAGCCTCGTTAAGGTTTCGGTTTCGGTTTTGGTTTCGGGTTCTAGAAGCACGAGCTGAGTTATTATGGTCATTTCAGTTATTGAAGTCTGGTGGGTCAGGTATGTTGTCTGGGTGAAACGCGTTATTTTGTGGGAGTGGGTTTATGTTCTGGTTATCGTTCTGGTTTTGGTGTTGGTTTTGGTTATGGTCTTGATCTACCATTTCTGAATTTCTGTTATGGGCTCGGTTCTGCCAAGCTACTCTCTCAATTTGGGCTCGAAAATTAACGGTGACTGTCTGCCCGAGTGGCGGGTGTGCATAAACCTGTTATTTTCACAAACAACACACCCCGCGTAAAATAGAAAAATAAACTTTAAACTAAAAACTTAAAACAAAATTAAACACAAAAATCAAATAACACGAAAACACTAAGCGCACTAACTCCCCTGCAATAGCGCCATTTTGATGACCATCGTTTGAGTCATGCAAAAACCTAAATAACCTAAGTAGATAGGGTAAATAAGGTATCGTATCCACCAGGAGTATGTGGTCAATGTAATCGTGTAAACAAATTCTAAGTTTATGAAGTATGAATGGTAGTGCTGATCACACAAGCAAATAAGGTTGAGTTTTAATACTGATTAAACACTTTAACAAATTCAAGCAATTAATAAAAGCAAATCACACTCGGGGTTCAAGTATATGCATACAAACAGTAATCTCATGCAACCTAAAAGAATAACTGTTATTGATTAACACAGACTGACTAACTAGTTAAACCTTAGGCACCAACAATCGTTAACACACGGCACTGGTTATCAAACAATCCCTACCAGTGTGACTCAACTAAGGGCAATTGCATGCTTCATTGAATTCAACTAGTCAAAACAGTCCTATGAGCAATTATTATAGCAACCGACAAACTAATCATTCTGATCAACATAAACCTAAACCAATTGAATGCACAACATTACTAAACATCAATACTCATAGATTAATCAATAAAAGTTACAAAGTATTCGTTTTTAGTACATGAGAAAACTGAAAATAATACAAACTTTACATCCCGGGTATGATTTGGAGAAGACTAGCCGAGCATCGTCATCGATAGATCTTCAATTATGATGAGTAAGGCCATTAGGATTGATCAAGATATGATTGGTAGCCCTGGAATTCACCCAAAATTGCCTAATAGCTGCTGGAAGTCGTCAATATTTATTAGGGTTCGCAAAATAGAAGATATAGGTTAAAACCCATTTTTTCCCGTTTTTTATGTCCATCGCGATATGCGATGGCCATATGACCATCCCGTCGCCTATCGCGACCTAAGAAAACCTCATATTCAGATTCCTCTCGTCAAGAAACCCAAAATTCATATATTATGGCTCCCGTAACTCATTTTCTAGCCCATGATATGCTCGTTTTACTTCATGGTCGCATTTTGTCAACCCATCTTGTTCAGTTTTAGCATCGGCTTATGATTTCTCATCCATACTCTTCCCGAATCCTTGAAACATTTCCCAAGACATCAAATCATGTTTCGGTCTTCCTGAGAAATCATTCCATGTTTGTACAAGTCTCCAATTTAGCATCTTTAATGATCAATGACCTGAAATACAAAAGCGCGTTTAAAGTAACAAAGTTCTAACAATATATTCGATAAAAATACATAATTAATACCCTAATATATATACAAAATACCAACCATCAAATTTATGACAATAAACATAACAGTTAGCAAAATCATAATATTATAATGAGTTTATAACATACTAAATAGGCTAATAGCTAATTGAGGATTTGTGAAACTCATCTTACATTCTTGATAGCAAAATGATGAATCAACTCTTCGTAGTTTATGCTCTCTAATATTCCGTTTTCGATAAATATTATCGTCAACCCACTAAATCTTTCTTTGGGCATTGTGGATAGTAAATAAGATTGTAATAACAACAATTTCAAAAAACTCTTTTCTGTAGATGCTACAGTGACCGCTAGTGTTCGAAGTCGATGTTGTTGTTATCCCGCCTAATACACATCCATATTCACTTTCCTGTTACATTTTATCTTTAATATATACAAACGAAAACATAAAAGTCTTACGTGTCGCGATGTGGTCGCTCCATCTTTTTTTGGAGTCACCAGATTTGCTTGATTTTTAAATGGAGGCTTCTCATGCATTTGACCTGAATTCATGGGTATTGGACTTATCAAACCCAGATATTTCCTAAACGGGTTATAACATCTCATTAAATTAAAAACTAATCTCACCAAATATTTGATACAAAAATCTTATAAAGTAGGAATATACTAAACTTTAATATCTGATTTATTTAAAAAAGATATATGTTATTTATAATTAAAAAACCAATTTTATAGTAAAAAGAATAAACGGGTCTTGGGTCCTATCAAACTCATATAGCTTTTAAACCGGGTTATAACATCTTATTTATTTGTGAAATAATTTAATATCAAACCATAAGTATATTATTAACTTTCATATAATAAAAAAAATAATAATTCAAAAAATAGATAAATATTAAAAACAAATAATATAAAACGACCCGTAATACGGGGGATAAAAACTAGTTTATATTATATTTATACATTTTTATAAAAATAGATTAACATATTATTTTACTATATATTTCAAAATACTTTTTGAAATCCAAAAATTAATAGGAAACCATGTTTGTTAAAGATTGAAAAGAATATATTCATTCAAATGTCATCATTAACATATTTTACTATGTATATTGTTGAAGATTATAAAGAAAAACAAAACTCGAACATACTTTCATTTTACAAAATAATTTTTTTAATTATTAAATCATAAATTTATGCTTAAAAGTTGATTCATTTTTCTTAAAAAACAATCCATTTATCTATTATTATTATTATTATTATTATTGTAAATTGTCATATAAATTTACAAATTATAAATATATGCTTTAAATGTATCAATTTATTTTTTCGGTTAAGTTAGCTAACTATGTATTTTTTGGTTAATTTAATAAATCTATACCAATCACTTTCATATATAACAAAGTTTATCATATTTAATTTCTTGGTTTTTTATTAATGATTGTTTCGAGTTTTGCGAAACTTAAATTTGGTTTATACAATAAAAAATTGGTAAATAGTTTGTTTGGTACAAGTTAATTACATTTGAGTCAAAATTTGTTATGAGTAAAAAATGAGAAATCTAAGTATGTCTAAAAGTTTGAGAATGCAAATAGATTTATCGTCAAATTTGTTACGGGTTCAAAGTGTTGTTTTGAAATGTCAAACGGATGAAATTTAGAATTTTAAACATGATTTTGGTTTCAAATTAATTTTCAAGGACATTTTTGAAAAAAATCAGAAGGTTCGAGATTTGGTAAATTGGCTAGTTTCTCTCGGCTATTAAAATTTAAGAATAGATAGTGAACACTTATGACATGCCACCCAGGCCTATCAATGCTTCTAACTTGTATCTAATTTGAAACATTTGTGTCAGCATTAATTTTTTCTTCAATGGTGATAAGAACGTTGTATGCGAAGCATGTCATACAAAACTATGCTCAAATGAAGAAAAATATTCACAACATTTAATGGGTTAATATGTTATTTTTTATGTTATCAAACTTATTAAAATCTTTCTTAGAAAACATAGTTCTTGAAGAACATCAATCGTGATAATTTAATGTTTTCCTTTCCTACTATGGGTTGTAAATTAATAAATACATCAATCAATGTAACGTTGCTTCAGTATTTAGGCTGAGTGGTTAGAACTATTATTGTATGACTATTGTATGAGAAGTCTTCTTCCTGAATTCTTTCAATTATACATATATGATACTGACAATGAAAGTTTCAATAAAATGAGTGTTCTCGGATACGTTTTTGCATGTGCATTTTTTATTAAGTTCATTTAAAAAAAATCATTTTGTGACACAAATAAAATCAATTTATATACACATATTATAGATACAAGCATAAATGTAATACATGTTTCATATACGTTACGTAATTATTTTCCCTTACCTGTAAGTGGCGGATCCAGAGAATAATTTCAGGGGTAGCATAAAAAAATTTTAATCATACATTAAGAAAACTTTTTTATTTACCAGTTTCGCATTAAACGGGTCATGATTACGCGTTTCACGTGTAGTGCAGCCTAGTATAGTGTGTTGCTCATACAAGTGTTTGGTTACGCGTTTGGCGTGTCTCAGGCCTGACTTCGTGTTACAAGTATACCGACACCCGTTAACCCGTTTGCAATGACGGATCAAAACAAGTTGGTTTATAATGGGTCGCCCCAAAATAACCCAAACTTGTTTGCTTAATGATATCCTAAAATTATTCAAACTTATTAACTTACTAATACAATATTTTATTGATATTTATTGATCATACCAAACACATTATTAATGAGAGATTTTTGAATTTACTTAACAAAAATATTGATTAACACAATATTTAATAAAATAAGAAAATAAAAGACAATTGTAAACCATAAATAAAAAATAAAAAAAAATATAAATCATTAAACTAATCTAACAACAAAGCATATCATTTAAACATACATATTTATATGTTCAGTTTAACTAGAATATTTGATTAACAAGTAATGTGAAATGCTTAACTATAAGTTGTTTCAAAATTCAAATCAACTAAAGGGTATTATTTGTAATTGTGTTCATATTAAAAGAGGGTTAATAATAAATTTGTTTAGAATTAACTTTTTTTTATTAAACTAATATTCTTATCTCCCACGCTCCCGTTTCTGTCTCTTTCAAGATATCCATACTTCATGGATATCAAGTTAAGTTCAACGTTTCTTTTTTTAACTTTAAAAGGTTTTAGGTTTTTTTAGGGGTAACATAATATAATTTCAGGGGTAACGAAATACATAAAACGTAAAAAATTATAAAAATTTTCACTTCACCGGAAAATTTGAGGGGTAGTGGGTGCTACCCCTCCCTCTCAAGTAAGTCCGCTCCCATTACCTGTAATTTTATAATTTTGATAAGTCCGTGTGTCACACTGACTCTAAAACTAGTTGTATATAATAAACCTAAATTTTCTTATTATTATCTTTCAGAAATTTTAGTAATAACCTTTTAGAAAATAATATTAGTTTATATTTAAACTACTAACAATATATTTATTACCCTTATATATAAATAGCATAAATCAATGAATGTTACGACGGTGTGGGTAGAAAGGAGATACATCTAACACCAAGACACATTTCATAGGATAAGTTTTACACCGAATACGTACTAAAATAATAAATGATGTATAGAGTAGACAACATACGACCATGATAAAAATTGTAATGGGTTGGTGTTAGGTTGGTCGTTGTGGTATAACGTTGTTGGTGTTAACACTCTCCACGATAACCACTCACCATAACATCGTCTTATCAATCTTTTTCATCTTTAGTGGTGAAACTTGAACCCATAATCCAAGAATGTCAAAACGTGAACATTTAAATAGAGAAGGCCCGAAACATAAACATTTAAAGTATCACACAGTATAATTTTTTTCTTGGTAGAAAAATTATTCAAACTAGATGGGTTATATTTATACTTCTGACAAAAGAAAACCGGGGGTTCCACCCCTTAAAAGGTCCGCACATATCCACCATTAACTCAATACTGCCAGCCATAGCGACGGCCTGTAACACACGGAACGCTGAACCGGCACGGTGTTTAGGCGTTAAATCTCTGCCACGTCAAACTGGCTTACGCCGAAGGCGTAATACCACAACAAACAACCTTAAGACCGTAGATGCCACGGTCTTGTAACGTGACATCCCCACTTCAAAGAAATGTTTTCTTTTAACTTTAAGACCGTAGACTCCAGCTTGCAAATAAAACAATATTTGTTTCACAAACTATATGCTAGAACGTTAATTTCCAATACGACACATGCCTAACATGATATTAACTGTTTTAGGTCTAATATAAACAGGTTTGAGTCAACCTCAAATCAAAACATGATATATAGTTAAATAAATTGTGTGCTATGTCAGCATGGCGAGTTTAGGAGTAACCCGCTTGTCTTTTAATTCTTTACGATATGTGTTTTGTGTAATGCTTTATGCCAAATTTTAAAAGCTAAAATACTTATTAGAAGTAAAATATAATAGGTTATATATTAATTTGTATCGTAAGTTGTAAAGTTGTAATTTTGAAATATTAATATCCAAAAAGAGAAATTTGCTTATACTAGTAGCCAGTCATGCATGTCGTGTCAACTCATAATTTTTTGTTTCATACACTTGACACGATTTTTAGGTGTGTATCATGCTGTGCCTGCAAACTTGTGACACTACCCGTTTAATACTTCTAGATTTCTATTAGCCAAGATGTCTTACTAAAGAAGCACCATGCATCTTGGTTAACTCACACAATAAACATTTGGGTAAGTTTAGCGATATTTCAGAACCAATATAATGTTTACAACCATAAGAAAATCACATAATTAAGCTAGTATTAGAGAGAAAAAAAAAAGAATTATAATAATATTTTATGTGATTTCGAATTCCTTAATTTGTTGGGACACAAGTTGATGTTACAACACAATTCATATCAATGAATGAAGCTATGATGATGAATCAACCTACCCTTTTTCCTGCTGCTACTTTTGAAGACCCACTATATGTGAAACAGAACTCCACTACTCAATTCAATTCATCATCCTAACCAAACTCAATTTCACCCCCACATACCCGATCGAATGTATGTATTCAACTTCATGAATTCAGCACCACTTGTGATATCAAATTCTGCAAAATCGACTGCTCCATCTTCTCTTCTTGTACCGCTTCATCTCCCGTCTTTAAGCATGCGACCGCACTTGTAACTTCTTGTACCAAATCCACTATTACTCCCTCCACGCCCATAAGATATTGAACTTGAACGGCTTCCGGGCTGTTACTGTACGTTCAAAGTATATATGATTGTAGTTGTTAGCAAGGGGATCATATATGGTTTTTATTATTTTATATACAAGTAGATAATACATAAAAGAGGTTAATTAATTACTTTAATTTGCCATAAGTAAGGAGGGAGAGATTTGATTCTTTAATCTCTCTGACTACCGAAGGGTCTCTGAATATTCCATGAACTTCAGAAACAACTCCGTCCAACCCACCCGATAACGCCAAATTCTTAGCCTCGTCTAATGAGTTCATACGCGCATCATCAAATATCTCGTTTCCGCCATTCGTCAAGAAGTAAACCTGTCAAAACGTACATTTAGATTATTAGATAGATATAATTATTGAATTAACCCAATCCATCCATCCATGTATATTAATTAATGAAACAAAACCGATACTAACCGGGTATTTACTCTGAAGCTTCTTCATAAGCAAGGCCGCATCAGGCTGGAAGCTCGAGAAGATTACAGGTCTGTCTTTGGCGTTTTTATATACCACCTAATCAACCATAGGTTACAAAATTAAGATAAATATATACTCCAACAAATCAACACAAACACAAATTTACCTTCAAGATGAGTTTAAGCACATGAGTGAGATACTCTTGTTCATACACAACATAATCATCAAATTTCAACTCAATGTTGAATCCCAAACGCGTGTTTACTTTCTGGAACGCTTCTTCGAGAGTACAAGAATGATCATCCATCTCCACGTCCCACTCGACAACACTTCCGTTTGAATCTCTCATCAGAGTTTTCCCTATCTGCCCCGGTTCTCTTTGCGGCCCATAGCTTAAGAATTCATCCAGACTCAAATCGGTCACTCGTCGTTCAACTATGTTACCCTGAAAAGAATAGAACATGTTAATTAAATATGTTTTATATGAATTAATGTATTGAGGATTGAACTTACATTCTCCTTAGAGAGGATGAAATTGTCGTGGAAGATAATCGGTGCGTCGTCTTTCGTCACCTATAAAACGATCACATTAATGTATATTGTTTTTTAGGCGGGAAGTGATGAATAAAAAGTAAATAACCTGAACGTCAAATTCAATGTAATCAAGTGGGTGATTAGCAGCGTTGTTGAATGAAAGAATGGAATTCTCTTTGAAAGCTTTCATCCTCCTGTCCGTTGACTGTAAGATGTTCATACCATGACCTCGGTGGCCCACCACCATGAATTTAGGTAAACCTTTCCGCACATTTCTACTACCATCCAATCCTGAACAAATTTAAATACAATTTACTAAAGAAACTAAAATAAAAAACCCTACCCTGGATTACACCGTACCTCTCCTCAAAAACATCAAAACAAAATATGATCTCTATGCTAATTAAAGAGATCCACACCATCCTATATATGATCGATGCTCATATCATTTGGGTCGTATTAATTATTATTTCATATGAACTATATATATACAATAGTACCAAAACACAAATTATACCTGTTGGAAGACGGGTGGTGTAGAGAGACAAGGACACGGAGGCATCGTTGACCTGGTCAAGATGAGATACGTCGGAGACATGAATAGCCGCCTTGACAGCCATTGTGTTGTGTTGTGTGTGATCGAGGTGGTTTGGGTGGTGGGAAAAAAAAAAGGTTTGAAGAGGAAAAGGTATTAATTAAATAAGCAAATGGAGTTCTAAACGTGTAGTCACCGTCAGCTAGCTAGCGTTAGCTGACAGTGACACAGGGGGTGGGATCTTCTCTAGGGATATTCGTTGGTTGTGTATTCTGTGAAGAATTCTGAGATGAAGGTGTCCGTCCTGTGTCTTTATATATATATACGTATGTTGGGCTCTGATTTATTTCAGGAAACTTTTCCTTGGTCTTCTCTTCACCCAAACATATCGCTCCTATATTTAGGCTTTACTGCAAAATAATACACAAACGCACCTTAACCCAACAACAAAAACGATATACATTTTCTGCCTCTTTTCCTCTTGTGTTATGGCCTGTTAAATAATATAATATTATAAAAATAAAATAATGTAGTAACATAGGTACAATTAGACGTGAAAAAAAAAACAGTTCCAAGTCGTACCCGGTAGTGGTGTTAATCGGGTCAATCCGATCGGGTTTCGGGTTTTCTTTAAAAAATATCTAACCCGCAACCCGACCCTATTAAGGTTCGGGTTAGTCGGGTTTGGGTTATTCGGGTTTCAGGTTTGTCGGGTCGAGTCGGGTTAATCGGGTTAACCATGTTACTTTATAATTTTAAGTTGTTTTATGTGTTGTAACTTGTAGGTTGCAAAATTTCTTATTCCACTTAATTGTCAATTTCTTTCACAAGTAATTATCTTACAATTTCACATATAAACCTGTAAATGAACCGAACGAACATGAACAAAGGTGTCCGTATTCTTTCATTTAACTTTTAACGAACACGAACACTTAATCGAACAAATATTTGTGTTCATGATCATTCATTTAAAATCTAAACGAAGAATTCACGAACATAAATGAACATAATTAAACAAAGATAAACGAACATGAAGGAACATATATGTACATACATTAACGAACACAAACATACATTAACAAACATAAATGAGCGCATTTAAATAAACACAAACAAACAAATATAAAACATATTAGGGTGATATAATTACTAAATGCAAATAATATTTTTCTATTAATATGTAAACGAACATGAACGAACGTAAACAAAATGAACTATCATAAACAAACATTCACAAGCATAGATGAACGAGTGAAATATGTGTTCATGCTCGTTCATTTATTTAAATGAAAACAACGACATAAATGAAACATTATTTCCTTTATAGTGTTTATTTCACCTTTTAATCATTGTATATAAAGTTAAGTATCGCCACTAGTCGGGTTATTCGGGTTAACCCGAAACCCGAGTTTTTCCCAAAAATGAACCCGAAACCCGACCCTATTAACAATTCGGGTTATTCGGGTTGACCCAAATAACCCGATTAATACTTTTTGACCCGATTTAACCCGACCCGAATTTGCTTATTCGGGTTCGGGTCGGGTTAATCGGGTTCGGGTATTTTGGACACCCCTAGTACCCGGTATACTCAAAACCCGATTTGGGTATTTATATACCCAAAAGCCCAACCCGGTTCTATATATTATTTCTCTAAACGGTTCCTACCCGGTTCCGTCGGGTATTTTACATTTAATGCTGATGCAGCTCAAAATATAGCCGTTGGAACCGGTTCCAACGGTAATATAGCCGTTGGAACCGGTTTTTGTTGTCCAAAACCCTATATAAATTGATTATTTATTTATTTAACCATTGTTTCACCACTAAACTCAAAAACACTCAAAAATGCTTCTCGTTTTACAACCTCGACCAACCTACGCCTCTCACTTCCACTACTTCTTAGTTGTTACTATGGTAACCACCAAAAAATCTAACAACAAGGCTAACAAGAATGCTACTCCATCTGTTTCTATTGACCCGGTTCGTGTTGAAGATGACCCACAAGTTATTGCGGTCCCCGAGCATGCCTGCAATAAAGAAATATGGAAGAATTGGGATTTGGTTATAGTGATCGATGGTGATACTAATGCTCGTTGCAAATTTTATGGCACTTTCTTAAAGCACGATTCTAACTTAACTTTAAAAAACCACATCGACAACAAATTTTGCAAGGCCTTGAAAGAAGTTCACGCAACCGACCAATTTGAATTGGGTAAAGATGGTACACTCTTTCTTTACAACACGAACCGGGTTCAAGATAGAATGACAAAGTTCGTTATTCAACGAGGTTTGCCGTTTAACCACTTTGACAACCCGGAGTTGATGGCCTTGATTCGAGAAACTCTACAACCGCGATACACACATGTAAGTCGTACTACCCTTAGCGTCATTGTATCAAATTGTGGAAGTGTGCAAAAAAAGAGTTAATCGACTTTTTTCAATCTTTAGAATAGATGGTGAATTTAACTAGTGATGTTTGGTCGGCACCACACGGGTTACCCGAATCATACATTTGTGTCACCGCTCATTGGGTTGATCCGGTGTCTTGGCAATTGATGAAACGCACCATTTCTTTTGAAAACTTCTCGTACCCACATACCGTCGAAAAATTGTTTGAATTGGTGGATGAGGTTATAACGACTTATAACTTGAAAAATAAAATATTTTCGATATCGTTTGACAACGCATCAAACAATTCAAAGATGGCCGAAAAATTTATCATAAAATATTCACCACCTTGTTACGGGAATTTTTTTCATGTTCGATGTGTTGCACATATTATCAATTTGGTTGTTCAACCAGGTCTTGGCAATGAAAACATGGGTCAAGGTTTGACTTGCTTTAGACTTATGTTACAAGATGTTTTCAAAAGTGGTAAAAGAAGGCATCTTGAATATAAGAACTATTGCAAATCGGTTGAAATAAAATGTTTGGGCCCGAAATGGACGTTCCAACCCGTTGGAACTCAACTTGTCATATGCTCAAGTGTGCTTTTGCCCAACGCCAAACTTTACAAAGTTTTCATAACAATCTTTTTGATCGATGCGCGGCCGATATGCTTCTCGAAAATGTTTGGGTCAATGTCGGTTATTTGTTGGAGTATCTTGATGTTTTTAAAGACGCAACAACTAAGTTATCGGGAGTTTATTATCCTACTAGTTGTTGGGTTTTGCAAGAATTGTATAACATGTCCTTGAATTTTAGAGAGTTTGAGAAGAAGAACAAACTTTTCAATGATATTGTTGCGGTAATGAAGGAAAAGTTCTTAAAATATTATGAAGACATATCGCCGGTGTTTACTTGTGCCGCCACTTTAAACCCCTATTGAAATGTTAACGGGGTTGAGACATTGATCGAGGAAATATTTGACAACATGGGTATACATGAGATCGACCCGAAGTTGTCGACAGAAGCGAAGGATAAGTTTAACAAACACCTTCAAGAACTTTATGATCATTATTTTCAACTTTATGGTCCAAGCACAAGGTCGTCTTTTGTGAGGCAAACAACGAAAAGTAAGTCGTGCAAGGACAAGCTTATATATATGATTAATGTTGTTCGTGAATCGGCGGCTAAGAGGCAAATAGGAAACACAACAACAAGTGAACTTGGTCGATATAGTGGAGCAAACTATGTTGAGAGGGCAACGGTCGATGAAATTCGCAACATTGATATTTTGGCTTGGTGGAAAGGAAAACAAAGCGAATTTCCTATTCTTTCCGCCATGGCTCGTGAATTTCTTAGCGTCCAAGCTTCAACGGTTGCCTCCGAATCGGTTTTTTCTCTTAGTGGGAGGGTATTATCGATGTGAAGAAAAAACTAACTCCCGAGTCTCTAGAGGTTTGCATTTGCCTAAAGGATCATTTGGATGTGGTGGATCGTATACAAAAGGCAAACTTTGAAGACGAAATACCACTAGAGCGTCTTATTCATGATGAGGAGGTGGAGGAAAGGCTTTCTTTCGGGAATTCGGGTAGTGAAGAAGACGAGGATGAAGACTAAGAAGACTTGTAATTTTTATTTGTTTTAGTAAATAATTTGTAACACGATCAAATTTCAAGTAATTTTTAGTTTTTCTTTGTTTATTACTATTTATGTTTTATTTCTTATTAGTCATGTTTTATCTTTTGTTACTATTTCAGTTGATTTCAATAACGACGAGCATTGTATTATAAAAAACAACAAATATTACAAACATTATTAAACATGACGATATTAAACATAACAAGTTAAAATAAAAAACAAGGTACGTCATTTTAATCTGCGTTCTACAACGATTAAGCGTTGTTACCGGCGGCGGTAGGTGCTGAGTTGTAGAGCCTGGCGACTCTCCCGCTTCTGCTTTCTTGGCATCCAAACTTTTTTCTCACGGCAATACTTATTGGTATGCTTGCGTATGGTGGAGTTCGACCCACTTTCAGAAACTTGAAACAGTACTTGCACCGGGCCATCTCTTGTGAGTCGGTCATGACACACAAATCATAATGAACCCAAACATCGGGGCATCGTGTTCTTTCGATGACCATAAGAACATCGTCGTTACTTGCCATTGATTGCCGGTTTATGCTTAATTGTGATTTAAAGTGTGTTTTAGAAATCATAATGAACCCAAACATCGGGGCATCGTGTTGTTTCGATGACCATAAGAACATCGTCGTTACCTGCCATTGATTGCCGGTTTATGCTTAATTGTGATTTAAAGTGTGCTTTAGAGTTTTGAAAGTGGTTTAACAAGTTCTACACACCACCAAGCTATTTATAGTAAGTGTGTGACGTAGATATCGTGCTCTAATCAAAAACAAGTATTTATGAAGCTTAAATACCTATAACTAGTATGGGTAAGTAAGGTCGTCTCCACAGGGAATCAGTGGAAAGTGCAGGTAAAGTTCATAATTATTAACTACTTAACTACGGTGGACAAACGAGGTTAAACGGTTTATAAAAGATGATTTAATAAAAACACACGGTTACGTGGAAAAGTTTGTAAACAATAATGAGAAAACAATTCACTTCAGGTTCAGGTAATGTGATGACCGACTAATCACAGATTCATAAGATTAACTGCGCAATAATTACTAAACCTAGCAGTTGGGTTGTGAGGACAAACGATACCCTAACCGAATTGTTGACACAAGTTTAAAATATGAAAATCAGTTATAAGCAATGACTAACGATTATTGGTTCAATGACATAAGAGCTAACCCTACATGTGATGAACACAACCAGAAAAGTGATTCAAAGTTTGACAATCAAAATCATAAACTGTTTAAACAATCAATTCATAATGTAAAACAAGATTAAAGACATTCAATCAAGTTCATAAGCATTCAAAACATAGAATCTGATCAAAGTTAGTTTACACAAAACCCTGGCCTAAAGTGAATACAATGGTTTAGCTTGACATCGGCATCACGAAGGATTCGCTTATCTGATGAGAGGATGAAAGCATGCGATGAATGAACGAACCGGAGGCTTTGGGATGATGCAAAATCGTCCTAGGGCTTGTACTTGGTTGAAGGAATGAAGAATAGGTCGAATGGGGGCTGAAAAACTGATTATATCAAAGTTAGGGTTATTTTTCCCGTCAGGAGGATCTTAGCGCGTCGCTAACATCCCAGGGGTGTGATTTTCGCGCCGCGCTAAAAACTCAAAATTCTGATGATCTTAGCGATACGCTGACATCACCATCAGGACCTTTTAGCACCGCGATAAAGGCGTCTGACAGAATTTTCTTTATTTTCTTCATTTATTTTGCATAGGAAAGCGTGTCAATCGTCATGATTCTTCTATATCTTCGTTCCAAGCCCGTAATTCATCCCGATAAGCGTCCTTAACGTCAAGTATCCTGAAACACATAAACACGCTTGAAGTACCAAAGTTCACATAATATTTAAACTAAAAGTAAACAAAAACTATAATAATATACACGACTTTTGCCCGACCATCACATCCCCACACTTATCTTTTGCTTGCCCTCAAGCAAACTCTCATGCAACACATACACCTTGATCGAGAATTCATAAATTACCACGATTAATACTAGTGAGGTATAAGGTCATACCCAATTCCCAAGAACTGACACTGTCAAGGTTGATAACCCACCAAATAATTTAATGTTACAATTTAAAACTCTGGAGCCGCCCAAACGAGTGTGCTTTGTTTCCGGTTAAGGTACACATGGTCATACCCCTCATAATATAACATCTCTCCTATCGGTTTAATATCTGGACTAGCAAATGTGCTAGTATCCATCTGCCCTCTATACCAAGTATGAACACAATGTAATAAGCTTGGAAGCAAGTTATATCTTCACCCATTACCCACCGGTTTAGAGAATAGAACTAAGGGTTTTGCTGTGGCTTAGGTTAGGGTATGGAAGCGAATTTATTTAGTAGCTTATGGTGGATGAGACCTAATTTATTCAAACAAACAAACAACTCACTCAATATTATTTACAAACGACACTAACTCAAACATGACTCTTTTTGAGCTTTTCTTTGATTTTCCAACTTTTCTTTTTTTCTTTATTTCTTTTTTTTTCTCTCTCTCTCTTTTTTTTTGACAAATACTAACATCAATATATACAAACCACTGAATCGAGAGATACGTACATTGTGTACTATGATCGACAAACAACTTATATACAACTCTTGACATACCGAATTTCATCCACAGGGTTAAAAATAATAGAGGCCAAGGCAAACACGGCTTGTAATGTGGGTTAAACAAACGAAAGGGAAAAGGCACAAACTTGGCTTCTAAGGGATAATGTAGGGTAGGGAGTATTATTTTATTTTTTTTATTTTTATATGTAAAGGCCATTATAATGTGGGTTTCTACAGTCCTATTTCTCCATACAGGTGGTGGTATTAAGATCTCGAAATGCATGAGACAACCAAGTTCTAGATATCATGGACATACTGGTAACTCTCTATAATGGCACTCGTATGACATGCGTATATACTATGTATTATATGTTTATTATATATATGTGGTCAACTCATACACGTACCGGAGGAATAAGGCTGCCAATATAAACATGTGTACCTGTCACCATGACTCGTTATCCCCATCTAAACAGTCAATTTTATTTTTCTTTTTGAAAAACATTTGCATGGGAAGACTTTCGAGAAGCTTGAAAACTGACCATGACCAAAGACCTCTACTTGGCATTAATAATAGCAATAAATTATTTACAATTCCGGCTTTTGTGCACAATCAAAGCACTCTAAGGCAAAAAAATTTAATTTCCCCCCCATCCCCACACTTGAGGTTGACATTGTCCTCAATGTTTAAAATTTAGCATTTAAAAGAACATTAACGAGGACGGGGTTAAAATTGACTGATTATAAATTTTAAAACCGGGCTTAATGTGATGGTCCTAGAAATTATACAACTATACAATTACACTTTTAACAATAAAACTAATAAAACAAAACACATTATGAAAACAAAATCACCTGATAAGAAAAATAAGTCACTCAAATATACTCTTGGTTGCGCTCAACAAACCCGGCTCTTCAATTCACTCAACAGTATCTACAAACTCTCACACGTGTAGAAGCACGCTTCCCACAACCATTAGGATAGGTCTTTTAAACCGTTTGCAAAACCGTTAATTTTAATTACCAAGACAAGTTATATAAATTTCATAATTAAATTTGTTAAACTAGTAAAATTGTTAAAAGACCTAACTCACTTTCGTAGGAATCACGATTGCATTTAGCGTATGCAACAAGTCCTTTAAACCCCCCCGGTAGCCCGGGTGAATGAGTAAGGTCTCGTGAGGGTTTACAGTGAACTACACCCACAAAGTTCAGATACAGCAAAAATATACACGTACCTGAATCAACCGTAGCAAAGTATGAACACACCTTGGGAAGCTGCAACTCATGTTAAGATGATTCTTTACCAAAACATTGCAAACTCCGACTTTTCCATGTGTGGCATCCCCACACTTGACTTTTGCTACAATGGCACGCTTGAAATATAACGGTTAAACAAACTATAAAAAACTAAAATAAAATACAAATTGAAAATAAAATTCGGGTTGCCTCCCGGTTAGCGCTAAGTTTTTGTTAAGGTCTTCAGCCAGACCGTTACCTGGTATGACGTTTACGGTGGTCTAAGCGGACACTTCCCTACCGAATTCCCTATAAAGCTCGGTAGTTGACACATCTCGGCTCCGCTTCTTCCTTCATGTTCAAGATGTCTAATAAACAATTATGAGTCGGTGTGAATGAACATTTACCTTCAACGTTTCCCACATATGCCCGGTAATTCACACATCGAGCCCGCACCCTCTTTCTTGAGATTAAAACACTATGATTCGATCGTGGTTGAACCGAACATTTTCCCACCGAATTTCCCGTGTATGCTCGGTAATTAAAATATTGTGCCCATACCTTCTTCTCTGTGGTGGACATGTGTGTAATCCGAATACAATGCCACTTCACCATATTTTGTTCAAGGTCTTCCAAACTCACTTTCCTCTTCTTTGAACTTGCACCATCACCCCAATCTTCATTTATATGCGTGACCAAAATGGGAGAACGACTAGGATTCACCTGGGTTACTTCAGTCACCGGTTCTTTAAAGGTTACCATGTCTTCAATCGGGTCTAAACATTCAACTTCATGCCCCAAAAGATCCGAACTCTCCCCCTTTATATCCTCATCATCAACCACAACTGATGCATTCATTGGCTCTTCGGTAACTAGAGGAATTGATATGGTATTATTCTCTAAAACCAGATCCTCAAATTCATTCTCTGAAAGATCAAGAGCCTCTTCTATTACTTCCTCATCAACCATGGCACCACTAGCCAACTTTTCTTGTTCTCGTTCAATTTGAGCCACCTCTTCAAATAGTTGACTCACCAGTTTATCTTGAGCGTCATTAAACGTCTCCTGGAGTTCTAACCTCTGATTTAAAGCCTGATTGTGAGCTTCTTGATCTCTCTTCATCTCCTTCAGATGATCCATAACATCTTTCCAAGACATTTCTTTGTTACCCGAAGAATCTTCTTGATCTTGTTGATAATTTCTTTGATATGTACCACCATGATTATAATGTTGAGGGACTTCCTCGTATATTGGTTGAGGATGTTCATTGTAGCAGTAGTCATCCTCCTCTTGATAACTTACAAAACTTGGCGTATCGGACCCCTCACTATCATACTCCGAATCATCCTCAAACTGGTAACAATTAATTCTCTTCTGAGATTGAGAATTGCTTTGATACGAGTTTTCATGGTTACCTGTTGTTGACCCATAATAACCCTTATAATCAGATTGAGGCGATGAATAATTTTGGTACCGCATGTTGCGACCCTGTTGGTTGAAGCTCCTTTGGTTATCTGACTCGTAGAAGCCTTGAAAGTTTGGTGAAGGTGGGCCATGATATGAATGTGTACGGTACGAGTCATCGTCCTCCACGGCCTTATATCCTTCATGTGGGTCAGAGACCCAACTACACGTCATTCTGAGTTACCCGCACACATGAAACACACAAATACCAAACGTAAAACTGACAAAAATAAAATAAAACTAAAAGTAAACAAAACACTAAACTAGCACTTTGCGCGTTGATTCCCCGGCAACGACGCCATTTTGACGTAGATGTCGTGCTCTAATCAAAAACAAGTATTTATGAAGCTTAAATACCTATAACTAGTATGGGTAAGTAAGGTCGTCTCCACAGGGAATCAGTGGAAAGTGCAAGTAAAGTTCATAATTATTAACTACTTAACTACGGTGGACAAACGATGTCAAGCGGTTTATAAAGATGATTTAATAAAAACACACGGTTACTTGGAAAAGTTTGTAAACAATAATGAGAAAACAATTAACTTCAGGTTCAGGTAATGTGATGACCGACTAATCACAGATTCATAAGATTAATTGCGCAGTAATTACTAAACCTAACAGTTGGGTTGTGAGGACAAACGATACCCTAACCGAATTGTTGACACAACTGAACTCCGGTTTACCCAATTACCAGTTTAAAATATGAAAATCAGTTATAAGCAATGACTAACGATTATTGGTTCAACGACATAAGAGCTAACCCTACATGTGATGAACACAACCAGAAAAGTGATGCAAAGTTTGACAATCATAATCATAAACTGTTTAAACAATCAATTCATAATGTAAAACAAGATTAAAGACATTCAATCAAGTTCATAAGCATTCAAAACATAGAATCTGATCAAAGTTAGTTTACACAAAACCCTAGCCTAAAGTGAATACAATGGTTTAGCCTGACATCGGCATCACGAAGGATTCGCTTATCTGATGAGAGGATGAAAGCATGCGATGAATGGACGAACCGGAGGCTTCGGGATGATGCAAAATCGTACTAGGGCTTGTACTTGGTTGAAGGAATGAAGAATAGGTCGAATGGGGGCTGAAAAACTGATTATATCAAAGTTAGGGTTATTTTTCCCGTCAGGAGGATCTTAGCGCGTCGCTAACATCCCAGGGGTGTGATTTTCGCGCCGCGCTAAAAACTCAAAATTCTGATGATCTTAGCGATACGCTGACATCACCATCAGGACCTTTTAGCACCGCGCTAAAGGCGTCTGACAGAATTTTCTTTATTTTCTTCATTTATTTTGCATAGGAAAGCGTGCCAATCGTCATGATTCTTCTATATCTTCGTTCCAAGCCCGTAATTCATCCCGATAAGCGTCCTTAACGTCAAGTATCCTGAAACACATAAACACGCTTGAAGTACCAAAGTTCACATAATATTTAAACTAAAAGTAAACAAAAACTATAATAATATACACGACTTTTGTCCGACCATCAGTGTGTAAGGTGTATATGGTTAAAAACCGGTTCCAACTTTCAATAACTTATACCTTTCTTTGGTATTATTCGAAGGGGGGGTAAAATGTATATGATGTTTTGCCCACGAATGTCCGAAACATATTCTTAGACTTGTGGGGTTGTAACCGGGGTGCCAAGGCTGATGTAGCCCAGGCCTTAGGGCCACACACACCACACCAGGGCGTTAAGGCTCGGGCAGTAGAGTGGCTATTGGTAGCCAGTTAACGGGGCGGCTAAGGAGAAAAAGGTAGGCCTATGGCTTTCAACACTCATATGACCGTTAATTTAAGAAAAAAACGTTACAATTGAATTTTCAAGTCCTCTCCTATAACTATCCAACAAACTTTGTTATTTCGTTTTAAAAAGTTACGATTACCCAAACCGATAAAGCGAACATGGGAGGGATGTGACACTGATGAACTGTTAGAAACGTAGTAATAAGACGTTAAAAAGTAATCAACGGGACTATAGATAAAATGCCACATTAATTAAGGAAACCAAACCACACATCATACTTTCACTTAACTAACAAATCATAACATTAGAGGATCTTCATCCCAACATATATAAATCAAGATCATGCACACACTCAGTCCCACAACAACTAATTTTACAAATCAACCAATAAGCATCTTAGAAATCCACACACAAACATCACTTCCTATCTACCACGGTTCGTTAATCCACCTATCACAACCTCGGTTCTACATGCCGTGATCTCGCTCCACCACCCACTCTCGAAGCCAAGGCTAGAACTTCCGGCGACATTTCCCAGCTCCCACTTTTCCGACCCCAACTAGACCGCCTCGCGTGAATAATATTAGCACGGTCGCCTTCATCAACCGTTGTTCTTATTTCCGGTGACATTTCACCGATTCCAATTTCTTTAGCATTTAACCCTTCATTATCACTCAACTGTCCCTCTCGGTGGTCTATCCCCGCCCCGCCATCACCCCAAACCGCCTTTCTCCCCATTTCAATTTCCTCAACCGCCTTCCCCATGTTTGGACTCACGAACCCACCACCAACCGACCGGCCTCCGATCCCCGGTTCTTTTGGAACATATGCTCTAAACTTGTTCTTTGATGCAGGAATTTTAGTGCAAAATATCTCCCCAAAATTCTGTATAACTCCCTTGTTGTAGGGATTCGCTCGCCTGTCGTATCGGTATCTAAAGTTCTCATATGTAGTCTGCAAATATAAGATGAAAACAAAAATTATATGAGATGCTTAGTTCGATGTAGTAAAATGAGCAGGTATTTCGGGTTGGATAATAAGTAGTTTGGGTATTGGTCAAAATAGGCTACTGTGACATTTGTCATTCTGCAAGGATTCAGTCAATCATTTTAGGGATTGAAGGCGTGACAAGTTTCATAAATAGTATTGTTCTTGTAATTTTTAATAGTAACGTTGTAATGAGGTTTATGCATTAAATTAAGGGTGTAAATGAGCCGAGCCAATCTTTGCTCGTTTACCTTACAAGAGCTCGAGCTTGGCTGGTTTCAAGTTCTATTTCTAAAGCTTGAGCGCAGCTCATGGGTATTTCAAGCTAAAGCTTGGCTCGGGCTAGACTCGTTTCTAAAGCTTGAGTTTGGGCTCGGCTCGTTTCTAAGGCTTGAGCTCAGGCTCGGCTTGTTAAGCTCAACTAGTTTAACTTACGAAAGCTTGAGCTCAAGCTCAGCTTGTTTCAAATTCTATTTCTAAAGCTCGAGCACAGCTCATGGGTATTTTCAAGCTCGAGTTCAGCTCATGGGTATTTTCAAGCTCAAGCTCAGCACGATCTCGGGCTCGTCTTGTCTTGTCTGGTTTCTTAGGCTCGAGATCAGGCTTGGCTTGTTTACAAGGCTCAATATCGAGCTCGACTTGTTAAGGTTAGCTCAATTTGAGCTTTTAACAAGCTGATCACTAGTAGCTCACAAGCGGCTTGGCACATTTAGTCCCCTAATTAAATGCACTCCTTTCAACAAGTCCAGCCCAGTCGAGCCATTTTCTTTTAAAATTATTTTCTATTAATTATCCGTAAAAGAAAACTTAATCCAAATCAATTCATTCTAGGTAAATGAATTGGCTGGCCAGTTGGTTGACGAATTAAAATGGGTAATTTTTATGCATAGGTCAAAACGAGTCAACTTATCGTCCAGATGTGATTGATAATATCAAATACGATTACAAAAAACTTATTACTTCAATAAATAATATCATTGGCTGATTAAAATGATTAGAAGGTTTATGCATTAGGAATACACTTTCAGCAACTTTTAATCCATTTGAGCCATTTTCTTTAACTTATTTTTTATTTTACCCTCGAGTCAAGAGAAAACATTATCCAAAGCAACCTAGGTAAATGGGACGATACAGCCACCTTTATGTGGTGGCGACGATCAACTAACGATATCATTAACTTTTATACTTATTGTAAGACAATAAGTTATAAAGTAAGGAAAATGAGTGATGACCTGATTCGTACTGATGAGATATAAATGGAAGGCGGTAAGACCACCCACAAACCACACTGCTATAAACGTGTAGACGATTAACACAATCGATGCAGGAGTTTTAATCATTGCTTTCCATAATGTTATATCCTCTGAATCCATAATCCTCTTTATATAAATCCAGCAGAAACTAAAAACATATATGCAAAGAAGAGTCGTGGAGAACACAAACATGAAGAAGAATCGATAATTTCTCTGCAATCACATAGACCAAATCATAAATAGTAAGTTGACCTGTCACAGCTTGCCATCTATTTCTTTCTTTTTTTTCAACTTTGCCCCCCTTATACTATATAGAATATTTAACCCATTTGATTTTATTTTTCCCTGATAACTTTTCTTCGTTTATTTAAAAATTCTAAATGCACCGCTATGTTTAATATTTTTTTTCTCAACATTCCAATATAACTTTTGTTGAAAACGGAGTTGCATTCAGAAAAAATTATTTACTTTTGGTATCGTAAATCACTTCCGCACGTGTTTTGATAGGACATACTGTATATATGGATGTACATAATTCCAGCCGCGCGCATGTGGACCAACTCCAACGATGTTTAAATTTTTTTCCCTAACTTTTCAATATATATTTTATTGAAAACGAAACTGTAGTCAAAATAAAGCCTTTTTGATATCTCAAACGACTACCGAACGCGTTTTGACCAACCCTAACTAGTTTCAAACAAAATCTAAAGTTCTGTTAATGAGAAGTAGACTTACCAGGCCTATACATTGACCAACCCAAGGGCAATGGTGATCGAACCGTTCAACACAATTGTTGCAGATAGAACAATGTGAGCAACGGGGAGGTCTATAAAGCATGCAAGTGTCACAATATTTGATTTTTACAGTTATGCCATTAACTTCAACTTCTTTGATACGAGGCATCCTTAACTGTGGCGTTTGAGCAGTACCTTCAGTATTACCATCATACCCTTCTGGTTCAGGTGGATGTGCGTTTCGTGGTATGATGCCCGGGTCCCGCCCCGAGGTTAAAAGTAGAAGTACTAAAACCTGTTATGATCATGTTCAAACACTCAATATTCATATGAAGAATAAACAGTTATGAGATTGCAATATTGAGTAACACAGAGGAACTTACATGAATTGTGAATAATACAGCAACAGCCATAACTGATACACCCCAATGGTCTTGAAAGTCAAAGATGAGTTTTCTAGCCACGAAGAGGCAAAAGACCGAAACAGGAGCTACAATGAGGAATATGGTCAGAACCAATGATCTTACATCAGGCCCGAATACAAAGCGACCCTGAAAGAAGAATATCTGCAATGCAATGTACCAGAAAAGATAAATAGTAGTGTTGAAATGCTTAAATCAATTTGGTTTTATATCTTGTTATTTTGGTTCTCAGTTGGAAATGATGATTATGTGAGAATTCCAATATCATTGGCTAATCCCTAGCACCAGTTCATTGAAAAATTAAGGGAGGATGAAAAGAAATAGGAATAATATACAGCCCTAAATCCAGGTAATCTGAAAGCTCATACATGATATGATTAGATAACAGTTTGTAGAAACTAAATAGGTAATAGCAATTAGGTTTAGCGTAAAATAATAATAATAATAATAATAAATGTGTTGATCTTACATTGCTGCCTTTCCAGGCGTGGTAAATCCTCAAGTTATCGGGTCCAGAAAGAGGATCTGAGCGCTTCGGAGGAGGAACCACGTACATCTTTTCACTCAGTCGTTTCCAGATCTACAATTCTACGTCAGGCGGAAATGCTATTATTATTATTATTATTATAATTATTATTATTATTATTATTATTATTATTATTATTATTATTATTATTATTATTCCTTCCGGCGAGTGAGTGAGTGAGTGAGTGAGTGAGTGAGTGAGTGGTTTAGGGTTTGATTGGGAGGATGAGACTGAAGATGGATTCACAGGGGAAAGAAAGAAAAAGGGTTTCTGGTGTTTGTTACTTTATGTTTCTCGATAAACTCATTTCGCTTTACGGAGGATTATTTATTTAATTTATTCAAGAAATACAAATACATATATAGCGATGTCGCCTTTAGTTACTTGAAATACAAATACATATATAGTGATGTCGCCTTTACTTACTTGTCACCTCACATTTTCTTTTGTTTTCTACATTTGTTTTGACACATTTAATGAAAAATATTAAATAATAGATCATATGTTGATTTAAGTAATTTAACTACCCTTTTGTTTGTTTGTTTGTTTGTTTGTTTGTGTGTATTGCCTTGCCTGTCTTTCGATTCGATTATGGGGTGCTTTGACCCCATGTGATTTGGATGTGTTTCTAAGGGTTTTGACTTTACTAGCTCCTAAGTCATATGTTTAGTGGATGGACATGACATAGTTATATGACGTTGGACAAAATAGAGCTAGCATGACATGTGACATTCAATTATTTTTTATGTAATCAACATTTAGGTAACACTCGGGGTTATTTTTACTATGACACTTGCAAATGATAAATCTAAAGTTGATATAGACTACAATGGTTAAGCTTTCTTTCCCTAACTTCTAAATGTTAGGAGTTCAAACATGCCTCTCGCTTGTGTAGTATTATTTATGTTGAAGTCACTCTCTTTTCTTTTTTGTTTTGTTTTTTTAACCATTTATGTTGAGGTACTTTGTTGATTCTAAATTTTCAACTATATATGGTATTTCACGTTCGTGCAAATTTGTATTTAATGATGCTTATATACATTTTTGGTTTCACACATAAATACATGTTGAATAATTTATACTACTATATAAAGCATATTGGAAGAACGGGTTGATAACTTGCTTTCAATTTTAAGACGCTTTTAATACATTACAGTTTTTTAATTGGTTTTATTTATATCCCTTTTCCCCCTTTGTATATATATATATGCTTTACGTACTAGATGTTACGAATTTTCGGTAGTTTTTATACGTCAAATATTAAACTCGTTCTACAAAAATATACGTGCAAAAACTTCCTATATTTACTCTATTATTATTACCTTGGAAGCAACAATATTATCTTGCCATTTACAAAATTGTCATAATTTTAACTAACCATCCTCCACCATTTACGCTCTATCTTCTCCACTTCCAAAATCATGCATGCATGCATCTCATCTCCTCTCTCTCTCTCTCTCTTTCTCAAAATCACAACCAACAATCATAACCTAGCTTCTTCATATCAATGGACGATCAAAACACAAAAGTTGACAACGAATCCACGTCGGTTTATCCGGATTGTAAACTACACGAAAAAATAGATCAATGCCTTTCTTTATTAAATGGTGGTGATGATGATCAACCGGACTCATCTGAAATCATAGAATCTATTCAAATCATTGCAAATCTTTTTGAAGTCATGGTGGTTGTACATGAATCCGGGTCCAAAAGATGGATCCAGCTTGAAGAGGACGAATCATCTTGTTTCATAGAATCGGTTGATCGAACAAATAAGCTTATTAAATCCCTCTCTAGGTTTCATTTGGATCAGCATTATGCCGAGGCAATTGACCGTATGAGCGGAATCCAGCATCGTGCAATGTCGATATTGGAGGATGAATTCAAGTTGATTATGGATGATTATCAAACTTCAAATGATGGAGATCAGAATTACAAGCAGAAAGAGCTATCGTCTTTTCCGAGCAATGTTCAAGATGCGTCGGAGCCGGAATTGCCCAATCAACAGGAATCTGAGCATGAGAAAGATGGGCTAGTGAAGAAACACTAAGTGACCCCGGGCAGATTACGGATAATCTAGGGGTTAAGTAATGTTTCCCACGAGGGTTAGGTCCGGCAAAGAAGGATGTTCTTCAGATGACCTGCAAAACAGACACCGTGAGCTCGTCACTGAGAATGGGGGGTTCCTCCTTGTGACCACCCTCCGGCGTAAGAATCAGACTAGATTACTCTGAATATAAGTGTATATTGAGAGAAATAGCTAGTGAAGGTAAAATACCAGATCCCCCTACCGTTCCAAGGTGTTGGAGTATTTATAGCCGAAGGTAGGTTTCCAAGCAGGTACAGCCAGCTGTATAATATTCCTGTTCTACCAACTATGGGCTATGCACGTGCCATGCTGGTTGGTGGGTAGGCAGCGGCTGATAGTGACAAGGCCGGGTGTGTACTGTTCCCTTTCCACCAACTGCAGGCTATGTGCGTGCCACGACAAGGGTTGGTGAGTAGGCAGCGGCTAATAGTGACAAACAGTACTAGAGCATGCTCCTCCTCGTACTGTTGTCGGTGAGCTGTCACCCTGTGATTGGTTCATGGGCTGCTTTGGTCAGATCTTGTCTATTTTGTCCATACCTTGGCAGGTATAGTACAAAAGATCTTCCAGAAGCATACGGACTGGCTCATTTGGGCGGGAGTATTCCCGCCTTGCTCATTCCTTCAGGTGACACTGAATTATTGAGAGTTAGTGCCTTGTGCGTGTAGCCTTGCTATTAGTGCGGGTAGCCTTCCCTGATGGCTTGTATCCGCAGCTGCGGGGACAGGCGGGTTACTTCACCATTGGGAGGTTTTCCCTGCGGGAACAGCTGGCGTACTGCGCGTAAGGTCTTCATCTCTGAGCATGGTGGCTCCTGCGGAACCAGTTGGTCCTTGCGTAGACGTCCCTCTTCAAGATGAGTCTTGCGGGTCCAACTGGGCTCTGCTGGGACCTACCTCTTCAAGTCCCCCCAGTCCAATGTTCTTCTCATGAATTGTTAATAAGTGAGGTGAACTTTGGACTTAAGCAAGGAGTTTTGAAAAGGATTTAGTTTTAAGGTTGTCCGTGGGGATTTTTCCCGCGGTTTCCCTAATGTCACGTGCAGAAATTCCCGACTTTTCTGCTTGATCTTTGGGTATGATGCAGGTAGGTGTGTAACCTCCTCGCAAGTCAGTAGCGTTGAGTTTCACTTGTAGATTCTCCACGAGGTTTTGGTAGTTTTAAACATAGTGATCAATTATGTTAAAGAACCAATTCCATCCTGGAGCTTCAAACAATCTAGTTCTCAACGTTCCCGCTATGCGGGGATGTTATTTTCCTTTCCGCAAGCATGGCCCAGAAGATCCTTCTTGGTTTCAATTCCCTGCGAGTGCTAAGTATGTGAAGGGTTTCGCCTTGACGCTGTACCCGCACTCGTCTTATAGTTATCTTACTTCCAAGGTATTCTTGGCGTCCATTCCCTGCGGGTGCTAAGTATGTGAAGGGTTTTGCCTTGACACTGTACCTGCACCCGTCTTATAATTACTTGGTTGCCAAGGTAAGGGGTATTTTCCCGCTTACTTTTGAATCTTTTTGAAATTCGAAGAGTTGGTGAAAGGATAAGAACAGTCCAAACTGTTGAAACGTCGTCCGACGGTTTCTTCTGACAGCGTCAGGACGTGCAGGAAGTTATGGCGACGTGACAGTATATGGTCATTCCAGGCGCCTTTTCAGGCGCGTGGGCGCTATTTTTCGGGCGCGTGGCCGCGAAATTAATGGCACGCGTCCTTTCAACAGCTGTTGCCAGCTTGCTCTTTGCCACGTGTCATAGTTTCATTGCACCTGCGATTTCTCTCTCTTCCACATTAAATTCATCGCATTAATTGCGATGAGTATATAAAGGGCGAGAGGGTGCACCTTAGTCCACACTTTCACTTCTCTCTTCATCTTCTAAACGATTTCCGGCGAATACTCACTATTCCGTCGAGCATTCTTCTGAAATCATTGTTCTGTACATCCAAAACATGTCTTCTACCCGTGATTTTGAGGCCACTGCCGAGGAGTCTGAGTTGTTCGTCGAGAACCCGACGTCGACGTCCGAAAAGGACGACAAGAGCACTGCTGGCGAGTGCCAGTGCGCTCTTCCTATTGACCTCTACCAGTACATCGTCCGGAAGTTCATGCTCGAGCCTTTCGAGCCTGAGTTTCCGGAGCCTCATCAGACGGTGTACGATGCCCCCAAGGGCAAGATAGGGGTGTACGCTGCATTCTTCGTCTATGGGAATCTGAGGTTCCCATTGACGAAGTTTGTGTACAGTGTTCTGGAGAGACACGGTGTACACTTGACGGAGGTACACCCAATGGCGATCGCGAAGATCCGCCATTTCGAGTGGGTGTGCCTCATTATGGGTGTAGAGCCCCATGTCGACCGCCTGATGACCTTCTACTCCTGGAGGTGCATCCAAGGGTGGTACACCCTGGTCAACCGGATCAAGGGTCTGAAGATTTGCGCCACCGAGCGTAGTCTTCGGTCTTGGAAGCGGGAGTTCTTCTACATCTCTGCCCGTGTCGTCCCTATTGCGATGACATTTAAGAACGGGAGAGCACTCCCCAACCTTCACGCCTCCAACTACCAGGAGGCGGAATGGTTCTCAAAGATTTCCCGGATCCAGACTCCGGTTTACCGGTTTGCGGAGTCCGGGATGGTGATGCTCGGGATGAGCCGGGTATGGAAGGATGCCGGCTCTGAGACTCCGCAAGTGCCGATCGTCCTCGAATACGGTTTGAACTCTGTCCCTTATGGTATGCTTTATTTTATTTGCTAGGTTAGGGTTTTTGTTCTAACCATCTCTTTATTTTCAGAGGGAAACGACTTGCAGTCTCTCCTGCAGCCGCAGGAGGCTGGTGGTCCCGCTCGGATGGGTACTCGCGCTCTTGACGAGAACGAGTTGCCCATCCTTAAGCAAACGGCGGATCGGTTCGTGGAGGTCTACCCGCCAGGCGGCCAGGTAAAGAACTTTTTAACCCTCGCCCTGTCAATGCTGAAACCTCTGCGGGAATTCCTCTAATTTTGTCATCTTCTGATGAGGAATCCGCAGATGGTCCTTTCTTGGCGAGGAGGAAGAAGACTGCCAGCGGGAAGGGCAAGGCGAAGGTTGCCTCTACTGCCGATCCGGTGAATCGGTCTGACTCAGAGACCGAAAGTGAGGAGGTGGCGGGGAACCCTGGTGGTGAGACAACTGTTCCGGAGGTTCAGACGGCTGTCACCTCCGAGCAGCCCCGGACGACGACGGTGACCGGCGTGAAGAGGCCGGCTCCATCGGGTTCGTCCCCGCCTGTTCGCACCTTCAAGCTCAAGAGGACTCGTAAGTGTAACCTTAATAGCTTTAACTTCATATCTTTCTGGCAATGTTTTTAATGTCTTGTATTCATGCAGGCGTGGATGCAACTGCATTCCAAAGCGATGCGGGGATGAGCGGTTCTGGACCCATGAAGGTAGGTTTGGTCAACCTACCCGAGGCGATGACCCAGGCGGCTACGCCTGCTTGCAGTACTGGTTCAGTTGCTCATCCCGTTGAGCCAACTGTTCCAGCTGTAACCTTATCCCCGCCGGCTGTCAGTGCCATTTTCACCGAATCTGTCACTGAGCCGGCGGTGATTTCTCTTGCGGGTTCTTCCGCAGCCGCGGCCACGGCTGTGAGTTCACCTCCGGTGAGTTCACCTCCGTTGGTTTCCACCGCGGCAGCCTCCACCGTGTCTCCTCCGGCGCCTGCGACTACGGCCAGTCCTTCAGGTACGTTTGGGGTTGGGGCGTCTAGCCAATCCTTGCCTCCTTCCCGTCTCCTTGACCTTTTGGATGGATATCCCTTAGGTTCAGGTGATGGGTTTGGTGGCTATCGGCCTGTTGTCGACCCTACAGGTGCGTAGGGTTATTTTGGCCTATATCCCTTTCATCATTTCTTTCTCTTAACTGTTTTTTGTTTTATTGCAGTTCGTGATTCCAACGAGGTGTACGCTCCTCGGTGGAATATCCACCGGGGAACGACCCTCCGGACTGCTGAGGACTGCGTCGAATGGGCGCGTCACGCCGCCCCAAGCGGTGCGCTGGGGGAGGCCATGGCCAGCTACCAGGAAGGTAGGCTGTCCAACGAGCTCCGAATCCTTCTCGCCCGGATGCAGCCGCGCGTCGAGCTACTTTGTCGTGAAAACGACAAGTTGAAGACGGCGCGTAGCCTTGAAGTGGCTCAGGCGCGGGTTATCCGGGAGGAGAACGCGAAGCTTGCCGCCGTTGCTGCGGAAAAGGAGAAGGCCTTCAAGGCCCTTGAGGTTGACGTTCAGGCTCGTCTGGAGGCCCGTTCCAAGGCTGCCCAAGCTGTTAACGAACAGCTTAGGCTGGCCAAGGAAACTGCATGGAACGCAACCGAGAGGGCCACTAAGGCTGAAGCTGCTGCTGAGCCTCTACGCATCGAAAATGAGGAACTTAAAGCCAAATTGGAGAGGCTCTAGCAGGCTCATGATGCCTTGGCCATGGAAGATGCCAAGAAGCTCCAAGAGATCTTGGACCAGAGGGGGGTGCTTGACCACACTGAGCGTAAGCTAAAGGGCGTCGAAGAGGCTGCAGCCAAAGATGTGTTGCTTGCCAACCTTACCAAGAACGAAGCCGAACGCGCCCGTGATGAAGCTCAAGCTGCCCTGCAGGAGGCTCTGGTTACCAAGGAATGGCTTCTTCGAGAAGCGTTGTCCCAGGTATGTGTAACTTTAAATATCTTTACGCTTTTCCTTAGAAGAGTTTTTGATATATTTCTGTTTTGTAGGTTGTGTATCGGGTCTTCACGGAGACGTCTTATGACGATGCCATGAGCACAGCCCTCAACGCTTCTCATGAGGATGGGGAAAAGGCTGGCTTCCTGCTTGGTCTAGGGTTCGTTGAGAAGGGCATCCCGCCTTCCAACTTCCCTTTATATGACGTGGATACTGAAGCTGCTTATGACCAAGCAGTGAACCAGTATGCCGCCTTCCCGCATCCAGTGGTGGAGAAGGTGAACGAAGTTGCTGCCGCTGATGATGGGCTAGCTATTCTCAAGACCTTCCTTGGACCGCCGCAGCCAACTGATGGTGCGGGTACAAGTGGGTTTGGAGGAAGTGGTCCTGAAGTGTGAACCTGGAGATCCCTTCCCACCGTTAGGATAGATTTATACTTGTATAGATTTGTATAGATTTATATCCTTGTATGCGGGTATGTGCCCAGCAATTCTTGTAATATTTGAATTTTGATGGAATAAAGATTATTTGCTAATGCCTTGCCTTGTTTATTTCACGCATATTTTGATTTAACTTAGCAATTTCTTTAGTATTTAGATAAGTTAACTTTTCAACGTGGCAGATAATAAGTTAAATTTTTGCTTCCTCTTTCGTGATTGTGCGGATAAGACCGTCACTTGCACTTAGTAGGATGGCTAAACTTTACCTATATCTGACCTGCGTGGAAGTTTTCCTCATCTTTTCCTTTGAAATTTTCTAAGTGTTTTGAATAAGTTAACCTTTCGACGCGCGGTTGCCAATAGGTCAATGTTCAGTTTCCTTTATCATGATTGTGCGGGTAGGACCGTCACTTTCATTTATTGGGATGACCAAACCTCACCTATAGCTGACCTGCGTGAAGGTTTTCCTTAGAAATTTTTTACCGTTTTGTGTTTATGCGGGTTTTGCCGCCTTCCACACGCAACGACTTACTTCTTCCCATATTTATGCGATGAATACCAGCATATCAGCATGGGAAGTTCATAAATATAAAGGTAAGGCTATCAACACAATGTGAAGGGAGAATCATTTCCATTAGAAGTGGCTCTAGGCCTTTTCTTTACAAATTTGGAATTGATCTACATGTAACATTTGCGTAATTGAGCTCCGTTCCATGTTCTTGGGATAGGAGTGCCATCGAGCCTTTCGAGCCGGTATGCGCCTTTTCCCAAAACTTCTTTGATAATGTATGGTCCTTCCCAGACCGGTGCCAGTTTTCCTGGGCGCTCTTGGTTTGAAGCCTCGTTGTTACGCAATATGTAGTCTCCTACATTGAAGTTGCAGAGTTTTACCCGCGTGTTGTAGTACTTTTGCATTTGTCGCTTGTAGTTTTCTTCACGCGCTGCGGCTAAGTCTCTGCGTTCCTCGGCTAGCATAAGGTCTAACCGTCTTTCCGCATCATTGTCTTCTGGCTGAATCAAGACCCTTGGTGAGGGTAGACCAATTTCGACTGGGACCATGGCTTCAGTGCCATAAGTGAGGCTGAACGGGGTTTCTCCCGTACTGGCCTTTTTCAGCGTTCTGTTTGCCCAAAGGACGTGTGGAACTTCGTCTACCCAGCCGGATCTGTGTTCCAGGAGTCTTTTCTTTATGCCTTCGACGATGCTTTTATTTGCTCTTTCCACCTCACCGTTACCTTGCGGGTGTGCCACTGAGGTAAAGGTGTGGGTGATTTGAAGTTCTTCTAGCCACTTTCGTAGCTTCTTGTTAGCAAAGTTGGTGCCGTTATCACTCACCAAAGTCTGTGGAAGTCCAAAACGACAAATAATAAATTCCCAAATAAATTTTTTAATATGCTTTGCGGTTGTTTGGGCTAAGGGTTTTGCTTCTATCCACTTGGTGAAGTAGTCGATGGCTACCACTAGGAACTGAACGTTTCCTGCTGCTGTAGGAAATGGGCCTGTCACATCGATGGCCCACTTCTGAAATGGCCATGAAGAGGTGACTGGAACAAGTTCATTCTTCGGGCGATGCGTGTTAGGTGCGTAGAGCTGGCAAGACCTACACTTTCTGATGTATACCAGCGCATCCGTATGCATCCCCGGCCAAAAGTATCCCGCGTTGTTTAACTTAGATACAACAGCGCGTGGACCTGCGTGTACTCCACAGATGCCTTCGTGTACTTCCCTTAGGAGGTAGTCAGCATCTTGGTTGTCCACGCATCTTAAGAGTGGGCCAAGAAAGTTACGTCTGTAAAGGATGTCATCGATGAGTTGATAGTTTAATGCTTTACAACGTATTTTTCTTGCCTGAGTTTTTGACTCTGGTAGTATACCCGCTGCAAGGTAATTTATTATTGGTGTCATCCACGTTTCTGTACCGGTTTGGATGACACAAATTTCCTTATGCGGGACTGATGGTGCTTCAAGGAGTTCAATGCGGATGTCCTTTCCCAAATGGGTGAAGGCTAATGATGCAAGCTTGCTTAACGCATCCGCAGATTTGTTTTCGCTACGCTTGACGTGTATGACTTTACAATCATTAAAATCGCGCATAAGGGTCTTTGCTTGTGCAAGGTACAGGGCCATTGTGTCGTTCACGGCCGTGTACGTTCCGTTTATCTGATTGGCTACCAACATGGAATCTACGTGGGCTTCCAAGTTTTTCACTCCCATTTTACGCGCAATTCTCAGCCCTGCCAAGAATGCTTCGTACTCGGCTTCGTTATTCGTACTTGGAAAGTCCAGTCGAATAGCGTAAGTGTATTCTTGGCCTGCTGGGTTGGTTAATTTCAACCCTGCGCCTGAACCCTCGTTGCTGGCTGCTCCATCAGTGTAGAGTCGCCAGACATCATTGATGTCCTGTGCTAGGGAGGGTTGAGCCTCCTCCTGGCACTCTTTCTCCCGCGAAGCGGGGACTTCTGCAATAAAGTCGGCCAGGACCTGGCCTTTCATAGCTGGTCTTGGCTTGTACTTTATCGCATATTCCCCCAACTCAATTGCCCATTTGGCTAGACGTCCCGATAGTTCGGGTTTGCCTAGAACGTTTGCGAGTTTGAAGTTGGTGAGAATGGTGATTGGGTGACCCTGGAAATATCGTCTCAGTCTGCGTGAAGCTTGTACAAGTGCTAAGACTAATTTTTCCAAGGTGGAGTACCGGGTTTCTACGTCTGTTAGGACACGACTAACATAGTAAATAGGCATCTGGATACCTTTTCGCTCTACTAGCAGGACTGCCCCGGTTGCTCTATCTGTGGCAGAAAGGTATATGATTAATTCCTCCCCTGCTTCTGGTGCTGTGAGCGTTGGGAGTTCGATCAAGCATGACCGAATTTCCTGAAAAGCTGCTTCCGCTTCTGGTGTCCAGCGGAAGTGCGTTTTCTTTAAACAGTTTCTCAATGTTGACACGAATGGGAACGACCTATCCGCATGGTTTGACAAAAAGCGGTTAAGTGCGACTAGGCGTCCATTCAGTGTCTGAGCTTGCTTGATGGTAGTAGGTGATTCCATTTTGATAATGGCTTCGACCTTTTCAGGGTTCGCTCTGAAGCCATCTTTAGTAACAATGACTCCCAAGAACTTCCCTTCTTCCATCCCAAAGGAACACTTG
Source organism: Bidens hawaiensis (assembly GCF_021521415.1). Classification (NCBI taxonomy): domain Eukaryota; kingdom Viridiplantae; phylum Streptophyta; class Magnoliopsida; order Asterales; family Asteraceae; genus Bidens; species Bidens hawaiensis. The sequence continues at coordinate 172,661 of NW_027491907.1, forward strand.
CTCGGGTTGAGCTTCATGTTTATCTTTCTGAGCGTGTTGAAAGTTTCTTCGATGTCTTTCAACATCGCTTCTGGCTTAGGGCTTTTGATGACCAAATCATCCATGTAGACTTCCAAGTTTCTCCCAATTTGGGCATGAAACTCTTTGTCCATCAGGCGTTGGTATGTGGACCCTGCGTTCTTAAGTCCGAATGGCATCATTTGATAACAAAATGTGCCATCGGGCGTCCGAAATGCGGTTTTGTCCTGATCATCTACAGCCATGTGGATTTGATGGTACCTCTTATATGCGTCAAGGAAGCATTTAAGGCGAAACGGTGCTAATGAATCCACTTTTAGGTCAATTTCGGGTAACGGGTAACAATCTTTGGGGCATGCTTTGTTTAAATCTTTGAAATCTATACACATGCGCCGTTGTTTGTTAGCCTTCGGTACCATAACGGGATTTGCAACCCATGTTTGATATCTACTAACGCGTACGATGCCCGCGTCAAGGAGTTCCTTGACTTGGGTTCTACACGCGTTAGCCTGTTCCGCCCCCATTACTCTGCGCTTTTGTATGACTGGCGTAAAAGCCGGGTCACACTTGAGCTTATGCTCTGCTTCACTTCGAGGTACACCAGTCATGTCAGCTGGTGTCCACGCGAAGACGTCAGCGTTTCTCTGTAGTAAGCGTTTGAGTAAGGTGCGTGTAGGATCAGCGATTGTTGGGCCAATTGTAACAGCCTGGTCAGGGTGTTTGCCATTGAGGGCCCATTTTTCTGGTTCGGTGATGGTTGGTTTAGCCATCTTTGGTTTGGGTTTAGATGAGACGGATGCGATGCATACCTGGGGGATACCGGTGATCATCGCTACACCTTCAGCAGTTGGCCATCCCATCATGCCGTGGACTGAAGATACCACGGCGTTGAATCTTGCCATCCCGTCTCTCCCGAAGAGAATGTCGTATGTGTGATGTGGCTTCCTCATTACGACGAAGTCCACGTCTTCTGTGCGGGAGTATTTCCCGTCCGTGAGAATGACGGGGAAAGATAGGATACCCAGGGGGGTGTTTGTGCTGCCGTCGAACCCTTCCATTGAGGCGTAAACCGTTTCCAGGCGTTCTTTGTCTTCGTCGTCTAGCTTGTCGAAGAACTGCCTGTACATAACCGTTGACGAGGCGCCGTTGTCAGCAAGAGTGCGGGAAGTTATGTAATGCCCCAGCTGGCTTTTGATGACGATAGGGCCTTCTTTGCTGGGTCCTCCTGGCACTCGCGGGAAGCGCACCTCAGCTTCCTTCCATTCGCATGGTTCTGTCGTTCGTCTTTTTCTTCCTCTGATGTTGCCATGAACCATGTGGATGCTGATGTCAACGGGCTTTCGTCCATTGCCTTTATACCGGTTATCATTCCTTCCTCCATTCTTGATTGATGCCACAAGGTGTGCAAGTCTTCCATCCTTGACGAATGTTTCGACAATATCCTTCAAGGATGTACACTCCTCTGTACTGTGACCCTTTGTCCCGTGGAAGTTACAGAATTTGCTCTGATCCGCATTAGGTCATTGCCGGATCATTTGAGCTTTTGGCCATGGGAGTTTTTCGGTGGCAAATATCTCCGTGACGCTTTTGGTGAGTAGCGTCCACCGGTGTTTTCGGCCTGAAGGGTGCGTGTTATCCCTTCCGCCAACAAGAGGGCGAGAGCTGGATGAGGTGTCAAAGTTTACCCTTGACTGCCAAATACCTAGCTTCCTCTTTTTGTTCTGCCGGGCGATCCGAACATTGTTTTCTCTGGTCCTCTGCGTGTAGAGATGTGTACTCTGGGGAAGGTCCCTACCCAGTTGCTTCTCCGTCTCGGCAAAGCGCTTGGCCGCCGTCATGATGGCATCCCATGTGGATGGCATGCCGTCCTTACCCGTCAACGTGCGGATAAGCTCTGGGTATTCGGCACCCTGGATGAAAGCGGCGCGAACAAGATCTTCACTTATGTCGCCCAGACTCAGCTTTTTGGAGTTGAAGCGAGTGATGAAGTCTAGTAAAGATTCATCTTCCTCTCTCACGCAGTTAAGGATCGTCCACTGCTCTTCAGTATGTTTCCTCTGTTGACTGAAGTGTTGGCTGAACTTTTGTTGAAAGTCCGCCCAATCATAGATGTGGTGGACTGGTAAACGATCAAACCACGCCCTGGCCGCTCCAACCAGCGTCATTTGGAACATATAACACCACGTGGGTTCCGTCCAGTTACTGACGGTTGCCCCCGCTATGAATCTGTTCAAGTGATCGTCTGGGTCGGATAGACCATCATAAGTGCCGATGTTGGACATCTGTTTGGCACTTCTCGGGGCGATTGCTTCCGCAATGTCCCTTGCAAACTTGGACTTTCCCGCATTTGCGGCAGTTGGTCTAAAGGTTTTAGAGAAGTCACGTGGGTTTCCTCCCGCGTTCCTTGGTTTGAAGGTTTCTCCAAAATTCCTTCTTGGTTGGAATTCCGTTTCCTTACGCTTCCCTTTCGCCCTGTGGCGAGGGTTTGCGTCAGTGTCGTATTCCTCCCGATCATTGTCCGAGTATTCGCACTCACTGTTCATGTTGAGCTGTTGTCGAGTATTTCCGAATTCGTCAGCCTGTTGGAGTGAACGCAAGCGTTCATCCAACTCAGCTTAGAACTCTTTCTGACGTGCTTCGGCCCACGCCTTAACTTGATCGAGTGTTTGGCGAGGGAGCCTCGCCTGTTTCTCCAACTGGGCATCAGTGAACCCCAGTGAAATATTGTTTACTTCACTTGCCCCGGCTTGGGTGACCGGGGTAGTGTTCGTAAAATTTGTATAACCGCCGGTGTTCCCCCCAGTGGCTGGGGTTGTGGTTACCGGGGTTTCCTGGTCACTTACTGGCCTTGGGACCGGAGTAACGTTAACCATTTCTTCATAAATTTTGAAAAACTAAGAATTAGTTCTAGCTTTTATGCACGGATGGCGCCAATGAAGAAACACTAAGTGACCCCGGGCAGATTACGGATAATCTGGGGGTTAAGTAATGTTTCCCACGAGGGTTAGGTCCGGCAAAGAAGGATGTTATTCAGATGACCTGCAAAACAGACACCGTGAGCTCGTCACTGAGAAGGGGGGGTTCCTCCTTGTGACCACCCTCCGGCGTGAGAATCAGACTAGATTACTCTGAATATAAGTGTATATTGAGAGAAATAGCTAGTGAAGGTAAAATACCAGATCCCCCTACCGTTCCAAGGTGTTGGAGTATTTATAGCCGAAGGTAGGTTTCCAAGCAGGTACAGCCAGCTGTATAATATTCCTGTTCTACCAACTATGGGCTATGCACGTGCCATGCTGGTTGGTGGGTAGGCAGCGGCTGATAGTGACAAGGCCGGGTGTGTACTGTTCCCTTTCCCCCAACTGCAGGCTATGTGCGTGCCACGACAAGGGTTGGTGAGTAGGCAGCGGCTAATAGTGACAAACAATACTAGAGCATGCTCCTCCTCGTACTGTTGTCGGTGAGCTGTCACCCTGTGATTGGTTCATGGGCTGCTTTGGTCAGATCTTGTCTATTTTGTCCATACCTTGGCAGGTATAGTACAAAAGATCTTCCAGAAGCATACGGACTGGCTCATTTGGGCGGGAGTATTCCCGCCTTGCTCATTCCTTCAGGTGACACTGAATTATTGAGAGTTAGTGCCTTGTGCGTGTAGCCTTGCTATTAGTGCGGGTAGCCTTCCCTGATGGCTTGTATCCGCAGCTGCGGGGACAGGCGGGTTACTTCACCATTGGGAGGCTTTCCCTGCGGGAACAGCTGGCGTACTGCGCGTAAGGTCTTCATCTCTGAGCATGGTGGCTCCTGCGGAACCAGTTGGTCCTTGCGCAGACGTCCCTCTTCAAGATGAGTCTTGCGGGTCCAACTGGGCTCTGCTGGGACCTACCTCTTCAAGATGGTAGGAGCCGGAATTGCCCAATCAACAGGCAATGGACGAAAGAGCTATCGTCTTTTCCGAGCAATGATCAAGATGCGTCGGAGCCGGAATTGCCCAATCAACAGGAATCTGAGCATGAGAAAGATGGGCTAGGTACAGGACGGTATTGTGTACGTGTTATTAATTATTATATAATAAGTAAAACTGGAAATAACCAACGAAGAATAAATTAGGCATGTAAACGAATCAAAAGAAAACTAATGGGACATATATATATGTCCATGCACCCTAACCGGAAAATGATCCAACACGAACAGTTAAACGGATAAATTAAGTTGTATTTATTAGTTAAGGGTGAAGGGAGTGGTGAAGTGGTAATTGAATCTTGCTTCGAGTTTGCCATATGGTGTTCCAAAAATCCATTCTCCATCTCAAAATTCCTTTTCAAATGCTTCCATTTCTTCTTTATTATATTTTGCGGACTGGGAAGGTTTTTGTTAGGTACCGAGATTGGTAGAGTAGTGTTCATGTCGGTACTGAACCCACCCCTAGACCACTCCCTTCAACCTAAGGAAACGAACATGCTTATGTTCATGTTCGTTTTTTAATAATTATATATAAAAGAAGAGTGATTATGTATTTACATCGTAATTAACTAATTACTCTACGATTTAATTACATAATTACTTTGCTTTTATATATATAATTACTCTACTTAATTATCACAATTAGCACGTTAATTTCATTATACGTTAAATTTCCCATATATATATATATATATAGGATTGATTTCTTTTGAGAACTGCTTTGAGCTTTAAAAACTCGAAGGAACTCAACGTAACAAATTCTTTTTTAGAATTTTTTTTACACATGTGTAATACGTAAGTGTAAGTAATGTGCAAAAAATTACCGTAATTTTTTACACTCCGAATCGACTTATTACACATATGTAGCTAACATTTAAACTTGTGTAATTATCAAAAATATTTATTCTCTCTCCTGATTCATTTTTTAATCAAATTTAATCTCAGCCACATATTCAAACTCATTTAATTAAATGTGTGGTCTAAAATTGAGTTCTTAAAGTCCTTACAACTCATCAAGTTCTCAAAATATCCCTCATATATATATATTGCAGTGTGTATGCATGCATTTATAAATAAAAGAGAACATTACAACAAACCTTAACTAATATATTAAATTAAGTTAGAAATAATTACAATTAACCTAATAAATATGTTATATCTAGTATATTTAATATATTTATCATTTACAGGTTGGTTGAATATTCCAACGAGATGTTACCGACCTGAATAAATTGGCCAAAAGACTGATCAAAGGAGATCACGAGACGGAGTGATTGGTTGGATAGTAATAATAAAAACTTGATAAGGTATAATATTAATCAAGTATATATAGAATATACAATGTGGGTAATTGCAAAGAAAATGCAGTGAAATCATTTCTTCTAATTATGAAGTTATGATTCAGTTAATTACAATAAACCATGAGTAACACTCTATCTAATATGGTGCATGATGTTCGTAGACAATATTGTGTTACTTGCTGAAAAAAACAAGATCTAAACATGAGGCTTGAGGAGTGGCGAACAACATTAGAGACAAAAGGTTTAAAGATTAGCCGATCTATGACGGAGTACCTCCACTGTGATTTTGGTGGGATAAACGACAATGAAGACGCACAGATCACAATTGAAGGGCAGGTGGTCCCGCAGGTAACGAAGTTCAAGTATTTAGGATCATTTGTACAGAGCGATGGGGAATTAGACAGTGATGTGACCCACCGAGTTCAGGTAGGATGGTGTAGATGGAAAGCAGCCACAGGTATATTGTGCGACAAGAGTTTCCCGATTAAACTAAAGGGAAAATTCTATAGGGTGGCAGTTAGACCTGCAATGCTATATGGAACAGATTGTTGGGCCATCAAGAAGGCACAAGTGCGGAAGATGGATGTAGCAAAAATGAGAATGCTACGTTGGATGTGTGGGTACACAAGGCTAGACCGAATAAGAAACGTTGTGTTTCGCGAGAGATTAGGGGTGGCGAACATAACAGACAAGATAAGAGAGTGGAGATTGAGATGGTTTGGACATGTAAAGAGAAGACAGACGACGAATCCTGTTAGATCCGTAGAAAACATTACTATAGAGGGGAGGAGGGGTAGAGGACGACCGAAATTGACTTGGGATGAGAGGATTAGGCATGATTTGATAGACCTAAACCTCTCCGAGGACATGGTTGAGGATAGGAATTCGTGGAGAAGTAGAATTAAAGTTAAGGATTTTTAGAGAGAATTGAATACCTTAGGGCTTAGACTTAACTTATTTAGGTCACATACCATAATGGTATTTCCCTTACATATATTATTATTATTATTATTATTATAATTATTATTAGCTTTTATATAGCTGTTAAACTGTGATCTTATTATTAATATTATTATAAATAGTAGTAGTTTTTATATAACTGTTAAACTTTGATCTCTTTTATTTTGCTTCATACACATGTACTTAGAGCCGAGGGTCTCTCTGGAAGCCACCTCTTTATTCCTTTGGATAGAGGTACGGTGTGCTTACATCCCACCCTCCCCAGACCCTACTTATAGCTTTGCTGTCGGTGGAATTTTACTGGGCATGATTGATTGATTGATTTACATACATATATACAATTGATAAAAAAATAAATTGTAACTAATATGTTTTAAGAAATAGTAAAATATACATTTTAACCGAACATTTTGCAAAAATAATCATGTACTTATAGCATTTATAAAATAGGCATATGAGAATTCACCAATAAGAATTGACTAGTTAAGAAGGCTGTCACAATTATTTGAAAACTCACAAAGTAAACCAATAAAATATTTACTCGATACTTGAATTCTAGTTGGCTCATAAAAGCGTCGTTTGAAATCTTACTGACGAAGAAAGTTTAGCCGTCAGCTCGATTTTAATGGACACTTTTCTGAGTCGGCTAAAATTTAGCTGACGATTACATGTGTTAGGCTATTATTATTTTTTTTTGGACTCATTATAATTTTCAATATTTTTGTGTCTGCTAAATTCCAACCTTTTTAACCAACCATGCTTTTATGCCGTTGTTTTTTGATATGTATGTTTTGTTAATATTAAAAAATACAATACTGAATCTTGCAACATGTTTGGTAAAAATGTGTGTTTTCATCATTGATATAATATATCTATCTACCTATATTATTAAAAAAAAAAAACCAATATTGCATGTGCCATTCAACTAAAATAGCTAACTAATAATACTACTACAATTTATAAAATTACTATCAAAGTTACAAATGTAACTTTAAATGTTTTAGTAAATGAGGTTTTCTAAGTGTTTATAATTTTATTTATCAATATTTATATCTTATGAATAAATAATGTATGTTATTACGTATATTATTACATTTATATATTTTTAGTCACTTGTGTATTACACGAGCTATATCCTATATTAATAATACAACAACATATTCCAACCACCCAAACCCCCCCCTCCCCCCTAATTGCAAATTTATGACTTAAAAAAACAAGGAAAATTGGATTTTAATAATCCCAACTTTACGCAGTTGGCTGATAATAATCCTAACTTTGATAATAGCCGTCATTGGCCCCAACTTTTATGCTATTTGTTTTCATTGGACCACCGTTAAAAAAAATGTAACGCGTTAAGTTTTTTCCAAGTTTTAAATTGATGTTTTAGGGCTTTTGATCGGAATGAGAATACGAATCGATTAATGTAAAACTTAACTCGAAACAGCGCTTCATACAACTTGATTTTTGTTAATTAATAGTTTAAACACCGGAACTGAAGCATCCTTTAGTCATTTGGACCACTGTTTGAAGGTAAGTTTTACATCAATCGAATCGTATACTCATTCCAATCAAAAGCCCTAAAATATCAGTTTGAAATGTGAAAAAAACTTAACGCCGTTAAGTTTTTTTTAACGGAGGTCCAATGAAAACAAATAGTGTGAAAGTTTGGACCAATGACAGTTATATTCAAAGTTGGGATTATTATCGGCCAACTGCGTAAAGTTGGGATTATTAAAATCCAATTTTCCAAAAAACAATAACATTTCTCACCGTTAACCCTCCTTAATTATATATTTACGTAGCCTAAAAAATTCAATATGCATATTTCTCTGTCATTAATTAATTTTTTTTTTAAATTTGCATATATTGATTTATTTTGTTAGCATAGTTTATAAAATTATTGTTTTACCCATACCGTAAAAGTTGCATATTTATCAGTTTTAACTTGCTTTTTAGTGTATATTTTTTTGTATATATATATTATAAAGTTTTTAGTAAAAGTAAAGACAAAATAGTCATTATATAAACTAATTTTAATAAAATAATTTAAAATGGGTAAATTTAATAAAGATACAAAATACTAATTAGGGAGGAAGAAATATGAAATTGCATTTTGAAGATTTGAGCTGGATATATAAAATTAAGGAAGTCCTGAAATAGTGTATTTGTAACAGGTTGTTTGGATATTCAGACGAGATGTTATTTAATTTGAAAAAATTGGCAAAAGGTTTGATCGGAGGTGGTCACCAGAGAGAGTGCGTTGAAATATATTTGTTTGTTCGAAGATCAGCCATAGAAGAAAACTTAAAACTTCTACAATTTGAAAAATCCAGAAGATGCAATGGGAGCCAATAGAGAAAGAAATCTCTTCATGGATGTACATCTTCAAGCAAGTCTGCAAGCGATCGCCCGAGAAGCTATTCAAGTTCCTCGACGTCTACCAGGCGCTACGAGACAACATCCAGGCAGTGGAGGAGCTTATAATTAGCAGCCAGTGGCTACACCAACACAAGTCGGAAGCATCATTGATCCGCACAGTGCTCGGGAAAACTCAATTAAATCGGATGCCACAAAGACAACGGTCCCCGGGAGAGATGTGCATCCGCTAAACCATTACGTCATGGGTTATTTAAAAAATGCCTGCGAGTATAGTAACACACTGGAGCAAATATTCCTGGATCACAAAAACATAACTGTAATAAACGATGGAAATCCTCAGATCGACGAACCGGATGAATCTAGATCGCCTTTTCAACTTCAGCTAACCAAAATCATGGGTTTACTAGACGCAAATCTGGAATCAAAATCACGTCTCTACAAAGATTCATCATTAAGTTTGATCTTCATGATGAACAACTGCAGTTACATCCTGCAGAAAACAAAAGGGGCCGGGGGAATGCGGACCTTGTTGGGGGACCAATGGGTGCGTAAACAGTCGTCGGATATGCAAAACTACCACACGAGCTACACTCGCGAAACATGGACGAAGCTGTTGTTATGTTTGAGTCCCGAAGGATTGAGCGTGAACGGGAAAGTGACGAAGCCGGTGTTGAAAGAGAGGTTTAAGAGCTTTAACGCGATGTTTGAAGAGATCCATAGAACACAGTCGGCGTGGGTAGTGAGCGATGAGCAGCTGCAGTCAGAGTTGAGGGTGATGTGATTCCGGCGTATATGTCGTTTATGGGGAGGTTTAGCCAGGTGTTTACTCCGGGGAGGCAGACGGAGAAGTACGTTATCAACCCGAAGATATTGAGACGTGTATCGAAGAGCTGTTTGATGGGAGTGTGGCTCAACAAGCTGGGAAGAAGAGATAATAATAATAATATGTAGATAGGGGATACCGATGTTAATTAATAAATTATAGCATGCATGGATGTAATCATGTAAAGAAGGTGCAACTTATTGAGGTTTCTATACATAATATGTATTGGGATGTTGATCGCTTGATCACAGAATCAGTAACATGTTCAGAGATAACAAACGTATGATGCTCGTAGTAGTAGTGTATTCAATGTAATAGATAACATGATTGTGTAATTGCAACATTTTCTATTTTCTGCTGCTTTAGTTATCTTAAGTAACGTGCACTGTATATAAGTGTTCTATGCAGTATCGCAATTTTGTCATAGAGTTGCTAAGATAGTAATGATTATGAATGAATGCACATGTATATGTGTCTAACTGTAGAACTTTTGTGGTTTTTAACTAATCGATCATATAGTAAATTACATCGAGTCTCGTCACACTATGCATTACCATAGAAGCTTTTGTAGGTAATTGATTGTATTTTAGCCTTTTGAGTTGTGAAGCCGGGGACCAACCACCATATGGATAATGGTGTTTACGGACACTAAAACCTATGTAGCACGGGAACGAATATGGGACATGGATACGAGTACGGAGAACGACAAAAACTCAAAAATCCAGATACGGATACGGAATATATATATATATATTAAATAAAACATACGTATAAATGTTTTTTATACGTATATGTACATACGAATGTACGGGTCACAATAATTTTATTTTATTTTTAGTAATATGTATATATGAATGTTTTTTACGAATTCAAGTATTACAAACATTGCAATGACATTAAAAATATAATAAAATATAATATAAATTTTAAAAACCTTAGTTTAGATTAAAATAAAGTAAATAAATTATTAAAAAAGAATTCAAAACTATATTATATTAATAAACATAAAGTGAAATCCAACTATATGATAATATGAGTTTTATCTCAAGTAAGGGTGTGTTTGGGATTCCTTATTTAAGTTGAAAAGGTCTTTTTGTGATAAGTTGATAAGGACTTATGACTTTTTAAGAAAGAGTTTTCAAAAAAGTGTTTGGATTAACTTAAAAGCTAATAAATTAATAAGTTGTTTTTTAAAAAGTGTTTGGTTTAGCTTATTGATGTAAGGGTGTAATGGTTAAAGAGAGATAGGTGGAATGGAAATTCAAACCAATAAGTTGATAAGTTACCAAATCTCAACTTATTGAAACCCCCTTTTTAGCCTTGTTGATAACGAGAAAGGTAAAAGTCCTTATGTGTTCCCAAACACCTTAGAAACATAAAAAGGACTTATTAAACATTCATAAGTCATAGGAAGGAGAAAATAAGGAATCCCAAACACACCCTAGGTGTAGATACAAAAAGTATTTATTAATTAGGTGTATTTTAAAACATATTTACCGATTTGGGTATTTTTAATTATTTTATTATTTTTAATAAATAAACAAAAACATGTGGATTTTCATCCACGACCATCGCTCTTCCCACAGCCAGCGCTCTCCCAATGATTTCAGGTGATGATTTCAGATTTCGTTTTATGTTAATTCGTTCAGTTTGAGTTCAAGTGAAGATTTTCGATTTTGCTTCTTACAGTTTCGGTTTAGGTGACAATTTCGGTTCTCGATGTAGACGTTTGATTTGGTTTGTTCGGCGGTATAACAAACCACAAAAATAAATTAAAGGAAAAAGTAAGGAAATGAAAGGAGAGAAAATTACATCCCACATTGGTGGAGGAAAGATAATGAGAAGCTTCCACCATGGTATAAATAAGAGTGTAAGTTCTTGTCCCACATCGCTAGATTACAAAACTAGTGAGCTCTTTATAAAAAAGAAAATTCATATGTTAATGTTCTTATAAGACATATCACACCTAGTGGTCCTAGCGGAGGGTGCGAAGCACCCGAACGGGCACGGGCACGGGCGAAGTGCGATGGGCGCTTTGATGGCGCACTTTGCACGCTCGCATCGCCGCGAGCCGCTTAAGGGCCGCCTTAGTATTTTTGTCGAAAATTAAGATTCTTAATAATCCTTCCGTCACGATACGCTACGGGTTTAGGTTAGCCACATCGCGTAGCGCGATAACGTGTAATATCATCCAGAAACTTGGCGGCATAGCGATACGCGATGGATTCCCAAAAGTAACACATCGCGTATCGCGACGTGGAAGTTACGCAGACGTGACACGTTGCATGCCACGTGTCGTACCACGTAGCATGCCTAGGGCTGACTCGGCCAAGCTTCAAGATTCTTCGCGATACGCGACGCCTTTCTATTTATGGCCATCACGTATCATGATGGGGTCCAAAATCTGCTATAAATAGGTTGAGAACAGGACTTCATTTCGTGCACCAAAAATCTGTTCTCTCTGAATTTTCACACACATACACATAATTTTAAGAGTATAATATAATACCCAAGTTATTGTAACGATATCCTATCCTATCGAAAGAAATATACACGAATCTAAAAGCTCTGCCTATTAAGGTAAGACATTGTGCCATCGTGTAAAGTTTCTACTCTCATGATTATCGTTATGATTATTGGTTTTATACTAATCTAGAGACACTACATTGTGTTTATCCTAGGTTCTTAATACCAAGAGGCGTTTTCTTTAATTGTAAACCTACAAGGTGAGACATTCGAGTTTTTGTAGCACTCACATTTGTGTGAGACAACTATTTTTCCGACACTGCCATGATGATTTCAAAACCTATAAAACTCATGGCAGATAGTCTAAATGTTTTCAAATATATTTTTAAAGTATTTTAAATACATTACAGTGATTAAGTCTCTGTAGACTTACGGGATGGTTACTACTGGTATTGTGGGGTCTTGTATACAAGGCTTGCCTACTAGGCTATTACACGTTAATTATTGGACAAGTGTTAGGGATTGTTTGGCAAGTGCTGAATCATTAAGTGCTGAATGATTAAGAGGTCTGAATGATTAAGAGGCTCTGAACCAGTAAGTGTTGTTTGGTTGGACGTCTGAATGGCTATGCAGAATGACTATTATACCTCTCTGAACTATTTCGTGCAAAATAAACTATCAGATTTTTTTGTTTCTATTTTCATTGAAACTTAATATACAAAACCCAATATATGCAAATATATATACCTGAAAATGAAATCAATACACCAAAATGTTTCAAATATAAAAAAAAAAATCAAAGTACCTGTTTCGGTCAAAAATTAGCAAAGCAACTTTTGATCAAATTAGTGCGTGAGGTGGAGTGCTTGATGATAAAAAGATTGAACACAACGATGTGATTACGAGGGAAAAAACCCTTGATTATGATAATCTTACTTCGGTCAACTGTGACACTCGTCAATTTCAGGTTAACTCCGTTAATCCAAACTCCGTCAATTCAAACTTAAGATCACTTAATCTATAACGCACATCTCATTACATTTAAACTAGGGTTTTAAATGACGCTTGACAATTACTACATGTGTAGTCTTTCGGGATTGCACCGAAACGCAAACGAGTTGACAAAATCATTGGTGAATAAACGAAAAACATCCAAACAATAATTTTGTGATAATTATGTGTTAGGCTTATGTGTTATTTGATAATATAGTATAAAACGTTAACTCAAGATGCAAACAAGTTACTTTAGGCAAGAAAAGTATTAATTAGAAGTTGAGGGGCCTTGATGTAACATATTATTATTAATAATAACAAAACCCTAACTCTTTCCCTCTCCCCACACAACCCGATCGCCCCCCCTTGCTCTCTTGGCTGCCGTCAATCATACACACATACATACAAGAATTGTTCAAGTTTATTGAAGAATTAAGGTGCTAGGAAGGTATAAACAACTATTCTATGCATCCTTTATGTTTAATTTTGATTTTGAATGGGTTAATCTAAAACCCGAAGCCACGAAATTGATGAATAAGATGAACTAGGGTTGATTTATGCTAGATGATGATTGATTATGCTTTGGTTATTGATTTAGATGATCATATGTGATTTTGAACGGTGAAAGATTGTTAAATCATTGATTTTTTGTAAACCCTAGAGGGTTACTACTGATTTTTATGGTTAATGATGTTTATTGCATGTTGGAGTTATGTCGTATGCTTAGGATGCATGTTAGATGATTGTTTGTGCTTGCTGAGTTTTGACAGCAGAGATTGTTAAACTTGAACGACATGTAACTTGTTAAATATAAAAGCAAACTGAGCTATTTATGTGATTTTGAACTAGGGTTGATTTATGCTAGATGATGATTGATTATGCTTTGGTTATTGATTTAGATGATCGTATGTGATTTTGAACGGTGAAAGATTGTTAAATCATTGATTTTTTGTAAACCCTAGAGGGTTACTACTGATTTTTATGGTTAATGATTTTTATTGCATGTTGGAGTTATGTCGTATGCTAAGGATGCATGTTAGACGATTGTTTGTGCTTGCTGAGTTTTGACAGCAGAGATTGTTAAACTTGAACGACATGTAACTTGTTAAATATAAAAGCAAAATGAGCTATTTATGAGTCTAAGAGGTAGTACTCTGAGTCTAGTTTCCAGAAAACCCAACCACGCCTAATTTGGAGGTGTTTTGGTTGCTCAAACGATTTAAATGTGATTAAAGGTCAAAACTGGTACTGGACAGATTGTAAGTTATGTTTAGACAACTGTAACTAAATGTTAATGTAGAAATTGGTCGAGGTTGTTAACACTACAGGGTACTATGTTGAGTCTAGTTTCTATAAAGTCCAAAATTGTAATTTTTGGACGAGTAAAAGTTAACTTTTATTATTTTACAAAACTGAAGTGCAAATCTGAATTGTAAGACCTGCTGTTAAGTTGTTTTGTAATTATCATATCTCATGGACTACAAAACCAAATAGGTTGGTTCCACTTCTGGAAGCTAACTTGTTGAGTTAAGGACCTAACCCAATTGGTCTTGCATTAATTGGATTTTTCATTTAACGGGAATAACAAATAAAATTCTGTTGCGCATGATTTTGACTGCTGTGAGTTTGCTGTAATGTTTTGATCTTTGTGAGAAATCTATGTGGAATAAAAATACAATAAAATAGGTTATGGAAACCTAACTCATGTATGTTTTTGTGACAACTTTTGGTGAATTAATTGAGATGCTATGATCTGTTGCATAGAGTAATCTTTCAAGTAGAATTCTGTCTTGATGAAACTAGCTGCTGAACTTTGTGAAAATACATGAGACGTGCTAATTGCTAGATAATTGTTATGTTTTGACCAAATTGCCCTTACGGGGAATAATTGCTAGAAATGTACATTATTAATACTTGACACGTAAATAGTTGTTCACACATGTAACGTATCACAAATGTGTTTGTTGAGACACACACAATTCACAAACGAAACACGAAACGTATCTTGTGCATAGATATTATGTGCCGAGTCTTGAGACTCGATAATAGTTCCAACCTTAGAAAATCTCCTTGTTGTTTTAGAACGCTAGTGAGGGTTTTCTGTGACGCGCATCACTTGGGTGACTTGTTTTTGGAATTCTTCGCAAACAGTGAGTTTCACGTTTCCCCTTTTAACTCTTTTAAACGCTTTTCACTTGGGGGAGAATACATACTCCGAAACACTTTAGATTTTGTTATTAGATTATATATCACTTGTAAAGGCTAAGTGGCAAACGAAACAACTGAAGTCCTTCACACATCGAACCGTTTAGTATTAGATAATAGCGAGTCACTGTTGAGTAGTACTACTGGGTTTGACAAACCCCACCCAACGCTAAACTCGACTGGAGGTCGAGTGGGTGTAATTTTGGCAAACACATTACCATGGTCGGGATAGACCTGGTGGCAAGGCACATGATAAACAGTCAGCTTCGGTGTCGAACACTTAGTAATACTTGCTTTATAGGCTAGCTACCTATAGATATATAATTGATTTAACACTATCTGGTAACGCAAAATGCAAAACGTAAAACGCAAAATTTAAACGCAAACGCTTTATTGTATACACACTTGTGAACTCACCAACCCCGTGTTGACACTTTTAGTATGTTATTCTCAGGTAGCCGAGGCGGGCGCGCGGTATAGGATCATGCATTACTTTGAACGCTATTGTTTATGCAACTTGTTATAAACTATTATTATTTGGGTTTTTAAGTCGTCCTGCGTGACGCAACTTTTGGTTAAAGGTTTTACGCTTCCTCATTTATTTACACTCAAATGTTTTTGTGGATTGAAAACTTTATTTATGGTTTGATTATAACTAATGATTCCGATCCTGTTAGTTCACACCCTCTGACGGTAAAACTCCGTTAGCGGATTTTGAGGGTGTGACAGATTGGTATCAGAGCCATTGGTTATAGCGAACTAGAAATTGCATGCATACTAGACTATAACCGCAACGACCCATTAGTTATAATTATACGCACTGCATATATATTTTGCTTAGTCTCTCGTTATCTTATCTCTTTACTTCATTCACTCATACGCGCGCATACACGACTTACCTGTAGGGATGTCTACGCTACCATCATCATCATCCGATCAGATGACTCATGCTCATGGAAAGGAACCGCAACTACCTACCTCATCACCACCCCGAGTAGTCCTGGAACTAGAAGCCCCTGCACCGAAGAGGTATCGCCTGTCTGGAGGCATGTACGACGACGACGTTAGCTAGGATTGGTACCCGAGTCTGATCAGACGTATGGTTTATCGCGAACAAGTTCCCCCGCTACCCCACCCGTGTCGTCCTGCTTACCCCAACACTCTACCACCCATAACCGAACCAACGGAGCGAGTTCTCACGGCTCTTGTCTCTTGTTTAGAGCGTGACGTGGGTTTTATGCGCTCGGCGAGAGCGGACATTCCCGGATTGATAAGAGATGGAACCGAGGCTAGGGAGGAAATTTCCCGCCTGAAGACGACTATGAAGGGAATGCAAGATGCTAGTGATCAACAGATGAAGATTATGAGAAAAATGCAAGCAGAGATAATCGATTTGCAAGAGCAACTCCATGTGGCGAGGACCCGGACAGAGATAGCTCTAGAGCGTTGCGATGTCTTACAGATGCAAATGGCTCAGAATGCAGCAGAACCCGAGGAAGAACCCGAGGAAGCCTGAGGAGGAACCCGAGGAAGATCCCGAGGAGGAACCCGAAGAGGAACCGGAGGAAGAACCGGCTGAGCCAGAGGCACACTCAGAGGTGTCCTCAGACGATGACATCTAAGGATGATAACACCTAGATGGATGGGTTGTCTTCATCCGAACTATTATTTTCTATGATTTTAAGGATTGGTTTTAAATACTTTGTAGCGAATACAATGGTTTTAATCATGAATTATTATTTGGATTATTATATGGTTGTGATGTGATGTTTGTTTCTTTTATTTTCTTTCTTACCTATCTTTTTATTACATGTATTGGGTGTTACATATGAAACCGAGAATTCATGTCTAACATCTTATGCTGTGATTCTAGGAATTGGCTGGAAGAAACGCTGGACACGGTCACGGTAACATCAACTTAACCGCAGCAGAAAACCTTATTGAATGACCATGCGGCGGCAGCTCTAGCCGAACATGTTCAGAATCAAGCCGGAGGTCCAACTGGAACGTGTACTTTCAAGAACTACCTGGATTGCAAGCCCAATTCGTTTAAGGGCACTGAGGGAGCCATAGGTTTCCTGCGTTGGGCTGAGAAGGCCGAATAGCTTTCGAGATGTGTAACTGTCCACCTGCCAGTAGGGTCAAATTTGCTGCTGGAACACTGGAGGATTCTGCTCTCACTTGGTGGAATTCGAATGTGCAAATTCTTGGATTGGAATTGGCAAACGCTATGAACTGGGAAGAGTTCAAGAACATGATGCGGGAAGAGTATTGTCCTAAAGAGGAAATCGCGAAGTTAGAATCTGAGTTTTGGTCATTGAAAATGGTGGCTTCCGAGATTGAAGCCTACACCACTCGTTCTCACGAGCTAGCAGTAATGTGTCCACGGATGGTAGACCCGCCGAGTAAGAGAATCGAGATGTACATCGATGGGTTGGTACCACAAATTCAGGGTATGGTGACGTCTTCCAAACCGGCTACAATTCAACAAGCGATCCGGTTAGCTCACAAACTGACGGATCAGGCAGTGACCCAAGGTGCGTTACCACCTAGAGGTTCGACCTCTAAAACCCGCGACAACCCGAGCACTGACAACAACAGCAACAACAACCCGAGTAATGGAAAGAGAAAATTTGACAACACCAGGTCCTCATCATCGAACCCCCCACAGCAACAACACTACCGAAAGCCCGAACTCGCCCGGAGCTTCAATAATCAGGGTCCCAACAACAACAACGGTGGCGGGCAGGGTTCGAGCGGCTATGCCGGGAAACACCCAAAATGCAACAGGTGCAACTATCACCATGCTGGCCCGTGTGACCGCGTCAAGTGTGTGAGATGCGGAAAAATGGGCCATCAAGCCAAGGAATGTAGGGGAGACCTAGCGGCAAAGGGTGTTCCTAAACCACCTATGGCGACTAAAGGGTGCTTCGAGTGTGGTCAAGAGAGTCATTTCAGGAAGGATTGCCCCAAGCTAAAGCAGAATGAGAACAGTGGAGGCAGCAACAGTGGTGGAAGCAATGGTAAAGGTAGAGCTTTCGTCATTGGGTCGGGCCAAGCCCGCAGCGACCCGTATGTGGTGACCGGTAAGTTTCCAGTGAACGACTGTTTTGCTTCTGTTTTGTTTGACACTGGAGCTGATAGGAGTTTTGTGTCGAAAGCCTTTAGTAAACTCTTAGACTTAATTCCAACCCCGTTAGATGCTAAGTTTCCTGTTGAATTAGTTGACGGTAAGTCTATAGAAACAACTCATGTACTTGTGGGATGTAAGTTGAAACTGTCAGGTCATACTTTTGATATCGACCTCATACCTTTTACACTTGGTAGTTTCGATGTCGTTGTCGGCATGGACTGGTTATCTGAGAACCGAGCGGAGATTATATGTCACGACAAGATAGTCCACATCACTACCCCTTCCGGCGAGGTCATTTCGGTCCAAGGCGAGAAGAGCGGCATGACCACCAGCGTCATCACCCTCATGAAGGCGCAAAAATATCTACAAAAGGGTCATCCGGCAATTTTAGCCCATATTGTTGAGAAACCCGCGGAGGAGAAGCAAATCGAAGACATACCGATTGTGCGAGATTTTCCAGAAGTTTTCCCGGAGGATTTGCCTGGACTCCCTCCTATTCAACAAGTCGAGTTCCAAATCGAGTTGACCCCCGGTGCAGCACCCATAGCACGAGCCCCGTATTGGCTCGCACCGGCAGAGCTTCAAGAGTTGTCCACTCAACTGCAAGATCTGTTGGATAAAGGTTTTATCCGACCTAGCTCATCACCATGGGGAGCCCCTGTCTTATTTGTCCGAAAGAAGGACGGGACTTTTCGCATGTGCATTGACTACCGAGAGCTGAACAAGGTGACGATCAAGAACCGTTATCCCTTACCCCGAATTGATTATCTGTTCGACCAACTACAAGGATCGAGTAACTACTCGAAGATCGATCTGAGATCTGGTTACCATCAATTAAGAGTGCGCGAAGAAGATATTTCAAAGACGGCTTTCAGAACTCGGTACGGTCACTATGAGTTTTCAATTATGCCTTTTGGCTTAACCAACGCACCAGCCGTATTTATGGATCTCATGAATCGATTATGTAGGGCGTACCTCGACAAATTTGTGATTGTTTTAATTAATGATATCCTCGTCTACTCCAAGAACAAGGCCGACCACGAAGAACACCTGAGATTGATCCTAGATTTGCTGAAGAAGGAACAACTGTACGCTAAACTCTCGAAATGCGAATTTTGGCTTCGCGAGGTTCATTTCTTAGGACATGTGATCAACGAGAATGGTATCCATGTCGATCCCGGTAACGTAAAGGCCATCAAAAACTAGGAAGCACCCAAGACTCCGACTGAGGTGCGACAATTCCTAGGACTGGCCGGCTACTACCGGCGTTTCATCGAGGGATTTTCAAAGATTGCTCAACCCCTCACCACTTTGACTCACAAGGGTACGAAGTACAATTGGGGTGACGCGCAAGAATCCGCTTTCCAATTGTTGAAAACCAAACTCTGTAGCGCCCCTATCCTAGCCCTTCCCGAGGGAACAGAAAATTTTGAGGTACATTGTGACGCATCGATACAAGGTCTCGGTTGCGTGCTGATGCAACTCGAGAAGGTTATAGCCTATGCCTCTCGACAACTACGGATTCACGAGAAGAACTACACGACCCATGACTTGGAACTCGGAGCTGTGGTGTTTGCCCTTAAGATATGGAGGCATTACTTGTACGGTACCAAGTTTACCATTTACATCGACCACAAGAGTCTCCAACATATCTACGATCAGAAGGAGCTGAACATGCGACAACGTCGTTGGGTTGAGCTGCTTAAGGATTATGATTGTGCCATTAAGTACCACCCTGGCAAGGCCAATGTAGTGGCCGACGCTCTCAGCAGAAAAGAAACCGATAAACCTAGACGAGTGCGAGCATTACAACTTACGATTCACGCCAACTTACCCGATCAGATTCGCGATGCGCAACTCGAAGCCTTGAAGGATGATAATCTTCCATCAGAACTAATGCGGGGCATGAACAAGCAACTTGAAACCAAATCGGACGGGGTCCGATATTTCGAAAACCGGATTTGGGTTCCGCGATATTGAGAGTTGAGAACTCTAGTGATGGACGAAGCACACAAGTCCCGATATTCCATCCATCCTGGCTCAGATAAAATGTACCATGACTTAAAGGCACTTTACTAGTGGCCAAACATGAAAGCCGACATTTCCACCTACGTGAGCAAATGCTTGACTTGTGCAAGAGTCAAAATTGAATATCAGAAACCGTTTGGTCTGCTACAACAACCGGAACTTCCAACGTGGAAATGGGAACACATTTCAATGGATTTCATCACGGGATTACCCAAAACACCTAGAGGTTCGACCTCTAAAACCCACGACAACCCGAGCACTGACAACAACAGCAACAACAACCCGAGTAATGGAAAGAGGAAATTTGACAACACCAGGTCCTCATCATCGAACCCCCCACAGCAACAACACTACCGAAAGCCCGAACTCGCCCAGAGCTTCAATAATCAGGGTCCCAAAACAACAACGATGGCAGGCAGGGTTCGAGCGGCTATGCCGGGAAACACCCGAAATGCAACAGGTGCAACTATCACCATGCTGGCCCGTGTGACCGCGTCAAGTGTCTGAGATGTGGAAAAATGGGCCATCAGACCAAGGAATGTAGGTTCCGGGATTTGATCGTGATTAAAAAGGGCGAAAAATGAGCTAAAACGAGCCGAAACGGATATCCGGAACGCGTCAGGAAGAACCAGAACAGAGAACCGGTCAGACCGGGCCAGTCTGACTGGCCCCCTTGGTGGAGCACGCGGCGCCGTGCCTAGGAGAAAGGCAAAAAACCCTAAGCGCGGCGTCTAGGCAAAGCTGATGGGTTTTTAATTCGTTTTTTGTTATTGCCGGGCCTGGTTTTCGCTATTTAAACACCTTTAACTTAAACCTGACATAAGTTGAAAGCCACCAACCAATTTTGGAGAGTTCTTGAAGCTATTTTACACGTTTTTTGGTGATTTTGAAGGCGAGAGAACATCCGGTGAAGAGTTACACGGTCACGTTCGAATTTACGGGTTTTATCATCTTCGATTCCCCATTTCTTATACTTTCACCATGTTTTCGTTATTATTTGTTTTGTTTGATTTAGATTTTAATATGCTAGGCTAAATTCCATAGACTGCCTAGGTCGTGATGAACCTTAGTTCGATTTGATTTTATTTGGATTTTGTTTCGTTATGGATATTATGTTCTAAGTAAACGGTTGAGTTTTATTTAGTTGATGCGTATGATTGCTTGGTTTTGTTTACTTGAATTTATTGTTTCACATTGCCCTTGTTGATTGTTCCATAGGATAGGGTTTTGTTAGGTCATTTACTGTGTGTTCTTGACTAGTTTATGATTGATATCGATTAAGATCATAGAAACAATAAAATCAATTAAACAAATAAAAGTGAACTGCTAGTCTAAAAAGCTGTAAAGTGATAGGCTATTAATAGATCTTTGCTTGTTGAGATTGCTAGATTTAGTTCTTCGTAAGGAGTCCGTCTAGGTTTGATTGTCAGCTTAGTCTATTAAATTAATTGGGTTTGCTTTGCTATCTTTTGAATTCCGCGCTGTAAGGTAGGTTTTCGTCATAAAAGATACTTAGACATAAGCAATTAAATAACCATAAGGAAGTTTAATATAAAACTGGTGAGTCTTAAAACTTGTTAGAATTCCATAGGCATCTTCTTGAAGTTCAAGGGTCCTGTTCGGGTTTTTTGTCAAGGGTCTATCTTATGATCCCGGTTCCATAATTTGCGTTTTTCCATTTAAATTAATAACCGTAACTATGGGGATTCTAGCCTTGGTAGTTATTTTCATCATCTGAGTTAATCTAAGTGTTTTAATAGTTTATTATATTTTATTTAATTAGGGTTAGGTTTAGTTAATTAATAATTAGTTTAAAACCCCCCTTCAAACATTATTATTAAATAGTCACGTCTTGTAGTTGAGTCTAATTAGCTAGTATACGTAATTTATAGAGTCTCGTGGGTTCGATATCCGGACTTACTTAGCTGTACTAGAGTCGACCGGTACACTTGTCGGTTAGTAGTTTAAGTTAAGTTTAAGAGTCTAGAATTATTACTTAGTGTCTAGATTAGCTTATTTTTAGTTAATAATTATTTGACTACTTTTAGCACATCATCTTCCAATATAGCCGTTGGGGAACTCTTCTTTTGAGTCTATCCACGTTCTTCAATGTTCATCCCACGTCTTTGACCGATTCTTTTGGGTGTTACTCATCAAACGTGCTCCCACACATGCTAATATTAACTATAAGTGCGATATTTCAGCATAATAGTCAATATTTGACCATTAACCATTACTTGGCCTTTAATGCCAACGGTTATAACTCATTCCACACGTTTTATGTAACCACCAACCGTGTATTTCGCATGGATTAAATCAACAATTAATATCTGCAATTATAAATCAACACCAAGAGAGAAATATCTATTTATTAGCATTAATACTCAGGATACTAAACTTATCTGAGAATCCTGAACATATTCAGGATACCGAGCATATTTAGGATCCTGAGCTGACTGAGTTGACCACAAATCCGACTATAAAATTTGGGCCCTAACAATTGTCCCCAAAATTTGACAGCTGCTTTTTGCCAATTTCTGATGTTAAATTTTCTAATGATAAACTGTTTTTCATGTAGCGCCAAAATTTTATGTTTTATCTCCGGCTAAAGTTGACATCATTACGAGAATAGATCAGTCCTTCGAAATCCCTGTTGTTGTTATAAAATCCTCAAAAATAAAATTGATTTCATTAGGATTTAGAAATCTAGGTGAGGTTTCTTAACAAATTAGGTTTAATTCAATAAACCAACACAAAGTCATAAAATTCATTTTGTAAATAAGGCAAGCAGTAGGAAATAAATAATATTCACAAATAGGAAGTCATACCAGTATCATATAGCAATCAACTTTGATAAGGTATAGACCATTTCGTCCTTGTAACAAGATTACCTTTCAGGATGTTCCTCCAATCATAAGGATATACTGATAGACCATTTCGTCCTTTTAGGATTTTCCGCCAGTCAAAAGGAAATACTGATAGAACATTTCGTCCTTGTAACAAGATTACCTTTTACGATGTTCCTCCATGTGACAAATGGAAAATTTTGCTAAAATACGAGTAACATTGCCCAAATATTAATGGAACAAACATATAGACTGAAAGTCTACTAACGTACTGAATGTACAGTGAACAAACATATAGACTGAAAGTCTACTAACGTACTGAATGTACACTGAACAAACATATAGACTGAAAGTCTACTGAGGTACTGAATGTACAGTGAACAAACATATAGACATGAAGTCTACTGAATTTACTAAGACCAAACACATAGACGAAAGTCGACTGGTGTACTTAGTAGCATATCAATTTTCGGGACGAAAATTCTTTCAACAAGGGGATGATGTGACACCCGGCATTTGTAGGTTAACCCCGTTAACTAAACTCGGTTAATTTTGTTAACTCAGTCAGAAAACTATCATCCATGTCGCATGTCACATGTCGCATAATCACACACAGGAGTTTGTCTGAGTCGTTAGCGACCTAACAACAATAACAAGTGCTATTAATTAAAATAATAAACTTGTTATAAATGTTATGATACATATGGTAGGCAAAATGTTAAGTGCTACATGTTACATGTTATATAAACTAGTGTGATATATATTACATACTACTTGTAACATGTTACACCATAAACTAATGTGATATATATTACACACTACTTGTCACATGTTACATTATGAAATATGGTAATATATGTTACATGCTACATGTCTATATGTATGTTATGTGTAATAAATGGTCAAGAATGATTGTTACATGCATCTTATATTACATGTACATGTTAATTATTAAAATGTACCATGAACTTTAGATTATGTTATGCCTAGTAAACTTGTATTAAAAATGTTACATGATACATGTTATTAAATAAAAGTCTTAATCTAAAGTTTATTATTGATTAATAGTAGTTAAATTGTTGTAAATGAGAGTTAATATGTTTTTAATAAGATTTTGATTACACAACCTTTGATTTGAAAACCTTTTCTCTTCCTTTTTCTCATTCCTTGGCCGAAATCCACACTACACACACACACATCACATTTTACTCTCTAAACAACACTTTCTTTAAAACTCCTCCCTAGACATACATACAATTGATTTTGGTGATTCTTGAATCAAGGTTTTGGAGTCTTCATTGATGAAACAAGAAAGTAAGCATGTTTTTATATGTTTTGTTTACTTTTCTTTGATTTGAGATTGTGGGATGAACGTATCCAAGCACATGAAATCAAAAGAAAAAGAAATACGATAAACTTGACAATCTACATGTTAAAATTGTTTTATTTATTTCTTGATATGAAAACCCTTAAAATCTTTGTAATAAAATATGTATGAACAATAAAAAGATGTGTTTTGATCATATAAAATGGTCCCTTGGTGATTTAGGATCATAGAGATATAAAAATCATGATTTATGTGACTTTTGGTTTGAATCTGCTTGTTGACAGATTATGTGTTTTAGATTTTAGATTGAATAACTTGATGATATGTTGGTGTTTCTGATTGATTTTTGATTCTATGATTAAGTACATTGAATCTAGTTTTAAAAAAGTTAAGAATCATAATTTTTGGACTTTGTTTGTCTATGTTTTATTAATTTACAAATCGGGTTGCAATCCTGATTGAAAGGGGAATTTTCTGAGCTGTGTTATAAATTGCATAACTTGATATTAAAAATAGATATGGGTGTGATTCCAATTCTGGAATGTTATAACTTGAAGTAGGAATCTAACCCAATTTTTCATGCATAAATTGGACAAATATAGAATTTTTGGCAAATATTTGTGTACTGCTGTGTTAAGATAGAGACTGAAATTATGATGTTGTAGAATGTGAATATTCTGTATGTTTGGGTGAATTGGAAAATTATAATAAAAATATATGTTATACCTAATACTTGTAAGAATATGTGTGAATTATATGGTAATTTAATAACAAGTTTTGGTTGGTTGGAAAAATCAGTTTTGATGATTGAAAACTTGTTAAGGATGAGTAACTTATTGGTTAGTAAAAATAATTGTGGTTTGTAATAGAATGATTGTGATAAATTGGATTTTGAATTTATGGGTCAACTTAGAACTATTTGACTAAGTGGTTAGTCTTACTTGTGAAGTGTTGAATGTGGTAGAGGTTAGACTTAGTCATAGGATTGTATGAAAAGTTGCTAAGTGCACATTGCTTGATTGTTGTTAAATTGTGACTAGGAACATCATGTAATCATTCTAAGTCTAGATTATTGGTCAAAAGTCACCAACGGGTCGTCAGTTAACATTTTGGTCAAAGGTCAACATTTTGGTCAACGGTCAACAAAACACAATTTTTAGTCTTCGGTCATCGAGACTTGGACTTTTAGTCAAAGGTCAACAACTTGGACCTTTTAGACAAAAGTCAAACGAAAAGTCAAACTTTGGTCAAAGTCAACAAAAGTCAAACTTTGGTCAAAGTCAACAAAAAGTCAAAATTTGGTCAAACTTCAAATAAACAAGGGAATTTTTTGGATACTAAGGGTTCTAGGAATCGCTTAGCAAATACTTATAGTGATTGTGTGATTTAGGCACTAGAACAACTTTGACTTAAGCAGTTGACTTTCAATTTGAACCGCATTCGAGGTGAGTTTCACTACCCCACTTTTTACTTACTCCTTTTGGGGGGAAAGCATGCAACATACAAACTTTTTGGATAATTGTAGACTTTTTAATACCTCATGGGTACATAGTGCACTTAAACTGAAGTCCCCATGCACATTGGACCGTTAAAAATTGTACATTGGCTCGGTAATGAAAGGTAGTACTACTGGGTTTGACGAACCCCCTCGGGGCTCTCGGTTGAGGGAGTCACCGGGCGTTTCATTTACTAGGAACGCAATATGCACTAGTCTTATATTAGACTCCATGGGTGGCAGACAAACTAACAAGTCAGCCTCGGTCACAATGGAACTCACACTAATGTAACATGATTGCTAGTGTAATTAACTAGCGGTGATTGCTAGTGTAATTAACTAGCGGTATTACTAATGCATACATTATCCATGATTTATTGCTTACAGCGTTTACTTACTAAATAGTTTGTTTAACAAACTTGTTTTTAAACTCAAACCTATGAACTCACCAACCGTTGTGTTGACCCGTTTTAGCATGCCTTTCTCAGGTGTTTAAGATGCACGTGCGAAGTTGAAATGAGTCTAGGATGCAAGGATCCCACTAAGCATTGAATTATGCTGGGAGTCTTTGATGAAATGTTATGTCTGAGCGTCTTGACACGCACTCTGTATTTTTAAGTGTTTTTCATAAATTTTACGCTTCCGCAAATGTAACAACTTTATTGTAAGTGTACTTACCTCATTTATCAGCAATAATATTTAAATACTTTTCATTATAAATTGGTTGTTCGGTATGACACATGGCTAGATCCTGGTATGTCACGCGCCTCACGGTAAAACCCCGTTAGTCGAAAATTGAGGGTGTGTCAGATTGGTATTAGAGCCATTGGTTATAGTGAACTAGGTTTGTTTTCGAAAACCAATCTATAACCGTTTTCAAAGCTTTGTGTCAGTTTTAATACTTACAAACCCAGACATACATTTCATGATGCATGCACTGCATATGTGTACGCGTCGTATTCGCACCGCATTGATTTCTCACTTAGCTTCTATACTCACTTATGACAAGCATATTAATCATGCATTTGAATACACATTTATTCTGTACGTGTGGTACGTAGTATGTTAGTACATAACCACTTAAATCTATAATGCCATACGGGTAAGTCGACATCATCCACAACATTATCCTTGGATAAGGAGCACGCCACTCTTAATGTCACATCGGAACCTTCACCCATTCTCACATCATTGAAGCCGTGGAAATACCGACTTGAATATGGCAACGACATCATCTAGAATGATGAGTCATCTCTGGCCCTTGAACGGGCAACACCAAACGAGTATAACCTCTTCAAGAGTTGGGTATGTCAGAAGTGAGTCTCTTATCTATCTACCATCTTGAGTATCCTAAACCTGCTAGCCATACTCCACTCCAAACTCCAAACTTGATTCTCGGGTGAGACACGCCTCTTTGAGGCAAACCCTGGAAGGCATTTTTCTATAGAAATTAATCGGCATTGAGATGCCATAATTTTCATTCCTGAGCTGCGCTCTCATTTCATTAGTCGATGCTGCTGGAAGAGTAGATTGTGCGCAACTGAAAACGTCTTGTTTTACACTCAAAGTCTATTCTGACCTAAAGGGAAAAAATGCTTACTTCACTTAATTTCTAGCTTATGTCTAAGTCATACTTCGATTGCATGTTTTCTTCGCGAACATGTATTCTTCTACCATCTGTAAAGCTGAAATCTTAGTGTGTTCGACTCGAGTGAATACTCGGATAATCTATTCCCAACCAAAGTTTGGTGTGAAACTCTGAACTAATCTATGTACGATCAACAAAAAGTATTTTTGCTCACCTTTTCATGATTAGTATCATTCGGTACTAGGAAATCCAAACTAAGGGACAACTTGACGCATGGTGGGAGGAATTGGGCTGATCATGTAAACCGAATTATTATTTTGGGTGCACACTTAATAATAATTTATGGTGCATGTGAATCCTGATGAATCCTATAGTGTGGTCATAGTCCGTGAATCTCAAACCTAAGTTTCCATCATTGCTGGAATCTCTCATAACTCGTCCAACACTAGTAGAAATTGTATAATATGTTCTCTAACTGGTAGAAGCAACTAGCCGATTTAAGATGGATCCTCATAAAATTTGATGTTTTAGTTACCAATATGCAAGTTATTTTGGCAAGCTTAAGATATCTTTTCCAAACCTTGTTATGAAAATAATTTGAATTCAAAACCTCTCTAGCGTTTCGTGGCAAGACCTCTAACCCTAGTGTATATGCGAAATTTTAAGAACCTCTTGTAAATCAACACCATATTTGTGCGACCTAGCAAAAAGTTCCCGCTGATATATTTACCCTGACCAATTGTTAACTCCCATTTTAGCTTGAATTTTTTTTCTTTTTCCGACCCTGACAAACTCAATAATAAGACCATTCAATAAGATAATTCCATTTTCTTAAGGACATTGGAAAACATAATTTAAACCATCGAACCTCCACTAGAATGCGATGAATTGGAATACCTTATGCATGGATGGAACCGTAGCCCTACAACAAAACTCTTTGATAAATATCTTCTTTAACACCCCTCTTTGGCCATTCTCAAAAACAATTTTAATCACTCGCTTCATCTTGACCCCGTGAACTAACTACTAGTGTGGTCCTACCTCAACTCTCATGGAAATCAGTAATTTAGTTATGTAACCATTCATAAAGCGTTGAATTTTCCTCTCGACCCATAGCTCTAAAGACACCTCCCTAAGGATTGGGGAATCCCCTATGCAACTTTTCCTAGAAATTTTTGGCCCCGGAGCAATGATCCTTAGTCGTCTGAAGTAACGCCTTGATCGTATGTGAAGGCTGATGGTGTAACTCATCTTATGTGCCTATAGTAACAACGAACAAGTTTTTGATACAAACCTCCAGCACTGGCTCGCCCTAGTTTGAGTCAAACCCCGAATAGCCTAAGTATTATTGAATGCCCTTGTGAAGGAAACTAAATTGATTTCTTCCCATTTGTCTTCAGTACAAGCTCGAACCCGCTAATGCCATCAATTTGCATGAACATAACGAAGTGATAAATACCAAACCTAAACTTCAATAGAAAAACGAGTATGACCTTGACAAGACATATGGTGAAACTTTTCTTCTAGTACACAAACAACAAAGTGATGGACATACTATCCAATAGACGATCAACCTCTGATAATGACTTCGTCTATGACAAACCTTAATTTGAATGAAACCCGAATAACCGTGTCCTCATTATGACTTCTATTTGTTCATAGTAATAAAGTCTAAGCAACAACGTATTTCTATTCTCGGAGTACCTTATACCGCCCGACTGAGGACTAGATAGTTAACGTGAATAAGTTATGTCAGTTGGCATAAGACCATTCATCATCAAAACCCTGCTCAGATCTGTAACTCACGAGAAGCAACGAGTAACCATCAATCAAAGTATTCATATAGATTCATATTGGTCTATCTCAGATGGAAAGCATATACTCATCTTTTATTGCCTAAAGTGGAGAAGAGAAATTTACCAGTTACACTTGACACCAGGAAGATACAGTTTGGTTAGGATTGGTAATGAAAACCACCGAAGATGTGTTATTAGTGTGGTGAGTTAGCTTCGATACACCCTATATATATAAACGCTACGTTTGTGGATGATGGGGACATCACTAACCGACTTTCCTACCTTGAGCATTGTTATATCACTTTAACCAGAATCGGTATTCGCACCAAAGTGGTGGAGACAAGAGCTACCTTACGACCTAGAAACGATCCGCTCATGTTAGGAGAGATATTTTCTAAATATGCCTTGTTCGATGTTGGACTTGAACCACAATGCCTGCTAGAGCGGAGGGCAGGGGAAATCATGTCATTGTGACTGATGATTAGCATTCCTACATAAGATACATTAGATGCCCATCCGACCTAATGACTAAACCTGCTGACTGAGCTAGTTGATGACGTCTTTTCTTTCGATACTTGGAACTAGTTAAGGCCAATATCAATTAAATAACCCATTGGATATGCATTCCGCGTTTGGTTAAACGTCGTTAACGTTGAACAACGTCTCTAATTCTCAGTGATAACGACAAAATCTTAGGCTAAAACCATATCATGTCCTTTGAGGCCAGACAAATACAAACATAAGAAAACGTTTGACTTGTTTCAAATAATCAGAAAACCTCATTGAAGATGGGAGCTATTTTCCATGATCTCCATTATTAATTTATCCCGAACTCCTATCAGATGCAACACCATTTGGGGTAATCATAATTCGTTTGACTAGAAACGCACAATCCTCTGTAATCATGGGTATTAACTATAAAGAGGAAAGAAACGAACCTTTGACCATTCCTTTCAATTTCAAATATGGCAAGTCTTTGATATTTCCCGAATATTCAAAACGATACCTAATTTTGGACTTCATTCAGTCAAAATGATTATAACACCGACTTGTTTGGTTGAAATGACATTTTATCCCTTCCGGAAGGTTAACTCCATTGTTTAGGAGTGGAAGAGCTCGTCCCGTTTCTGAACCTTGATAAAGCATCAATTATTAACGAATGTATTCAACACTCACCTTGATTTTTTTCTTTTCTCTCTTCGATCACTTAAAGTAACTCCTTTGGTTTCTCCAAATCACGTGATCTTAGAAGTGGAGAAATTTTGAGTTTAACCAAATTACTTTGATAGGAATTCTGGTACGAGAAATTTCATCAACACATTGTTTTGGGACACCTATCCTTCGTGTCCACGCCATGAACCTCAAAATTTATGTTGAACACAATCGTTTCACGAAACTTTACTACCTTAAGTATGTTGAGTAACGATCCAATCCGATAAACCATACCTCCCTGATTAAAAGAGCGCTAGCTTCCATAGTTTAAGCATAAGCCAAAGGACTTCTAAATCATAGTTCAATTGGGTACGTAGTATATTTTCTTAATGGTTCCTCATGTGGAATAGAGGAAACTCAACCACCAACAATTGAGATGATGGTCTGCTGACTCTTGTGAGTAACATTTATGACTACCGTAACCTGTTAAAAGATTTCACATTTATCAGTTTCCGAGATCGCAAAAAAAAATAAATTCGCAACAGACCAATATCTGAAATGACACGTATTAGTATTCTTCACTCGATATCCTAACTAGATCGGTAAATGAAACCTTATATACAAATTCATATTTATGAACCACCATCTCCTTGAGCTATAGAAGCGTTATTCGCTAAATCCTTAACATTTGTATCACTTCCGCAATGGTAGCCGTACCTATTACAAAGCTTATCTGGAAATGAGAGTGAACTATTGAGACTCAATTCATTTACTGCTTTTGAAATTTTGCCATTTCTTTACATCAATGAATGCTTATATTATAATGGCTTCCCTAAACTCTTAAAAGTTCGTAGTTGAATGCATCAACTTTTACAAACATTGATCAGATATTTGTATGACAAACCTCTCAGTTTATTTTATCTTAATATCTGTAATCAAGTGAATACTTGAATCTCATTTAGTTCCCAAAAACATTAAAATCGTTAGTCTCAACACTTCCTATTTACTTATACTGTCAAGCGTTCAGACTCTTTCACTATCAAGAAATTATGGTTATAGTTTCCGTATATCAAAATTAAAATTTCGAGTACGAAATTTCTTTCAACAAGGGGATGATGTGACAAATGGAAAATTTTGCTAAAATACGAGTAACACTGCCCAAATATTAATGGCATAAACATATAGACTGAAAGTCTACTAACGTACTGAATGTACAGTGAACAAACATATAGACTGAAAGTCTACTAACGTACTGAATGTACACTGAACAAACATATAGACTGAAAGTCTACTGAGGTACTGAATGTACAGTGAACAAACATATAGACATGAAGTCTACTGAATTTACTAAGACCAAACACATAGACGAAAGTCGACTGGTGTACTTAGTAGCATATCAATTTTCGGGACGAAAATTCTTTCAATAAGGGGATGATGTGACACCCGGCATTTGTAGGTTAACCCCGTTAACTAAACTCGGTTAATTTTGTTAACTCAGTCAGAAAACTATCATCCATGTCGCATGTCACATTTCACATAATCACACACAGGAGTTTGTCTGAGTCGTTGGCGACCTAACAACGATAACAAGTGCTATTAATTAAAATAATAAACTTGTTATAAATGTTATGATACATATGGTAGGCAAAATGTTAAGTGCTACATGTTACGTGTTTATAAACTAGTGTGATATATATTACATACTACTTGTAACATGTTACACCATAAACTAATGTGATATATATTACACACTACTTGTCACATGTTACATTATGAAATATGGTAATATATGTTACATGCTACATGTCTATATGTATGTTATGTGTAATAAATGGTCAAGAATGATTGTTACATGCATCTTATATTACATGTACATGTTAATTATTAAAATGTACCATGAACTTTAGATTATGTTATGCCTAGTAAACTTGTATTAAAAATGTTACATGATACATGTTATTAAATAAAAGTCTTAATCTAAAGTTTATTATTGATTAATAGTAGTTAAATTGTTGTAAATGAGAGTTAATATGTTTTTAATAAGATTTTGATTACACAACCTTTGATTTGAAAACCTTTTCTCTTCCTTTTTCTCATTCCTTGGCCGAAATCCACACTACACACACACACATCACATTTTACTCTCTAAACAACACTTTCTTTAAAACTCCTCCCTAGACATAAATACAATTGATTTTGGTGATTCTTAAATCAAGGTTTTGGAGTCTTCATTGATGAAACAAGAAAGTAAGCATGTTTTTATATGTTTTGTTTACTTTTGTTTGATTTGAGATTGTGGGATGAACGTATCCAAGCACATGAAATCATAAGAAAACGAAATACGATAAACTTGACAATCTACATGTTAAAATTGTTTTATTTATTTCTTGATATGAAAACCCTTAAAATCTTTGTAATAAAATATGTATGAACAATAAAAAGATGTGTTTTGATCATATAAAATGGTCCCTTGGTGATTTAGGATCATAGAGATATAAAAATCATGATTTATGTGACTTTTGGTTTGAATCTGCTTGTTGACAGATTCTGTGTTTTAGATTTTAGATTGAATAACTTGATGATATGTTGGTGTTTCTGATTGATTTTTGATTCTATGATTAAGTACATTGAATCTAGTTTTAAAAAAGTTAAGAATCATAATTTTTGGACTTTGTTTGTCTATGTTATATTAATTTACAAAATCGGGTTGCAATCCTGATTGAAAGGGGAATTTTCTGAGCTGTGTTATAAATTGCATAACTTGATATTAAAAATAGATATGGGTGTGATTCCAATTCTGGAATGTTATAACTTGAAGTAGGAATCTAACCCAATTTTTCATGCATAAATTGGACAAATATAGAATTTTTGGCAATTATTTGTGTACTGCTGTGTTAAGATAGAGACTGAAATTAGGATGTTGTAGAATGTGAATATTCTGTATGTTTGGGTGAATTGGAAAATTATAATAAAAATATATGTTATACCTAATACTTGTAAGAATATGTGTGAATTATATGGTAATTTAATAACAAGTTTTGGTTGGTTGGAAAAATCAGTTTTGATGATTGAAAACTTGTTAAGGATGAGTAACTTATTGGTTAGTAAAAATAATTGTGGTTTGTAATAGAATGATTGTGATAAATTGGATTTTGAATTTATGGGTCAACTTAGAACTATTTGACTAAGTGGTTAGTCTTACTTGTGAAGTGTTGAATGTGGTAGAGGTTAGACTTAGTCATAGGATTGTATGAAAAGTTGCTAAGTGCACATTGCTTGATTGTTGTTAAATTGTGACTAGGAATATCATGTAATCATTCTAAGTCTAGATTATTGGTCAAAAGTCACCAACGGGTCGTCAGTTAACATTTTGGTCAAAGGTCAACATTTTGATCAAGGGTTAACAAAACACAATTTTTAGTCTTCGGTCATCGAGACTTGGACTTTTAGTCAAAGGTCAACAACTTGGACCTTTTGGACAAAAGTCAAACGAAAAGTCAAACTTTGGTCAAAGTCAACAAAAGTCAAACTTTGGTCAAAGTCAACAAAAAGTCAAAATTTGGTCAAACTTCAAATAAACAAGGGAATTTTTTGGATACTAAGGGTTCTAGGAATCGCTTAGCAAATACTTATAGTGATTGTGTGATTTAGGCACTAGAACAACTTTGACTTAAGCAGTTGACTTTCAATTTGAACCGCATTCGAGGTGAGTTTCACTACCCCACTTTTTACTTACTCCTTTTGGGGGGAAAGCTTGCAACATACAAACTTTTTGGATAATTGTAGACTTTTTAATACCTCATGGGTACATAGTGCACTTAAACTGAAGTCCCCATGCACATTGGACCGTTAAAAATTGTACATTGGCTCGGTAATGAAAGGTAGTACTACTGGGTTTGACGAACCCCCTCGGGGCTCTCGGTTGAGGGAGTCACCGGGCGTTTCATTTACTAGGAACGCAATATGCACTAGTCTTATATTAGACTCCATGGGTGGCAGACAAACTAACAAGTCAGCCTCGGTCACAATGGAACTCACACTAATGTAACATGATTGCTAGTGTAATTAACTAGCGGTGATTGCTAGTGTAATTAACTAGCGGTATTACTAATGCATACATTATCCATGATTTATTGCTTACAGCGTTTACTTACTAAATGGTTTGTTTAACAAACTTGTTTTTAAACTCAAACCTATGAACTCACCAACCGTTGTGTTGACCCGTTTTAGCATGCCTTTCTCAGGTGTTTAAGGTGCACGTGCGAAGTTGAAATGAGTCTAGGATGCAAGGATCCCACTAAGCGTCGAATTATGCTGGGAGTCTTTGATGAAATGTTATGTCTGGGCGTCTTGACACGCACTCTTGGTTTTTAAGTGTTTTTCATAAATTATACGCTTCCGCAAATGTAACAACTTTATTGTAAATGTACTTACCTCATTTATTATCAGCAATAATATTTAAATACTTTTAATTATAAATTGGTTGTTCGGTATGACACATGGCTAGAACCTGGTATGTCACGCGCCTCACGCTAAAACCCCGTTAGTCGAAAATTGAGGGTGTGACACTCCAGCCATATGGATATACTGATAGACCTGCAATATTATCCTGAAAATAATTTTAGAAATTCTAGCGACAAGGCCTAAACAAACTGGTGACAAGGCCTATTTAAACTAGCAACAAGACCTAAACTGGCGACAAGGCCTAAACTGGCGACAAGGTCCTTAGAAGAAGTGAAAACCCCTTAAACCTTAGGAATAAACTGGCGATAAGGACCTTTAGAAGAGGTGAAAACCCCTTAAACCTTAGGAATGGTACGTCTACCATTTACTTGGGATTCAAACCAATAGCTGAGGATAACGATGTAACAAGTCACTATATTTCATGTGCTGGTCCCGTCTCTCAAACTCCGGCTGAATAATCGTGCGCTACAGGAGACCTTAAGAAGAGGTGAAAACCCCTTAAACCTTAGGATTCAAACCAATAACCGAGGATAACGAGGTAACAAGTCACTATATTTCATGTGCTGGCCCTGTCTCTCAAACTACGGCTGAATAATCGTGCGCTACAGGCGATCTTAAGAAGAGGTGAAAACCCCTTAAACCTTAGAAGGCATGGAATAATACCTTAACTGGCGATAAGGCCCTCATATACTGGCGACAAGGCCAAAAATATACTGGCGACAAGGCCCAAATGTACTTCATTTCACGTGGGGATACCACATGTCTTCATGCTACAAAACAGTCAACTCTAAGTGAGGGGTGGGTGTTAGCCTTGCTAATACCCCTCTGATGCTTAAGTCAGTATCATGATAAAGGAATAATAATATTGAAAAAGGAATAAAAATGTAAATTCGAATACATACCTTAGTTGTTTAACATTACTATTACATTCCTCAGGATAGCAAATATCTTCGGGATAGAAATCTTACATAAAATATCTTTTGAGGTGGATAGCATTCCAGGCCCTTGGTAATAAGTCACCATACAAAGTAGACAATCTATATGCCCCCTTTCCTGCTTCTGACTCAATCAAGTAAGGACCTTCCCATTTTGGTGCAAGCTTTCCATCCGAAGGATTTGTAGCATTCTGAAAAGCTTTTCGGAGAACCAAATCCCCTTCTTGAAATCTACAAACCCTGATATTCTTGTTGTAGGACTTTGCTATTTTCTAGCTGATAAGAGGCCATTCTGATCTTTGCTAAATCCCTGAGTTCTTCTACTGCATCTAGATCTTCAAGTAGACTTTGAGCGTTATCTTCGGGATTTTGATGACTGACTCTAGCTGTAGGGATAACCATCTCTGTCGGGATAACCGCTTCAGCTCCAAATACCAATGAGAAAGGAGTCTGATCAATAGCATTCTTTGAAGTGGCCCTATTTGCTTAAAGAACAAAAGATAGTTCTTCGGCCCACTTTCCTTTCTTAGACCCCAACTTTTACTTCAGGTTATTGATAATGATTTTGTTGCTTGATTCGGCATGTCCGTTAGCCTGGGGATGGACAGGTGTTGAAGTGATCATTTTGATTCCCCAACTGGCACAGAAGTTGGTGGTTCTCTTGCCGATGAACTGCGAGCCATTGTCACATACTATCACTGCTTGAATTCCGAATCTTGTCAGAATATTGCGCTTGATGAATGAGATAACTTCTTTCTCTCTGACTTGAACAAAAGATTCAGCCTCAATCCACTTCGATAAATAATCTGTCATAGCCAGTGTAAAGACTTTTCCTCCTGGAGCTCTTGGTAGTTCCCCACAATATCCATACCCCACTTCATGAAATGCCAAGGGGATATAATAGGATACAAGGGTTCCGCTGGCTCGTGCAAAATGTTGCTATGTCTCTGGCATGCATCACATTTATGGGAATAACTCATAGCATCTTTCTTCATCGTTGTCCAAAAGTATCCGGTCCTCGAGATTTTTGAGAATAGTGCTATGCCCCCAGTGTGATTCCCACAATCTCCTTCATGGATATCCTGAAGAACTTCTTGAGCTTCTGTCTTCTCCAAGCACCTAAGATATGGTCCTGCAAGAGATTTTTTGTATAATATATCATTCAATATAGTATATGAGATTACCTTTGTGTGAAAAGCCCTTGGGTTTTCATCCTTGGGGATAACTCCATCCTGAATATATCTCTTGATCGGGATAATCCAAGAATTTTCATTATCCTCAGGATTCTTGACTCTCATATCTTCATCATCTTCTGATATTTCATTGACACCTTGCTCTTCTATTGCTGGGCTCAGGATGTGTATGATGGGAATCTTGACACCTTCCGGTATTCTGAAGGATGAAGCTAAGTATGCTAGGGCATCTGCTTCAACATTCTCTTCTCTAGGTACCTGTGAAATATCAAACATTTTGAAACATTTTGCTAGTTTTTTTACTAGCTCTAGATATTTCATTAATTTTTCTCCTCTAACAATATATGAACCATTAAAATGATTAGTTAATAATAATGAATCAACATGTAATTGAATAAACCTGATTTTCATGTCGATTGCTAGTTGTAATCCTGCTATCAAAGCTTCATATTCTGCCTGATTATTTGTGGCTTGAAATCCACAGGATATGGATTGAGGTATAATGTCCCCCTGTGGCGATTTCAGTAGAATCCTGAGACCTGTTCCTCTAACATTTGAAGAACCATCAGTGTATAGAGTCCACTTATCTTTGGTTTCTTCAAGTTGTTGGACTTCCAAGTCTGCCTTTTCTTTAAGTTCACCGGTGAAATCAGCCACAAAATATGCTAATTCCTGGGATTTGATGGCAGTCCTAGGTTCATATGTTATATCATATGCACTTAGCTTCACAACCCATTTTGCCATTCTATCTGACATTTCTGGTTTTCTCAAAACAGACTTAATAGGGTAATTAGTTTTAACACATATAGTGTGACTTTCAAAATAGTGTCTAAGTTTAGTAGATGCCATAATAAGTGCTAAAATTAATTTCTCAAGATAAGAATACCTATTTTCTGCATCCAAGAAACTTTTACTTACATAATAGATGAGATGTTGTTGACCTTCGAGATCCTTGGCTAAAACTACACTTACAGCATTATTTGATACAGCTAGATATAGAGATAGAGGTTCACCTTCCTCGGGTTTTACCAGTAGAGGAGCAGAAGAAAGATAAGCTTTTAAGGATGTTAAAGCTTCCTCATGCTTATTGGTCCACTCGAACTTCTTGTTTTTCCTCAGGATATCATAAAATTCCTTACACTTTTCTGAGGATTTGGATATGAACCTGTTTAGCGCCGCTATCCTGTCAGTTAGCCTTTGAACATGCTTGACTGATGCTGGGGATTTCAGATTCAGGATAGCTTGTATCTGCTCTGGACTCGCTTCTATCCCTCTTTTGGTGACCATGTATCCCAAGAATTTGCCAACCTTTACTCCGAAATGGCATTTTGAAGGATTCAGCTTCTTGTTATATTTGTCGAGGATATCAAATACGGTCTTGAGATCTTGGAAGTGATCCTCATCTTTCTTGGACTTCACCACCATATCATCAATATAGACCTCCATCGTGTCCCCCAATTGCTCTTTGAACATCATGTTAACTAACCTCTGATAGGTCGCACCTGCATTTCTAAGTCCAAATGGCATAGCAATATAACAATAAAAACCTGCGGGAGTCATGAAGGCTGTATCTTCTTGATCTGAGGGCTCCATCTGGATTTGTTGAAATCCTGAGGATGCATCCATAAATGTCAGCATCTCATGGCCGGCAGTAGCATCCACCATTGAATCGATGTGTGGTAGAGGGAATGGATCTTTAGGACAAGCCTTATTCAAGTCTGTGAAATCCACACAAACTCTCAATTTCCATTCTTTTTTTCTTTCAACTTCTTCCTGGATAATTGTGTTTCTCTCATGTGCAAACTTTCTTCTCTTTTTATGCATTGGCCTGAAAGAATTATCAATTCCAAGTTTATGTGTTATAATATCTTTGGAAATACCTGTCATATCTTCATGTTTCCATGCAAATGTTGACAGTCTCGACTTGAGGAAATCGAGCAATTTTGACTCAATATTCTCAGGAATGCTTGTTCCCATCAGCACCTTGACTTCAGGATCCTAGGGATAAAGAAGTAATTCTTTAATTTCTTGTTCCCTGGCCTCCATTACTTCTCGTGCTGGCTTTTGTAATTGCTACGCCAGCTGGGGTTTGGCAGTATATTTCCTAGAAGAGGTGTAGCAATTCTTTGCATCTTGTTGATCGCTGATGATTTTGATAACTCCCCACGGACTTGGGAGTTTCACACATTGGTGATAGGTGGAGGGGACCGCTTTCATGTCGTGTATCCAGGGCCTGTGTAATATAATATTGCAAGAAGACAAACAGTCAATAACACAAAATTTTTGTATTTTATTTACCCCTTCGACATATACTAGGAGTTTTATTTTCTCAACAGTGCTCTTAGTCTCCCCGCTGAATCCAGCCAATACTGAGGAACTGGGAACGATCTCATTCTCAGGAATATTCATTTTTCTAAGCACATCTAATTGAATAACGTTGACAGAGCTTTCACCATCTACGAGGATCCTGCGCACATAATGGTTAGCTACATATAATGTTATTACCAAACTATCATGGTGAGGATCCTGAATGTTAATTATATCACTTTCATCGAAGGTCATGGTCTTTGTTTGAGTTAGAACGGATGTCTTTGTGGGTCTGTCAGCCACTTCTAACTTCCTCTGATCAGCATTTCTTTTTGCAGCAGAATATGAGGTTCCGCAGATTTCGGATCCTCCGGATATGAACATGATTGTTTTTGCATCCGTTGGTGGAGGAGTTGGCTTTTCTGGATATTCTCAGGATTTTGTTCCTTTCCCTTCTTCCGGCCAAGTAGCTCTTTCAAATGGCCTTTGCTGAGAAGATAGCTAATATCCCTTCTGAGTGCGATGCAATCATCAGTCAAGTGCCCAAAGTCTTCGTGGAAGGCACAACACTTCGATTTGTCTCCTTGTCTTTCCGTTTTCTTTGGCCACCTGGCTGTTTCACCTAAATCTTGCATGGCACACATTAATCCACCAATATCAACAGAAAAACAATATTCAGAAACTTTAGGATATTCTTTATCATCCTCATCATCTACTGCATTGATCCTGGGGTTATCAGGCTTGTAGTAAGGCTTTGACCGATATGATTTTCCTGGGGATTCGGCTTTTTTGTTCGTCTGATCGTACTTCGGGATACCGATCTTATAGTTTTTCTTATCATCTTCTAGCCTGATATACCTCAGAGCTCTGCTTCTTGCTTCGTCTAATGACCTGCATGGAGTCATAACAAGATCATCATAGAAAGAGGAGCCTTTTTCTAACCCCAATTTAAGAGCTTCCAATGCCGAAGCCGTGTTTAGATTTGGAATTTCTAGTGACTCGTTGCTAAACCTGGTAATAAAATCTCTCAAGGATTCCCCGGGATTCTGGGTAATCCTGTAAAGATCACCTGTCATTTTATCAAATGTTCGACTGCAAGAAAACTGGTTATTGAACAAGTTAATTAAATGTGAAAAAGAAGTGATAGTGTTAGGAGGAATACTCAGTAGCCATTTCATGGATGCTCCGGTCAAAGTAGACCCAAATCCCTTGCAAAGACATGCTTCCTTGATTTCCATAGGGATTGGGTTGATTTCCATACGCTCTCTATACTGTGCGACGTGTTCCTCGGGATCCGCTGAACCATCTTACAGTTTCATATTTGGGGTTTGAAACCGTTTTGGAATTTGTACGTCACCAATTGATGGCACAAATCGGGATATTCTGTGATTATCAGTGGGAACTTCAGCTATGGGACGGGTAACACCAGGAACATTTGATATCATGTCCTTAAGCTTCTGTAATTCTCGGGCTGAACTTGAACTTATGCCTGCATCCTGCAAAAATCCTTGATTAGCATTAAAAGGAATTGTATTGAAAGCGTTACCCTGATTGATATTCTGAGGAACGGTTTGGGTGTTGTAGCTAGTATTCCCAAACATAGTATTTGC
Source organism: Bidens hawaiensis (assembly GCF_021521415.1). Classification (NCBI taxonomy): domain Eukaryota; kingdom Viridiplantae; phylum Streptophyta; class Magnoliopsida; order Asterales; family Asteraceae; genus Bidens; species Bidens hawaiensis. The sequence continues at coordinate 213,643 of NW_027491907.1, forward strand.
TGGAGTGAGAAGTGGAGTGGCCGAAGTGTTAGCCTGCGTCGGGATGAAGTCTCCCTGGTGCATCTCAGAGGACCCTGCAAATTGCTGAGTCTGAGCAAATGGCTGTTGAGGGTTGAAGGATCCTGATGGAGGCACTCCTGTGAATCCTGCCTGTTGCGAAAATCCTGAGGATACCACCTGCTGATAAGGACCTGAGGATCCTCCCTGCTGCGACAATCCTGAGGATAACGCCTGCTGATAAGGACCTGAGGATCCTCCCTGCTGCGACAATCCTGAGGATAACGCCTGCTGATAAGGACCTAAGAATCCTCCCCGCTGCGACAATCCTGAGGATAACGCCTGCTGATAAGGAACTGAGAATCCTCCCTGCTGCGACAATCCTGAGGATTCTGTACGTTGAAACGGCCCAACAAAGGATGCATGCAAGTATCCTTGGGATCCAGATGAATTCAATCCCACAGACCCTGAGTGCTGGAAGAGAGAGGATTCAGGGTTGTAGGCCGTGCTTGACTCCGGACGCACCAATCCTGAGGATCCTGGAGGAGTGAAATCCAGAGATCTCGGGATTAATGGCGTAAATTCTTCCGCCGGCTTCTTGGATTTTCTGATATCTTCCAGTTCCTTCACCAGCATCTGGTTGGTCTTGTTCTGGCGATCCATCTGTTCCTGTAACCGCTTATAAATAGACAAAAGTTCATTATTAGATACCATAACGGGAAAAGACGGTCTTGATCCCGAAAATACTGGAGTAGCCGTTTTCTTCTGAATGTTGTCAGGTTTCTTCGGGATACCACCAGCAGGAGGAGGAGGCATAGAAGGCCTCACAGAGGAATCCGAAGCCGCGGCAGAAGAAGAAACAATTTTCGTTTGGGTAGACATGTTGTGGATATTGAGAGTAAGGTTTAGTTTGAGATTTGATAATGATCAAAGCACCGTTTGTCCAACGGATGGCGCCAAATTGTTTCGGTCAAAAATTAGCAAAGCAAATTTTGATCAAATTAGTGCGTGAGGTGGAGTTCTTGATGATAAAAAGATTGAACACAACGATGTGATTACGAGGGAAAAAACCCTTGATTATGATAATCTTACTTCGGTCAAAAATTAACAACGTAATCTTTGGTCGAATTGCTTCGGTCAAAGATTAAGAACGTAATCTTTGGTCGGATTGGTACGTGAGTATGATAATCTCCGGCACAAAAAACCCCCGGACGGTGAAAACTATCACCGTCAACTTTATTAATCACCAAAAAGGTGATTACAAGTGGTGGAGCTGATAGAATAACGAGTGCTTAAGTGTTTACAGTGATTGCTAGTAGCTAAGTCGTGAGAGGGTGTCTTCTAAACGTATCTATCAGCTCGTTTAAATAAGAAAAAGTTACAACAGATATTCCGAGAAATCCGGAAACCCTAGACTAAGTCTTCCACTTATCCCTTGCTGTCCACGTTTAATTTGACGAAGTCTAAGCACTAGCCGTTGCAAACCCACGTTCATATTAGCAAATTAAACACGTGGTCTTATCTGCAAAACAAATAGAACAATAAAGGACAGTTGGATATCCCGAAGTATAATCCTCAGAATACTTGTGTCGGCAGGATAGGCTGAAATCCCTAACTAACTCTCCGAGTATCCCAGAACTGAAAGAGTCTTCCAATATAGCCGTCGGGGACTCTTCTTTTGAGTTTATCCACGTTCTTCAATGTTCATCCCACGTCTTTGACCGATTCTTTTGGGAGTTACTCATCAAACGTGGTCCCACATATGTTAATATTAACTATAAGTATGAGATTTCAGCATAACAGTCAATATTTAACCATTAACCATTACTTGGCCTTTAATGCCAGCGGTTATAACTCATCCACACGTTTTATGTAACCACCAACCGTGTATTTCGCATGGATTAAATCAACAATTAATATCTGCAATTATAAATCAACACCAAGAGAGAAATATCTATTTATTAGCATTAATACTCAGGATACTAAACTTATCTGAGAATCCTGAACATATTCGGGATCCCGAGCATATTTAGGATCCTAAGCTGATCGAGGATCCTGAGTTGACCATAGATCCGACTATTAAATTTGGACCCTAACAGTACCACAAATATATATGTTTAAAAATGAAAGTTATATACAACAACTAAACCAACGTCTTCATTCCGAACCAATGTCTTCAACTCTTCATACATTCAACCCGAACCGAGGTCTTCACCCGAACCGTAGAAATTTCCTAACAAAACACAGTTACATTAATAAATGGGTTCGACCCGTGAAACCGTCCCGCAAAACCCATGAACCCCATCTGTGAAACCGTCCCGAGAAACATAGTTACATTAATAAAATGAAGCTTAAAAACTATATCAAAACCCGCAAACCCGTTATATAATGTTCCCACCCCGTGTAGAGCCGGAACCAGCCCTTTATTAGCAGTCCGATTTACATGTACGACATTTGCCCTTTTAAGATTCTGGTCCAGTCCGCTTATATATATGCATTATTATATATTTTTTATACAACATACACATATATATACATATATTTACACTACATACTCGTATATAAGCGAGTTTTTAGTTGGCCCGTTATATATAAAGAAACATTGAATGGTTGAATTTGAGCTAACCTTGAGACGCTTTTACAGAGTTCAAGTCCGGGCCTCAAACATCTATGTACATAGTAGAGCTACAGAGATCTAGTAGGAAAAAAATATAACACTTTCTGTTGAATAAAAAGGCTACATATAGCCCGCACACATGATCCAATCGATGTAGCATAAGCATTTGTTATGTAACTATTAGCTGCATGTTCAAGGCCTAATGTATGAAGTACTAATAAAATGATAGTAGTAGTAATGTTACCAAGCAGTTTTTAATCAAAAGCATAACGAGTTCTTATACAAATTCTTGACAGTAGAAGGTTGCGGTTTGACTTGAACAATGAAAACATAGTGTTTTCTTTTATAAGTACATGCCTCTTAACCTATCGTTGCCTACGGTTCATAGGAGGCGATCTGGCCCGGTGTTTGGGCCAATCATCTTTGCTTCACAGTTGGCTATGAATCGCCCAAAAAGTGTCTATTGTGTTTTCAGATTATACCTGCAATTCATGAGACGCGTATAGCATGTTGTACCATTTAGCTATTTCCATGGTTTAACTCAACTGAAATAAATGACCTGCACATTGTTAAATATTTAATTACTATGTGTTGTACATTGATGTAAAAACAATAGATCAATAACACACAACAAATATTAACATATACATAAACCAAACATACTACAACAGTCCTCCTATTAGATAGAACCATCGAGCATACATATTGAACCAAAACATATCGCTAGAAATACATAATGGCTCAAAACACATAAACATACACCAATATACATAACCGATGTAATAAATATCGAACCTAAAAGCTGAAAAACTTTTTTCATATTTGATGCCTATGAACTGATTTATATATTCTAGCCCAGGATAAGAAACTGCAAAATTTTTATACCCCTATCAAATTAGGTCAACAGTTGAACAAAAAGGAGGTCTACATTAACAAAAACTATCGTGTAATAATAAACGAAGACAACAAACAATAATAAACAGAATGTAATTACTTGATTAGTTTGTTCATCAGTTTCGGAATTTGAAGACCTGATATATGTATCCAATGTTTCCGTTTGCACCTATGAGCAAAATAATATTTATCTTAATTATTAGAACCAACAGTTTCTAACACAAATATTTGCTGATTAATATTAATCTTAATTACAAAAGCAAGATTCAACCAAATTGAACATCAATTAGCATAAGTTGAACAACAATTAGTCGTTCGAGTGATAAACCCTAGCTTCTAAGCCTAGTCGTTTGAACCATAGTCAAACCCTAGAGGTTGGGAAACAAAAATTATACCTGGTTCTGGCAGAAATTAAGCGAGGACGATGGTGGGATGCCAGAAGAGTAGGAGAAAGAAGGAACATGTGTGCTTTGGAGGGGTGGATAATTAGGCCGAGATTAGATGATGAGATTCAACAGATCAACGATGGAAGGCGATGGTGATGAGGAGAAGGAAAGAGCGTGGGTAAGAGCCTAAATGAATCGCTCAGATGTATAATTTTATCAAACCAAACACTCTGGGCTCTTAACGAATTAGACATGTCTCTCTGAATGGTTTCATCCAGACCTCACCCAAACAACCCCTTAGCTAATAAGTAATATGACCACAGTCATAGATACGGTCGAGTGACAAGTATCTTTCGGTAATTTGTAAGCAGGCAGGTGTAAAAACATCTTAATGTTGTAACTGTAAAATGTGTCATTTACAAATGAATGTACTCACCAGTATTTCTTGCTGATCAAATATCTTAAACATGTTTCAGGTGACTTGTTAGAGACAAAGGAATGATGCCTGCGAGCTTCCAACTTAAATAAGTGGCTTGTCACCAAAAAGAAACGTGTTTTGTAAATTAAGGTTTATCCCTATAAAGTTTATGTTTGTATCAAAATGCGTTAAATTCCCAGTTTATAATAATAATAATACAAATGGTGTTTTATAACTCTAATCATTTTTCCTAACTACGGTTCTGATGAAATATTCCGTTGCAAAATAATTTAATAAACACCGATACCACCAATCAATGTTCACGGCTTTCCTCTCAGGGTATAAGGGTCGGGTGCTGTGACAGGCGGTGTAGATGCAAATTTCGATTTTGGTTCAGTGTGAAATACGTTTGGCACCTCAATTTTATTTTGGTATTTGGATGCCAGTTTGTAATTTAATTATATATTCCTTCTTATTCAGGTTCTGTTTGGTAACCAATTCTCAATTTCGTTTTAACACATGATGCGACTCTTCTTCTTTAGATTTCAATTTAATGTTTTATAACTGTTTTGTTAAAATAATCTTTTATATGATAAACTCATAAAAGCAATCACCACATCTAAAGTGCCATGATAATAGCTTGAACACGGGTTAGTTGGAAGATCTTTTTATTGTTTATTAACATGTTGCCTTATCATTCATGCTTTTTATGTTAGTTTTTTAAACATGGATTAGTTGAAAAATATTTTTTCCTAATGATATACTTTTTTTCCAAAATTTTAGCTTATATTTTCAAAGAATTGTAGCTTTGTGTTTTTTAGAAATTTTTGCAAATATTTTTACTGAGTTTTTGCAGATTTTGCGGATTTTTTGTGAAATTTTGATTCCTTAAATGAATAAAATAGATTAAACCTTTTTTTTCCTTAATTTTGTGTTCTTTAATTATGTTTTTGTTAAAAAATAAATAAAAGAAGAAGAATAATTTAGGTAGAAATAAAGAGGAGAGAGAAAAGTACCTAAATAAGTAAATATGTTTAAAGTACACCAAATTGGTAAATAATTTTTGTATCTGCATCTATTTGAGATAAAACTCATGATAACATAAATGTACGTGTTGCTAATCTACCTTCTCGTTTCTCTTTCTTCTTAATACACATATATGAAACTCCTCTGTAACTTTTCTATGTCGTCGGAAAAAATAGAGTCTTCCAATAATACTATAACATTGTTGTTCTTCCATTCAATCCTGCTACCATATTAAACATATTTTGAGGTTCAAAGCATATAAGACGACCAAGTTGTAGCATACCTCTATTGGTACAGTTTGGCCGACCGAAGAGTCAACGGACCCTCTTGTAGTTCCGCCAAACGTAAAACCCTAAAAAACACAGGAGACGTCCTTGAAACTCATTTTTGACTGTCCCCAAAGGCCCATAATCGTTTGCTGGTTGTCCCCATTTAACGGGTTCGATCGGGAAACATTTCTTCGGCGTTTCCATCCACTAGTCATCCCAAGGACGGGGAATCAACCCTAGTCCGCGTTTCGGTGCGTCAGAGACTAAAACACCCCCATAGAATCATATGCTTGACATGACTCTGTTCCCATCTTGCACATCTCCCCTTTCAATTCAAAATCTCGAATCCTCTGTCGGATCCACGTGATATCCTACTGTATTTCAAGATTGTGGACTCGTTTTCGGAGCCATCATGCTCCCCCTCTTAGAAAAAACTCGTCATCGAGTGTTGCCTCTGAACCAAAGCCACCCAAGTCAAATAGAACATCAACCCAAATTCGATTTATTGTAATCATCACAACCTGACTACCGAGTTCAAATTTAAGTGTCATTTCCTTCAATTCTTGACTGGTACCACCCGGTTCGTAAGGAACAATAAACTGCTGCTTATTCCTTATTGATTTGACTATCTCAAATGATCTGCTCCAATTAGATAGCCATGAAATTGTAAACTATGACCCTACTTGCATTTTTTCGAAGCACTGCCGGTTAACTTTACCACTTCTTTTATGTGACTAGGAACAAAAATTTTGAAATAAATCCATATTCCACATATTGGCTTCAAACCCATGAATTCCACACATATTTCCACCAACATAATAATTTTCAAAATATGCATCGGATAACAATTATTATCACACAAAAATTATAAAGGTGGTCCTTTATGTATATATCAAATTTCAGTGATCGCCCATTATTTTTATAATAAATATGATTTGTATTTTATGTTTCCAAATGCTACACAGTTTGTCATTTAACCCTAACTTGGTTATATATTCTCTTTAAGTTAGGCCATATGTATTGCACATGAGGACACATTGGTCAATTTCCTTTTTAATTAAAAATATTTAACTAAATAAAACCAAACCACCGTGCCCTTTCTCCAATGTTTTAAAAACCAGTATTTTACTTGTACCGAATTGGGTTAAAAAATGGTACAACCGGTTGAACCGGGATATACCGGGAGGTTCAACCGGTTGAATAATTTACCTTATAATTTTTCTATAAATGTAACTTTAATCCAAAAATAACAAAAAACTAAATGATTTCATAACAAAAAATAATTCAAAATTTAATCCATACAAAAAATATAATGCAAAAGCAATCAATTTTAAAAAATAATCCTAAAGTTTACACGTTTAAATGTTAATTTTTGAGTTAAAAGTTATTTTGAAAAAATATGGGCTGCAAATACCAAAAAATTCTCGGACTTAAAACCGGTTTGCCGGTAAAAACTGGTATTTTAGACAAAAACCGCTGGTACGATGTTCTAGCAAACCGGCAAAAAATATCGGACTGAAAATACCGGCCTGCTCTACGAAATCCGATTTAACCGGTTCAACCGGCCGGTTTGAACCGGTTTTTAAAACACTGCCTTTCTCTCTCTAAACTCTCTCTTCCCTCTCCCAACCACCATCACCTCAATTACATCTAAGCCCCAACCAATCATCGCCCTCTCTCTCTAAGATCCAATCTACAAACACTTATTAGGTACAATGTATCTCACATCCAAGAGCTGTCATGGAAATGAAACTAGGCAAATTAATGAAGCTCTACATCAATTCATCACTGTTTGAATTTTTCCGATGACCTAATTTTGCCTCTGAATCAACCGATCACAACCCTAATTTGATCGGTTCTCGAAGTAAATGAAATTTTGGGATGGAAACGACGTACTTACGTCATCGTCTTAATATCCCGTTCACCCACCCTATAAACCTCCACCACCCCTTGCCTCTTGATACTTGTTGTTGGGCTATACACTTCTTTGAGTTTCCGTCGTGCAAGTTTTTTTAAGTAGGCAGGAGTGTTCATCTTGGATTGTACATGAACAATTTTTTCTGCTAACCCTAAACGTGGGGATCGAGGTGCTAGTTGTTGGTGGTTGATGGCGGTGGCCAGCCATCAGTGGCGACCCTGCATTTTTAGAGGCGTAAAGCGGATTATAATATATGGGGTTTTTTTCCCAAAAATAAAATAATACTTTTTTCTTTTACAAACCTAATACATCGGCCAACTAATGAACTTAGTGGATTCAACTAAGGAAAAAGTAAACCAAAAATGATCTAAGCAAAATCAAGCATATTCGGACAAAAAACAAGCATAACTTTAGCAACAACATAAACAAATGAAATGAAACCTTAAATCATGAAAATGAAGATTGAAAGATATAAGAAAAAAAAAAAAACTTTTAAAACCTTGACTCATAAATGTCTAACGATAGTGAGCTGTGAGGGTGGATAGACTTTGAAACTCTAGGTGTTTCTCGTCTCGTCTCTTAAAATCAAACTAAGTGATGTATATAATAAAAATTAATGCAATATTTTTAAATAGAAATAATCAAAACAATTAACAAATAAAGTCTCTTTTCTAAATATATATGAACAAGTAATTCATAAAAGTAATATTACCTTCATGGATTGTATATATTGTCTTTTTTGCTGCTTTATTAGAGAATAATTTATCAATAAAATATACAGAGAACACAAGATTTTAAATCTGGTCTAGAAAGGCATGTGAACTATTAGAAATTAGACAATTAAGAATATTACAAGGTATTTTTGGAAGTAAATTAAATAAAAGAACTAGGAAAAGGAAATTTACTAGAAACCAGTAGGATTTGAACCTATGTTTACGTGGGAAAAAATGGCACACGAACTATTGCAATGCCAACAACTTATTTGATAAGAATGCAGAGTAATTAATAATATGAACATTAAATATATGAATTTTTATTTCAAAAAAATGGAGACTTTAAATTTTGGAGGCCTAAAGCTAAGACTTTAGTCTATTAGAGCATTCACACCAACCCTCTGCCCTTAAATTTAAAATTACACTAAAACCCACTATATTTTATCTCTTTTTTTCAATTAAAAAATATTTTTTATACTATTATCATTTCCATTTCTTTCTCATTCACTCATAACCACTTTCAAAATATACAGAAAAATTATAGGAGGTGAACAATAGCTTTTCAAATATACTGAAAAACCTATGTAGCATGGGAATGTGTACGGGACTGGGATACAGGACAATACTGGTACGGAGAACGACAAAAACTCAAAAATCCAATATACGGGTACGGAATATATATATATATACACACTATAATAAAATACATATAGGAAGGACAATAACGTAATTTCATCAAAAACTCTTAAATTTAAGAGTTTTACAAATCATGGTGCTTAATGTACAACCCACTAATGCATGAAAGCACAAAACCCTTGATTATACAACTGGATCGCGCTGTAAATTTTAATCAGATTCAAAATTCAAAACCCACTCACTCATCTCGAGGATGAAACTGATGGTGAGAATCTTTCATACCCCAAATTCCGTACAAGAATCGTTATAGTATATGTCACTTGCCAAAGAACCCTGATTTTATGTGTTTGGGACTCACACTAATCGTTGACCGGCACTCGGCTTGTGTTAGATTCGGGAGATGGTGAAGAACTGTTGCCCTAGGGTTCCAAGATACTTTAAAGTTAAGTTTTTGGGTTTGATTATGTCTAGTAATGATGATAACTGACTAAGATTTATCTACATAGGTGTTTTTTAAGGTGTAATCGATGTTTAAAGGGACTGATCAAAGATGCTTGGAGTCCCCGGTATGCAGGCAGGTATGTGTCGGTTTCTACCTTTGATTTGTAATATGATTCTTGGATGTTTTGAGCATAAAAATGAGAGCTAAAATTCATTGTGAAGGTTTTAATTCATTAGATTTAGGTTTAAGTTGATTGTAACATGTATGAGTTGGATTCAAAAATGTAGGTACTTATTGAATAATAGTTTTTGTCATCGTAGATGAAACTGATTATTTATTATGCATTTATTCAGATGATTAGATATGCTTCGTTTAGCCATGTTTATCGATTTGGCTTATACACAAATATATAAGGCTTGACTGAAGATCATATCGGAACACAAAAAATTTGTTGGGCAATACCACAACTTCCGCCTCAGTTGGAGCTACCTCAGTCACCTTTCGAACGCCACCAGTTAAAACCACTAAAACCTCCGCGCACTGCCCGCCTTGTACGGTCGCTGTTGCTTCCTACCATCTGACTTCTTGCTCTGACCATCACGCATCCGTGTTCGCTTTAGATACGTTCAATCTCGCGGCTGTTGAGGTAATAGTCGGTTCTCTGTTATTCGTTCGTTTGCATGAGTAATCAGTTGAGTTACTTCCGATTCGTTTCCGGTGACTAAGTAATATTGTTGACTAAAAGTGAATGAAAAAAAATAAAACTTATTACTACAAAAGCATTATTTGTAAAACCTGATTTCCATGCAAGCCCTCAACATATGTTTTAGATTTTGCATGCTTCAGTTCAAACTAGTTTAAATCTCTTTTGTTTGATTGCTTGAGACCGGGTTACTCTCTTATGTTTTTTCAATATTCATATATAGTAATAATTGATTTAGTTGATTTAATTGACTTCTTGACTATTTTATACTAATTTATGAATTTTATAAACCGTTACAACTTAAACCATGATGAAAGTCCCTAATTATATCATTGAATTTATTGTTTTATATAAATGAAGGTATTGATAACTTAATAAAGGTTTGTCGTTTTTCTAAGCGAACCAACACTCCCTGCTTTTAAATTTATAGTCACTATTACGGTTATAAGTATAACGATCTCATCCGTTGCCGGAAATCAATAGGCCAACCTCATCAAGGGTTCGTCACTCTAATTCAAACAAAAATTAACTATAGGTTCTCATAAGTTGTTGGAGAAGAACCAATTCGTTTACTATTGCCTTGCTAAAGTTGAGGTACGGTTTCTGGTTTCTGTCACTCATAGTATAAATTATATTACGTTACTTCGTTACGGTTTCTATTTTCGGTTACTTATAGTATTGACTCTATTCCGTTACTTTGTAGTACGGATTTTCCGTTACGCGTCGGTTATATTTTGAGTTCAGTTATATTATATAATATATTTTTGTAGCAAGCAATAGATTATTTATTTTGTATTCTTTATTGCATGTTCCGGTTTGAATATTTTTAGTTATATGGTTTTAGTTTTTGTGCTCTGTTACCCGAGCAATTTCTGACTTGTCGTTGGGGCGTCAACGGCATGGCACTTGTCGTGACAGTGCGTAATTAAAGTTCACGGTGTCTCTAACTAGTACTTGTATAGTATTAGGGCCACTAAGGGGCGTATGGATCGATCCTAATTCTGTTCTGAATTCTGATTTCTGACTTCTGAGGGATGGAACAACGCGTGTACGCCACACGTGCCATCTCATTGGTGCAAAGATTAGCTAACTGTGTACCCCTCTGTTCTGGCTCTGGGTGATTCTGTGTACATGACTTATTTTATGGATATATTATTGTCGTGTAGTTTGATATATGTTTCTGCATCTATTTCTGTATATGTTTATTATAATTGTTCTGTATTCGATTCTATTTTCTAGTATATTGGATTATATATCAGCATCTGTATTAGTATTATATTTAGTATATGTATTAGTTTCAGTTAGTTCAAGTATGGTCTAGTTCCAGTTCTATTTCTATTGCTTTTTCGTAAGTTCGTCTTTACATGTACTATTGTTCTTTCCGTTACTGGGCAATTTTTGGCTCAGCCGTATTTTCTTTGTTGTCTTTTTCATATTTTCTTACAGGTAATCCGGGACTCGGGGGACTTAGCGATGAGAGGGAATAAAAGTTCAAGCATTTAAAAGTTAGTTAAATATGACTTATGTTGCTTTGATTTTTGTGGTATTTTTGGATTGTGGCGTTGATTTGATATCTGTAATAGTAACACGTCAGCCCATTCCGGGTTGGGGTGTTACAATACTTGCTAAGGTTTTTGTATTACTCAATGTTTTTCTTTTCATTCTAATGTTTTAATAATAATCACAGGGAGTTGTTAACAATGACGGGAAGACAGATTTTTACATGAGAGGTGTTCAATGACGAAGCTGTTTTGGATAAAAATCAGCTAAGGATAATGTATTCAAATCCGTAAAAGTGAGGAATAGTGCTATGCTAATAACAACGATTATATGAATGAAAATGGAGTGAACACCGAGATTTGTTGCGAGGAAAAACCCTTTGATCTTGTTCAGATCAAAAGAAAAAAAACCCCGGGTGATGACAACTCGTTGATCACCAATTTATTAATATCAAAAAAGGGTTACAATGGTTGTGGAGATTAGATCGATGTTACAGTAGTAGCTAACGTGTAGAGAGAATAGTGAGTTCTGCTCTAAGAGTGTGTGAGTACAAGTGATATCTCTAATCGATCATATCTCGATGTTTATAAAGAAAACAAATACAAAAATAAGTCCTATCTATCCGCCACTATTCCACTAGTCTTCCAACGTTCATTGACCACGTGCTGGTAGCTACCAGTAGCGAAATTTAAGGTGGACCAAGTCACAGAGCCGTTATTCTGTTGAACAATAACCTACACACATGAAACAATTGTTAATTATATTAATCTCTGAGGATCCTTGATCTTCGACATGGTTCTGGAGCTCTCCGGGAGGATAAATGATCCAGACATATCTTCAAGGATAACATATCCTTAGCAGAGAAAATATCAGTCCTAACAATTGCCCCCAAAATGGCGGGTGATAGTGGAACACAGCTATCATTTTGAAATTCAAAACTTCTGCAAAAGCTGGATGATGGGACGGTTTGCCAGATATATATACCATTTGGCCCCTGAGATAATCATAACCGCCTATATATGCTGCCCTATATCTTTCTTATAATCACATATCCAAGCGACGCATCAGGTATCCATCTCTTTCTTCTCTTATTTTCTTTGTTTTTGTAATAATGTCTACTGTTTAGTCTTCTTCTTCCCCTTCACACCATTCCAACCAAGCGTCCGACGAGTCTGGATTGTCTGAGATGCGACCACAAAACCTGATAGCAAACTCTTCTATCGAAATCTGTAAGCTAACAGACCCCGAAGTAGACGAACTTCGAGCATTGTTTCCGTCGGGAACGGAGTTCCGTCCATACGATGTCGGAATCCGATGCGACGTTTACTCTCAGATCTGGGTTTGTATGCCGGCTTGTCCTTTCTTGATCGGTTATCGCTATCCATTCCCTGCCTTTACCCAAAGCTTTTTTGATTCCACGGGCATATCCTATATTCAGGCTATGCCTATGGTGTGGCGAGTTCTCAGCACTATAGAAAGAATCATCGAGGAACAAAAGATCGAATTCGTGCTTCCAGAGCTTTCATATGTATACATCCTTACTACCCACGGTCCTGTCCGATTCATCTTGAAATCCAAGCCTCGACAACCCCACCCGATCTTGAAAGTCACTTTAAATGATTCCTTCTGGAGGAATCAGTTTTTCTTTGTAAAACGTGACTCCATACCTGGAGGGATTGACCTTCCTTCAAAGTGGGTTAGAAAGGGTAGGATCCTGGATTCTTAAAAAATAGTAGGATCCTTGATGCTTTAATTTTAACTCTGAATCTTCTTTTTGTTTGCAGTGGGCAACTTTGCCTCTTTGGGTAAGTTACCTAGTACAGAAGAGAAAACAAAACGGTTCCTTGCACTGGATACCGAGGTTAGAACCTTTCAAGCCTGTTTCGTTGAAGCTTTCTGTGAAATCTCCTCGGGTTCCAGTATGTCAAGTAAGTCTATTACAGTAATTTTAAGGTAAATAAAATTAGTTAGAATACTTATCTGTTAACTTATCTTTTGTAGGCGCCAAGAAATCCCAGAAATCCGCTAGCACGTTTTCCTTAAAAGACATTGATTGTATGGTCACCTCCCCGGACATCAAGAAAGAAGCTTTGAGGGCAGCAACCAGTTCCGAGCCCAAGACTGCAACGACCAGAGCTAAGTCCGCTTCTTCTAAAAGAAAGAGGTCCTCCGATCCCGAAACCCATTATGACACAGTCCTCTTTGTAAGTATCCTGTATCCTGATAGTTTGAATTTTAGGATCCAATATACTTCTAAGCCTGATTACATGGTTGTACACAGGCTATGAATGCTTTCAAAGAGCATTATGAAAAGGTCATCAGCCAGATGAGTGAGAAGCTGTCAGGGCTAGGGAAAGCCATGGTTGCCAAGAACAAAGCCATGATCCAACTCTCCAAGGACAAAAAACAGTTGGAGGATCAGTTATCCTTAGCGGAAACCCAGCACCAAGAGGCAGTGAAGTAGGCTACAGACGAGGCTAAGATGTGGGCCGCTAGGTCGGTGTTCCAAGAACGGATTAAGATGGCGAAGGAGGCCGGTGATCCTGTTTTCGATAAGACGACCTGGGACGTGAAAAAGTGGAAGACTGCCCTGGAGGCTCTTGGTGGCGAAGATGATGAGGAGATGGCTGAGGAAATCGAGGATGGGACTAGTGGTGTCAAGGAGGTGGCTGAAGCCGGTGATGGTGAAGGTGCTGCAGAGGGTGAAGACGCAGCTTAAGTGGGCGATGAAGGATATAAAAGACAAGGCCTAAGCCCACTATTTTGTTTGTGTTGATGTTTTTAAGGATAATTTGGTTTGTAATAAACAATAGTAAGTAGAGTTTAAGGATCACTGATCCTCAAGACAATTTTCAGGGGTACCGAAGGTGGATGGATCCTCTGTTTGTGGGGATGAAACCTTTGGTGCCTCTGACTTTTATTTTCCTGCACTTAAGAACAATTAGTAACACCTGTTTAACCCGGGTGGACGGTCCATCTTTTGTATGGTGAAATCCGGATTAAAAATTTTGGTAAGTCCAGGTGACTTATGCTTAATAATATAAAACTTTTAACTATCTATTTGTTATTCGTTATTTCAAAACTTTGTTTGATATATCTTTAGCTTTTTTGAAAGTTTTGAGAAATAATCTTGAATGAAAGATTTTAGGATAAACTATCCTTACGAAAAATTTTTAGGATAAAATATTATTAAAGAATAAATTGTAGGATATAGTATCCTTAAAAATTTCTATAATAGAATATCCTCAAAGATATAATCCCTAAAACGTTTAAAAATTATAGCAACTAAGACAACGTAAATCCGTTAACGGAAACCATACCACAAGGTCTAGGTAGACCTAAGTTACCATAAGTATTGAACCTTTAATGATCCATAGGATTTTGAATCCATAGAACTTTATCTTCGTGATGAACATAAAAAATCTCTTGCAAACACTTATCACGTTAATTGGGATTAAACCCATTAAGTTGGGGACAAGCCCAAATAATAAACTTGGGACAAGCCCGTGCAACTGGGGACTAGCCCATGAAACTAGGGACAAGCCCGTGAAACTGGGGACAAGCCCAAAACTGGGCACAAGCCCAGATAATAAACTGGGGACAAGCCTGTGCAACTGGGGACTAGCCCGTGAAACTGGGGACAAGCCCAAATACGGATGTTAACTGGGGACTTGCCCAAACCGGGATCTAGCCCAAACGTAAGATAACGTGAAAAAGTTATAAACCGGTGGTATGGTACGTCTACCATAAATCGTAGGATCCTCCATATAGCCGAAGACAACGAAATTATCAGCCACTAAGCATGTACTGGTCCCGCTGCCCTGGACTACACATTGGATAGCGTGCGCTACAGGCGAGAGTGTAGAAACTCTAATTCATAAGAAAGGTGAAAACCTTTAAACCTTAGGGGATATAACCATCGGGGGTCATATCCAATCGTGGGCTAGGCCAAGGTAAATAGTAAAGTACCTTGAATGTAAAGGAGAGGTGGCCAACCTCTTGGTTATTAACATCTTATTAATATCCTTCATTGATACTTAAAACTTGGAAGAAACAAATTGTTAAGAATATATTATCCTGGAATTAATAATAGGAAATTGAAAAGAATAAGTAATCAGATAGATATTACCAATTTTGGTGATCCTTGATCCTCTAAGGATAATAGATCCTCACAGGATACTTGATCCTGATCAGAAAAAGTACTTCTTGAGGTGGATAGCATTCTATGCTCTTGATAACCTGTTTCCTTCCATAGTGAGCAAATGATATGCCCCCTTTCCTGCTTCTGACTCGATTAGATAAGGACCTTCCCATTTGGGTGCTAACTTCCCATTAGCCGGATTGGTCGTATTTTGGAAGGCTTTCCTCAAAACTAAATCTCCTTCTTGAAATCTCCTGATCCTTATACTTTTGTTGTATGCCTCAGCTACCCGTTGTTGATAAGCTTCCATTCTGATATTGGCCAGGTCTCTGAGTTCTTCAACAGTATCCAAGTGTTCAAGAAGAATTTCTTCATTGGCCTCAGGATTACGGATGCTCGTTCTTGCTGTAGGAACCACCATTTCTGTGGGGATAACAGCTTCTGATCCAAAAACCAATAAGAAGGGTGTTTGCCCTGTTGCATTTTTGGGTGTTGTCCTGTCGGCCCAAAGAACATAAGGTAGCTCCTCGGCCCACTTTCCCGTCTTGGATCCTAGCTTCTTCTTTAAATTGTTGATGATGATTTTGTTGCTAGACTCCGCTTAACAATTAGCTTGAGGATGCATTAGAGTAGAGGTAATCATCTTGATGCCCCAGCTGTCACAAAAGTTAGTGGTTCTTTTCACGATAAACTGGGAACCATTGCCACAAATAATTTTCGAAGGGATACCAAATCTAGTAATAATATTTCTTTTAATGAAAGATATCACCACTTTTTCGCGTACTTGAACAAAAGCTTCTGCTCCTATCCACTTTGAAAAGTAATTCGTCATTGCAAGCATGAATACTTTTCCTCCTGGTGCCTTAGGTAATTTGCCTACAATATCCATACCCCATTTCATGAAAGGCCATGAAGGGGATATAGGATACATAGGTTCTGCTGGCTGGTGAAGGATGTTTGCATGTCTTTGACAAGCATCACATTTCTTTAAGTATTCCATCGCATCTCTCTTCATTGTTGGCCAGAAGTATCCTATTCTTAGAATCCTAGAAAATAGGGCTCTACCTCCGGTGTGATTACCACAATCACCTTCGTGAAATTCTTTGAGCACCTCTTGGATTTCAGGATCCTCGATGCACCTCAAGTATGGACCTGCAAGAGATTTCCTATATAGCATATCATCTAATAAAATATATTCTGATACCTTGAGTTTGAAGGATTTAGGATTCTCAGTGGTTGGAATCTCTCCAGTTTGAATGTACTTCTTGATTGGGAGGATCCATGATTCTTGATTATTCGAGGATAATGGATCCCAAAGTACAATTTCTTTGTCATTTGTTATCTCCCAACTTCTTGTTCTCCTATTGCTGGTGAGAGAACATGAATGATTGGAATCTTCGTGTCTTCTGGAATTTTCAAAGATGAGGCTAAATTTGCCAGAGCATCTGCCCCATCATTTTCTTCCCTTGGTACATGTACAATACTAAACAGTTCGAAGGATTTTGCTAATTCCTTCACAACATCTAGATATTTGATTAGTTTTTCTCCTTTAACAGCATATGAGCCATTAAATTGGTTAGCAATCAATAATGAATCTATATATACTTGAAGATACCTGATCCTCATGCACTAAGATAATTGCAAACCTGCGATCAAAGCTTCATACTCTGCCTCGTTGTTCATTGCTTTGAACTCACAGGCTATAGACTGGGGTAATATGTCCCACTGTGGCGATTTCAGTAGGATCCCTAATCATGTTCCTCTTACATTAGAGGCTCCATCAGTGAAAAGTATCCAAGGATCCTTGGTCTCTTATAGTTGTTGGACCTCCAAGTCAGCTTCTTTCTGCAAGTCGCTACTGAAATCAGCCACAAAGTCCGCGAGTGCTTGTGACTTGATAGCTGTTCTTGGCTCGTATTGAATATTATATGCGCTCAGTTTCACAACTCACTTGGCCATTCTACCTGACAACTCTGGCTTTCTAAGGACATTTTTGACAAGATAATTAGTTCTCAAAATAATAGTATGAGTCTCAAAGTAATGTCTCAATTTAGTAGACGCCATAATAAGTGCAAGAATTAACTTTTCTAAATGAGAATACCTGGCTTCTGCATCTAGAAGACTTTTACTTACATAATAAACGGGATGTTGTTCACCTTCATGATCCTTCACAAGGACGGCACTTATAGCATTTCCTGAAACGGCTAGGTACAGATATAAGGATTCTCCATCCACGGGCTTCATCAGAGCTGGAGCTGAGGATAAGTAATCCTTCAAGGCTTTGAGCGCAGCCTCTTGCTTTTCCGTCCACTCAAACTCCTTATTCTTTCTAAGAATGTCGTAGAAATCTTTGCACTTCTCGAAGAATCTTGAGATGAACCTGTTGAGAGCGGCTATTCTTCCCGTGAGCCTTTGGACATCTTAGCATTTGCAGGAGACTTCAAGTTTATGATGGCTTTTATCTGCTTGGAGCTTGCTTCTATTCCTCTTTTGGTCACCATATATCCTAGAAACTTTCCAGCCTTAACACCAAAATGGCATTTTGATGGATTCAGTTTCATGTTATATTGGTCGAGGATATTGAATGCTTCTTCAAGGTCTCTAAGGTGATCCTCAGCTTTCTTTGACTTTACTACCATGTCATCTATGTATACTTTCATAGTCTTGCCCAACTGATCCTTGAACATCATGTTGACTAGTATTTGGTATGTTGCCCCTGCATTTCTTAGTCCAAACGGCATATCAATATAACAGTATATGCCGGTAGGAGTCATGAAGGCTGTATCCTCTTGATCAGATAGTTCCATCTGAATTTGTTGAAATCCTGAGGAAGTGTCCATAAAGGTAAGCATTTCATGTCCTGCCGTTGCATCCACCATGGAGTCTATATGTGGTAACTGGAAAGGATCCTTGGGGCATGCCTTGTTTAAATCTGTAAAATCGACCCACACCCTCCACTTTCCATTCTTTTTTTGAAACAACAACCACATTAGCCAACCATTGAAGATATTGAACCTCTCTGATCATACCAGCCTTAAGAAGTTTTTCAACTTCTTCTTGTATGATCTTGTCCTCTCAGGAGCGAATTTTCTTCGCTTCTGATGTACGGGTTTAATAGATAAATCGAGTCCTAATTTATGAGTGATTACCTTCTTTGAAATACCTGTCATGTCTGAATGTTTAAAGGCAAAGGTAGATTTTCTTCGCCCTAAGAAGGATACGAAATCCTCCTCGATCTTGTTGGGAATATTGGATCATAGGAACACCTTTACATCTAGATCCTCGGGGTACAAGGATACTTCTTTAATGTCTTTCTCCCGAGCTTCCAGTACGTCCCTAGGATGTTGCTGTGGTTGCTATGCTATAGTTTGTTTGGCTGTTGGCTTCATTGATGAGGAATAATAGTTCTTGGCATCCACCTGATCACCAACTATCTTCACAACTCCCCATGGAGTAGGTAGTTTGATGCATTGGTGATAAGTTGTGGCCACCGCCTTCATTCCATGCAGCCAGGGCCTACCTAGAATAACATTGCAACAAGAAAGGTTATCAATAACACAAATTTTTTGATATGAATTTAACCCTTCAATATAAATTGGGAGGTTGATGTCCCCTAATGTCTTCCTGGTTTCTCCACTGAAATCGACTAGCACTGATGTTCTAGGGATGATCTCCGAATCTGGGATGTTCATCTTCTTGAGGACATCATGATGGATGATGTTGACCGAGCTCCCACCGTCAACTAGGATCCAGCGTACATAATGGTTAGCGATAAATAAAGTAATAGTCAAACCGACATGGTGAGGATCATGGATGTTTAGTTTGTCTTCCTCATCAAAGAAGATACTTTTGTCTTTCGTCAAAGTGGTGGATACTATTGGTCGGTCTCCGTTATCCAACTTAACCTCTTTGGCGAGCCTTTTTGCTGCGGAGAAGGAAGTTCCACATATGTCTGATCCTCCAGAGATGAAATTGACCATTCGCACATCTAGTTCATCCTGGTGAGCATCCTAGATACTCGAATCGAAGAAGATTCTCTTATCAGTTATTCGAGTAGTAGGGATGAGTGGTCTTCTTTCATCGTCCAACTTGAATTCTTCTGCGGGCTTTTCTTCTGCAGGACAAGAAGTTTGAAAGATGTCGTAGTCTCTGGAGACGAAGTTGATCACGTGAGCATCTGGTGGCGGTGGTGTTGCTTTTTGTGGAAGATCTTCAGGATCCTGGATCTCTTCCTTCCCAAGAGATCTTTGAAGTGGCCCTTGCTCAGGAGGTATCCAATTTCCCTCCTTAAGCCAATGCACTCGTCTGTCATGTGGCCAAAATCTTTGTGGAAGACACACCACTTAGACTTGTCTTTGAAGGTGGTTGTCTTCTCGTTCTTTCGGGGCCACCTTGCTTTCTCCACTAGATCTTTCATGGCACAAATCAAGCCATGGGTATCTACAGAGAAACAATACTCAGAGATGCAGGGATAGTCTTCATCATCATATCCTTCTTCGACTGCTCGCATGTTTTTATTTTTGAACTTGTTGTACGACTTTGAGTTGTTGTCCCTATACGAGGATCCTTTATTCTTGTCAGGGGATTCTTGTTTTGTCTGAGCCCCCAATATTTCTTGGATCCTTTTGTTATCTTCCAGCTGTATAAACCTTAGTGCTCTGTTCCTTACTTCATCTAGAGACCTGCAAGGAGTCATCACAAGATCATCATAAAAGGGGGAGCCCCTCTGAAGTCCCATCTCGTAGGCTTCAACAACAGTAGCCATGTCAAGATTAGGGATTTCCGTGCTTCCCTGCCGAACCTCGTAACAAAATCCCTAAGGGATTCATCACTTGGTTGGATAACTCGGTATAAATCACTAGTTAACTTCTCAAATTTCCTGCTACAGGAAAATTGACTGTTGAGCAAGTTAACTAAATGTGAAAAAGAAGTAACTGAAAAGGGAGGAAGACTTAGCAGCCATTTTAATGTTGATCCTGTCAGTGTAGATCCGAAGCCTTTGCACAAGCAAGCTTCCTTGAGTCTCTCAAGGATAGGATTGATCTCCATCCTTTCTCTGTATTGCGCCACATGTTCTTCAGGATCAATGGTCCCGTCGTAAGTCTTCATGTTGGGGGTTTGGAATCGCTTCGGGATTTCAGCATCACAGATAGGTGAAGCAAATCTGGATAACTTGTGGCTTCCCTCAGGTATCTCGGGGATTGGTCGTATCACCCCGGGAACACTGAATATCATATCCTTGAGCTTCTGTAGCTCCTTGGCCATAGCTTGGTTAATACCTGCATCATGCATGGGACCACGGTTAGCGTTAAATGATATAGGATCATACAAGTTACCTCTTTGTTGGGCGAAGGTTGGCATCCCGGATGAGTAGCTGGAATGAGAGGAGTCTGCGATAGGAGTTGGTCCTCCAGAAGCTATGGTCTGCATGGGGATTATATCTCCTTCATGGACTTCAGAGGATCATTGATGTTGAACTCCTGAGGATCCTTGATTCTGAAAGAAGGATCCGTGATGTTGGGAATTATAGGATCCTAGTGGAAGGATGAATGATTCTTGTTGGAAGTATGGGGATCCTTGAGTTTGCTGACCAAGGGACCCTTGCTGAAGGATAGATGATCATGGCTGAACCAATGAGAATCCTTGACTCTGTTGACCCATGGATCCCTGTTGAAGGATAGATGATCCTGGTTGGAACAACGACGATCCTTGAGTTTGTTAACCCATGGACCTCTGTTGAAGGATAGATGATCCTAGCTGGAACAACGAGGATCCTTGAGTTTGTTGACCCATGGACCCCTGTTGAAGGATAGATGATCCTTGTGTGAACTGAGCCATGGATCCTGGACTTTTGAAATCCAGCATCCTGGGCATCAGGGGAGTGTGATCCTCCGCTGGCCTCTTAGTCTTCTTGAGATCTTCTATCTCACGAAGGATCCTCTGGTTGGTCTTGTTCTGCTGCTCCATGTATGCTTTAACCTGCGAAAACATAGATGAAACATCACTGTTAGTATTAACCACCGGCGCAGCAGCAACGGTTTTCGAGCTCTGGAAAACTGGTAGTTGCGTCTTGCTTCCAGCAGCAGCAGACCATTGTGCTCTCGTGATTGGCGGAGGCATCGGTGGCAAAGTCCTTGATGAGAGAGGAACCGATGACGGCATGGTTGATGAAGCAGAGGTTGATTGAGAGGCCATTAATAGTGATATGGGTATGAAAAAATCGAAAATTGATAGGAGTAATATGGATTATAGCACAAATTGCCCCACGGTGGGCGCCAAATTGTTTTGGATAAAAATCAGCTAAGGATAATGTATCCAAATCCGTAAAAGTGAGGAATAGTGCTATGCTAATAACAACGATTATATGAATGAAAATGGAGTGAACACCGAGATTTTTTGCGAGGAAAAACCCATTGTTCTTGTTCAAATCAAAAAAAAAAAACCCTGGGTGATGACAACTCGTCGATCACCAATTTATTAATATCAAAAAAGGGTTACAATGGTTGTGGAGATTAGATCGATGTTACAGTAGTATCTAACGTGTAGAGAGAATAGTGAGTTCTGCTCTAAGAGTGTGTGAGTACAAGTGATATCTCTAATCGATCATATCTCGATGTTTATAAAGAAAATAAATACAAAAATAAGTCCTATCTATCCGCCACTATTCCACTAGTCTTCCAACGTTCATTGACCACGTGCTGGTAGCTTCCAGTAGCGAAATTTAAGGTGGACCAAGTCACACAGTCGTTACTTCTGTTGAACAATAACGTACACACATGAAACAATTGTTAATTATACTAACCTCTGAGGATCCGTAATCTTCGACATGGTTATGGAGCTCCTCGGGAGGATAACTGATCCAGACATATCTTCAAGGATAATATATCCTCAGAAGAGAAAATATCAGTCCTAACAGAAGCCACAATCCCACCACACGAGAGGTAATTTACTTTTAGATGATATATTAAAAATTGAGCTACATAAATGGCCCCTTTTAGGAGTTTCCAAATATATAAAAATTACAAATTGTTCTGTTGCCTGTTAGGCTTTACTGTCCTCTATAATTTTTTTGACAAAATGTTGACTTTACCCTTTTGAAAAACTCAATTGTTTTAGGAGTTACCAAATATATAAAGATTACTTAGTTACTAGAACTAAAAAAATACAAAACAAATAAACTTTATGGACTAAAAGAATGAGTTTCAAAAAGGGTAAAATTGTCATTTGTTGGGTTATTAAACCTGTTGTAAACATTCATGTCTTGGTTAGGAGTTTCTGTTAGAGTGCATACCTATTGCGATTAAGTATTTAAAAGTGTTGTAAACCTAATCATTTTTACTCGCACTTTTGAGATATGCTTTTTAGTTACTGCATTTTTTTAACTTAATTTGGATACAAATGATGGATACTGCAACTCAAAGCAAAAAAGTGCTTATTGATTGTTGTTAAGTTGTCCTTAATGGGGCATTGACGATCTACTTATTTCATGCACACAATTAGTTACTTATTCACGACCCATTATGATCTTTATGGCTGATGTATTAATTGTGACTTGTGGTGCTTTTTGCTTAGCTCAAAACATAACTTGTACTAAATAAACAAACAATAACATAGCCTACTTGATGGTTCTAATCATGTTTTTGGTTCAAAATTGATGAGTTTAATCCTAATAATCATGCAGTCAAAGTCAAGTCACCCAAAGTTACTTAAAATAGTCAATATTTGATGTCACTGGAACTCGTAAACGGGCCAATACATGTCTGTTGATACAAGTGTGTTTTGGTCAGAAGTTTAGGATGTAACTTGCTGCTGTATTTTTGGTCAGAAGTTTTGGTAAGACATCTTGCTCAACGTTCTGACAGAATGCGATAAGAAGCAGGAGCGGAGGTTTTAATTTGTAAATGAATTTATTTTGAATTTAAATTTTGTTCAATAATTAATATTAAAATTTGATACGTTATTAAAGTTTCTAAACGACAAGAAAAGTGAAAGATGGAAGTGGGATTCTTGACTTATTTACAAGACTTGAATTAGCGGAGGCAATATAACAAGATTTGAATCCCAACAGCAAAACATGACAATGCATAGACTTATCTGTATGGTAAAGGTCTTCCACATAATGATTTGTATATGTTTCACACGTTATGAATATGTTATCTGGTGTATGGATGTTGTTGGATTGAATAAAATCATGCTTACCACTTGAAGGTTATTGAGTTATTCATATTCGTGACCATGTTGAAGGAGAGGTATGCAACAGTACCGGGGTAAGACATAAGATGTTTTTTTGTTTTTCTATCAGTCTGGTTTCTATTTATCGTTTGGATGAAAAGAAAGATTTATGATATCGTAGGGTATATCTAAAGATGCGTATGTGAAAACTTCAAAAAAGTGCTATTGGTGTATAGAACTGTGCCCGTCTACAAATGGTAATCAAAATTATTGAATTTTAGGTTAAACATGTATAATATAAATAGTTATAACTGGGCTTTGTTTTTTAAATTTTCTTGATTTCCATAAACAATACTTGCAGCAATTGACTTTTTTGCCTACTGTTTTGGACAAAAATCAGCTAAGGATAATATATCCAAATCTGTTATGTGAGTTTTAGTGCTAAATTGATAACAAAATATATGAACAAAATAGGGAGGAACACCGTGATTTGTTGCGAGGAAAAACCCTTTAATCTTGATCAGATTAAAGGAAAAAAACCCCGGGTGATGATAACTCGTCGATCACCACTTTATTAATATCAAAAAATGGTTACAAAGTGTTGGAGATAACGATCAGTAATACAAATGAATGCGAGTGTGCAGTGTTAGAGAGAATTGTAGCTCTGCTCTGGTGTGTGATAATACAAGTGATTCCTAACTGATCCGATATCTCGATTATATAGAAAATAACAAATAACAATATTTCCTGTTAATCCGCAGTGACACCCTAAATTGAAAATCTAGCAAGATATCACTTTTATGTTTTTTTTGTTTTAATCATGCGGAAGTTAGGTCTCAATTTTTTTTTGTATTAACAAACATATCTTAGTTAAATCCACTATTAGCAACTTAGCATAATACAATCTTTATAAATCCTAAGAATTTAATTTTAAAAGAAAATTGTATCTTATCATCTATAAATCCATTTGTAAATCATAATTAAATATTCATGATGCGTGTCCGTATATCGTCCCGAGCGCTTGATCATCGACCACTGTTCTTGTCCATAAACATTACCTGGGCAGAACAACCCCACTAGTTAGTATAATTATATAATAAAGGAATCATAATATAATTATATGCAACAAGTAAAATCAATATGACAAACCAACCGGAGAATCAGACCAAGCGTGTGTCATTGCAGCATTATTATACATAATGTGGTTAACTGCTATTTTATGAACAAAACATCCTTAAAAACACATTAAACAAATTAATAAAAATTTATAAATTTTACCAACAATCTATTATGATGTTAACTAACTTATTACCAAAAATCATGTAAAGGTAAAATGGTTAAGACAACGAAACAACCTTTGCAAATGGTTGACGTGGCTGCTGTCAGGAACTATTTATAGACAAATCAATCGCAACAACACATAAAACCAATTCGTAAAAATCTATAAAAATTCTCAAAAATCTATTACGATGTTAGCAAGGTTCTCACCAAAAATCATGTAAAAATAAAATGGTTTAAACCTCGAAACAGCTTCTGCAAGCTGCTGACCTGGTTGCTGTCAGACACTATTTTATGAACAAATAAATCTCAAAACCACATAAAAACATTTTAGAAAATTATATAAAAATTACCACAAGTCCATTATAATATTATCAAAGTCCTCACAAGAAATTGTGCACTAATAAAATGGTTAAGACCTTGAAACAACCTCTGCAAGTGGGCTGACCCGGTTATGGCAGCACGTGCAAATCAATTTTACAAGCAAGATACGACCTCTTAAGTAACCCATTTTGACTTGAATTCTTTTGTGCACCTAAACAAATGTGTCGAGAGCGATAAAACTAAATTTCACATTAAAACATAAAGGTTACTACCAGAAATAACCCTTGACCCATAACTGCGCACTTTGGACAGCAACATAAATTATGTGTTATTTAATAAACTTCATGTATGTAGGGCATAAGAATCAATAACTAAAGAGTACACGAGGTACTCACCTTTGCCCGTAGGATGAATTGAACCATGACTTTTCCTCCGACCCATTGACTTCCAAGCTTCAACATACAAAGCTAATTTGCAAGCCAATACATAAAACTTAGCACACGAGTTTAAGATCACTTTAATACTAAATAAATCCTTATTTGAATCTTTATCATTCCCAACATATTTATTACTTATCCATTTCAACTCATGTGCTAAGAATCCGTTATCTAGTTAGTATCAAATTATCCCATTTTCACAGCTTTATTCTTTTGAGACATTTTATCAAACACTTGGTGGTTTCTAGATAACGAGTTCTTATTAGAACTTAATTTAACATCTAGAAACAACCCAATTCATTACTTATGCGCACAATTAAATCAAATAGCAAATTACACTCATAATCATTACATGGTTCACCAATTGTTGATGTTATAAGTTAATATAAATCAAAGGCTCCATTTTACCAACTTAGATCTATAATACATCATCATCATCATCATCGTACTCAGTATATCCCACCAATAGCAATGCTATGGTAGGGTCTGAGGAGGGTAAGATGTAGACAGCCTTACCTCTATCCCATAGGGATAGAGAGGCTGC
The DNA here is from genome assembly GCF_021521415.1 of Bidens hawaiensis. Taxonomy (NCBI): domain Eukaryota; kingdom Viridiplantae; phylum Streptophyta; class Magnoliopsida; order Asterales; family Asteraceae; genus Bidens; species Bidens hawaiensis. The sequence continues at coordinate 240,058 of NW_027491907.1, forward strand.
TTCCGGTGAGACCCCCGACTCGATAGTAGTTTTGCATCAAGCCTTGGACATAAGGCACATAGCACTCAATCATCGGGACACCGGCTGATCGGTGCATGTGCCCTTGTCTTTCGGCTATCAACACCACCACATGATGCCTGATTAACCTTCCGCCACTTTTAACGTTATTTTCACGAGATTAGTAAAATAACGTCAAAATTAGTGCAATTTTACTTTTGCCCACCCGAGGGTTCACACATATATACATTATATGCGCGCACCGCAAGCAGAGCGTGCAACTTAGATCTATAATACCAACTTCACAAATCTTTCATTTGATTACATATTCACGCTAAACCATTTTCAATGTCATATAGTTATATAATGAGATGAATCAAACTTATTAACATCAACATTTAACTACCAAATTTAGTACATGACTTAAACCCACATAAACAACTAAGAACATCCTTATGCATGTTCATCAAAGCATCACCAATGGAATTCAAGGAATTCAACAATAATATCTATATAATTAAACGATCAAAAACTATATGGGCCTAAATCTTCATGTATTTTCCATGAATTAATCATCAATTCAAGAATACCCAAAATCTAGGGTTTATAAGTAGAAGAATCACATACCATGGTTTTCCTTTAACTATAGAATCACGAACACAACTCAACCCATTGATCTTCATTCTCAATTTAATGAAAAATATCGATTTCATCTCAGATCTTGTTCTTCCCGTTTGTTTCACACACACACACACACTTCACACACATGCAATTTTGACTAATATCCAAGATAATATCCAAGTTTGACTCTTTTAAGTTCATCTTTTAAGTTATTACAAATCAGCCCCTAGAGTTTTATTAAATTTAACCCAACTTTCATCAATTACAAAATAATCCTTATAGTTCAAACCTTTATAATTCTTTTAACAAAAGTTTAGAAATCTTCATGATTTAACACGTCAACCTATATTGATAGGATCACATTCATAAAACCATATATAAATAATATATTTTCGTTTTATATAATCGTAACTGTAATCTATATAAAAGAAATTAGGATGTTACATCCGCCACTCGTCCACAACTCCTTCAACATTCTTTGACCACGTGCTGGGAGCTTCCAATAGCGAACTTTAAGGTAGACTCAGTCATATAATCGTTATAACTAGCTAACACATCACCATTCAAATACAATCATTAGTAAACAATAATAGCTAAGATACTTGATCCCTTGTAACTTGAGACATATCTCTGGGATATCTTATCTATAAGACAGTCAAGGATAATGGATCCTCGGCATAAAATTCATGCCCTAACAATTTCCCCCAAAATGGCGGGTGTTTATGCTTTACAGCTGGAATTTTGAAATTTGAATCCTGCAAAAAGTAGATGATTAGACAGTCGCCAGAGATATTTATTGTCTAACCCTTGATATTAATCATAACCGCCTATATATGCGATCCCTATAACCCTTTTATAACCACATATCCAGGCAGCTCATCAGGTATCCTTTCTTCTCTCTTTATTCTTTTAATTTTTCCGATAACATGTCTGTCGCTTCTTCTTCATCTCCTCCCTCTAAGCCGTCCGACCAGTCTATCAACGACTCCGGTTTGATGGAGATGCACTCTCAAAACCTCATAGCCAATCCTTCTATGGATATATGCAAGTTCACTGACCCCGAGATAGATGAGTTCCAACCGCTGTTTCCTCCGGAAACCATTTTCCGACCATATGACTCCGGCGTTCCATGCGATGTTTATTCTCGAACCTGGGTGTGTTTTCCGGCTTGTCCCTTTCTCATTGGCTACACTTATCCTTTTCCCCTTTTCACACAGAGTTTCTTCAAAACCACAGGCATATCTTATATCCAAGCCATGCCCATGATTTGGAGGGTTCTAGGTACTATTGAGAAGATTATTGAAGAAGAGGAGATCGACTTTGGCATCCCAGAATTGTCACACCTGTATACCCTAACCACTCACGGTCCAAGCTGGTTCATAAGGATTTTGAATCCATCAATCTTGGTTCTCATAATTGAACTTAGGATATCTGTTGTAAACAACTTATAATATTAAATGGGGTTAGACCCATTAAGCTGGGGACAAACCCAAATAATAAATTGTGGACTAGCCCGTGCAACTGGGGACAAGCCCATAAATTGGGGATAAGCCCAAGCTGAGAACTAGCCCAATATACGGATGTTAACTGGGGACTCGCCCAAACCGGGATTTAGCCCAAACGTAAGATAACATGAAAATGTTATAAACCGGTGGTATGGTACGTCTACCATAAATCGTAGGATCCTCCATATAGCCGAAAACAACGAAATTATCAGCCACTAAGTGTGTACTGGTCCCGCTGCCCCGGACTATACGTTGGATAGCATGCGCTACAGGCGAGAGTGTAGAAACTCTAGTTTGTAAGAAAGGTGAAAACCTTTAAACCTTAGAGGATATTACCATCGGGGGTCATACCCAATCGTGGGCTAGGCAAGGGAAATAGTTTAGTATCATAAATGTAAAGGAGAGGTGGCCAATCTCTTGATCATTAAATACTTTGTTAATATCCTGTATTGTTACTTAAAACTTGGAAAATACAAATGTTATGAATATGTTATACTTTAATAAGTAAGAATCTAAAATAAATAAGTGATTAGATAGATATTACCGATCTTAGGATCCTTGATCCTTAGAGGATACTTGATCCTTAGAGGATACTTGATCCTGATCAGAAAAAGTATTTCTTGAGGTGGATAGCATTCCATGCTCTCGGTAACCTGTTGCCTTCCATAGTGAGAAAATGATATGCCCTCTTTCCAGCCTCCGATTCAATCAAATAAGGACCTTCCCACTTGGGTGCTAGCTTCCCATTTTCCAGATTGGTGATATTCTGGAAGGCTTTTCTCAAGACTAGATCTCCTTCTTGAAATTTTCTTATCTTATACTTTTGTTGTATGCCCCAGATACCCTTTGTTGATAAGCCGCCATTCTGATATTGGTTAGGTTTCTGAGTTCTTCAACAGTATCCAAGTCTTCAAGAAGGATTCGATCATTTGCTTTAGGATCACGGATGCTTGTTCTGGTTGTAGGAACCACCATCTCTGTAGGGATTACTGCTTCTAACCCAAACACCAATGCGAAAGGTGTTTGGCCTATTGCATTCTTGGGGGTGGTCCTGTCAGCCCAAACAACATAAAGTAGCTCTTCGGCCCACTTTCATTTCTTGGATCCTAGCTTCTTTTTTAGGTTGTTGATTATTATCTTGTTGCTTGACTCCGCTTGACCATTAGCTTGAGGATGCACTGGAGTAGAGGTAATCATCTTGATGCCCCAGCTGTCACAAAAGTTAGTGGTTCTTTTCCCGATAAACTGGGAACCATTGTCACAAATAATTTCTGAAGGGATACCAAATCTAGTAATAATATTTCTTTTAATGAAAGATATCACCTCTTTTTCGCGTACTTGAACAAAAGCTTCTGCTTCTATCCATTTTGAAAAGTAATTAGTCATTGCAAGAATGAATACTTTTCCTCCTGGTGCCTTAGGTAGTTTACCCATAATATCCATGCCCCATTTCATGAAAGGCCATGATGAGGATATAGGATACATAGGTTCTGCTGGTTGATGTCGGATGTTTGCACGCCTTTGACAAGCATCACACTTCTTTGAATACTCCATGGCGTCTCTTTTCATGGTTGGCCAATAATATCATGTTCTTAGAATCCCTGAGAATAGGGCTCTACCTCCAGTGTGATTACCACAATCACTTTCGTGAAAGTCTTTGAGCACCTCTTAAATTTCAAGATCCTCGATACATCTTAAGTATGGACCTGCAAGAGATTTTCTATATAGCATATCATATAATAAAATGTATTTTGATACCTTGAGTTTGAAAGATTTAGGATTCTCCGTGGCTGGAATCTCTCCAGTTTGAATGTATTTTTTGATCAGTAGGATCCAGGATCCTTGACTATTTGAGGATAATGGATCCCAGAGTACAATCTGTTTGTCAGTTGTTATCTCTCCAACTTCTTGTTCTCCTATTGCTGGCTAGAGTATATGAATGATTGGGATTTTCGTGTCTTATGGAATCTTCAAAGATGAGGCTAAATTTGCCAAGGCATCTGCCCCAGCATTCTCATCCCTTGGTACCTGTACAATGCTAAACAATTTGAAGGATTCTGCTAATTCCTTCACAACATCTACATATTTAATTAGTTTTTCTCCTTAACAGCATATGAGCCATTAAAGTGGTTAGCAATCAACAATGAATCTATATATACTTGAAGATACCTGATCCTCATGCACTTAGCTAATTGTAAACCTACGATCAAAGCTTCATACTCTGTCTCATTGTTCGTTGCTTGGAATTCACAGGCTATAGACTAGGGTAATATGTCTCCCCTGTGGTGATTTCAGTAGGATACCTAATCCTGTCCCTCTTACGTTGGATGCTCCATCTGTGAAGAGGATCCAAGGATCCTTGGTTTCTTGTAATTGTTGGACCTCTAAATCAGCTTCCTTTTGCATATCACTACTGAAATCAGCCACAAAGTCTGCTAGTGCTTGCGATTTGATGGTTGTTCTAGGCTCATACTGAATATCGTATGCACTCCGCTTCACAGCCCACTTGGCCATTCTTCCTGACAATTCTGGTTTTCTAGCTTATACATCTAGAAGAAGCATTTCCTAAGACAGCTAGGTATGGGTATAAGGATTCTCCATCCACAGGCTTCATCAGAGCTGGTGCTGAGGATAAGTAATCCTTTAAGGCTTTAAGTGCAGCTTCATGCTTCTCTGTCCACTCGAACTTCTTGTTTTTTCTAAGAATGTCGTAGAAATCTTTGCACTTTTCGGAGGATCTGGAAATGAATCTGTTGAGAGCAGCTATTCTTCCCATCAATCTCTAGACATCCTTAGCATTCACAGGGGATTTCAAGTTGACGATGGCTTCGATTTGTTTGGGGCTTGCTTCTATTCCTCTTTTAGTCACCATGTATCCTAGAAACTTTCTAGCCTTAACAGTAAAATGGCATTTTGACGGATTTAGTTTCATGTTATACTGGTCGAGGATATTGAATGCTTCTTCAAGATCTCTGAGATAATCCTCAGTCCTCTTTGACTTCACCACCATGTCGTCTATGTAGACCTCCATAGTCTTGCCTAACTGATCATTGAACATCATGTTGACTAATCTTTGATATGTTTCCCCTAAATTTCTTAGTCCGAATGGCATAACAATATAACAATATATGCCGGTAGGAGTCATGAATGATGTATCATCTTGATAAGATGGTTCCATCTGAATTTGTTGAAATCCAGATGAAGCATCCATAAAGGTGAGCATCTCATGTCCTGCCGTTGCATCCACCATGGAATCTATATGTGGTAATGGGAAAGTATCCTTGGGGCATGCCTTGTTTAAATCAGTAAAATCGACACACACCCTCCACTTTCCATTCTTTTTAGAAACAACAACCACATTAGCTAACCATCGAGGATACTTAACCTCTCTGATCATACCGGTCTTAAGAAATTTTTCAACTTCTTCTTGTATGATCGCGTTCCTCTCAGGAGCGAATTTCCTTCGCTTCTGGTGGACGGGTTTAATAGATAAATCAAGGCCTAACTTATGAGTAATTACCTCCATAGAAATACTTGTCATGTCTGAATGTTTGAAGGCAAACGTGGACTTTCTTCGTTTTAGGAAGGATATTATATCCTCCTCGATCTCACTAGGGATACCTGATCCTAGGAATACCTTCATATCTGGATCCTCGGGATCCAAGGATACCTCCTTTATGTCTTTCTCCCGAGCTTCCAGCACGTCCCTAGAATGTTACTGTGGTTTCTATGCTATTTTCTGTTTAGCTGCTGGCTTCATTGATGAAGAATAGTAGTTCTTGGCTTCGACTTTGTCACCATCTATCCTTACTACTCCCCAAGGAGTTGGTAGTTTGATGCATTTATGGTAAGTAGAGGCCACTGCCTTCATCCCATGTAGCCAAGGCCTACCCAAAATAACATTGCAACAAGAAAGGTTATCTATAACACAAAATTTTTGGTAAGAATTTAACCTTTCAATGTATATTGGGAGTTTGATGTCCCCCAATTTTTCTTGGTTTCACCGTTGAAACCCACTAGCACTGATTTCCTTGTGATGATCTCCGAGTCTGCTATATTCATCTTCTGAAGCACATCATGTTGGATGATATTGACCGAGCTTCCACCATCGACTAGGATCCTGCGTACATAATGGTTAGCAATAAACAAAGTAACAATAAAACTGTCATTATGGGGATCCTGGATGCTTGATTTATCTTCTTCATCGAAGAAGATCCTTTTGTCTGTTGTCAAGGTGGTGGATATAACCGTTCGTTCTCCGTTATCCAACTTGGTCTCCTTGGCCAACCTCTTAGTTCCGAGAAGGAAGTTCCACATATGTCTGAGCCTCTGGAAATGAAGTTGATCACTTGAGCATCTGGTGGGGGCGGAGTTGCTTTTTTAGGAACCTCTTCCGGATCCTGGATCCTGGACTTTTTTCTTCCCAACAGTTCTTTAAAATGGCCCTTACTCAGGAGATATCCAATTTCCCTACTTAAACCGATGCAATCGTCCGTCATGTGCCCAAAATGCTCATGGAAAGCACACTATTTGGATTTGTCTCTGAATTTGGTTGACTTCTCGTTGTTTCTGGGCCACCTTGCCTTCTCCCCTAGTTCCTTCATGGCACAAATCAAGCCATGGGTATCTACGGAGAAGCAATATTCTGAAATGCTAGGATAATCCTCATCATCATTATCTTCTTAAACAGCAAGAACGTTTTGATTGTTGAATTTGGAGTATGGCTTCGAATTGTTGTTTCTGTATGAGGATCCTTTATTCTTGTCAGGGGATTCTTGCTTCGTCTAATCCCCTAACCGTTCCTGGATCTTTTTGTCGTCTTCCGACCGCACGAACCTCAATTCTCTGTTCCTTACTTCATCTAAAGTCTTGCAAGGAGTCATCACAAGATCATCATAAAAGAGGGAGTCCTTCTGAATTCCCATCTTGAATGCTTCAACAGCAGTAGTCATGTCAAGATTAGGGATTTCTAGAGCTTCCCTGCCAAACCTTGTAACAAAATCCCTAAGGGATTCATCACTGGGTTGGATAACGCGGTATAAATCACTAGTTAACCTCTCAAATTTCCTACTACAGGAAAATTGACTGTTGAAAAAGTTAACTAAGTGTGAGAAAGAAGTAATAGAAAAGGGAGGAAGACTTAGTAGCCATTTCAAAGCAGATCCCGATAGTGTGGCTCCAAAACCTTTGCATAGACAAGCCTCCTTGAGCCTCTCAGGGATTGGATTAATTTCCATCCTTTCTCTTTATTGGGCTACATGCTCCTCAGAATCAGTGGTCCCGTCATACGCCTTCATGTTGGGGGTTTGAAAGCGTTTTGGGATCTCCGCGTCACAAATTGGTTGAGCAAATTTGGATAACTTGTGGCTTCCCTCCGGTATATTAGGAATTGGACGGATCACCATTGGTACGCTGGATATCATATCCTTGAGTTTCTGCAGTTACTTAGCCATAGCTTGGTTGATACTTGCGTCCTGCATGGAACCATGGTTAGCATTTATGGATATAGGATTATACGTGTTACCTCTTTGTTGTGTAAAGTTCGGCATTCCAGAAGAGTGGCTGAGGTAAGAAGCATCTGCTACAGGAGTTGGTCCACCCGAAGCTATGGTCTGCATAAAGATTATATCTCCTTCATGGACCTCGGAGGATCGTTGATGTTGAACCCCTGAGGATCCTTGATCCTGGAAGAAGGATCCTTGATTGTGGACAAAGGATCCCAATGATTGAGAGTTGAGGGATCCTTGAAGATATGACCCGTAGGACCCCAGTTGAAGGATGGATGATCCTTGTTGGAAAGTTGAGGATCCTTGAGTTAACTGACCCATGGACCTCATTTGAAGGATGGATGATCCTTGCTGAAAAGTTTAGGATCCTGGAGCTAAGTGACCCATGGACCCCGGTTGAAGGGCGGATGATCCTTGCTGAAAAGTTAAGGATCAATGAGCTAGCTGACCCATGGACCCTGGTTGAAGGATGGATGATCCTTACGCATGTTGAGCCAAGGATCCTGGAGTAGTGAAATCCAGCATCCTAGGCACTAGAGGAGTCTGATCCTCTGCCGGCCTCTTAGTCATCTTGAGATCTTCTATCTCCCGAAGGATCCTCTGGTTAGTCTTGTTCTGCTGCTCCATGTAAGCATTAACCTGCGAAAACATAGAGGAAACATCATTGTTAGTATTAACTACCAAAGTGGCAGCAGTAGTTTTCTAGCTCTGGAAGACTGGTAGTTGTGTCTTGTTCCCAGAGCAGTAGCTCGTGGTTCTCCCATGATTGGCGGAGGCATCGGTGGAAAAGTTCTTTAGGAGAGAGGAACCGAAGTTGGCATGGCTGATAAAGTAGAGGTTGACTAAGAGGCCATTGAGAGTGGTATTGATGGAAAAGGTTGAAAATTGATAGGGTATTTTCTGGATTATAGCACCAATTGCCCCATGGTGGACGCCAAATTGTTTTGGACAAAAATCAGCTAAGGATAATATATCCAAATCTGTTATGTGAGGTTTAGTGCTAAATTGATAACAATGAATATATGAACAAAATAGGGAGGAACACCGTGATTTGTTGTGAGGAAAACCCCTTTAATCTTGATCAGATTAAAGGAAAAAAAACCCCGGGTGATGACAACTCGTCGATCACCACTTTATTAATATCAAAAAACGGTTACGAAGTGTTGGAGATAACGATCAGTAGTACAAATGAATGCTAGTGTGTAGTGTAAGAGAGAATTGTAGCTCTGCTCTAGTGTGTGATAATACAAGTGATTCCTAACTGATCCGATATCTTGATTATATAGAAAATAACAAATAACAATATTTCCTATTAATCCGCCACTCGTCCACAACTCCTTCAACGTTCTTTGACCACGTGTTGGGAGCTTCCACTAGAGAACTTTAAGGTAGACTCAGTCATATAGTCGTTATAACTAGCTAACACATCACCATTCAAATACAATCATTAGTAAACAAATAATAGCTAAGATCCTTCATCCCTTGTAACTTGAGACATATCTCCAGGATAACTTATCCATAAGACAGTCAAGGATAATGGATCCTCGGCATAAAATTCATATAGTGCATATGTGCATTAGTGTTGTATTACATATATGCGATAATGTGTTTTGCATACAATTATTAGTGTCGTATTTGCATATATTCAATAGTGTGTATTGAATAATACAATTGTGTTGTATTATATGCAATAAAACACTATTGTATATATGCAATAGGCATTAGTGCATATATGCACTACAGTACTACACTGACAAGTTTTATTTTTTAGTATCAATATCATCTTATTAGAATGAGGAAAGAAAAAAATCATAAAATAATTTTTTTTAAATAGTTAAAAATAATTCTTTAATAGTTCTCTCTAGATTCCACCCCTATATATATATATATATAGGGTTGGTATCATTTAAGAACTCTAAAAAAGTTAAGAACTCTTAACAACCAAACATTTCTTTTATATATTAACATTATTTAAAAGTCGTTTTATCATATTTTACATAAAAAAAACTTTATTACATATATTAATCACAAGTTTAAATGTGTGAAATTTATGTCCTAACATATTTACATATGTGTAAAAAAACATAGATATGTATAAAAACTAATTTTCAAAATTGTAATCGTAAATATAGATATAAAAAATGATAAAACTACACTTGAATAATACTAACATACAAAATTTTTTTTATAAAAAACGTTTGTTTTCAAGGGTTTAGTCAAGTTCTTAAATAATTTATGAGTTATGTAATGATACTCATGCTATATATATATATTAAATAAAATATACGTATAAAAACTTTTATACGTATATGTATATATAATATACGGGTCACGATAATTTTATTTTATTTTAGTAATATGTATATATGAATGTTTTTTACTAATTCAAGTATTACAAACATTGCAATTGCATTAAAAATATAATATAAATTTCAAAAACGTTAGTTTAGATTAAAACAAAGTAAATAAATTATTAAAAAGGAATTCAAAATTCTATTGTATTAATAAACATAAGAGAGTGGAATCTAGCTATATGATAACATAAATGTACGTGTTGCTAATCTACCTTCTCGTTTCTTTTTCTTCTTAGTACACATATAAGAAACTCCTTTCCAAGTCGCCGGAAAAAAAATAGACTTCCAATGAAACTATAACATTGTTGTTCTTCTTCCATTCAATCTTGCTACTATATTAAACATATTTTGAGGTTCAAAGCATATAAGACGACCAAGTTGTAGCATACCTCTATTGGTACAGTTTGGCCGGCCGGAGGGTCTGTTAGTTCCGCCAAACATAAAACCCTAAAAAACAAAGGAGACGACCCTGAAACTAATTTTTTACTGTCCCAAAAGGCACGAAATCGTTTGCTGGCCGTCCCCATTTAACGGGTTCGTTCGGAATACATTTCAGACGCGTTTCAATGACGTTTCCGTCCACCGACCGTCCCAAGGACGAGGACTCAATCCTAGTCAGCGTTTTGGTGCATCAGAGACTAAAACACCCCATAGAATCATACGCTTGACATGACTCAGTTCCCATCTTGCACATCTCTCCTTTCAATTCAAAATCTCGAATCCTCTGTCGAATCCACATGATATCCTGCTGTAAAACGCTAGTTCTTATTATAGAAAATTTGGAAGAGGTCATTCTCTATCTTTTTAAAATTTTAGTTTCTCTTTGTAGATTTTTATGTTTGTGGTATCAAGTGTTTTATTTTTTTCATAATCTAAATGAAGGGTAAAGTTAAAATACAAATAAAGACAAAAATGAGAAGTGTGAGAAGGATTTGTGACCACATAAAAAGCCCCTTAAAACTAAATTAAAAAATAATAATAAAAAAATCATTACTCAAAATATAAATAAAAAATGAAAAAATTAAAAAACTAAATGTTTCCGCCATAATTTCCGTTAAAAAAAAATAAAAATAAAAAAATTGACGAAGAGACACAATAAGTAGATCAAAGTAGGGATGAGAAAAATCGGTACCGATTTGGTACTGTCGGTACCGAATCGGTACTATAGTTTTAAGTTTCGGGATCGGTACGGTATCGGTACGGTACGATACTGTACTGGTATTTCCTGATTTTTTACCCTTGGTACCGGTATAATCCCGGTACCGGTACCGAACCGAATTTTCGGTACCGGTACCAAGAATTAGCGATTTTCGGGATCGGGATTTTCGGTACCTGTATCGGGCGGTACCGGTACGGTACCGTGCTCATCCCTAGATCAAAGACATAATGACGAAATGAACAAAAGACACAATTATAACTAAAAAAGACACAATAGATCGCAAAATATAACACAATGCCGAACAAAGAAAAAAAGATACAATGTTAAGGAAAAAATACACAATTAATGACGAATATAAACATAAAACACAATGACAAACAAATGATATAATAGCCTTTTTCGCTCACCATTGTGTTTTTTTATGATTGATTGATTGATTGATTGTGTGTGTTTTTTTATAAGAACGAGAAAGACGGTGGATACATTTTTGTGTTTTTACTTTTTTTTTATTAAATTTTGAGTTATGATTTTTTATTTATCTTTGAGGAAGGGTTTTTTTTTTTTTTTATTTTACAAATCCTACTCATTTTTATTCCATTTGTAAAATAACTTGGCCATCTAAATAAATTGGTTTTATTTGTGAATAAAGAGTTTATATTAGCATTATGTTTTTAATTTTCGGTTTAAGTTTCTCTTAAAAAAAAACATTTTTTATCAAGTGTTATTTCACATAATTTGTGATCATAACCAATCGATTTGCGTGGGATGGAACATACTTGCCATTAATGTAAGTATTTACAAAGAAAAAAGAAGATTTCTACTAATAGATTGCGGTAAATCCAATTAACCCTAAAACCCCTTTTATTAATGCAACTCACAATCCAAAAATGTATCTCGTAAGCAATAAACCCTGCTTTGATCATACTCAGGGCCTCGTAAAGGGAGAACGCCTTGTTCTTGTTGTTTTCCATGTCACCATTTTTGGTGTACACATAGAGAACCCATATCTAAAGTATTGTTGTAAATAGTGGTGAAACCTGGTCGAAAACTCTTGTGGGGGGGGGGGGGGGGGTGTTGTTCAAAATTGATGAAAACAGGTAGATTTAGAAACCAAAAAACTTGGGGTGGGGGGCGTTTGCTCTTGGTCCAAAACCGTAATCAAAACCAAGATGTCAGTTAATGGATAATCATAACCAATCGATTATGACGGTTTAGGTTTTTGAAGGTTATAGCAGGTCGGTTAGTGGTCGATTAACCGTGAATTTGATCAATCAATCAAGCATATCCAATGGAATCCCATCAATAGCAAAGCTATAAGTAGGATCTGGGGAGGGTGATATGTAGGCACACCTTACCTCTATCCAATGGGATAGAGATGTGGCTTCCAGGGAGACCCTCAGCTCTAAGAATCATATGTATGAGAGAATATAAGAGGGAATCAAAGTTCAACAGTAATATAACTGATAATAACACGTAGTAACAATAATAATACTAATACATGTATTGATAACAATATATACATACATGAAAAGAAAATAACATAATGGCGTGTGGTCAAAATACGGTAAATATAACTCCTAAGTTATTCATTTCTCCCTAAAAATCCTTAGCCTTAGTTCTAAGTCTCCAAGAATTCTTATCCCTAACCATGTCATCTGAGAGTTTTATGTCTAGCAAATCATGTTTAATCCTCTCATCTCAAGTCAATTTAGGTCGATCTCTACCCCTCCTCCCCCTCTATTGTCATGTTTTCTACGGATCTAACACTCGTATGTCTTCTCTTCACATGTCCAAACCATCTCATTCTCCACTCTCTTATCTTGTCGGATATGTAAGCTACCCCTAATCTCTACCCTAACCGTGAATTTGAGTCAAGCTAAAAATAGCTCAATCAATAACAATATAATTGGACATTATTTGTGCATAAAATTTTGAATTATTCATAACTAGGCTAGATACCCGTGTTCAACACGGGCATAATAAAGCCCATATCATTTGAGACACAAGTTGCCAATATTCTATATGAAGAGTATCCAATCCGTTCAACATTTAACATCTATGAAAAAAATAATCAAACACCTCAAATAAGTTAAATCTAGTTTAATACGAATTAATCCTTTCAATTTTGAACTTTCACATATTCTAAAAACACATGTGATTTATAGAACATAATTCCAAGGAGTTCATGCTTGTTGATAGAAATCAAGATTTTATAGAATAAATTATAAAATACAAATCAAGATTTTATATATCTCCAAACAGATATAAATTAATACGAATTAATCCATTCTCCAAGTTCACGGCCATAACGGTTTAAGTTTTTTCCCACCCTATGGTGCTTGAGAGAAGCATGGCTGTGAGCAGTTGACCCACACAAACCAACCTCAATAGCCTACACAAAATAAACAAAATTTTGAACTCTTTTGCTACTATGACCCCAAACACGACATAAAAACAATTATGTATTTGTGTGTCATCTAACTTGTACAATAAACATATCGTGTTTGGCTTGATCTAGATAATGGAACAAGTTGTATTTGAGTTGACCTCTTTAACCCATTTACTTAGACATCCATTAAAGGGTCGTGTTTGGGTTGATATTTTATTAGAGCATATACTACAACAAATCAGACCTATCCTGACAATTATTTATGAACTTTTCCCGACACCATGTAGTTGGTATAACTCTAAAAACTCTATCCCGAAAATATATAGTCGGGAAAAGTTTCGTCGTAATAGCTTCGCCCCGAAAAAAAACATAAAATCTTTCCCCACTACATGTCGTCGGGATAAATATTACAAAAAACATTTTTAAGAAAATGTTTTATTCTTTAATAAAAAGATAAAAAAATATTTTAAATAAAATATTAAAATCTTATCCCGACAACATGTCGTGGAAATAGTTAAATGAATAAAATAATATCAAAATCCATACCGACAACATGTCGGTAAAGAGTTTAATATTCTTTTATTCATTTTACTATTCCGACGACATGTTGTCGGGATAGAGTTTGAAATTAAAACATGAAATCTTTCCCCACTACATGTCGTCGGGATAAATATTACAAAAATCAATTTTAAGAAAATGTTTTATTCTTTAATAAAAAGATAAAAAAATATTTTAAATAAAATATTAAAATCTTATCCCGACAACATGTCGTCGGAATAGTTAAATGAATAAAATAATATCAAAATCCATACCGACAACATGTCGGTAAAGAGTTTAATATTCTTTTATTAATTTTACTATTCCGACGACATGTTGTCGGGATAGAGTTTGAAATTATTTCATTCAGCTGCACTTTTTCGCTATTTTCCAGATTTCGACCTGTTTTTCAGCTAATTCCAAAACACCAAAATCAAAATCCACAATACACAATTAATAAACTTAAATTATCCTACACCAAACATACCAAACATACGACATTCGACCCGTCAATTTGTTCAAACACACAAAAAAAAAGAGTTATCCAAATAAAACACAACTAAAATGTCATTGCCCTTGTTTAATCATCACTTTCATCTTCGCTTTTGTAAGGTCTATGTTGCCATTGTTTCTTGGCATTTTCAAGTTTTTTGTCAAACTCTTGTGACATTTTTGCAAACATCCCTTGCATTTGACTTTGTTGTTGCTGTTGAAGTTCGGCTTTTAAACTTTCTTGCCAATCTTGTTGTGAGGATCCGGAGGAAGAGCCAAATTTAGGAGCAACAGGTGTGCCGCCCTTCTTGCAGTTTGTCCAATTCCACGTAGATGCCCGCGTGATTAACCGAAAACATTTCGAAAAACTTCTGAATCGTAATAATCATCCGATACATCTTCAATTCTTGTTCTTTCCGCTTTAAGTCGTTCCAAAAAAAGAAACGTAATATATGCTCATTTTGGCTCGAACACAATTTAATTCACCAAAGTATATAAGTTTTGGTAGAAATGGGTAATTTTGACCGATTTGAACCAAAACTTGCATATTTTGAGTTATTTAAAGCGTGTTATGCTCGTTTTGGCCCGAACACACTTTAGTTGACCAAAATATATATGTTTTGGTTGAAACGAGTTATTTGACCCATTTGAACCAAAACTCTCATATTTTGAGTTATTTAAAGTGTGTTATGCTCGTTTTGGCCCGAACACACTTTAGTTGACCAAAATATATAAGTTTTGATTAAAATGGGTAATTTTGATCCATTTGAACCAAAACTCGCATATTTTGAGTTATTTAAAGTGTGTTATGCTTGTTTTGGCCCGAACACACTTTAATTGACCAAAATATATAAGTTTTGGTTTAAATAAGCAATTTTGACCAAAATAAATACAAGTGGGTCCGAATCACTTACAAAGTCTAATCGTGCCGCTTGTTTGACCCATTCACCATCCTTTGTGTGGGTATCCTCACAACCCCCTCAATATAAATTCTTGGTTCTTTGTTTTCGGTCTATATAAATTGAAAAAAATTAATTCTAACCCTTTTAGCATGCGATTAAATTAGTATGTCTTTGTATAATAGTAACATTTTTCTTACCTGCACCCATCACTTCTGTGTGTAAGATTGACTCCCGTGGCAACTCACAGAATGGTGTTTTTGTCGGTTTTTCTTATTTGCATCACATTGCTTTAGGTATTTCTTATCTGAGAAGAGCGTATCAATCACTTCAATCCAACGGTCCTCGTCAAAGTCACTTGGACGACATAGTTTAGCGAGTTCGGGATTGTCACGTCCATCTATGAAGTCATAATGAGTCTTTAACTCACTTTTTCGTTCCTTATAAGCCCTTTGACATTCATGGTTGATTGTAGCCTCAACTTTAATCCAGTGATCTTTTTCTCTAGCGTGCGATGCAAGATCAGAATAATGCTGCCAGGATAAATAATTAGAAAACATATAACAATATATTACAAATATAACATTATAAAATATACTTACGTATAATGCATCCCATAATTCATATTTATACGTTGAAGGAACTCTATCCCAACCTCGATAGTACATAGGAAACTAGTTCCAAATTGAAGTCGAATAAACCTTACAAAATCAGATTGATTTTCTCCAACAAACTTGCCATGTTCACCAACGAAAGCAACTTGAAGATCCAAGGTCTTATTGCCATTTTATTCAAATTTACTCATCAGTTTCTTATTGCACCCCCTACCTCGTGTAGCTTTGGGTATGGCTACAATGATACACATATTAAAAAGTTAGCAAATTAAAAATATAGTCAATTTTAAGATATAATGTATTTAAGTGAAACAAATAACTTACATGACTCGCATCTCGACGGGACCTTACGTGGGTCCTTGCGAGGTGGTCGATTACCATCATCTCCCCCGTGAGCTTGGGCCACATCTGCCATTCCTACAAAAATTACAAATAATAATGTGCAATGAACAAATAATAAACAAAAATATTACATTTTAACAATGTTAAGAAATATTGATATTAAGCATACATTTAATCAGAATCGTCACTATTATAATATGTGCCTAAATGGTTATCGGGGTCGTCTTGATTTTCCTCTTCTTCCTCGTATGAAAGGTTTGCTTCTTCATCATCATCGTCATCATCATCATCATCATCATTGTCACACCCCTACTTAGGGCCTAGGCGTGTGACCACGAGTTGGTACCTCTTTTGTAAATATATCATAGTTTATGGGTTAATTTTAGCGGAAGACTTTAGTTTGAATATAATATTAATTTACATTGAAAATTTACTTGGGAATTAAATACCCAAGTATCGGTTTACAAAACATAAGTTTTATATTACAAGGATATAATATCAAAACGAAGCCATCTCGTCATGCTTATCTATCTTCATAAGACTCCAATCCTTGCTATTTATACTAATGCTTAATTACCTGCAATGGGTTGGAAAATACGTCAGCTATATGCTGGTGAACACGTATGACTCAATAAAACATTTTGAATGACGATTACAATACAAACATAGTTTTCTCGACAATCTCAGCGGAAGTATCTCTACTTCCGGTATATGTACCACTGCCCTACACACATAACGGTATTCTCCGAGCCACGTAGCCTTGAACAGAGAACTAGTCATGACCATTAGCCCACGGCTACCTCGCATTTTATTGATTGATTGGGCTTAACAGCTATGTTTTGATCCACACACATGCGTATTCGGTCTGAGTTGATTTTATTCTCTACTTTGTATTATAACGTTTTAGAGATCGCATGATCTCATGTAGACATTGATTGACTCGTTAAGACAAACACCCGTTCGTCTCATTGAGTATAAATATGTTTTGACTGAATAAAGAGGTTAACGTATTCACCTGTACCGTCGATGTGCGTTTGAAACCTTGACTGTGAATGAATGATTGATGATTGACTTATAATAAAATAGGTTTATAAATATCTGGATCGTCTTTTGATCTGGCTACAGACCTTTAGTCTGGTTTTGATAGCTTTAAACCTTGATTGATCACTTGTTTGAATAAAATATTGAGACATGTAGTCTTTTGGTTTATTTACCAATCATATACTGAGTTTCTTCTTCATGAAGAAACATCTATAATCTGTTTCTTCTTCAAGAAGAAACATTCATTGACTGCTAGCTTTGAATGAAAAATCTTATGTTTCTTAATCATAAAGAAACAATATTTTAACTATATTCCGTGTATGTAAAATGCTATGTTTCTTAATCGTGAAGAAACTATAATTTGACTATATCCTCATGAATGAAAAATTCTGTGTTTCTTAATTGTAAAGAAACATTACTATATTCCTTTGTATGTTTAAAGCTTATGTAAACATAGTTATGATCAAGGTTTGGGCTATATCCCTGAATATGGTCTAAGCCATATAATATAATAATAAAATAATGACTTAGGCAGAACCCCTACCTTACGCGGGTATTTGGATTATAAAGTTTACGAATGAACGAGCGACAATCCTATTGTACGTCAGGTGTCAGGAAACGAAATGGTGGAACTCCGAAGTGGCGTCGGGATGGCACGGACTTCGATGCTCGGGGGGCTCGTAAGGTGGTAGTAGGGATGTCGGGAACGCTTTACGAGGTATTCTTCTTTTTATCTCACACCACCATATTCGATTTACACAAGACAAGTTAGTTATCGTCCTGATATCGTCACACTCGCCACCGATATAGATCACCATTGATTACCGAACACCACCACTCTGATGTTTGCTTAGTTATACCACTACTACTCTCTTTTTTTTATTTTATCATGAAACTAAACCAAATGCATGCTATTTGTTTGAAGATATGGAGATCTTTGTATGGGTGTATATGTAGAAGGTGTTGGGTCGGTTTGTTTTATTGAGATATTTTCTCAACCATATCCATAACACATATGCTATATTATTTGTTAGTTGAGTCATAACAACAAAGAAACATGGCTTTTAAAATTGCAATACACCACTTACTCCCTAATATAATTTGTTGTTTTTATTATTATATATTGAAAGTTATAGAATGAGTCCACAATATTAGTTTCTTCAAGTTGAAGATTGTGTGTTACTAATTTTGTGGATTTAATTTATATGTATTAATATGCCATAAACTAAAAGCTATATTAAAAATATGACTTACACTTTATTATTAGTTTTTATATAAAATAGTTATATTGTTAGTTATGATTTGTTATTTTAGATATACATTTAAGTATCTTGAAATTTAAACTGATTCTTATGTTTAATAAATGCTTGAGTAAAATATTTTAAAGATAAGCTTAAATATTTTATTTATATTAAAAAGATTAGCATACCATATATTTGAACTTACTTATTATACCGGTTATTATACTTTGATCTTTAAACTTTTAGAAGTTGACATTTTTAGCAATGACTTTTTAGCGGGTGCACCACCACCACCACCACCACCATAAGTAAGTTACTTATTTTTAGCAATGCTTGAGTAAAATATTTTAAAGATAAGCTTAAATATTTTATTTATATTAAAAAGATTAGCATACCATATATTTGAACTTACTTATTATACCGGTTATTATACTTTGATCTTTAAACTTTTAGAAGTTGACATTTTTAGCAATGACTTTTTAGCGGGTGCACCACCACCACCACCACCACCATAAGTAGGTTACTTATTTTTAGCAATGCTTGAGTAAAATATTTTAAAGATAAGCTTAAATATTTTATTTATATTAAAAAGATTAGCATACCATATATTTGAACTTACTTATTATACCGGTTATTATACTTTGATCTTTAAACTTTTAGAAGTTGACATTTTTAGCAATGACTTTTTAGCGGGTGCACCACCACCACCACCACCACCACCATCTTCTTCTTCTTCCTTTTCTTCATCTTGATCATGATCATCATCTTCATCGTTGTCGTCATCAACATCATCAACTATAATCGGGATAGCTTAACTAGGTTCACCACCATCAACACGAGTAGTTATCCTGGGCAAACAGCCTAAGTCGATGTAAAGGTTACAATGATGTGACTGAGTTCCTTGTAAGGCATTTGTTTCACCATCCAAGTTGTAATCAGATCGTTCACTTGATTCACCAACTTCGTAGTCTGAGTCGACACCCAAGTTATAATCAGATGATTGAGTGTCGTGCAATACATCTACCTCATCGATGACACTCATACTTGGATGGTCCATAAGTTTTCGATGGTGAAAGTATTCCACGACCTTGTCGGTAGTTCGAGAAGGATCTTGGAGATAGAAAACCTGTTTGGCTTGTGTGGCTAAAATATATAATTGATCATCATACCAATTTTTATTGGCATACCATTCACGACTCACGTCGATAGTAGTGATATTGTCTTTCTTTTTTGTTCTATTGCCCAACGTTTTGAACCATGTACAACGAAAAATCACCACGGAGTACCCATTTCAATATTTCAACTCCAAGATATCATCTAGTTGACTATACTATGTACTACCATCTTCTCCTATACTAACCACACCACTGTTTTGAGTAGTGCGCCCAGCCTCACGACGATGTACAACAAATCTAACACCATTCACTATGCAAGCCGTGTAAGAATGTGCACTCAACGGACCGTGTGCCAATGCTCTTAATTCATCGATACTCCCTGGAGACGTAAATGATGATGAAAACAAATATTTATCTGCTTCGTAATTAAACCAAGAGAAAAAGTGTTTTTTCAAGTCTCGCCCGGGAAATGCAGATTCGAATTCACTAGATGAAGGACAAAAGGTTAAAGTTGGTTTATCATATAACTAAAAAAGAATATTAAAAAAATCTAAAAACTTACTGCTTGAAGGCGTTATTTCATTGCAGTTGTTCAGTACAAACCATCCTAATGATTTTGTCTCCTCCATATTCATTTGTTTGAATACACTTTTTGACATTGGTCGACATTGTGATGCAAACACTTGCAAATGCCTCTTTGGAATGCCAGCATCCGAATTTCTATCGGGACGGGTGAATTTGCTTGGTGTGTTTTGAAGATACATAGAGCAAAATGTCAATGCTTCATCCACAACATAATCTTCTGCTATTGATCCCTTAGGCTTGGCTTTGTTTCTAGCATATGCTTTCAGTTTTTTCATGTATCTTTCAAATGGATACATCCATCTCATATACACCGGCCCACCAAGAAGAGATTCTTCAGGTAAATGAATAATTAAATGAATCATTATGTCGAAAAATGCCGGAGGATATATCAATTCCAAACTGCATAATACCTTTACCACCTCCTTTTGTGCCTCTTCCATATCTTTCACGCTTTTGATCGTGCATAAAGTTTTTTAAACAATGTGCAAACCTGAGTGATTGCTGTTGAAACATTAGAAGGAAGACCTCCTCGGATCCCTATTAGTAGCAATCGTTGCATGAGGATGTGATAATCATGAGACTTTAACCCTGTCATATTTGAATTATTTGGAAGCACCCTCTTTTTAAAGTTTGATCCAAAACCATCAGGTAGTCTAGCTTCTCTAATGAACTGACAAAAACATTCTCGCTCTTTTGTTTCGAAAGAGTAATCGCCGTGTGGTTGGTGGACCTTTTTGTTTTGCCTTTTTAGCAATAAATGTGGTCTAATACCCATTTTTTTCCAAATCTTCTATTGCTTTGTGTTTATCTTTTGTTTTGTCATTCATCAACAAAGTACCAAGCAAGCTCTCGCTGACATTTTTCTCGACATGCATAACATCAAGATTATGTTTTAGCTTTAGAGAAGACCAATAGGGCAGATCGAAGAATATACTCCGTTTGGTCCAATTTAACTCGTTTTCTTCACGTTTTCTTTTCACACCTCCATTGTCAGGATGTTTCCCTGGAACAACATTGGGGATATAATCTAGTTGTTTTATTATTTCTTCACTAGTCAATTGTTACGGACGACCTTTCTTCTCTCTTTTGCCATTAAACAACAAACTATCCCTCCATTTGTGTGTGCGATGTAAGAATCGCCTATGACCAACATAAACTACCTTACCTTTTATGCTAAATGAAGGGGTGTCTTTGTTACAAGTAGGGCATCCTTTATAACCTTGACCACTCCATTCAGACAAGCTGCTACGACCAGGATAATCGTTAATAGTCCATAATAGTGTCACACGCATCTTGAAAATAGTGTCATTTGATGCATCTCTCATTAGGACTCCATCGGCCCACAACATGTTCACTTCATCCACCAACGGCCTTAGGAAAATATCAATATCCTTTCCTGGTGGTTTAGGGCCGGGAATCAACAAAATCAACATTAAAGAAGACTCTTTCATACATAACCACGGTGGTGTATTATATGTTATGAACACTGCCGGCCACATACTGTAATACAAACTCATATTAGTGAACGGATTAAATCCATCGGCAGCCAAACCCATCCGGACGTTCCTGGGTTCTTTAGCAAAATCAGGATATCTTTTATCAAAGTCTTTCTATGCCTCCCCATATACTAAATGACGCATAATACCATCTGTTGATCATCCAGTGTGATGCCAAGTCATATCTTTTGCTGTGAATTTGAAACTATATCTTTTTCGAAGCCGAGGAGTTAAAGGAAAGTAGCGCAACACTTTCTTTGGTATTTTCTTCCCCTTTGTGTTTTTGTCAACCCACGTGCTTGCGTTACAAACTGGGCAGTTATTAATATTTTCACCATCTTTCCAGAATAAAAAACAATCATTAACACAAGCATGGATTGATTCATATCCTAACCCAATATTCCTCAGCTTGCTTTTAGCTTCATAGTGTGAGGCTGGAATATTTTTCACTTTCGGGAATGCCTCTCTTAGAAACTCTAAAACTTGGTCAAACGAACTATCCGTCCATTTGATGATGAATTTAATATGCATCATTTCCCTAGGAAGTATAGGGAAGACATCCAACTACAATCCGGGTATAAAGGGGTAATGAGCTCCTCAAAAAACTGATCAAATTCCATGTCTACACCAATTCCACCAGATTCATCTTCTTTTAAATTTGTATACTGCTCAGCCATAACATCATCAATCAAATCAAACATCTCATGATTTGTTGTTGTCTCAAGTGTTCTTGGAGCTTTTCTTGGAGCGAATATACCGGCAACTTCGTCGTGATTAGGAAATTTCTCACCGTGATAATGCCATATCCGATACGCTCGTAGAAACCCACGGGAATGTACATGATTATAAATCGTTTTCAAATCTTGTCTTTTCATATTGACACAATCTTTACAAGGACAACGAGCTTTGGCTTTACAACTGACATGGTTTTTGGCAATATTCATAAAGCGTTTTAAATCGTTAATAAAATCAAGAGAACTATGGTTGTCCAAATCAATCCAACTCTTATCGATTGTTGACATAATTGTTGATAATATCTAAAGAATAGTGTATATTACAAAACTAGTTAGTTATACTAACAAATATTAATAATAGATATTATGTTTCTAAGCAGGTCACATATACAATAAATACAAGTATAAAGTTCACCTACCCAAAAACATTTAAAGTTCAAATTCAACATATGGTTATCTGAGCGAAAACCAAAATTGAAACCGAGGCAAAAACAATTGTTATTATTCTCCAATATATGTTATATGTTTAGTTGGGTTCAAAACTAAACCGTCCACTAAACCTCGATAGTACTTGGTGTTAGCCATGGAGGTAGATTTATTATTAACAAACTATTGAAGTTGTATAGTTACAAACAGTTCAAACCAAACCCTACCGACCCAAATTCAATTATCATTAACAAACAATTGAGCAAAGAAACCCCAAGAACCCTACTCTACAATATAAAGTATAGAGGCAAAATACTCACTTAATAGAGGTGGATTTGGGTTGCGTGGCGGAGACGGCGGCGGAGGTGGACGGAAAGGAGGCTTAATCCGGTGGCTGAGGTGGACGGCGGCGTCGTTTTATCCGGTGGCGGAGGTGGACGGCGGCGTCATTTGATCCGGTGGCCGAGGTGGACGGAGTAGGTGGTGTGTTCTCTGGCTATGAATTTTGGTTATGAATTGAGTACAAGAGGATATCATATGGGTTTTTATGATTTATATCCGGTCATCCTATCCCAAACACATGTCGTCGGGATAAGGTATTATTTTTCCTTTTTTGTTTTATATTTTATTAATAAGGCAGGACGACGTCGTTTTGTCCAACCTATCCCAACGACATGTTGTCAGGATAGGACTCCCGAAAATAATAGCTAGCATATTTCATTAAGGCAGATAACTTGAGTTATTTTCCCAACAATTCAGGGAAGTTTATCCTGACGACATGTTGTCGTGACAGGTCATTAGTATTTTTTCTTTTATTTTAGGTTATATACACTACGTACATTATACATATGTACATAGATGGTTACGGTTACACTTAATATAATATAAGATATCTGGATGTAGGTTCTCACTGGTTAAAATTAACGTTTTCAAAAGCATGATAGTGTTCAAAGCAACAAATACTAGCTTAATAATTTTAAAATAATCATATGCTGGTTCCTAATTAAAATTTCCTATAAAAGGTATATTATATTGTTGTGTAGTATGCTAATACGTTAAAATGTCATAAATATATTGAGTTCATATAATTTATATATATATATATATATATATATATATATGTAATTATACGAACCAACAAAAAAATAAGATATGAAGAATTATGATCATAACTTTAGAATAATTATTCGACTTTCGAAACTACAAATTATTTATTTTACATTCAACTGCACTATGTGCATCTACTTCTAATTGCTTTTAGATGTATATACTTTACAAAAGTTTTTCTTCTAATCTAAGACCACGTGTAGTGGATGGAGCTTTTATAGAGGCCTTATACATCATGTGACGCCACGTCACCATAGAAACTTTATAGTTAAAATGGGTGTAGTGGATTAACAAAGTTCGACTCCCAATAACACGTGGGATAATATTAGCGGGCATATTTCATTAAGACGGGTAACTTGAGTTATTTTCCTAGCATTTCAAGGGTGTATATGTATGTATGTGTACATATATAACCATACATGTATGTAACAATCTATGTACATACGTATGTAACCAACTATGTATGTATGTAACCATGAATGGGAGTGTATGTCTGTATATATGAATATACGTGTATATGTGTATGTATTGTAAGTGTGTCTGCACATGTGTGTATGTATGTATGCATGTATGTATTTACGTACGTACGTATGTATGTATGTATGTATGTATTTATGTATGCATGTATGTATGTATGTATGTATGTATTTGTGTGTGTGTAACCATCTCTATTTATGTATGTATGTATGTATGTATGTATGTAACCATCTCTATGTATGTATGAATGTATGTGTGTGTGTGTATGTATGAATGTATGTATGTCATCGGTATTGGGTAGTAATTTTTTATTATTTGTTTCTAATTTAAGATTATTTTAAAGAAATGAAAAAATAAAATATAAACATTCTATCCCGACAACATGTTTCAGACGACCTTTCTTCTCTCTTTTGCCATTAAACAACAAACTATCCCTCCATTTATGTGTGCGATGTAAGAATCTCCTATGACCAACATAAACTACCTTACCTTTTACGCTAAATGAAGGGGTGTCTTTGTTACAAGTAGGGCATCCTTTATAACCTTGACCACTCCATTCAGACAAGCTGCTACGACCAGGATAATCGTTAATAGTCCATAATAGTGTCACACACATCTTGAAAAATAGTGTCAATTGATGAATCTCTCATTAGGACTCCATCGGTCCACAACATGTTCACTTCATCCACCAACGGCCTTAGAAAAACATCAATATCCTTTCCGGGTGATTTAGGGCCGGGAATCAACAAAGTCAACATTAAAGAAGACTCTTTCATACATAACCACGGTGGTGTATTATATGTTGTGAACACTGCCGGCCACATAATGTAAGACAAACTCATATTACCGAACGGATTAAATCCATCGGCAGCCAAACCCAAGCGGACGTTCCTGGGTTCTTTAGCAAAATCAGGATATCTTTTATCAAAGTCTTGCCATGCCTCCCCATCTACTAGATGACGCATAATACCATCTGTTGAACATCCAGTGTGATGCCAAGTCATAACTTTTGCTGTGAATTTGAAACTATATCTTTTTCGAAGCCGATGAGTTAAAAGAAAGTAGCGCAACACTTTCTTTGGTATTTTCTTCCCCTTTGTGTTTTTGTCAACCCACGTGCTTGCGTTACAAACAGGGCAGTTATTAATATTTTCACCATCTTTCCAGAATAAAAAACAATCATTAACACAAGCATGGATTGATTCATATCCTAACCCAATATTCCTCAGCTTGCTTTTAGCTTCATAGTGTGTGGCTGGAATATTTTTCACTTTCGGGAATGCCTCTCTTAGAAACTCTAAAACTTGGTCAAACGAACTATCCGTCCATTTGTTGATTACTTTAATATGCATCATTTTCACTAGGAAGCATAGGGAAGACATCCAACTACAATCCGGGTATAAAGGGGTAATGAGCTCCTCAAAAAACTGATCAAATTCCTTGTCTACACCAATTCCACCAGCTTCATCTTCATTTAAATTTGTATACTGCTCAGCCATAACATCATCAATCAAAGCAAACATCTCATGATTTGTTGTTGTCTCAAGTGTTCTTGGAGCTTTTTTTGGATCGAATATACCGGCAACTTCGTCGTGATTAGGAAATTTCTCACCGTGATAATGCCATTTCCGATACACTCGTAGAAACCCACGGGAATGTACATGATCATAAATCATTTTCAAATCTTGTCTTTTCATATTGACACAATCTTTACAAGGACAACGAGCTTTGCCTTTACTATTGACCTAGTTTTTGGCAATATTCATAAAGCTTTTTAAATCGTTAATAAAATCAAGAGAACTATGGTTGTCCAAATCAATCCAACTCTTATCGATTGTTGACATAATTGTTGATAATATCTAAAGAATAGTGTATATTACAAAACTAGTTAGTTATACTAACAAATATTAATAATAGATATTATGTTTCTAAGCAGGTCACATATATAATAAATACAAGTATAAAGTTCACCTACCCAAACCAAATTGTGAGCACCAAACATTTAAAGTTCACATTCATCATATGGTTTTCTGAGCGAAAACCAAAATTGAAATCGAGGTAAAAACAATTGTTATTATTCTCCAATATCTGTTGTCTGTTTGGTTGGGCCCAAAACTAAACAGTCCACTAAACCTCGATAGTACTTGGTGTTAGCTAAGGAGGCAGATTTATTATTAACAAACAATTGTGGTTTGAAGAAACACTAATCGACCCCGGGCAGATTACGGATAATCTGGGGGTTAAATAGATGTTTCCCACGAGGGGTTATGTCCGGCAAAGATGGTTCTTCTGGTGACCTGCAAAACAGACACCGTGAGCTCGTCACTTAGAAGGGGGGGGGGTACCTCCTTGTGACCACCATCCGGCGTGAGAATCAGACTAGATTGCTCTTGAATATAAGTGTATATTAAGAGATTGCTAGAAAAGATAAGATGTGATAAGGTAATGTAACGTAATGTGTCCCTACCATTTCAAGGTGTTGGAGTATTTATAGCCGAAGGTAGGTTTCCAAGCAGGTACAGCCGGCTGAATAGTATTCCTGTTCTGCCAACTGTGGGCTACACACGTGCCATGCTGGTGGTTGGTGGGTAGGCAGCGGCTGATAGTGACCAGGCCGGCTGTGTACTATTCCTGTTCCACCAACTGCAGGCTATGCACGTCCTCCGACAGGTTGGTGAGTAGGCAGCGGCTGATAGTGACATACAGTACAAGAGCGTGCTGCTCGTCATACAGTTGTCAGTGAGCTGTCGTATCTTTGGTCAGATCTTTTGTCCATACATCGTCAGGTACAGTACAAAAGATCCTCCAGTATCGTACGGACTGGCTCATTTGTGCGGGAGTGTTCCCGGCTTTGTGCGGGAGTGTTCCCGGCTTGCTCACTCCTTCTTCAGGTGACATTACTGAATTATTTAAGAGTTAAGTGCCTTGTGCGTGTAGCCTTGCTGCGCGGGTAGCCTTCCCTGATGGCTAGTATCCGTTTCTGCGGGAACAGGCGGAGTACGTCGACCATTGGGAGGCTTTTCCTGCGGGAACAGCTTGCGTACTGCGCGTAAGGACGTCACGTCTCTGAGCATGGTGGGTCCTGCGGATCTAGTTGGTTTCTGCGCAGACGTCTCTTCAAGGTGAGTCTTGCGAGTTTAGCCTTTGCGCAAACGTCCCTGTTGAAGGTGAGTCTTGCGGGTTCAACTGCGCAGACGTCCTTCTTTGAGGTGAGTCTTGTCGGACTAGGTCCCAGCAGAGCCCAGTTGGACCCGCAAGACTCACCTCAAAGAGGGACGTCTGCGCATTTGAACCCGCAAGACTCACCTTCAACAGGGACGTTTGCGCAAAGGCTAAACTCGCAAGACTCACCTTGAAGAGACGTCTGCGCAGAAACCAACTAGATCCGCAGGACCCACCATGCTCAGAGACGTGACGTCCTTACGCGCAGTACGCAAGCTGTTCCCGCAGGAAAAGCCTCCCAATGGTCGACGTACTCCGCCTGTTCCCGCAGAAACGGATACTAGCCATCAGGGAAGGCTACCCGCGCAGCAAGGCTACACGCACAAGGCACTTAACTCTTAAATAATTCAGTAATGTCACCTGAAGAAGGAGTGAGCAAGCCGGGAACACTCCCGCACAAAGCCGGGAACACTCCAGCACAAATGAGCCAGTCCGTACGATACTGGAGGATCTTTTGTACTGTACCTGACGATGTATGGACAAAAGATCTGACCAAAGATACGACAGCTCACTGACAACAGTATGACGAGCAGCACGCTCTTGTACTGTATGTCACTATCAGCCGCTGCCTACTCACCAACCTGTCGGAGGACGTGCATAGCCTGCAGTTGGTGGAACAGGAATAGTACACAGCCGGCCTGGTCACTAT
Source organism: Bidens hawaiensis (assembly GCF_021521415.1). Classification (NCBI taxonomy): domain Eukaryota; kingdom Viridiplantae; phylum Streptophyta; class Magnoliopsida; order Asterales; family Asteraceae; genus Bidens; species Bidens hawaiensis. The sequence continues at coordinate 268,567 of NW_027491907.1, forward strand.
CAGCCGCTGCCTACCCACCAACCACCAGCATGGCACGTGCGTAGCCCACAGTTGGCAGAACAGGAATACTATTCAGCCCGCTGTACCTGCTTGGAAACCTACCTTCGGCTATAAATACTCCAACACCTTGAAATGGTAGGGACACATTACGTTACATTACCTTATCACATCTTATCTTTTCTAGCAATATCTTAATATACACTTATATTCAAGAGCAATCTAGTCTGATTCTCACGCCGGAGGGTGGTCACAAGGAGGTACCCCCCCCCCCTTCTAAGTGACGAGCTCACGGTGTCTGTTTTGCAGGTCACCAGAAGAACCATCTTTGCCGGACATAACCCTTCGTGGGAAACATCTATTTAACCCCCAGATTATCCGTAATCTGCTCGGGGTCGATTAGTGTTTCTTCATGGTTGTACAGTTACAAACAGTTCAAACCAAACCATACGGACCCAGATTCAATTATCATTAACAATCAATTAAGCAAAAACACCCCAAGAACCCTAATCTACAACATAAAGTATAGAGAGCAAAATACTCACTTAATAGAGGTGGATTTGGGCTGCGTGGCGGAGGCGGCGGCGGAGGTGGACGGAAATGCGGCTTCATCCGGTGGCTGAGATAAACAGCGGCGTCGTTTGATCCGGTGGCGTAGGTGGACAGCGGTGTCGTGTGATCCAGTGGCGGAGGTGGACGGAGTAGGTGGTGTGTTCTCTGGATATGAATTTTGGTTATGAATTGAGTATAAGAGTATATCATATGGGTTTTTATGATTTATATCCGGTCTTCCTATCCCGACCTCATGTCGTCGGGATAAGGTATTATTTTTCCTTTTTTGTTTTAAATTTTATTAATAAGGCAGGACGACGTCGTTTTGTCCAACCTATCCCAACGACATGTTGTCAGGATAGGACTCCCAAAAATAATAGCGAGCGTATTTCATTAAGGCAGGTAACTTGAGTTATTTTCCCAACAATTCAGGGAAGTTTATCCTGACGACATGTTGTCGTGACAGGTCATTAGTTTTTTTTTCTTTATTTTTGGTTATATACACTACGTACATTATACATACGTACATAGATGGTTACGGTTACACTTAATATAATATAAGATATCTGGATGTAGGTTCTCATTGGTTAAAATTAACGTTTTCAAAAGCATGCTAGTGTTCAAAGCAACAAATACTAGCCAAATAATTTTAAAATAATCATATGCTGGTTCCTAATTAAAATTTCCTATAAAAGGTATATTTTATTGTTGTGTAGTATGCTAATACGTTAAAATGTCATAAATATATTGAGTTCATATAATTTATATATATATATATATATATAATTATACGAACCAACGGAAAAATAAGATATGAAGAATTGTGATCATACCTCTAGAATAATTATTTTACATTCGAAAGTAAAAATTATTTATTTTACATTCAACTGCACTATGTGCATCTACTTCTAATTGCTTTTAGATATATATACTTTACCAAAGTTTTTCTTTTAATCTAATACCATGTGTAGTGGATGGAGCCTCTATAGAGGCCTTATACATCATGTGACGTCACGTCACCATAGAAACTTTATAGTTAAAATGGGTGTAGCGGATTAACAAAATTCGACTCCCAATAACACGTGTGATAATATTAGCGGGCATATTTCATTAAGACGGGTAACTTGAGTTATTTTCCTAGCATTTCGAGGGTGTATATGTATGTATGTGTACATATATAACCATACATATATGTAACTGTTTTGATTAGAAATCTGCTAAGGATAATGTATCCAAATTTGTTTAGTGAGGATTAGTGCTAAGGTGATCAAAACAAGTTTGTATCAATTACAAACGCAAGCAAAGGATTTGTTACGAGGAAAAACCCTTGATCTGGTTTCGGATCGCCAGCACAATAATCCCGGGTGATAACAAATCGTCTATCAGCACTTTATTAATCAAAAAAGGGTGGTACAAAGGTTGGAGTTGTTGATCAACAGATACAATGAATGCTATGTGTGTGTGATTACAGATAACTTAGCAGCTAGGGTATGTGTGAACGTGTTTTCTAATGTTGATCACAACGTGATATATAAAGAAAAAGAACAAGTAACTAATTAACAACTAAGTCCTATAAACTCGCTAGTCTTCCACTCTTCATCATCGTGCTCTTTGACCACGTGCTAATAGACGTTTAGTAACGAATTAAGTGGTGGACTAGGTCTAGGAGCCGTTGTTGATATTTAAACATCGGTCTTCATACAAAAGTCATCCATTAATAGTTATGTTGACTAAGGATCCTGGATCTAGACTTCAGCTAGAGAATTCTCCACGAGGATAATTTATCTAAGCACCTCTTCAAGGATAACATATCTTGTCTTTAGTACTCAGTAATCAATCTTATCATCTTGCTGCTTCTTGCTTCTACTTATTCTTCAATCTTGATCATGTGCTACAGATGCCTTGTAATGGGTGATGTGCGAAAATATATATATAAATAAAACACAAGTCGCAACTAAGCTTTAAAAACCAAACAATCTATCCTAGTTCACACAAACGGCAAGTGTACCGATCGCGTATAGCACAGATGAGGAAAGTCCGGATATCGAACTCGAAGACACGTGAAAACGTTTAAAATTACGAAACTCTAACCAAGACTCACTAAAATATTTAATTAATTTATTTTAAATGTAATTTAACTACTTAACTTAACTGAATGAAAACTTTTGACAAAACTTTGAAAACTTTGGTTTAAATTCATTTAATAAAGACGTCTACCTAGGAATGAATCATGTTGATAGAAATAACAAGACAATGGATTGAAAATATTCACGACACCGGTTATAAAAGATAACACAACTAAAACTTGTTTAAGAAAGTCAAATTACCTCTCGGTCTCTCTAACAAACTCCAACTTATTTTAATTGATTTTAAAGAATAAACCGGAAAAACAATTATTAACGTGTTCAAATGTCGACTCTCCTCTCGGTCTCATCGACACACTATCCTAATGGAGACAAATACTATGTCACCAAGGATAGAGGAACAATTTAACTTAACCCAAATTAAACCAACTAATTGCACATAAACACTCAAACTTGACAAGACAAAAACCCGCTCTCGAGCGGTCTTAATTCTAACAAGTAAAAGCAACGAGACAATATTACTTCTTATCACCTCTCGGTCTCAAAGAAGGTGTATTTTAACTGATTTTAGATGATTATATTACCCACTTATCCCTACGGTTGTACACCCCGCAAATAAACCCGAAACACCAAGTCAAGAGTCTAACAAGCAATCAATTAATCAAAACCAATTCAATTAACTAATGCAAGAGGATTATAAGTAATAAAACATAAAACACAGCCATCACACACAATCTAATTTATGGTTTAGTTAAACTTTACATCAATAATTCAAGTCTTGAACATTAACAATCCATTAAACAAGTCTGAACTACTCAACAATCATCTATCCTAGGTAGAACAAGCAAGTTTAGCTACTCATAGATTTTGGACAGCTATGTATACTTAAGAAAAACATCACAAACATCAACTTAAACATGATTAAATTCATTCAAGATCCAAACAATATCAATCACAACACAAACTATCAATCAATTGCAAAACAATTCAAAGCAAAAGACTAAATCAACAAAGTTAGGGTTCTTGAACAATAAGTAAAGTTTATGAGTGTTTTACTATCAAGTATGGCTGAGATTTATGATTGTTATTGACCCCTAGCAGCTGCCCAAGATCACCCCGAGCCTCCTTCTTCTTCCTCTAGCCTCCACAGCCGCCACTTACTTCTTTTTTTCTTTCTTTTGGCCGCTGCTACAGTTGCCGCGATCAGAACTGTTAGAAAACTAGGGTTTAGGGTTTTTTTTTCTTGATTTCGGGATTTTGGCCTCAATAATGGCTGGAAACTCTTGTTATTAACTTAATATAATATTATAAAAGGCTTTTAAGATGTGGGCTTGGGTCGGGCCTTGACTTATAAGTTTGAAAGTTGAACAATTAAGCCCCTAAACTCTTCAATTTTAACTCTTTTTTCCACCAAACCTCATAACCTACAAGTAAACAATCAACTTTGTAAAATCAAGCATAAATAAACCATAAAACTTAATAATTAAACTAAAAAGCAATTAAAACATGATAAAAATGATACGGAAAGTAAATGTGTTTTACAACACATCAAACATCCCCACACTTATGTCTTTTTCGTCCCTGAAAAAGTCTAATGCAGTTGGATCAGAATCGGAAAATCAAAGTTAAATCAAACATATAGGTTAGATTTTAAAGCTCAGAAAAACGCAAAAACCGCGATCATCGATATTGTTGTCCACCTAAACTCATGCCTTAATCTTTACCGGGACAAATAAGATCCGACAATAATATTACTTAGTGGTTTACACAATTAAGACCCTCTTATTTTCTGCTTTTACCAGACCAGACCACCCCAACTTGACTTAAACCTCAAAATTAGCAGATTTAAAACTTTGTTGCTCAATATTTATGAATAGTTAAGACAATCAAGGGTATTGTTTATCCACCTAAGCTTAAGAATCAAAGTCTACCAAGCAGCCGTTAGATATGATTAAGGTTCAATTATTTATAGCCAGTGCTCCCCACAACATGACATACCCACGTTATCAAGCAATACCCCAAATCCATCACCATAGGTGAGTATGCAAAATTTCATCTGTAGGGCTTACATGTAGCGTGTACCTTGTGGTCCGTTTCTTAATGGTAATGAGACGCGAGCAAGGGGACCCCACATGACTAACAGCGTGGATGATCAAGTCTGTAGTGTATTTGTACTTTCGTACTTTTTGTGATCATGTTTATAGACTTATAAGGGTTTGCTCTTTGGCTTTATTTTAAATATACACAACCCCACTTAGGAATTGTGAATACCCAGCTAAATAGATTGCATACAGACCCATGGTCTCCGGACCCGAAGCATCCCATCAATACAGGATTTAAGGTTATAAAACCATACGCCGATGAGGTGTAAAACACTAAACTAGCATTTTAAGATTTATATCACAGGCTACACGGCATAATCTAACGTTAAACCTACCCAAGCATCATATGATAACGTATTCAGATTTTTAAAACTCATGATATTTCCACTTTTTCATACCAAAATTTGAGGCTTGAGTATGGCCCGACCTTTCATTGCTTATTTTCCACGGACAAAACGCTTTACCCACAAAAGATTTCCGTTTAACCATTTTATCAAATTTGCCCTTTCATTTTCAAGGCTGAGCCTACCGACACATCCCAAGTTAAATGTGTTTTCTTTTATTTATCTCATATTATTAGTAGTTTGAAAAACCGATTTCCGATAAATATCATCATTTCCCACTTTAATGCAACAGAAGCTAAAAACAAGGGACATTTTTTTTTATTTTTATTTTTTTATCAAACTTGAACAACGTACGAAAACGAAAAACGAGTGAAAAATTTTTACTTTTAATTTTTATTATTTTTTTTCTACAACTAAGTAAAATAAATTTCCATCCCCACACTTAGAACGAAATCGTCCTCGATGAGAACAAGGAAAAGAAATAAAATAAAAATAAAACGTAAAGTATAAAATTAAAACTTGAAAGAAACGAAATTAAAATAGGGAACGGGTTACTCCCCTGGTTTAGATGCAAAATTCTTCATCAGCTATGTATGACTCAAACGAACGACCGTATAGCATTTCATTCGCGGCCGCAACCTCGGGTGAACCAGTTCCAAAACGCCATCAGAGCTACCATGCGCAATATAATACCTGTAACAACTCAAACTCGCTCGCATGTAGCGGCGTGTAAAACAGAAAACAGAAACATAAAAAAGAAACATATTTTTGTGTTTTTGAATTTTTTTAATTTTTTTTGATTTTTATTAAGTATTTATTTTTTTTGTATTTTTATGTTTTTATAAATATAAATAAAAATAAAACAAATAAAAACAGATAGTAAAGAGAATCATAATACAAACTCTACAACTCGGGCTGTCTCCCGAGTGATGCATCCATCACGCCTATTCCTCGGTGAATGAGTCAAGGTAGAACACTCGACTGTCTGATCAGTTATCGGCTCTCCTATGTAGTGCTTCAATCTATGGCCGTTCACCTTAAACTTCACGCTTCGATCTTGTATCTCAATGGTGCCATACGGGAAAACCTCAGTGATTGTGAACGGTCCCGACCATCGGGATTTCAACTTTCCCGGGAATAACCTCAATCGTGAGTTATACAGTTAAACCTTATCCCCACACTTGAACTGCTTATTACCCTTCAATTTCCTGTCATGCAGTTCCTTCGTATGCTCCTTATACCGAAATGATTGTGCATATGCGTGATCCCGGAGCTCCTCTAATTCATGTAATTGATGGAAACGATTACCCTCTGCGGCGGGTAAATCAAGATTAACCCTTTGAAGGGCCCATGAAGCGCGGTGTTCCAATTCAACCGGAAGATGACAGGCCTTCCCGTAAATCATCCGAAATGGTGTGGAACCAGTCGGAGTTTTGTAGGCTGTACGGAAGGCCCACAGAGCGTCATCTAATTTGTCGGACCAATCCTGACGATTTGAACCAACCGTTTTCTCGAGAATACGTTTGATTCCCCGATTACTCACTTCTACTTGCCCACTAGTCTGTGGGTAGTAGGCGGTCGCAAGCCGATGGGTGACCCAATAACGCTTCAACGCCTTATCCATCTGCGAGTTGCAAAAGTGAGTACCTTGATCACTGATCAAGGCTTCCGGGACTCCAAAACGAGCAAATAGACTTTTCAGAAAACGGACTACCACTCGGGCATCATTGGTGGGTAGAGCTTTGGCCTCAACCCACTTAGACACGTAATCGACGGCCACGAGTATGTATTTGTTTCCACGCGAAGATGGAAACGGTCCCATGAAATCAATACCCCATATATCAAAAACCTCTCAAACTTGAATGGCATTCTGGGGCATTTCGTTTCGCGAAGAAATGTTGCCGATACGCTGGCAACGATCGCAACTCTTAACGAACAGGTGAGCATCCTTAAAGATAGACGGCCAGTAAAAACCAGAATCAAAGACTTTCTTTGCCTTAGAACTCACACCGTGGTGACCTCCAGTCGGTCCCACATGACTATGGCTCAAAATTTGCCATCCTTCCTTGACATCTACACACCTTCTAATAAGCTGATCAGCACCAATGCGGAAAAGATATGGATCGTCCCAAAGGTAAAATTTGATGTCAGCAAAGAATTTCTTCTTTTGCTGGTAAGGCATCTTTGGGAGGTATCCGTCAGCGAGATAATTCGCGAAATCAGCAAACCATGAAAAACCTTCCTCTTGTGCAGTAACGAACATCAGACTCTCCGTTGGAAAACGATCGTCGATCCTAACTCCTGAATCCCCTGAATCAACTCCCTCTAGTCGTGAAAGATGATCAGCCGCCACATTCTCGGCCCCCTTTTTATCACGGATCTCTATATCGAACTCTTGAAGCAACAGGATCCATCGGATAAGATGAGGCTTAGCATCCTGCTTGCTGAAAAGATATCTAATAGCGGCATGATCCGTATAAACAATCGTTTTGGACAAAACTAGATAGGACCGAAATTTGTCGAAAGCGAACACCACCGCTAAAAGCTCTTTTTCGGTGGTGGTATAGCTTTCCTGTGCGCCATTTAAGGTCCGGCTTGCATAGTAGATCGGATGGAAATGTTTATCCTTCCGTTGTCTAAGAACCGCTCCTACTGCAAAGTCGCTCGCGTCACACATCAACTCGAATGGTAACGACCAGTCGGGAGCAACCATGATTGGGGCGTTAACGAGTTTGTCTTTTAAAAGATCAAACGCCTCGATACACTGCTCAGAAAAAATAAATGGAGCATCCTTCTCCAAAAGTTTGGTCATGGGTCTCGCGATTTTAGAAAAATCTTTGATGAACCGGCGGTAGAACCCGGCATGACCTAGAAAGCTACGAATTGATCTCACAGAAGTAGGCGGGGGAAGATTAGAAATGGTCTCGACCTTTGCCCGATCAACCTCTATCCCCGCACTTGAGATTCGATGACCTAGAACAATGCCCTCGCGAACCATGAAATGACATTTTTCCCAGTTAAGGACTAGGTTGGTGTTAACGCAGCGGGACATCATCCTCTCAAGATTTGATAAACATTGATCGAAGGAACTCCCAAATACGGAAAAATCGTCCATGAACACCTCCATGGAGTCCTCGATCATATCATGGAAAATGGCCACCCTACACCTCTGAAATGTGGCCGGAGCATTACAAAGTCCGAACGGCATACGTTTGTAAGCAAACGTTCCGTAAGGGCAGGTGAAAGTGGTTTTCTCCTGGTCGTCGGGAGCTATCGGAACCTGGAAGTACCCGGAGAAACCATCTAGGAAGCAGTAGTACTGCTGACCTGCTAAACGCTTTAACATCTGATCAATGAATGGGAGAGGAAAGTGGTCTTTCTTGGTGGCGTCATTCAATCGGCGATAGTCGATGCAGACTCGCCATCCTGTCACAGTCCTCGTGGGAATAAGCTCGTTCCTTTCGTTGGTGACGACAGTCATGCCACCCTTTTTAGGAACCACTTGGACTGGACTCACCCAAGAACTATCAGAAATGGGGAAAATGATCCCCGCATCAAGGAGTTTAATGATCTCCTTCTTTACGACCTCTTGCATTTTCGGATTAAGCCGCCGTTGCGGCTGGACGACAGTTTTGAAATTTTCCTCCATGAGGATTTTATGAGTGCAGAACGAAGGGTTGATACCCTTGATGTCGATAATCTTCCAAGCAATAGCCTCCTTGTGCTCTCGTAGCACCCTCAACAACTTCTCCTTCTCGACCTCGGTCAACGCAGATGCAATGATAACCGGAAGCTTCCTTTCTTCATCTAAAAAAGCATACTCAAGGTGGGAAGGTAAATCCTTAAGCTCTAAGGAAAGAGGAGGGCTCTCGACCGAAGGTCGGTCCATCGGATCATCTCGTACGATCTCAGTAGACACGCAAGATTCAGGGGTATGCGACTCGGTGTCGTCATTTAAGGATTGATTGGTTACGACAACCATTTCAATCTCTGGAATCTCCCTATCGAGAATCTGGGTGTCGGAGGCAGATCCTCCACAAATTTCGCTGAGAAACTCTCCAACATGCTCCATGATAGTATCAATGAAGTATAAGGAGTCATCAGCAGACTTGGGGTGTTTCAGTGACTGTCGAACGTCAAAGGTGACGTTCTCATCCCCAACTCTTAAGATTAATTTACCCTCGCAGACATCGATCAATGCCTGTGCAGTGGCAAGGAATGGTCGGCCTAAGATGAGTGGGACACTATCGTCATCGTTCATGTCCAGGATGACAAAGTCCACCGGGAAGATGAACTTGTTGACACGAACAAGCATGTTCTCGACCACCCCTCGGGGTATTTCACAGAACGATCAGCAAGCTGGATACTCATACGGGTAGGCTTCGGTTCGCCTAGACCCAACTTGCGATACACGGAATACGGCATGAGATTAATACTGGCACCAAGATCTGCCAGCGCATGGACGACCGTATTATCACTCAAGATGCAGGGAATTGTGAAACTCCCAAGATCGGACATCTTTTCTGGTAACTTTCTCTGCAAGACTGCAGAGCAACCAGCACTCAAAGGAATGGAAGAGACTTCGGCTAACTTCTCTTTGTTCGAAAGAATATCCTTAAGAAACTTTGCGTATTTGGGCATTTGCGTAAGTGCTTCAAGGAAAGGAATATTAAGATGAAGTTGCTTCAGAAGATCAAGAAATTTGGAGTTCTGCTCCTCGTCTCTATCCCTACGGACTCTCCCAGGAAATGGGAGTCTAGGTTTGTAGACTCTCGGTGGTGTGCTGGGTAATGGTTGGTTCTCGGCCTGTGCTGTACTTCCTGGGCTGTGCCTTTGATGCACCCTGGCCGGTGGAGACTCCAACTGAATCTCCTCGTCTACCTGCTCCTCTACATCTACCGCAGGCTCGTTAACGACTCCTCTAGTCGCCTCTTGAATCACGGGCTCGCTACGTGCCCCCGCACCGCTCCTTGTCGTCACAGCCTTCGCAAACGCCTTCGGATTTTGTTCAGTGTTACTTGGAAGTGTTCCTGGCGACCTCTCATTTAGATGACTCGCTATCTCTCCCATCTGACGCTCAAGATTTTGAATTGACGCTCCTTGATTTCTCATGAATGACTCGTGCTCCCGGAATTTCTCTTGAGTTTCTTTGTGACGGGAGTCCTCTCGAGTCATGAGTTGCGACAGCATCTGTGTCTGCTGTGCCATCATCTCCTCTAACGTGGGCTTCTTCTCCCCACTACTCGGTCCCTCACCGGAATCCTGGAATAGGCTCTGACGTTGCTGGAAGCCGGACTGATTTCGTTTCCTCCAGTTGGAATTTTGGTTACCTCTCCACCCCGAATTATAAGAATTGAAAGAATGTTGATTTCGGTTTGGATTATTAACAAAGTCGACTGCCTCCTCCTGGAAACCTACGGGGCATTGAACGGTATCGTGTCCCCCTCTACAGATCTCGCATAACTTACTTTTCACCTGCAAGTCCTTCACGATCTATGCTAACACTTCAACTTGTGCCGCAAGTGCAGTACTCGTGTCGACCGAATGCATGCCGCGTGATAGGGAATCGATGGTTTTGGTGCTCTTAACTGGTGGTCGCTGGTATCCACTCATGGCTAAACCGTTAAACAAGGCAATGCACTCATCCGTATCTTTCGTCGTTAGTAGGTTACCTCCTGCAGCTGTTTCGAGCATACTCTGAGTTGCGTACGTCACTCCGTTGTAGAACTTCTCGACAACCGCCCAGTCTTGTAGGTCATGGTTCGGACATAAAGCAAGTAGATTTTTGAACCTTTCCCACGCCTCGTAGAAGCTCTCGGTGTCCTCCATCTGGAAAGAATGAATCTGGTTACGCAAACGAGCGGCCTTAGCCGGAGGATCGTATTTCTCAAGAAATTGGGTCTGCATGGCAGCCCAAATAGCAATGGACCCCTGTGGGAGGGACTCAAGCTATAGACTCGCATGATCAACGAGTGAGAACGGAAAGATTCGGAGTTTTATGGCATCTTCGGATACGCCGGCAAGATGAAACGTGTCGCAGATACGTGTAATACGAGTGAGATAAGAATGCGGGTTCTCGTGGAGCAACCCGTGAAATTGAGCAGAATGAGCAATCGTGTTCAGAACATTAGATGGAATCTGCCAAGTCGTTTGAACTCCTATAGCTGGTGGAGCAATGCTGGATCTCGCGCCAGCATCGACCGGACGGGCCCGGTCTGCAACTGTCCTCTTCGGTAGTGGATTCGCGTCGCCCATAATCCTATCCCTAGTGACGGGTTCAGAAAAAGTAGGAGAAGAAAACGTATTACCGACGGATGTAGATGAACTGGAAGACGGTTTTGTACGACGTCTCTCAAGAAGCTCTCTCTCTGGTTCGGGAAATCCTTCAACTTCTGGTGGTCCTAGAGATCGAGTACGTCGCATACAACTATTAAAATAAATAAAAGAAATTATAATAAGCTAAACTATTTTAAACTAACAAACAAAACAATTAAGAAAGACAAGTAGTAAACAAGGCAAGTCTTAACTCGAGTCGTTCTTAATACGCCTCAAACCGTGTTCCCGGCAACGGCGCCAAAAACTTGATGTGCGAAAATATATATATAAATAAAACACAAGTCGCAACTAAGTTTTAAAAACCAAACAATCTATCCTAGTTCACACAAACGGCAAGTGTACCGATCACATATAACACAGATGAGGAAAGTCCGGACATCGAACTCGAAGACACGTGAAAACGTTTAAAATTACGAAACTCTAACCAAGACTCACCAAAATATTTAATTAATTTATTTTAAATGTAATTTAACTACTTAACTTAACTGAATGAAAACTTTTGACAAAACTTTGAAAACTTTGGTTTAAATTCAATGAATAAAGACGTCTACCTAGGAATGAATCATGTTGACAGAAATAACAAGACAATGGATTGAAAATATTCACGACACCGGTTATAAAAGATAACACAACTAAAACTTGTTTAAGAAAGTCAAATTACCTCTCAGTCTCTCTAACAAACTCCAACTTATTTTAATTGATTTTAAAGAATAAACCGGAAAAACAATTATTAACGTGTTCAAATGTCGACTCTCCTCTCGGTCTCATCGACACACTATCCTAATGGAGACAAATACTATGTCACTAAGGATAGAGGAACAATTTAACTTAACCCAAATTAAACCAACTAATTGCACATAAACACTCAAACTTGACAAGACAAAAACCCGCTCTCGCGCGGTCTTAATTCTAACAAGTAAAAGCAACGAGACAATATTACTTCTTATCACCTCTTGGTCTCAAAGAAGGTGTATTTTAACTGATTTTAGATGATTATATTACCCACTTATCCCTACGGTTGTACACCCCGCAAATAAACCCGAAACACCAAGTCAAGAGTCTAACAAGCAATCAATTAATCAAAACCAATTCAATTAACTAATGCAAGAGGATTATAAGTAATAAAACATAAAACACAACCATCACACACAATCTAATTTATGGTTTAGTTAAACTTTACATCAATAATTCAAGTCTTGAACATTAACAATCCATTAAACAAGTCTAAACTACCCAACAATCATCTATCCTAGGTAGAACAAGCAAGTTTAGCTACTCATAGATTTTGGACAGCCATGTATACTTAAGAAAAACATCACAAACATCAACTTAAACATGGTTAAATTCATTCAAGATCCAAACAATATCAATCACAACACAAACTATCAATCAATTGCAAAACAATTCAAAGCAAAAGACTAAATCAACAAAGTTAGGGTTCTTGAACAATAAGTAAAGTTTATGAGTGTTTTACTATCAAGTATGGCTGAGATTTATGATTGTTATTGACCCCTAGCAGCTGCCCAAGATCACCCCGAGCCTCCTTCTTCTTCCTCTAGCCTCCACAGCCGCCACTTACTTCTTTTTTTCTTTCTTTTGGCCGCTGCTATAGTTGCCGCGATCGGAACTGTTAGAAAACTAGGGTTTAGGGTTTTTTTTTCTTGATTTCGGGATTATGGCCTCAATAATGGCTGGAAACTCTTGTTATTAACTTAATATAATATTATAAAAGGCTTTTAAGATGTGGGCTTGGGTCGCGCCTTGACTTATAAGTTTGAAAGTTGAACAATTAAGCCCCTAAACTCTTCAATTTTAACTCTTTTTTCCACCAAACCTCATAACCTACAAGTAAACAATCAACTTTGTAAAATCAAGCATAAATAAACCATAAAACTTAATAATTAAACTAAAAAGCAATTAAAACATGATAAAAATGATACGGAAAGTGAATGTGTTTTACAACACATCAATGGGATATACGGTAGACTGGATCATAAAGTTGTTTATACCTGGCTAACACATCACCATACTAAACGCAATCATTAGTAAACAAATAATACCGAGGATCATTGATCCTTCATAGCCTAATACATATCTTAAGGATAATCTATCCATAAGATAGTTAAGGATTAAGGATCCTCAGCATAAAATTCATGCCCTAACAATTGCCGCCAAAATGGCGGGAGATTGTGTAAAACAACTGTCATTTTGAATTTCAAAACCCCTGCAAAAAAGAAGATGATTAGACGTGTGTCAGGCGATTAATATTGATAAACATAATTATACGCCGCCTATATATGCGATGATCATAATCCTCTTATAACCATACATCCATCCGTCTTTCAGGTATCCTTCTTTCTTATTGTTTATTTTCTTTTAACATGTCGACTGTTTCCGTATCCTCTTCCTCTTCTTCTTTAAATCATACCGACCCCGATGATCTCTACTAACAAGGTATCCTTCAAGCCCCTTCCTTCGAGATCTGTAAGTTCACAGATCCGGAGATTGACGAAATCCGATCACACTTTCCGGCCAACACAGTTTTCCTACCCTTCGATTCTTCAGCCCGTAGTGACAGTATATCGAAAAACTGGGTTTGCTTTCCAGCCCAACCGTTTCTTATAGGCTACAAGTACCCTTTTACTGATTTAACCCAAAGATTCTTCACCTTGACGGGGTTTAGTTATATCCAAACCATGCCGATGTTGTGGAGAGTTCTTCATACCATAGAGAGGATAATCGAAGAAGAGGGTGTCAAGTTTGGCTTAGCAGAGTTATCATACCTGTACAATCTGGTTACCCATAGTTCCAAACGCTTCGTCTTCAAATCGAAACCCCACCAAGTGATCCCCATTTCAAAAGTTACTCTAAATGGTACCCTCTGGAGGAACCAATTTTTCTTTGTAAAAAGGGATTCCATACCGGGTGGAACTAACCTTCCCAAAAAGTGGATACCAAAGGGTAGGATCTAGGATCCTTAGGTAACCATGGTAGGATACTTTATTCTTTTGCTTATATGTTTCATTGCTCGCGTAGTTGAAAATTTCGAGTTGCTATTTGATCTACCTAGAGTTGAAGATAGAGTTGAGAAGTTTCTATCACTGGATCCTGCAATTAGAACCTTTGAAGCCAGATAGACATTACCAATTTCAGGATCCTGGATCCTCTAAGGATAATGGATCCTCAAGGATACTTGTTCCTGATCGGAAGAAATACATCTTGAGGTGTATAGCATTCCATGCTCTTGGTAACCTGTTGCCTTCCATTGTGAGCAAATGATATGCCCCATTTCCTGCCTTCGACTCGATCTGATAAGGTCCTTCCCATTTGGCTGCTAACTTTCCATCAGCCGGATTGGTAGTATTCTGGAAGGCTTTCCTCAAAACTAAATCTCCTTCTTGAAATCTTCTGATCCTTATATTCTTGTTGTATGCCTCGGCTACCCTTTGTTGATAAGCTGCCATTCTGATCTTGGCCAGGTCTCTGAGTTCTTCAACAATATCCAAGTCTTCAAGAAGGATTTCTTTGTTGGCTTCAGGATCACGGATGCTTGTTCTAGCTGTAGGAACCACCATCTCTGTTGGGATTACTGCTTCTTATCCAAATACCAACGAAAAGGGTATTTGGCCTGTTGCATTCTTGGGTGTTGTCCTGTCGGCCCAAAGAACGTATGGTAGTTCCTCGGCCCACTTTCCCTTCTTGGATCCTAGCTTCTTCTTTAAATTGTTGATGATGATTTTGTTGCTAGACTCCGCTTGACCATTAGTTTGAGGATGCACTGGAGATGAAGTAATCATCTTTATGCCCCAGCTGTCACAAAAGTTAGTTGTTCTTTTCCCAATAAATTGGAAACCATTATCACATATAATCTCGGAAGGAATACCAAATCTAGTTATAATATTCCTTTTAATGAAAGATATAACTTCCCTTTCTCGGACTTGTACAAATGCATCTGCTTCAATCTATTTAGAGAAGTAGTCTGTTATGGCAAGCATAAAGACCTTTCCACCTGGTGCCTTTGGTAGCTTACCAACAATGTCCATTCCCCATTTCATGAAAGGCCATGAAGAGAATATAGGATACATTGGTTCTGCTGGTTGATGAAGGATATTTGCATGCCTTTGGAAGGCATCACATTTCTTCTAATATTCTATTGCATCCTTCTTCATTGTCGGCCAGAAGTACCCGGTCCTAAGTATCCTGGAGAATAATGCTCTTCCCCCTATGTGGTTTCCACAATATCCTTCGTGAAAATCTTTAAGTACTTCTTGGATTTCAGGATCCTCTATGCATCTTAAGTATGGATCTGCAAGCGATTTTCTGTATAGCATATCATTTAATAAAATATATTGTGATACATTGAGTTTGAAGGATTTCGGATTCTCCGTAGCCGGGATCTCTCCAGTCTGAACGAACTTCTTGATTGGGAGGATCCAGGATCCTTGACTGTCTGAGGATAATGGATCCCAAAGTACAATCTGCTTATCACTTGTTATTTCTCCAACTTCTTGCTCTCCTATTGCTGGCAATATGGATAATTGGGATCTTCGTATCTTCTGGAATTTTCAAAGATGAGGCTAAATTTTCCAGAGCATCTGCCCCAGCATTTTCTTCTCTTGGTACCTGTAGTATACTAAACATTTCGAAGGATTTTGCCAATTCCTTCACAATTTCTAAATACTTGATTATATTCTCACCTTTTACGGTATAAGAACCGTTAAAGTGGTTAGTTATAAGTAAAGAATCCATATAAACTTGAAGATACCTGATCCTCATGCTTTTGGCTAAAAGTAAACATGCGATGAGTGCTTCATACTCTGCCTCATTGTTGGTAGCTTGAAACGCACATGCAATGGACTGGGGTATTATCTCCCCTGTGGCAATTTCAGTAGTATGCCCAATCACGTTCCTCTTACGTTGGATGCTCCATCTGTGAAGAGGATCCAAGGATCCTTGGTTGCATCTAGTTGCTGAACCTCCAAGTCGGCTTCTTTCTGTATGTCACTACTGAAATCAGCCACAAAGTTTGCGAGTGCCTGCGATTTGATAGCCATTCTAGGCTCATACTGAATGTCGTATGAACTCAACTTTACAGCGCACTTAGCCATCCTACCTGATTATTCTGGCTTTCTAAGTACATTCTTAACAGGATAATTAGTTCTCAAAATAATAGTATGAGTCTCAAAATAATGTCTTAATTTAGTAGAAACCATAACTAAAGCAAGGATTAACTTTTCTAAATGAGAATACCTGGCTTCTGTGTCTAAAAGACTCTCACTTACATAGTACACTAGGTGTTGTTCACCTTCATGATCCTTGACGAGGACGGCACTTGCTGCATTACTTGAAACTGCTAGATATAGATATAAGGATTCTCCATCCACAGGCTTCATTAGGGCTGGAGCTGAGGATAAGTAATCCTTTAAGGCTTTGAGCACAGCCTCATGCTTTTCTGTCCATTCAAAATTCTTATTTTTTTCTAAGAATGTCGTAGAAGTCTTTGCATTTCTCGGAGGATCTTGAGAAGAACCTATTGAGAGCGGCTATTCTTCCCGTGAGCCTTTGTACATCCTTGGCATTTGCAGGTGACTATAGGTTGATGATGGCTTCAATTTGTTTTGGGCTTGCTTCAATTCCTCTTTTAGTCACTATGTATCCCAGAAAATTTCCGGCCTTAACACCGAAGTGGCATTTTGACGGATTCAGTTTCATGTTATACTGATCAAGGATATTGAATGCTTCTTCAAGATCCCTGAGGTGATCCTCAGCCCTTTTTGACTTCACCACCATGTCATCTATGTAGACTTCCATGGTTTTACCTAACTGATCCTTGAACATCATGTTGACCAGTCTTTGGTATGTTGCCCCTGCATTTCTTAGTCCAAATGGCATAGCAATATAACAATATATGCCGGTAGGGGTCATGAATACGGTATCCTCTTGATCAGATGGTTCCATCTAAATTTGTTGAAATCCAGAGGAAGCATCCATAAAGGTAAGCATTTCATGTCCTGCCGTTGCATCCACCATGGAGTCTATATGTGGTAACGGGAAAGGATCCTTGGGACATGCCTTGTTTAAATCGGTAAAATCGACACACACCCTCCACTTTCCATTTTTTTTTGAAACTACAACCACATTAGCCAACCATCGAGGATATTGAACCTCTCGTATCATACCGTCCTTAAGAAGTTTTTCAACTTTTTTTTGTATAATCTTGTTCCTCTCAGGATCGAATTTCCTTCGCTTCTGATGGATGGGTTTAATAGATAAATCAAGGCCGAGCTTATGAGTGATTACCTTCTTTGAAATACCTGTCATGTCTGAATGTTTGAAGGCAAACGTAGATTTTCTTCGTTTTAGGAAGGATATGATATCCTCCTCAGTATCATCGAGGATACTGGATCCTTTTTCGACTTCTTTTTCCAAGTGCAGGATAACCCCAAGGGGTTGTGGGTTTTTTTCTACCAATTGGGGCCCTCCCTTCACCACCCCAAGAAATAATATATTCTGTTAAATAGAGTCCTTCGCGTAAATTGCTTTGAATGGGCAAATCAATCATTTGCCCTTGGGGATCCGTTCGTTCTTTTTTCTCTGACAGATGGTCAGAACTTCATCTGGGTTCGAATCCTACTGAGAGGTCCACTAGAGATCAGAAATTGTTGAAGAAACAACAAGATCTTTCTTTTCCTAGGAACACCTTTACGTCTGGATCCTCGGGGTCCTAGGATACTTCCTTTAAATCTTTCTCCCGAGCATCCAGTACGTCCCAAGGATGTTGCTGTGGTTGCTATGCTATAATTTGCTTGGCTGTTGGCTTCATTGATGAGGAATAATAGTTCCTGGCCTCTGCATGATCACCAACTATCTTCACAACTCCCCATGGGGTAGGTAGTTTGATGCATTTGTGGTAAGTTGAGGCTACCGCCTTCATCCCATGGAGCCAGGGCCTGCCTAAAATAACATTGCAATAAGAAAGGTTATCAATAACACATAATTTTTTATATGAATTTAACCCTTCAATATAAATTAGGAGGTTGATGTCCCCCAATGTCTTCTTGGTTTCTCCGCTGAAACCGACTAGCACTGATGTTCTAGGGACGATTTCGGAATCTGGAATGTTCATCTTCTTAAGGACATCATGCTGGATGATGTTGACTGAGCTTCCACCGTCTACTAGGATCCTGCATACATAATGGTTAGCGATAAATAAAGTAATAATCAAACCGTCATGGTGAGGATCCTGGATGTTTTGTTTGTCTTCTTCATCGAAAAAGATTCTTTTGTATGTCGTTAAAATGGTGAATACTATTGGTCGGTCTCCGTTATCCAACTTGATCTCTTTGGCGAGCCTTTTTGCCGCGGAGAAGGAAGTTCCACATATGTCGGATCCTCCAGAGATGAAGTTGACCATTCGTACGTCCAGTTCACCCTGGTGAGGATCCTGGATACTCGAATTTAAGAATATTCTCTCATCAGTTATTCGAGTAGTAAGGATGAGTGGCCTTCTTTCATCGTTCAACTTGAATTCTTCTTTAGGATAAGTTGTTTGAAATATGTCACAGTCTCTTGAGACGAAGTTGATCACGTGAGCATCTGGTGGTGGTGGCATTGCTTTTTTTGGAGGATCTTCAGGATCCTGGATCCTGGATTTCTTCCTTCCCAAGAGTTCTTTAAAGTAACCCTTGCTCAGGAGGTATCCAATTTCCCTTCTTAAGCCAATGCATTCGTCTGTCATGTGGCCAAATTCTTCATGGAAGGCACACCACTTAGACTTGTCTTTGAAGGTAGTCGTCTTCTCATTTTTTCGGGGCCACCTTGCTTTCTCCCCTAGATCCTTCATGGCACAAATCAAGCCATGGGTATCTACGGAGAAACAATACTTGGAGATGCAGGGATAGTCTTCTTCATCATCTCCTTCTTCGACTGCTCGTACGTTTTGATTGTTGAACTTGTTGTATGGCTTTGAGTTATTGTTCCTGTATAAGGATCCTTTATTCTTATCAGGGAATTCTTGTTTTATCTAAGCCCCCAATCTTTCTTGGATCCTTTTGTTATCTTCCAGCCATATAACCTTAGTGCTCTGTTCCTTACTTCATCTAGAGACCTGCAAGGAGTCATCACAAGATCATCATAAAAGGGGGAGCTACTATGAAGTCACATCTTAAAGGCTTCAACAGCAGTAGCCATGTCAATATTAGGGATTTCTAGAGCTTCCCTGCCGAACCTCGTGACGAAATCCCTAAGGGATTCATCACTTGGTTGGACAACTCGGTATAAATCACTAGTTAACTTCTCAAATTTCTTACTACATGAAAACTGACTATTGAACAAGTTAACTAAATGTGAAAAGAAATAATTGAAAAGGGAGGAAGACTTAGCAGCCATTTTAATGCTGATCCTGTCAGTGTGGATCCAAAGCCTTTAAACAAGCAGGCTTCCTTGAGTCTCTTAGGAATGGGATTGATCTCCATCCTTTCTATTGATTGTGCCACATGATCTTCAGGATCAGTGGTTCCATCATAAGTCTTCATGTTGGGGGTTTGGAATCGCTTCGGGATTTCAGCATCACAGATAGGCGGAGCAAATCTGGATAATTGGTGGCTTCCCTCAGGTATCTCGGGAATTGGTCGTATCACCCCGGAAACACTGGATATCATATACTTGAGCTTCTGTAGCTCCTTGGCCATAGCTTGGTTGATACCTGCATCCTGCATGGAACCACGGTTAGCATCTAAGGATAAAGGATCATACAAATTACCTCTTTATTGGGCGAAGATTGGCATCTCGGATGAGTATCTGGGATAAGAAGAGTCAGCGATAGGAGTTGGACCACCCAACGCGATAGTTTGCATGGGAATGAAATCTCCTTCATGGACTTCGGAAGATCGTTGATGTTGGACTCCTGAGGATCCTTGATTCTGATAGAAAGATCCTTGAGGTTGGGAATTATTGGATCCTTGAAGATATAATCCAGAGGATCCTGGTTGAAGGATGGGTAATCCTTGTCGAAAGTGTGAGGATCCTTGTGTTTGCTGACCCATGGATCCTTGTTGAAGGATAGATGATCCTTGCTGGAAGTACAAGGCTCCTTGAGTTTGCTGACCCATGGACCCTTGTTGAAGGATAGATGATTCCGGCTGAAACAGTGAGGATCCTTGAGTCTGTTGACCCATGGACCCTTGTTGAAGGATAGATGATCCTTGAGTGAACTGAGCCATGGATCCTGGACTGGTGAAATCCAGCATCCTGGGTATCAGGGCAGTGTGATCCTCCGCTGGCCGCTTAGTTCACTTGAGATCTTCTATCTCACGAAGGATCCTCTGGTTGGTCTTGTTCTGCTGTTCCATATATGCTTTAACCTGCGAAAACATAGATGAAAATCATTGTTAGTATTAACCACCGGCGCGGCAGCAGCGGTTTTTGAACTCTGGAAGACTGGTAATTGCGTCTTGCTTACAGCAGCAACAGCCCTTGGTGCTTTCGTGATTGGCGGAGGCATCGGTGGCAACGTCCTTGATGAGAGAGGAACCGTAGACGGCATAGTTGACGAAGCAGAGGTTGATTGAGAGGCCATTGATAGTAATATGGGAATGAAAAGGTTGAAAATGATGGAAATAATATGGATTATAGCACCAATTGCCCCACGGTGGGCGCCAAATTTTTTTGGATAGAAATCTGCTAAGGATAATGTATCCAAATTTGTTTAGTGAGGATTAGTGCTAAGGTGATAAAAACAAGTATATATCGATTACAAACACAAACAAAAGGATTTGTTACGAGGAAAAACCATTGATCTGGTTCGGATCGCCGGCACAAAAACCCCGGGTGATGACAAATCGTCTATCACCACTTTATTAATCAAAAAAGGGTGGTACAAAGGTTGGAGTTGTTGATCAACATATACAATGAATGCTATGTGTGTGTGATTACAGATAACTTAGCAGCTTGGGTATGTGTGAATGTGTGTTCTAATATTTATCACAACTCGAAATATAAAGAAAAAGAACAAGTAACAAACTAACAACTAAGTCCTATAAACTCTCTAGTCTTCCACTCTTCATCATCGTGCTCTTTGACCACGTGCTAATAGACGTTTAGTAACGAATTAAGTGGTAGACTAGGTCTAGGAGCCGTTGTTGATATTTAAACATCGGTCTTTATACAAAATTCATCCATTAATAGTTATGTTGACTAAGGATCCTGGATCCAGACTTCAGCTAGAGAATTCTCCACGAGGATAATTGGTCTAAGAACCTCTTCAAGGATAACATATCTTGTCTTTAGTACTCAGTATTCAATCTTATCACCTTGTTGCTTCTTGCTTCAACTTATTCTTCAATATCGATCATGTGCTACAGATGCCATGTAATGGGATATACGGTAGACTGGATCATAAAGTTGTTTATACATGGCTAACACATCACCATACTAAACGCAATCATTAGTAAACAAATAATACCGAGGATCATTGATCCTTCATAGCCTAATACAGATCTTAAGGATAATCTATCCATAAGATAGTTAAGGATTAAGGATCCTCAGCATAAAATTCATGCCCTAACAGTAACAATCAATGTATGTACGTATGCAACCAACTATGTATGTATGTAACCATGTATGGGAGTGTATGTATGTATATATGAATATACATGTATATGTGTGTGTATGGTAAGAGTTTCTGCACATGTGTGTATATGTGTATTTATATATGTATGTATGTATGTATGTATGTGTGTGTGTGTGTATATATGTGTGTGTGTATGTATGTATGTATGTATGTATGTATGTATGTATGTATGTATGTATGTATGTAGGTATGAATGAATGTATGTTTGTATGTATGTATGTATGTATGTATGTATGTGTGTATGTATGCATGTATATATGTATGTATGTATGTATGCATGCACGCACGCACACATGCACGCATGCATGCATGCATGCATGTATGTATGTGTGTATGTATGTGTATGTATGTGTGTATGTGTGTGTGTATGTATGTATGTATGTAACCATTTCTATGTATGCATGTATGTATGTATGTGTGTATGTATGTATGTATATATGTATGTATGTGTGTGTGTGTGTGTGTGTGAATGTATGTATGTATGTATGTGTGTGTGTGTGTGTGTGAATGTATGTATGTCATCGGTATTGGGTAGTTAATTTTTTATTATTTGTTTCTAATTTAAGATGATTTTAAATAAATGAAAAAATATAATACAAACATTTTATCCCGACAACATGTCGTTGGGATTGGGTGTTTAATTTTTATTATTTGTTTCTAATTTAAGATGATTTTAAATAAAGGAAAAACTAAAATATAAACACTCTATCCCGACAACATGTCGTCGGGATTGGGTATTTAATTTTTTTATTATTTGTTTCTAATTTAAGATGGTTTTAAGAAAGGCAAAAATAAAATATAAACACTTTGTCCCGACGACATGTCGTCGGGATTGGGTATTTAAGTTTTTATTATTTATTTCTAATTTAAGATGTTTTTAAAGAAAAGGAAAAATAAAATATAAACACTCTATCCCGATGACATGTCGTCGGGATAAGTATGGAGTCAAAAGCTGGTTTATTTAAAGTTGAATACGCATATTAACAACTGACACGTGGAAAGAATTTTGGGATTATCTATCCCGACCACATGTCGTCGGGATAGAAGTAGATATACCGAAAACATCATGTCATCGGGATTGGTTTCGTCGCAAAAAGACCAGTTTCTTGTATATAGTTCAATTTGACATAACAGCAAACTACAGTATAGAAATAACTCAATATGATTCAACTGTTACATAACAGTAAGGACTTTTGATGATGTTATTAACAAAACTATCGTTCTCTTAATCTCCTCACAAAGTCGGAATGACATATCACATAGTTATGGTTCATATAACAAATATAACTCCAAGTTTATATAAATCATAATTAAGACTTATATGTGCTGATCAACTTAAAAAATAATCCTAAAATTTCATGTTAAGTTCAAAGTCAAAACACTTATACAAATCTAAAAGTAAAACTACAATATATAATCTTAGAAAACTTACAAGTAATTCGGGCCATTAACAAGGTTATATGCAGCTCCTCAGGTTTCGAGTTATTTGAGATGTCTTTATTACTCTTCTTTGATCCATTGTTCGTGTCAAATCTTTTCTAGAAACCACTTAATAACGGTTGATTTGTCTTTTGACTCCATGATCCCTTCCTAAATATTGTCATAAGTGACCTAAATTCTCAAAACAATTATTTAATACAATTAGTATACACTCCAACAAACTATACAAAAGAATAATGAAAAAATTGCTACTTTAATTTTTAATAGTTCCTAATTTTGACAAATAAATATTGTTTAAAATCATTTAAAATACATATACCATCTTCACTTGGTGACTAATATGTAGTGTTAGCTGTTATGACATAATAATCATAATAACATATAAAAACATATAAATAAAATATCGAATTAGAGAATGAATTAGCTTACGTTAATCGTCAAATCTGGACAACATTCATGCCAGAATTGTCGATCATATAGGCCTGATTCGTAATAGCTGGATTCCATATTGTCAATCATTCCCTAATTATCATTCATTACAATGAACAGATTACTGTGAATTAGGGTTAGAGTTCGTTATAAAATTGATGAATTAGGAAACATAAAATTGCAACTTGAATAACATACTTTCCATATTGTGAATCCTAAGATGATGGGTGAGTGTTCACCGATTGAATTGAATCAATTTGGAGCCGATTGTTCATTTATTAATGAACATAGCAGCCTTGTCAGAACGCATCATATCAGGAGCCGTAATATTAATTATGATTTATGAACCCTGACGTTGTGTTCCTGAGCCTCACTTAGGGAGAGAAAGGAAAGGAGATGAAATGAAAAAGAGAATTAAGTGTGTTCCGTAGTTTTTTTAGTAAGAAAAGGAAAAGAAAGTTAAATATAGTGTGTTCCTTAGTTTCATTTAAAGGAGGAAAATAAAGGAAAACATGGGTTTTAAAGAGTAAATTGGTGGGAAAGTGTTTCCATCTAATTTGGAAGGAATTGAAAGGAAAGAAAGCTAGTAAAGAGATGGAAAGGAAATGAAAAAAAGAGATTCCTTTCCTTTCCTTTCCTTCCCTTTCTTTAGTTTAATAATCTCGAGAACACAACTGCTTTGGTCAAAAATCTAACAAGGATAATGTAACCAAATTCGTTTGGTGAGGTTTAGTGCTAAGTTAACAAATATGATAAGGAATCGATTGTAAACACAAACACAAGGATTTGTTACGAGGAAAAGCCCTTGATCTTGTTCAGATCGCCGGCACAAAAACCCCGGGTGATGACAATTGTCTATCGCCACTTTATTAATGTAAAGATCAAGTTACAAAGGTGGAGTTTATGATCAAAGGTTACAAAATAACTATGTGTGTGTGAACTTCTAGAGAGTTCTTGAAAGTGTTGATGAGTGACAGCAGTAGGTGAATGTGTTCGTGTGTAGCTAAGTGTCAAGTGACCTAACTTCGATCATAACTCAGTATTTAACAATAATAACAACTAACTACTTTCTCCTACTAATCCGCCATCTTCCCACTCGCTTCATTCGTGCCATTTGACCTCGCTTCATTCGTGCCATTTGACCACGTGCTGAACAGGTCCAGTAGCGAAATAGGTGGTGGACTAGGTCTTGGAGCCGTTACAATTATTGAATATTAACCTACACATAAGAAACAATCGTTAAGAATATCAAATACCGAGGATCCTTAATCCTGACATAACTCCGGAACTCTTCAAAAGGATAACTGATCCAGACTCGCCATCAAGAATAATATATCCTCAATACTTAATTATTTGTGGCTTAACAATTGCCCCCAATTTGGCGGTTGATAATAAATTCACAGCTGTCAAATTGCATTCAAATTTCGAAAAGGTTGTCAAAGAGATTAGGTGAAAAGACTCAAATAGGGGTTAGATAAAATTAAATAATTGACTTTGGGATCAAAGATAAAACTCGGCTCCCTTTAAATTCTCTTCATTCTGGAAGCTTCTCACTTTAATCCTCTATATTCCAGGTAATCCTTTATTCTTTTCCTCCTTTTATATTCAGTATCGATCAATGTCTACCGATAGTTGCTTTTCAAATTCGTCCAACCACATGGCCGGAGATATGAAAAGTCATGGGTTACTACAAAACCTTTCATCGGAAATTTTCAAATTTACGGACCCTCGAGATTGACCAAATAGCATCCTCTTTTCCTTCCAATACCGTATTCAGACCTTACGTTTCCTCAACCCCAAGTGACATATCCTCAAAGATATGGGTCTGTTTTCCGGCATGTCCTTTCCTGCTTGGTTACTCGTACACATTCCCAGAGTTTACCCAAAGATTCTTCACCCTTACCGGCATTACTTACATCCAGGCTATGCCAATGATATGGCGAGCATTACTGACTCTTGAAGAAATCATAGCCGACCATGACCTTGAGTTTGGACTCTCTGAACTGTCGTACATATATTCTCTGTACACCCATGGTTCCACTTGCTTACTGCTCAAATCTAAGCCTCGCCAACCGATTCCGCTTGATAAAGTCACACAAAACGATTCTCATTGGAAGAATCAGTTTTTCTTTGTCAAGCAAAATTCAATTCCAAATTAAAATACCCTTCCTACTAAGTGGATTAGGCATGGTAGGGTTTCTGAATTTAGTGTTATTTACTGATTAAGGTTGAAGTACTGATTTGTTTCTTTCTTTAGCGCATTTGACAACTTTGCACATCTGGCCAAGCTTCCAAGAACCAAAGAGAGAGTAGTTGCCTTCCTCGCATTGAGCCCAACAATCCGGACTTTCAAGATCAGGATCCCTGATTCTGATTCAGAAGCTGAACAGTCAGACATCTCACCTCAAAGTAATATGTCAAGTAAATATAATTATAAAGATAAGTATATTAATTTTTTATATTATAAAATGAAAAACTTATATGTTTTGTTATGTTTTGAATACATGAATAAGTCTGCTAACAAGCCTGCTGCCCAATTTTCTCTGGATGATATAGACCATTTGATTTCCTCAAAGATGGTTAAAAAGGAATTGTCCAAGTCCACCCCTGCTCCTAGTCCTTACATTGTGACCACTAGAGCTATGGCTCAGTCTGGGAAGAAGAGGAAGCTACCAGAACCTCAAGCCGAAGTCCATAATGTTGAGAAGCATCTTCAAGAAGCAGTCACTCATGCGGTTACTCAGGCTAGGATCCTTTATTCTACTCATCAGTCTTGGTTGATAATTGTTATTGATCCCAGGCTTTTGATTTATAGGGCATCCAAGGTTTCCACTCTTACGATGGTTCAGTCATCAAGGACCTTGAGGATACTTTGATGGGAATGAGGAGTCTTACTGCTGCCAAGGAGAAGCATGTTGCTAAGCTCACAAAGGAGAAGAAACAGGCCGACTCCCAAGTCCATGCTATGGAAATGAAGATGAAGGACGGGATCAAGGTGGCAACTGATAAAGCCAAGATGTATGCGGCAAAGCTTATATTGCAGGTAAGCATCCAGGTCGTGTCTAAGACGAATGATCCTTCTTTTGATAGGGCTAACTAGGAGGTGGATGAGTGGAAGAAATCATTGACAAGGCTTGGAGCAGCAGAAGAAGAGGAGGATGTCGGTGAAGGGAGCAAGGCGGCAGATGAAGGAGAAGCCGAAATGGGTGGTGCGAATGATGTGGGTGACAAGGATGAAGGAAAGGAAACAGCAACAGATGGGGATGCTGTGGAGACGGGCAATGAAGGATGATAAAGACAAGGCTAGAGCCCGTTTTATTTTTATTTTGTTGATGTTTTCAGGATATTTGGTTGTGTACTTCAAGACCATAGTAATCTAGGACGAAGGCTCTATGATCCTTAAGACAATTATCATGGGTAACAAAGGTGGATGGATCCTCTATTTGTGGGGATGAAGCCTTTGATGCCCCTGCTTTTATTTTCCTACACTTGTTTGAACTATTCGTAAAAACTTACTTTAACCTAGATGGATGGTCCATGTTTAAATGGTTAAGTCCAGGTTAGCTTTTGGTAATCTAAGTAAGTTTTAATAAACAATATCTTTTGACTATTTATGTGTTGTTATCTGTTATTCTAAAAATATGTTTAATATAATCTTAGCTTTATCGGGAATTTTTAAGAAATATTCTTGAATAGAAAGTTTTAACAACATAATATCATTTTTAAAACGTATTAAGGATCTCAGATTCTTTCACAAAAAGAACTTATAAAGTTTTAAACTAAGTAAATGGAAATCAATAAGTAGAAGTCATACCATATGATATAATTAGATCTAAGTTATCATAAGTATTGAACCTTCAGTAATCCTTGCAAAAATAAATTAAGGATCTTGAATCCATAGATGTTGATCCTTCTGTGATCCTTGTAATCGAACTTAGGATACCTGATGCAAACAACTTATGATAATAACACGGATTAAACCAAACAAACTGGGGACAAGCCCATAAGATAAACTGGGGACAAGCCCCTGCAACTGGGGACAAGCCCATAAACTGGGGACAAGCCCGTGTAACTGGGGACAAGCCCGTAAACTGGGGACAAGCCCAAAAACTGGGGACAAGCCCAAAAACTGGGGAAAAGCCCAAAAACTGAGGACAAGCCCAAACTAGGGACCAGCCCAAAAATACGGATGTTAACTGGGGACTCGCCCAAACCGGGATTTAGCCCAAACGTGAGATAACATGAAAATGTTATAAACAGGTGGTATGGTATGTCTACCATAAATCGTAGGATCCTCCATATAGCCGAAGACAACGAAATTGTCAGCCACTAAGCGTGTACTGGTCCCGCTGCCCCGAACTATACATTGGATAACGTGCGCTCCAGGCGAGAGTGTAGAAACTCTAATTTATAAGAAAGGTGAAAACCTATAAACCTTGGAAGATATTGTTAGTGCACGAAATTGTTGTCCGTAGCATTCGAATAATTTATACATAGTCTAGATTGAATATTTATTGTAAATGGAGCATGTGGCCTATAAATAGGTGGTTCCATGCTCATAATTAAGAGAGATCACATACATAGAATAAGTGAGATCCATAAGTTATTATGTATTTACTCTCCATAATGTATTTATCATATATTTATCAATAAACCATATTTAAAGTATTAATCGTTCATATTGTATTAATCGTTCATATTGTGTTCATATAATTTCCAGTTTCTGGAAATTACACTTGAAGAGTTGAAGATCTTCAAACGAATTTGAAGATTTGTTGATTCGTTGACCTTTTGGTCAATTCGTTAACACTGTTTACCAATTCGTTATCATATTCGTTAATTTGTTATACTAATTCGTTATGAATTTTGGTTGATTCGTTAACCAATTCGCTACTTAATCCGATTCGTGTCCAACTGATTCGTGTGACACATGTCTACCTTGGGATTTGTGTTATAACAACCATTGCCACGTGTCATTCTGTGTCAGAGTTTGTTACAAATGGTTGTAACAACCTGATTCGCTATAAGTTGATTCGTTAATCAACTGTAGTTGGTTCGTTATCTAATTCACTAAGTATCTCTTAGTGATTCGTTATAGGTTCTTTCTAATTCGCTAAGATTACACTTCGTGATTTGCTTAGTCAATTCGCTAGTTGACTTGTTCGTTGACCATCTAATTCTAATTCGTTACCCATCTAATTCGTCAAAACCATTTCCAATTCGTTACTTGATCACACTTTACTTCGTTAAAGTGTGATTCGCTAAACACTGTTCACAGTTCATTAACTAATTTTAATTTTAATCCTTAGAGTTTGAAACTTTTACAAAAATGGCCAGTATGTATGCACTAGCTTCTCAAAACATGTTGATGCAACAAATGCTACAACTGGACACCGAGATTGGTTCACATTCAAAATTTCCACGTTTGATGAAATTTAGCGATTTTGCTAAATGGGAACCCCGTTTTCGTGCTCACTTGGGTTCTGTTCATCCTGATTGCTCTTATTGCCTAGATGAGGTATATATTGCACCAATGATTGGTGATGACACTATTGGTTTTACTCCCAAAGCTATTTCTCAATATTCCCAAGAAAAGAAGAAAGCATTAGAGATCGAGATAAAAGCTTATTCTACTCTTACTATGGCTTTACCCGAAAATATCTTTCACCAAGTAGGTAGTATAAAGAGATGTGCTTCTTTATTCCAACATCTTCGTATGCGAAGTATGGGAATACAGTTGAGAGTAAGAAGGTGATGCTTAAGTTTCAATTTTGAAACTTTAATTTATTGAATGGTGAAATAGTTGAAGAGATGATTACCAGGTATAATCATTTAATTGCTGAGATGGATAAGATGAAATTGGAAGTTTCTGAGATGGATAAGATTGACACTATTAAGAGTGTACTACCAAGTTCTTACTCCACATTTTTAATGGTTCTGAAAGAAAATAACTATTTCTTGAATGAAGATTTTACTGCCATTGAATTCTTGCAAAAGATTGAAGCAAGAGAATATGATCTTAAGTGTCAGAAATCCTCCAATGATAGCCAAGATCCTGCTTTCTATGGTGGTAGTATGCCTCTAAGTTCAACTATTTCTCCTATCACTGCTTTTCTCACACAGCATGCAAGTGAAAATGAAACAACTGTTTATAATGATCCAAGATCATGTTTTTACACTTCTTGTAATATTGGATCATCTGGTGGTTCTGGAAATGCAACTACTACTAATCCATTTGTTGCACCATCTAGTGTCAACATGAAGGAAGCTGAACAGAATTTTGCTTTTCTAACAGCCTTTATGACTTCATATGAAAACTTGGTGAGTAGTAAGATAGCCACAAGTGATCTAACTGATGAGGATTATGATCAGATTGATCCAGATGATTTAGAGATTATGGATTTAAAGTGGAACATGGCTATGATTGTCCGTAAGGTTAAAAGATTCATGCAAAGGACTGGTAAAGATCTTCCCTCTTTGAATAAGAAATTGGGATTTGACAAGTTAAAAGTAAAATGTTATAACTGTCAAGAGTTCGGGCATTTTGCTAAGGAATGTGATAAACCAAAAAAGGAGTATACCAATCCTCATGGTCAACATCAAAATTCTTCTACACCACGAGGTAGTGATACTGAAAAGAAACCATCTACTCCTGGGTCACAGGAAATGTTAGCTGATGGAAATGATTGGTCACAACGACTGTTGTGTAATGACATTCAAGCTAATTTGGCTATTTTTGGGCTGACAAAAGATTTTCAATATGCAAGTGGAAGTGAGATGTCCTCTGACAATGATTCTGGATCTGATTTTGACGATTCTTGTGACAAGCCTCCAACGGTGTTTGCTTGCATGGCAAAGATCAATGAGGTTAGTCATTCTATCTCTGCTACTTCATCTGTTAAGGTAACATGTGTTGAATGTGAATCTAACAAATCTAAGTTAGAATTTTAAAGAATCATAATGATAATCTAGTGAGAGAAATTTCTTCTCTGAAGGATACTTATTGACAATCTCTTGAATCTCAAATGAGATCTCGAGAAAATATTGAAGCATTGTCGACAAGTAACCATGATCTTAAAGCTGAGTTATCTGTGAAAATGACAATTAATGACCAAAAGTTTCAAGAAATCTGAAACATCGTTCAAAGATAACCGAGCTTGAGAATGAGGTTCTTGAATTGAAGAACAAATTGGGTAAATTTCGAAACGCCTTGTTCTTGTTGAATGAAATTATTGAAGTATCTGGAAAACAAAAGGATTCTAAGAAAGGGATAGGTTTTGTTGAAATTCCTCCACCATTTCACAATGATTATAAAATTAACCCTTTTTCTAAAAAGAAAGAAGAGGTAATTGTGAAAGAACCTATAATTTCAGAAAATCATAAACCGGTTAAATCTGAAACTGTTAAAACCCAATTTGCTCCTCCAAAACCTCATGTTGAAAGCAATAGAGTCTTTGTTGAGAATGTTGACAAAGTAATTATTGAGGATGTGTTTGAACCAAAGGTTATACACTAGAATAAGAACATTCCTAGTTCTAATCATATTCTTTGCGAGCCTCATGAATTTGAGGAAGCTGTATATGGTTCACATAAGCCTCATGAGACAATGGCAGAACAAGTGAAAGTTAAACCTGTGAAGGCAAAGAAATCAGAGAAACCAAAAATTTCTGATAAGGAATTGATGTGTTTCATTAATCCTCCAAGTTCTAAGCCATCATCTGCTAGAGTTTTTAAGTTAAAGGGTATGGACACGATGTTCACTGAAAAAGATATCCCGATTAGTATCATTAAACCAGAACTAATTGAGAGCGTCTTTTACAACGAAACTGATAAGTTGAAAGATTTGGAACGTCAATATGTTTGTGCCAAGACATCAAAGTCATCAAACCCAATACTGAAAGAAAAAAAATTGTTAAAACAAGCTAAAAAGGTTCAGTTTGTCAAATCACCAGGAACAGATACTTTGAAAAGTTTTTCCAATTGTTCTAACCTTGACTTTTATATGAAAAAGAAGTCTGTCACTTCTGATGATTTGGCCAAACGATTCACTGAAAATGTAAGTTATCAACCTTCAGTTGCATATGTTTCTGCCAGACCTCAACATGGTCATGTTGACATGCGAAGTTGCTTTTTGTGTGGTCAACAAGGTCATTTGGTGAGAAACTGTGGTCAACAGAAAGTTCAAAATCTCCACCCTTTTGTCAAGGATTATTCTAAACCAATTCCCGTGATAAAAGAGATTTTGAAACGACCAATGTCGTGTGAGGATGATACACATATCATGTTTTCTAACGTGAATCCTCGAAAGGTAATTCATGTGAATGAAACTCATGGTCAAGTGAAACCAAAATTCGTTCCAACTGAGCCCATATGTTGGAACACGAATTCAAATATTGTTCAAGCTGCTTATCTGAGACGAAAGTCTAGGAAGCC
The DNA here is from genome assembly GCF_021521415.1 of Bidens hawaiensis. NCBI lineage: Eukaryota > Viridiplantae > Streptophyta > Magnoliopsida > Asterales > Asteraceae > Bidens > Bidens hawaiensis. The sequence goes on from NW_027491907.1 coordinate 300,914, forward strand.
GGCAACATATTCTCAAGTTGCTGAATAACAGTTGAAGTCTGTTCAAATTACTAATCAAAGAGAAACTCAAAAGGTGCCCAATACTAAGGCTCGGGCTGCCTTTTTGAACTAATCATCCTTACTTTGTGTGTAGGGTACATCCAAGGTTATTCAGCAATCTCAACCTATTGACCAATGTAAGAAATATTCAAGGAGGTTATGTAGCTTTTGCTGGGAATTCTGGGGGCATGATCACACAAGAAGGTGAAGTTTCAAATGGTCACATTACTTTTGAAAAGGTCAATTATTGTGACAAGGTGGATCATAATTTATTAAGTGTGTCGCAAATCTGCGATAAAAGGTACACCACAGTATTTACTGATAAAGAGTGTCTTGCCTTGAAACCGGGATATGTGATTCCCGAGGACATGGTTGTCATGAGATCACCACGATCAAATGATATTTATGTCTTAATATGAGTTCTAAAGTATCAACGTCTATCGAAACATGTTTTTTCTCCAAATCAACCAAGAAGGATTCTATTCTATGGCATCGTAGAATGGGTCACATACATGTTCATAAGATTAATTATTTAATGGATAATGACTTAGTTGAGGGTGTTTCGTTGAAGAACTTTAAATTATCTGATCACTGCATTGCATGCAAGAAGGGCAAGTAGAAGAAAAAGTCTCATCCTTCTAAGTTATTGAATTCCATTGATACTCCTCTTGAACGACTTCATATGGATTTGTTTGGTCCTGTGAATCGTGCGAATATTTCTGGAGATTGATATTGTCTTGTGGTAACTGATGATTATTCAATATACTCATGGGTATTATTTATGAGTTCGAAAGATCAAACACCTGTTTTGGTATAAAACCTTATCACTAAGATCGAATCACTATACAAACAAAAGGTGAGGAGAATATGAAGTGATAATGGTACTGAATTTAAAAACACTGTATTGGATTTCTTTTGTGTTCAAAAAGGAATTCACCGAGAATATAGTGCACCCTATGTACCTCAACAATATGGTGTTGCTGAACGAAAGAATAGATGTTTGACTATGATGTTTGACTATGATGGTTTATTTAATTCATTTACTCCTCCTCCTCAAGGGAAAGGTCCCGACTGGATATTTGACTATGATGGTTTATTTAATTCATTTACTCCTTCAACTGAACACATCGATGAGGATCTGGTTCGAGCATACTTTGGAGATCATTTGGCTATTCCAATATTTTCAAGTTCTAATGATGTTGAAGCTCGACCTGATGCTCCAACTGAAGAACCACATGTTGTTTCTCCAGTTACTGTTGATAATTTATCTTCTTCTTCTGATGATGATCAAGCTGAAGATCAAGTTATTGCACTTGACAGTGATAATGTTTCGTCTTCTGAACTTGGTGAACATTACACTAATTTATTTGATAATTTGGTTGTTCCTGAGAATCCCACTCTTCGGATTCATGGATATCATCCACAGGAAAACATCATTGGAGACCTTGATGTGGGTGTACAAACACGTCATTAAGTTGCTTCGTCAAGTGAGAATAACGTATTGTGTGCCTATGCTGACTTACATTCCTCTGAAATTGTAAATGTTGCTAAATTCACTTGCTTTCTATCTCAAGTTGAACCAACATCACCTTGTATGGCTCTTCAAGATCCTTCTTGGGTAGAAGCTATGCAAGAAGAATTACAACAATTTGCACGTTTGGGTGTTTGGGACTTAATCGACAAACCTGCTAGAGTCAAGAAAGCTATTCCGACTAAGTGGGTATTTAAGTGTAAGAAAGACGATCGAGGAGTGATTTTCAGAAACAAAGCACGTTTAGTGGTGCAAGGTTTTCATCAGCAAGAGGGTATTGATTACACAAAAGTATATGCTCCAGTTGCAAGATTAGAGTCGATTCGAATCTTCCTGGCATATGCTGCTTATAAGAATATCAAGGTCTATCAAATGGATGTTAAAAGTGCTTTTCTCAATGGTGAACTACATGAGGAAGTGTTTGTTTTACAACCTCCTGGTTTTGAAGATCCTGATTATCCGGACCGAGTTTACCGATTAAACAAGGCCCTGTATGGTCTACATCAAGCCCCGAGAGCTTGGTATGGCACGCTCGCCGACCATCTAACTGATAACGGCTTCAAGCGAGGTACTGTCGACTGCACTTTATTTCATAAGACTGTTGGTGATGATCTCCTCCTAGTTCAGATTTATGTAGTCGACATTATCTTTGGGTCTACAAACGATACGTTGTGTAAGGAGTTCGAGAAGTCCATGCAAACGAAGTTCGAGATGAGCTCGATGGGAGAGATGAATTTCTTTCTAGGGTTGCAAGTTCACCAGTCTGCAAACGGAATCTTTATTCATCAGACCAAGTATGTGAACGATGTCTTGAGCCGATTCAAGATATCTGCCGGAAAAATCCCTTCTACTCCTCTCCCAGTGGGTCACAATTTATCACCGGATGAATTGGAGGATACTGTTGATCCTACCCTCTATCGTGCCATGATCGATTCTTTAATGTATCTAACGGCGTCTCGCCCTGACATTATGTTTGTTGTTTGTCTTTGTGCTAGGTTTCAAGCAAGTCCACGAGTGACTCACCTAGTTGCGGTTAAGCGAATACTTCAGTATCTGAGGGGAAATCCAGACATCGGGTTGTGGTACCACAAGGACGATCACTTTGAGCTAACTGCCTTCTCAGACTCAGACTATGGAGGTTGCAATATCAACTTCAAATCAACGACTACAGGATGTCAATTTTTAGCAAACCGGCTTGTTTCCTGGCAGTGTAAGAAGCAGACAACGGTCTCCACTTCAACCGCCGAAGCTGAGTATGTTGCAGCCTCGAGTTGTTGTTCCCAGGTTTTGTGGTTACAACAACATCTTCGCGACTACGGTTTGAAGTTTCTTACTACTCCTATTTTGATTGATAATTCTACTGCAATTTCTATCACAAAGAATCCCGTACAACATTCAAAAACAAAGCATATCGAAATTCGATATCATTTTATACGGGATTGCTTTGAGAAGAAGTTGATTGACCTTGAGAAAGTACATACTGACTTTCAGAAAGCCGATCTGTTTACCAAAGCTATTGACAAAACATGTTTTCAATTTCTGCTTGGTTTAAATGGATTGAAGACCCTCGCTGATATCCTTTAACAAGGATGACTATCTCTATTTTCTGTTATTTCTCTTTTAAATTTATTTTAGTTTTAGGGGGTGAAAATATAGAAAATACAAATATACTGTGCTTTTCGTTTGTATAGATAAAACCTGAAAACATTAAAATTCTTAAAATACAAAAATATTTGAAAAATTCCGAAAATCCAAAAAGATTGTGATTTCTTTTCTTTAATGTTTTTCTTTTTAAAATATTTTGAAAAAAACAAAAACATTTTAAAATTTGAAAATCTAAAAAGATTGTGATTTCAGTTTGTACAAAAAAATCCGAAAATTCAAAAAGATTGTGAAGTTTGTTTTTGTTTATAACAACATTGAAAAAAACAAAAATATTGTGTTTTTAAAGTATGTATAGAGAAAAATCAAAAAGATTTTTGCATGCGTTTGCTGAAAATTATGTCAATTATCTACATTTGAAGGACATATACTTGTATATGCTTGGTCCTGATAGTTTCTTATGAACCTTCGGGATAGCCATTTACCTGATAATGGAAAATAGTTGGGGCGTTCGTTATGCGTTTTTAGATTATTTTCTCGCTGAAAATTATGTCAGTTATTTAAGTTTGTGAAGTATGCTTGCATGTCTTGGTCCTACTATTCACTTGTTGAATTGATAGGTTAGCCATTTATTTATAGACTTAAGTTAATTGGGGCGATTAAATTTATCTTTATTTTTTGTATGCTCCTCAATATTTTGAGTTTTTGAATCAAAAAGAGAAAATGATAGTATATTGACTGTCTTGACCCCATATCCAGCAAGAAATAAGCTTAAAAGACTGTGTGTTTAATTGCATTGGTGCATTGGTAGGTCTTAAAACAAACAAATAGAGAAAAGTAAGTGATATAAAAATAAATAAACGCCAAATTGAAAGAGGTGTTAGTCTCTAGCAAAAGTCTCGGTGAGGATGGCAGAAATGTAATAACCTGTCATACTCAAGTCTTATAATTGTTTGATCACCAAAAATAAAATTAAGCAACTAACAAGCTTTGAGGTTCTGGACACTATGAGTCTTTATGCGGCTTAATCATCTGGGTATTCATATGCATGAATATTTCACTCACTTTTAGAGCAAACCCAAAGTCATTAAACTTGATCACTGTTGTACTTCGTACAAATTTCTAAATTACTGACTTGATCAAAATCCGATGTTAGTCATACATGGTTCCTCCCTTGCGTGCGTCTTAATACCATTAAGAAACGGACCCCAGGGGATACAGTGTATGTAAGCCGACAGATGGACTCGTGCATGCTCACTCATAGTAAAAGAAAATCAATGCATTGCTCATAACTTTCTATAAAATTCAAATTTTGATCAACAATATAATGGTTTATGTCAAGTTGGGGTGATATGGCAAAAATCAAATTAAGCTTGAACCGAGACTAGAGGCTGATAGTTTCTGATATTCTGTGCTTTAATTGAACCGTTAATCATATCACAAAAACACTTGAAAGTTTGTTATTAGATTTAAGTGGACAACAATACCAATGATCGACTTAACGACAGTCATAATATCGCTAAAATATAAAACTGTTATAGAAGGGCAATTTGGTCAATATGATTCTCTCCTCAAACTCAACAAAAATACAAAAATATGTACTGTTTTTTGAAAAACATATATAAAAATCAAAAAAGATTTTATATTTCTTGTTTCGGATTCTTTTCAAGTAAATACATTCTTTAAATATTCCAAAATACGAAAAATATTTTTCATTTCGTTTTTGCATATTATTTAAATTTTTTTATTTTATCGGTTTCAAAAAGTGAAACGGATTTTAAGGTATTTGATTATCGAGAGAAAAGTTCTCGGTGATTCTTGTAAAATTAATTTAAATTTATTAATTATTTATTTTATTTTAATTCATTTGAATTATTTAATTTATTTAGAGTTAAAATTAAATAAAATTGTAATTCGTTAATTATGGATAACGAATTGGAATGATTTTAACGAACTACATTCTAGTTCGTCCATCCAATTCACTTCCGCACTCTGTAACGAAACATTCCAGTTCGTTATACATTTTTAACGAATCAAGACACGAATCAATTCTAATTCGTTATGCCACGTCTTACTTTTTCTTTAATGAATTAGCTGATTCGTTATTTAAATTTTTAACGAATATGATTCGTACATTGGGTAGCGTGTAGGGACTGGGTATATAGGACGACGTGAAACGAATAGTCTTACACTATTCATTCATTTTCCTTACTCTTAAAGTTACCCTGTTCAAATTTTCTCCGATTTTTCGACTTTCGAAATTCGAATTTCTGAATATACCAGTTTATTCGTAAGGTATCGATGGTCATTTCTTTGTGATTTTCATCAAAAATGACACAGTATTGATAGGGTAATTATATGATTTTGATATCAGGGTTTTACGTTTTTTGAAACCTTGCTTAATTGGATTCATACTCTGTTTATACACTTAAAGTTGTTATCATTTTGATCAGAATAGTGTTCCGACACCCTTGGTGATCTTTAATCACAACTTGATTATTGAATGCCAGGGTTTATGATTTGATTGTTGTTTCGGGTGTTTATACACGGTACATACTCTTAATAACCTAACTTATTTGTTGGTTTAGAACCTCATAACCAGTATTTTTTGCTTCGCAATGAGTTTCTGAGACTTGATTAGTCGTTTGTTTGGCTACTCATCGTAAATTATGGAGTAATTAATCTTCAATTTACTCCTTTGACCGTCTGTGTTCATGTTAATTTTGACTTTGACTATGAGAGTCAAAGATTAAGTCTAATTAGTGACCATTCGTTACCCTTAGCGAATTGGAACTCCTCCGTGTCCAATTCGTTAAGGATTTAAATGAACTAGATTAGCGAATGAATTATTTAACGAATCAGAATTTATAATTCATTCATTCTTAACGAACTAGAGGGTTGTTCTCTCTATTTAATAGTAATTCGCTAAGTTCTTTTTTGTTAAAATATTTACATGATAGCGAATCAGTCGATTCGTTATACTTCTATAACGAATCAAACTGTTTTGATAACGAATGACATTTAAAAAGAAAAAAATATATTATTAATTAGTTAATTAATGTAACTTAATATTATAAATTAATACAATATTCCAAAGATCTAGCCGCGTCGATACACTGATTATACAATATGAACGATTAATAATTTAAATATGGTTTATTGATAAATATGTGATAAATAATTAAGAGAGATCACACACATAGAATAAGTGAGATACATAAGTTATTATGTATTTACTCTCCATAATGTATTTATCACATATTTATCAATAAACCATATTTAAAGTATTAATCGTTCATATTGTATAATCGGTGTATCGACGCGGCTAGATCTTGGAAGGTTTCAACAGATATGACCATCGGGGGTCACATCTTAATCATGGGCTAGGCCAAAGGAAATAGTTAAGTACCTTAAACTTGAAGGAGAGGTGGCCAACCTCTTAGTTAATGATCATTTAATTAGAATCCTGCATTGTTATTTAAATTAATAAGAATCTTAAATGAATAAGTGATCAAATAGATATTACCAATTTTAGGATCCTTGATCCTTTTAGGATACTCGATCCTCGGAGGATACTTGCTCCTGATCAAAAAAAGTACTTCTTGAGATGGATAGCATTCCATGCTCTTGGCATGTCGCCTTCCATAGTGAGCAAATGATATGCCCCCTTTCCTACCTCCGACTCGATCAGATACGGACCTTCCCACTTAGGTGTAACTTCCCATCTGCCGATTTAGTTGTGTTTTGGAAGGCTTTCCTCAAGACCAGATCTCCTTCTTGAAATCTTTTGATCCTTATACTCTTGTTATATGCTCCAGCTACCCTTTGTTGATATGCCGCCATCCTGATCTTGGCTAGATCTCTCAGCTCTTCAACGGTATCCAGATCTTCGAGAAGGATATCTCTATTGGCTTCAGGATCACGGAAGCTTGTTCTAGCTGTAGGAACCACCATCTCTGTAGGGATTACAGCCTCTGATACAAACACCAATGAGAAGGGTGTTTGGCCTGTTGCATTCTTTGGTGTGGTCCTGTCAGCCCAAAGAACATAAGGAAGGTCCTCAGCCCACTTGTCTTTCTTAGATCCTAACTTCTTCTTCAAGTTGTTGATGATTATCTTGTTACTTGATTCTATTTGACCATTGGCTTGAGGGTGAACTGATGTAGAAGTAATCATCTTGATGCCCCAACTGTCACAAAAGTTAGTAGTTCTTTTCCCAATAAACTGGGATCCATTATCACAAACAGTTTCAGATGGGATACCAAGTCTAGTTATAATGTTTCTTTAAATGAAGGATATAACTTCCTTTTCTCGGACCTACACGAATGCTTCTGCCTCAATCCATTTAGAGAAATAGTCTGTCATAGCTAGCATAAAGACCTTTCCGCCTGGTGCCTTTAGTAGCTTGCCAACAATATCCATTCCCCATTTCATGAAAGACCATGAAGAGGATATAGGATATATCGGTTCTGCTGGTTGGTGAAGGATGTTTCCATGCCTTTGGCAAGCATCCCACTTCTTTGAGTACTCCATTGCATCCTTCTTCATTGTTGGCCAGAAGTATCCAGTCCTAAGTATCCTTGAGAATAATGCTCATTCCACTGTGTGGTTGCCGCAGTCGCCTTCGTGGAAGTCTTGGAGTACCTCTTGTATTTCAGGATCCTCAATGCATCTCAAATAGGGACCTGCAAGAGATTTTCTAAATACAATATCTTGAAAATAATGAATTGTGATACCTTCAATCTGAAAGCTTTAGAATTTTCCCCTGTAGGGATTTCTCCATCTTGGAGGAACTTCTTAATTGGGAGGATCCAAGATTCTGATTTTGGAGAGGATGAAGGATCCTTAATCTCTTCTGTGCAATCCACTGTTTCCTCCACAGCTTCTTGTTCACCAATTGCCGGAGACAATATATGAATGATAGGAATCTTTACATCATTTGGGATCTTCAATGATGATGCTAAGTTTGCTAAGTCACCTGCCCCCGCATTTTCTTCTCTTGGTACCTATATGATACTAAACAACTCGAAGGATTTTGCTAACTCCTTCACAATTTCTAAATATTTTACCATATTCTTACCTTTAATAGTATAACAACCGTCAAAATGGTTAGTTATAAGTAAAGAGTCTATATAAACTTGAAGATACCTGATCCTCATCTGTTTGGCTAAAAGTAAACCTGCGATAAGTGCTTCGTATTCAGCCTCATTGTTGGTGGCTTGAAATGAACATGCAATGGACTGGGGTATTATGTACCCCTGTGGTGATTTCAATAGGATACCCAATCCGGTTCCTCTTACATTATTCTCCATCTGTGAAGAGGATCCAAGGATCCTCGGTTTCTTCTAATTGCTGGACCTCTATATCAGCTTCCTTCCGCATGTCACTACTGAAATCAGCCACAAAGTCTGCAAGCGCTTGTGACTTAATGGTTGTTCTGGGCTCATACTGAATATCATATGCACTAAATTTCACAGCCCACTTGGCCATCCTTCCTGACAATTCCGGCTTTCGAAGCACATTCTTAACAAGATAATTAGTCCTTAAAACAATAGTATGAGTTTCGAAATAGTGTCTTAACTTGGTTGAGGCCATGATCAAAGCAAGAATTAATTTTTCAAGGTGAGAATACCTGACCTCTGAATCTAATAGGCTTTTACTTATATAATATACCGGGTGCTGTTGTCCTTCATGATCCTTGGCCAGAACAGCACTAACTGCATTACCTGATACGACTAAGTATAGAGACAGTGGCTCACCATCGATTGGCTTCATCAAGACAGGCGCTGAGGATATATAATCCTTAAGAGCCTTTAGTGCATCCTCATGCCTTCTTTGACTTCACTACCAGGTCATCTATGTAGACTTCCGTGGTCTTGCCTAATTGGTCCTTGAACATCATGTTGACCAATCTTTTACATGTTGCCCCTGAATTTCTTAGTCCGAATGGCATAGCAATAACAATATATACCAGTAGGAGTCATGAATGTTGTATCCTCTTGATCAGATGGTTCCATCTGAATTTGTTGAAATCCAGATGAAGCATTCATAAAGGTAAGCATCTCATGTCCTGCCGTCGCATCCACCATGGAGTCTATATGTGGTAATGGGAAAGGATCCTTGGGGCATTCCTTGTTTAAATTAGTGAAGTAGACACACACCCTCCAATTTTCATTCTTTTTAGAAACAACAACCGCATTAGCTAACCATCGAGGATACTTAACCTCTCTGATCATACTGGCCTTAATAAGTTTTTTAACTTCTTCTTGTATGATCGCGTTCCTCTCAGGAGCGAATTTTCTTCGCTTCTGATGGACGGGTTTAATAGAATGATCAAGGCCTAACTTATGAATAATTACCTCCTTAGAAATACCTGTCATGTCTAAACGTCTGAAGGCAAACGTGGATTTCCGTCGCTTTAGGAAGGATACTATATCCTCCTCTATCTCATTTGGGATACTGGATCCTAGGAACACTTTCATGTCTGGATCCTCGGGATCCAAGGATACTTCTGTTAGATCCTGTTCTCGAGCCTCCCACACGTTCCTAGGATGTTGTTGTAGTTGCTATGCTATCGTTTGTTTAGTTGTTGGCTTCATGGATGAAGAATAATAATTCTTAGCTTCCACTTGGTCACCATATATCCTTACTACTCCCTAAGGAGTTGGTAGTTTAATGCATTGATGGTAAGTAGAGGCTACAGCCTTCATTCCATGTAGCCAAGGCCTGTCCAAAATAACATTGCAACAAGATAGGTTATCAATAACACAAAATCTTCGGTTAGAATTTAACCCTTCGGTGTATATTGGGAGTTTGATGTCCCCCAATCTTTTTTTGGTTTCGCCACTGAAACCAACTAGCACCGATGTCCTTGGGATGATCTCCGAGTCTGGGATATTCATCTTCTGAAGTACATCGTGTTGGATGATGTTGACCGAGCTTCCACAATCGACTAGGATCCTGCGCACATAATAGTTAGCAATAAACAAAGTTACAATCAAACCGTCAGAGTGAGGATCCTGGATGCTTGATTTATCTTCTTCATCAAAGAAGATTCTTTTGTCAGTCGTCAAAGTGGTGGATATATCCGGTCGTTCTCCATTCTCCAGCTTGGTTTCTTTGGCGTGCCTTTTTGCTGAAGAGAAAGAAGTGCCGCATATATCTGAGCCTCCGGAGATGAAGTTGATCACTTGTGCTTTTTGTGGGGGCGGAGTTGCTTTTTGAGGGACCTCTTCAGGATCTTGGATCCTTGACTTTTTTCTCCCCAATAGTTCCTTTAAATGTCCCTTGCTAAGGAGGTATCCAAGTTCCCTCCTTAAACCAATGCAGTCATCCATCGTATGGCCAAAATCCTCATGAAACGCACACCATTTGGACTTGTCTCTGAAGGTCGTTGACTTCTCGTTCTTTCGAGGCCATCTTTCTTTCTCTCCTAGATCCTTCATGGCACAAATCAAGCCATAAGTATCCACAGAGAAGCAATACTCTGAGATGCTTGGGTAATCTTAATCATCATCTCCTTCTTCAACCACTCGAACGTTTTGATTGTTGAATTTGGAGTACAGCTTCGAGTTGTTGTTTCCGAACGAGTATTTATTGTCAGGGGATTCTTGCTTCGTTTGAGCCCATAATCGTTCTTGGATCCTTTTGTCATCCTCCAGCCGTATGAACCTAAGTGCCTTGTTCCTTACTTCATCTAAAGTCCTGCAAGGAGTCATCACAAGAACATCATAAAAGGGGAATCCCCTATTTAGTCCCGTCTTGAAGGCTTCTACAGCCGTAGCCATGTAAAGATTAGGAATTCCTAGGGCCTCCCTGCCAAACCTCGTGACAAAATCCCTAAGGGATTCATAATTGGATTGGACAACTCTATATAAGTCACTAGTTAACTTCTCAAATTTCCTACAGCAAGAAAATTGGCTATTGAACAAGTTAACTAAATGTGAAAAAGAAGTAACATAGTAGGGAGGAAGACTTAGCAACCATTTTAATGCAGATCCTGTTAGTGTGGATCCGAAACCCTTGCATAGACAAGCTTCCTTGAGTCTTTCAGGAATTGGGTTGATCTCCATCCTTTCCCTATATTGAGCTACATGCTCTTCAGGGTCAGCCGTTCCATCATATACCTTCATGTTGGGAGTCTGAAATCGTTTTGGGATTTCAGCATCACAAATAGGTGGAGCGAATCTGGACAACTTGTGGCTTCCTTCTGGTATTTCAGGGATCGGTCGGACCACCCCTGGTACGTTGGATATCATATCCTTAAGTTTCTGCAATTCCTTAGCCATAGCTTGGTTGATACCTGCATCCTGCATGGAACCACAGTTAGAATTTAAGGATATAGGATCATGCGTGTTACCTCTTTGTTGCGTGAAGGTTGGCATTCCATAAGAGTAGCTGAGGTAAGAAGTGTTTGCTACAGGAGTTGGTCCACCATAGGCGATGGTCTGCATGGGGATAATGTCTCCTTCATGCACCTCCAAAGACCTTTGATGTTGAATCCCTGAGGATCCTAGAGGCTGGGAGTTGAAGGATCCTTGATGATACAATCCGGAGGATCCTGATTGAAGGATTGATGATCCTTGCTGCGGGAAAGAGGATCCTTGAGCTTGTAGACCCATGAACCCTGGATTAAGGATAGATGATCTTTGCTAGAAAACGGAGGATCCCTGAGTTTGCTGACTCATGGATCCTGGTTGAAGGATAGATGATCCTTGCGCATGTTAGGCCAAGGATCTTGGAGTGGTAAAATCCAGCATCTTAGGCATTAGAGGAGTCTGATCCTATGCTGTCCTCTTAGTTCTCTTGAGGTCTTCTATCTCCCGAAGGATCCTCTGTTTAGTCTTACTCTGCTGCTCAATGTAATCTTTAACCTGTGAAAACATAGCAGAAACATCATTGTTAGTATTAACCACTGAAGTGGCAGCAGTAGTTTTCGAGCTCTGGAAGACTGGTAGTCGTGTCTTGTTTCCTGCAGTAGTAGCCATTGGTGCTCCCGTCAATGGAGGAGGCATCGGTGGCAAAGTTCTTGATGAGTAAGAAACGGATGAGGGCATGGTTGATGAAGTAGAAGATTCTTGAGAGGCCATTGATGGTGATACGGGTATGGAAGGTTGAATATTGATAAGGTATTTTCTGGATTATAGCACCAATTGCCCACGGTGGGCGCCAAATTGTTTTGGTCAAAAATCTAACAAGGATAATGTAACCAAATTCGTTTGGTGAGGTTTAGTGCTAAGTTAACAAATATGATAAGGAATCGATTGTAAACACAATCACAAGGATTTGTTACGAGGAAAATCCCTTGGTCTTGTTCGGATCACCGGCACAAAAACCCCGGGTGATGACAATTGTCTATCACCACTTTATTAATGTAAAGATCAAGTTACAAAGGTGGAGTTGATGATCAAAGGTTACAAAATAACTATGTGTGTGTGAACTGCTAGAGAGTTCTTGAAAGTGTTGATGAGTGACGGCAGTAGGTGAATGTGTTCGTGTGTAGCTAAGTGTCAAGTGACCTAAATTTGATCATAACTCAGTATTTAACAATAAAAACAACTAACTACTTTCTCCTACTAATCCGCCATCTTCCTACTCGCTTCATTCGTGCCATTTGACCACGTGCTGAACAGGTCTAGTAGCGAAATAGGTGGTGGACTAGGTCTTGGAGCCGTTACACTTATTGAATATTAACCTACACACAAGAAACAATCGTTAAGAATATCAAATACCGAGGATCCTTAATCCTGACACAACTTCGGAACTCTTCAGAAGGATAACTGATCCAGACTCGCCATCAAGATTAACATATCCTCAATACTTAATTATTTGTGGCTCAACAACAGCGTAATTGAGAAAAAGGTTAATCTTCTTAATATAAATCACAAATCACCCGTGGAATAGAAAAGAAAAAAAACCCTAAATATAAATCACCCGTGGAATAGAAAAGAATAAAAACCCTAAATATGCAATGAGAGGGAAAATAAAAATCTGAATGATTGTTGCTGTCCTATATTGGTTTCCTTTATTACATAGGTTCAATTTTTAATAATTCAACCTCCGCTCCTTGACAACGGCATTTGCCACATCTAGTTGGTCATGTCATTTCCATCGTATCTTTCGGAGCCTCTAAACAAATCAAAGGTTTGGTTATGATCAAACCATTTTCTAGCTCATTTGTTTAAGGTCATACGGTCTACACATGAGTATATCAATTCTTATATCCACTAGGTATCATTTTTCTATAATTTTGATTTTTTGGTCATTTTTGTGTTCTTTCACCGTCTGGCTATAATTCATGCCAAAATCTCAGCATAATCTTTTACGTGTGTGATTCAATGTTTTTACGACTATTTTTTTCCCATTTAATTAACAACTTGCGGGTCCTAGATCGACTTAGTTACTATTTTCTTTGTTTACGTGTCGTGTGTGGTTCAACGTTTTTACGTCTACTTTTCGTATCGTTTTATTTTTCTTCCTTTCATTTAGTTTTTATACGAGGTTTTCTCCGGTGTTGGTGGTCATTGGCAATGATGTAACTTGGATGCTATTTTGCATGATTTTATGCCCCACCGCAACGCGGGGGCATCACACTAGTTATAATTTTTAAACTTTAGCTCATCAATATAAGCAGACTTGTTTTAACATTTATTCCAGGAGAGTAACATGCTACTAGTAGCAAAGGAGACGATGTTAAGGGCACTAACCAGCTATCATAAAGAGAGTTTATGACATTCAGTAATAGTTAACCTTTAATTTGTTTACAAAGGTTTTAAACATATGTAAACTTTACTTTTTAATGTAACGCATACTCTTTCACTGTAGTTAATAAACAAGCTTTTATTGTTTATATTGATTGTGACAATATATTCTTAAGGCTATGACACAACAAAAGAGCCTTACATATTAACATCCTAAAATCCGCCTGTATTGTATACATCATATGTGCACCATGTCTATACACATTAACATCACACACTATTTACACCTATCTATTTACAGTTCCTTTGTATCTAACATGTGTCCTATGAAAATAATACTAACTGCAGTATTTTCTTTTATCCACATATCACGAGTAAAATGTTCGGCTTTTAAACAGATTTCCAAACAGAAACCCGATTGTTGTTTCTTCAGGTTGCGGATCCGATGATGATTGACTAGAATTATTATTATTCCATCTAACATGAAGTGCTGCTTGTTGACCGATTTGTCTTCTAATAGAATCTATGGTTTTCTGGTCAACCGGGTTGTTACTGGTCATGTCTGTCACATAAAATTTGTCTTTAGCCGTTCCACCTTCGGTTGAAATCTCGGCTCGTTTTATGCATAAACTGTTTTCTCTAAAGATTCTTGTTATATCCGAAAGAAGTCCAACACGATCCGCTGTGCATAATTCTAACTCTAATGCCTATATAAAACCAATGATATGATATTAAACGGCCTTTTAAATTATAAGAGGCAATCTATTAATTGTTTTGTGAAAATGGAACTTTAAATATTAACCTCGGATGTTCTCCTCTCTATTGCAGCTTCAAGACATTGCATAACACGCTCTCGTTCTGCCTCTGAGCTTAACGGGCTTCCGTCAACATGCCGAATGTAATATTCCTACATCCATAGAAGATGTAGTTTGGTCAACTTTCAACCCATTTTGACCCACAAACACTTTTTTGGATAAAAACTTCAGATATTGTATACGCTTTGGTTGACTTTCAACATGTTTGACATAAAGCATAACTTAAATTAACCCGTTTATGTGCAAATGGGTTAAAATGGTGTGCATGAACCCGAGATAATCAACCTGTAACTGAAATGACCAAACCCAACAAAGAACGACGGCTTGGTTTGTGTTTTTTCATATACCGAATTTATGGTTCGGTTTCGGTTTTGCAGGTACCAAAACCTGAAGAAACGAACTGAACATGTAAAAACGAGAAAACCAACTTTTGTTATTGAGTTGATGGATTATAACTTTAATTTTTGAATCATAAAAATAACCGGCCTGAAACAGAAATAAACCCAACCAAAAACTAAATGGTTTAGTTTATGTGATTTTAAAGAACAAAGTTATGCTAAGGCTTCAGTTTTGCATGTACCAAAAACTGAAAAAACCAAACCACACATGTAAAAACCAACCAAAGCAAACACGTAAAAACCGCCTTTTGTTATCTAGTTTATGGATTACAATTTTTACATTTGAGTGTTAAGTAACTTATAAAAGATTGGAGTAATGAATGTTACAGCCCAAGAAATATTTAGGCCAAAATGTGTAACAATCAATCAATCATTAACTAACAAACAAAAGGTTTACGCCAAATTTCATGCCCGAATAAACTTTTGGACTACTTTTTGTCCTGAAATTAAAACCCAAATGACAAAACCAAACAGTTTACAAAAATCCTACAAACTGAATATTTCGGTTTTTTAATTGTAAACTCATTCAATCAGGTTTTTGGCACTCCAAGATACCAAATCAAACCCAACATCTTTAACATTAACAGAAAAAAAGAGTAAACTTACCTGAAACGCCTCCATTTTCCCGGTATGAACCACACCATGAAACACCACATATTGCATATCAGTAAGCGTGCAAATAATATCAAACAACAGCTTCGGTCTATCCCGACAATGCATAGTAACCACCGTGTAATCCTTCTCAACACAATCCAAAACCGTGACCCTCGCTTTCAACCTATTATCCTTTTCGTCTGTTTTTTCAACCTTTTCATAATCCCGTTCAGCAAACATAATCTGATGTAACCGTCTCTGTCTGTGAACAAGACCTGGGGGCGAAAGTGTCATTTTCGCAGTCTTTAAATCATTGCTTCCTTTGAGAACGTTGCATAGAAGTTTTTTGATAGCCGAGAGGCGTTTCGGGTCTTCAACCGCATGGTTTGTTTTATCGTCCGTGACATGGACCACGGCTGCAGCTCGAGTGTTGTGAGTCCATATTTCCGCATTGACCACGTTACAACCAAGGTTTGTTAGAACCGCGGATGCTTCAGATAATAATCCAGGCCGGTCAATTCCGACTAGTTCTATTACTGTGTAGTCATTGGATGGTTTTAATCCAACTGAACCGGTTAGTGAAGGTGTGTAAAACGCATCACTTTCTAGCACCTAAAATAGAAATTATATGCATAAATAGGTGTTTACTGCAAAACAAACGAATAGACGAGCCGATCCAGCTTACCTAGGTTGTGCTCAGGCTGGCTTAGTTATCTTAACGAGTTGAAATGTTGAGCTTAAGATTGGCTCATAGATAGCCCGAGCCGGCTCGTGACTCGTCAAGCCAGCTTGATTATTTTAAAAAAAAATTGTTTTAAATTCTTACATATATTGATATGTGTACTAAGAAAATTTAAACATAAACATAATGCATAATTAGTAAGCTACAGAAATTTTCAAAAAAGAAAAAAAAAAAAAAAAGGGGGTAAGCTACAGAAATTATAGATTATATATAATAAAATTTGGGTCATACTTTTGGGTTATTAATATAAATTAATATTTGGCCTATAATTTAAACAGGTCGACGAGCAAGCTAAATGAACCTAAAGAGTGAGCAATGAGCCAAGTTGCGCGCTTTATGAGCAGCCTTAAGTATAATGGATTGACTTGGGTTGTGTTTATCTCAAGCGGGTTAAAGGACAGATTTAACTAAAAGAGAAAAGAGCCAACTTGGCCAAACATGTTGAGAGTCACACAAAGTCTTAACCTCAATCTAAATTGTTAAATATTTAATAAACCCGACCCAGCCCGTTTAGCTTTTGACCATTACTAAACGGTGTCAAGTTTCAACCCAAACCCGTTAACCAACAAGATCAATAACATGAAACTTAATACATATATATATATATACATATATATATATATATATATTCAGTTAATTACCTTTTTAACATAAGTAACCACCCCTTCATCTCTAACTTTGCTTCCATCATGATACACAACATTGAACACTGTCAAAAGCACAAAAACAGAATCAGATACTGAAATATAAACACAAAATGATTGTATTCATACCATCCATAAACCACCCTCCATCGGATGAAATATAAGCTTTTTTTATAACAAGGTCCAAATCAGCAAGCACTTGCACAACTTCCAGCAGTATACCATGCTTATTAACACTTTCAACCTAACATACAACCAAAAAGTCAACTGAATCTACAGTCAAATCAGGGTGTTAGGCTTATGGTCGTCGACCACCCTGCCACACCTTAAGGTCGGCCTTGGATTGTAAGTCTAATCTACCAGTAATAGAATTTTCTATTATCAGTAAAAGTTAGCTAAGTTTACATTTAATAATATGCAATATATTTTTTGCAATGAAGTTTCTCTTAAACATAAAGCCTTTGTGTGTGTAAAAGAGTATAAGTTGTATTGATTGTTATGATTAGGGTTTAAACGGTGATATGTTATATACTAACTGTCGTTATATGACGTGTTCTCTAACTAATATGGTCTAATACTCTTCACTAAAAGAGATTGTAACAGTTAAATTTTAAAAATTTGTTAATGACTGCTTTAATAATATAACTAGTCAAAATGACTATTTATTTATACATTTATATATAACTAGATTTTATCTCCCATATTACGAGAGTTTTTTACATTATATGTTTATAATATTTATATATTTTTTAAATTTTAATTTTATTTATTGTACATAACCCGATTTAAAAGCTAGTTGGGCTTGATGAAACTCGTGACCGGTTTATTCTTTTTACTATAAAAATGTTTTTTTATTATAAATAATACATATCTTTTTTTAAAGAAATCATATATTAGTTTTTAGTATATCCCTATGTTATAGGATTTTCATATCAAATACTTATTGAGATTAATTTTTAATTTAATGAGATGTTATAACCCGTTTAAAGAGTATTTAGGTTTGGTGAGACCCATACCTGTGAATTCGGGTCAAATGCATGAGAAATCTCGATTTATAAATAATGAAATCCGATATCTTAAGAAAATATAGGAAGCAATCAGAGAGCTTAAAAGTTTTCGTTTATATATATTATAGATAGATAGACGTGTAGTCTGAAAATGACGGATTGATTAAACTATTTTCAGTACAGTTGACATGAATATGTATTGTGACACTAAGCACTATAATAACCATATCACCAACAAATAAAGATGAGGAAATGAATATACAAGCAAAGTTGGTGAAGCAATTACCTAAGACACATTATTATTATTATTATTATTATTATTATTATTATTATTGAGAGATTTGACGTCACCAATCTCCCATTGGTCCACTTGACAACATCATATTTATCCATGTCATTTTTTTAACTTTTGGTACCATAACGACGACGACCGAATTCCACTTTTGTGTTTGTTCGGGTATCGTAACAAATGTGATAGAAACTGACCGAATTCGCATACATTAACCGTAATTTGTTTTAATTACGGTATTGTAACGAACGTGACGGAAACCGACCGAATTTGTGTAGACTCAGCGCCTCAACGCCCAGGACCGACAATGCTTGGATCTTCCAATCGCTCGAGTCTTACTGACTGACACCACCTCACTGGTCCACCTCAATTTTATATTTGTTTATTTTTGGTTTTTAGTTATGGCATCGAAACACACATAATAAAAATAAACAAATTCATATCGACTTACGGCTCAACGTCTGAAATTGACAATGCTTGAGTTTATCAATACTCGGATCTTACCAACACACTCCGACGCATTTCGCTGGATAAAACACTATTTCATTACATTGATTCAATATGGTGTGGCCCAATATGATTAAAACACTAGTTAATAAATATAGGAAAATTATTAATTGGAGTTACAATATTGAATACTTGAATGAAAAACAATTGTTATTGGGGTTGTGGTCCAATGGTAGAGGCAAAGCTTCTAATACACTAAGATTTGGGGAGGTTGTGAGTTCAAAACCCACTTCCAACAAGGGATTAAGAAATTCACCTTTCAAAAAAAAGAATGAAAAACAATTAAAAGTTGTCGCTCACGAGGTCCAATATGATTAAAACACTAGTTAATAAAATATAGGAAAACTATTAATTGGAGTTACAATATTGAATACATCCATAGACCGTGTGTGCAACATTCGTCAATTTTCGGACCCGAAAACCCGACTCGTAAATATTTTTTTTATTATTTATTTATTTGATTTTGGTTATAAGATTGTACAAAATCAACCCTTAGTCAACTTTGATTAACTTTTGCACCTGCAGGGACCTAATTGCAAAAATTATTAACCCCCTCCTCTCTTCCCTTCCCTGTCGACCCACCACCGTCACCCTTTCTTTCCTTAGTTGCAGCCCCTAATTCTCGGATTAATTGACGAAAATTATGTAACCAATCAATTCCTAACCAAAAATCGCGTCCACCGACACCATAAACATGGTAAATAACAATGAATTGACAGCTAATTTGAATAATAACAAACCGCGGCCATCTTAGGTTGTTTACACTATAAATACACGCATATAACGCAATTAAACCTTACCACACCATCGCTACAGCCTCACGAACCAAAACCCTAACACAATTTTATCATACAAGCTCGTTCATATCAGTTTCGATTCAACTTGAGCCGCAAACCCTAGTTCGTCGTTCTCCCTCTTCTGTTCACTATACAAGGTAATTGAACATATGGTTTGGATCGCGTTTGCAAGAGGATCAAAACCCTTAAACTTGTTTTGATTAATTGTAACAGATTGAATCAAATCGGATTTAGGGTTTATATAATCAATTTTGGGATAAACAGTTTATGTATATTAATTTTTGAAACTGGTTATGTTTGCACGTCGCCTTAAATGGTATGTTGGTAACACTAGGGTGTTTGGAGGCGGAGGTCGCAGGTTCGATCCCCCCTGACCCGGTTTTTGTTTATGATTTTTGCTTAACTAATCTATTTTATTCTATGTTATTATTTAATTATTTTTAAAAACTAATATATTATTTTTCTGTTCACTAGTTTAAAGAACGAACCCGTCAAACTTCCCAAAATAATTTATTGATTTACCAACTCCGTGTATATATATATATATATATATTTATATATATATAGACACACACATACAACTTTACATATAGTTATAAATTTATATTTTCTTGATTTAAAAAGCTAATATAATTTTAAAAGGTGACTATATTAAAAATATTTTTACCCGATTAACAAAACGTTCACCACTAATCTTTCATAACAATGGTTCGTTTATTATAAATGACTAAATATAATATATACATATTATATTGGCTTTTAAAAATTAAAACTAGTAAAAAGACAAAAAAATGATTAAGTTTTTCAATTCAACTTTATAAGTTGATATAAAAATATATTTAACACTTTATTGATCCAAATCCTTTATAAACTTCTTCTATCGTGCCTAGTTTGTTTATTTTCCGATTAGATATTTATTTCATTTATACTTTAACTTAGGACAACCTGTGGAATTCACCGCGTGACACCGATCTACTCGCTTAAACCGACAACTTGTTAACAACACCTATATATTTCATGTTAGTTTACATACCCCCTTTTTATCTTTTACACATTTTGGGGGTAGCATGTATACCGTATTACGATATTCATATTTTATTTCTACATCTATTCAAAGCAGAATTCAATATATGTTTATGTGTGATTATTGCATGCTCTATGATTATGTTCTATGTGCTTGAATGTTTATTTTATGTTTGGTGGTTTGTATCTCATCCTCATCTATTCTCATCTAGTATGATCATACATTTACCCAAGTACTTTGATTTCGTATCAATAAGTACGGGTCCACATCTATTTAGTAGTTTACATTTTCATAAGAATTGTAATACTCATCATTTACATATGAATTGTGGTTTTTATCTGTATATGTATCTCAACTAAAACTTATGTACTCTCACCAACATTCGTGTTGACAAACTCTATTTTTATACATGCTACAGGTACAAGTAATTTACATTGATCAAGATTGAAGATATTAGTTTTTACCTTAGGATATATATATTCAAACAATAAATATGATGTATTTGTTTCGATTATTGAATTTGTGTACTTGTTTAATGTTAATGAAGTTACATAATTATTAACGCTTTAATTAGTGTCTTCTGAGCTACTGTCCAATCAAAACGTTACGCCCCGGCATGTTCTTGTTAGTGCACGGTTTTGCGTCTAGAGTCTTTGTATTTATCGTTAATGTTTTTATTTATTAAGTAATGTAATATTTAATGTTTATAATTAACTAATTCGTTAAGGTTAAGTCTAGTTCGCAAGGGATGTCAGCGAACTAAGATATTATAATGTATTCCCTCCTGATTCGTTAGGGGATGTTAACAAATCAGGGGGTGTTCGCTATGATAATTTATGTAACTGTTGGTACATGTGTGTCAGTAGTTCATAGTCTAGCATTTGTAATCGAGTCTGTAATGCAATTATGTTTTGATTATGTTTATATTTGTAACACGCGAAGTTGTCAACAAGTTCGCTCTGGCAAACTTGTTGAATCAGCGAAGTTATTGACAACTTCGCCTATGGCGAAGTTGTCATGTTTATATACTGTTTCAGCCGAAACAGTTTGTGTTGATCGTTTTAGGGTTTACGTTTCAGTTGTTCACTTCGTGTGTTACGTGTCATTGTCTGTAATAGTGACCTCGGGTCACGTGTTCGTTATCAATATAACGTGTTTGGTTTATTGCTTGTGTGTTCGATCTCTACATACTCTACACTCGTATCTACCTACGCAGGGATTCCGCACCTGCGTTGTTAGCGACATCCCGTGTACGATCCGTCCAGGAACCTACAATTGGTATCAGAGCCATCGGCTCGATTGTGAGGTTCGGGATTTCACGCGGGTGTAGAAAACGTATCGTTTGACCTATTCGCGGGACGTGTTTTTGTTGGGATTGTGTTTTGCTCGTGCTTGACAGTCATTTTCAAGCCATTGCATTGATCGGAAACTGCTGGATTGACGAAATCAGATCTGAACAGTTTCCTTGTTCATCGGGCGAAGTTACCGTTCTTCGGGCGAAGTTACCATTCTTCAGGCGAAGTTGCCGTCACTGGAATTAGGGTTTCGGCGAAGATATAAGGATTAGCGAAGTTAACCACAACTTCGCTTACCTCATAAGTTCGCCTTAGCGAAGTTATCCGCAACTTCGCTTTTCACCCAAGTTCGCTTACCTCCTAAGTTCGCTCATCCTAAGCGAAGTTATTTTTAACTTCGCCAAGTCAAGCGAATTTAAGACCCAGCGAAGTTCTCTTTTCAGCGAAGTTAACTTTCAAACGAAGTTACTCTTAACTTCGCCTACTGAGCTGTTTTAATATTTTTTTATTTTCAGGTTTTTCAGGTTTTCGCAAGGATGTCGTCAATTAACATCTCCGATTTGGTCAAGATGGAAGTAGAAGCGGGGTCAGCCACTAAGGCCCCGAGGTTGATGAAAGGAACTGACTTCGTGGCATGGAAGGACAGATTCATCCAATACATTAAATACCAGGATGCCAAAATGTGGGTGTGCATCCAGGATGGATATATCCCTCCAACTATGCAATACGAAGGCCGTGACGTGGTTAAGAAGTACAGCAAAATGGAGGACGAAGAAAAGAAAATGTATGAGGCTGAGAGCAAGGCCCATGCAGCTATAACAATGGCACTTCCTCAAGAGGTTCTCCACACGTTCAGAAAGTACACTTCTGCGAGAGAGCTTTGGGATGCTCTTGAAAATAGATTCGAGGGGAATGTGGGTATCCGTGCATCAAAGATCAAACTCTTAAAGACCCAGTTCTCCGTCTTCAAATTTTTGAAGAACGAATCACTGGATGATATTATCACCAGATACTATCATCTAATGACAGAGCTTAGCAATTATTCGATTGCCTATCGAGAAGAAGAGATTGTTGAAAAGCTTCTCGATGCTCTCCCACCGAAGTGGGAAATGTACACCGTTCTTATGAGGGAAGACAGAGACTTTCCAAATTATGATCTGGAAACAGCAGTAAACAAGCTCAGAACTTATGAGCTTAATATGGTTCGAAAAGAAACACCAACAGATCAGATACAAGACCCTGGTATGTATGGTGCAAAGATTAACTCAGGCTCAAGTTCGAGGCCTGAATCTGCTGCTTTTTACTCGAAAGGGGAGTCACCCCCTGACTCTTCTCATGAAGGAAACGTTTCTGTGAACATGAACGGTGATGTCTGTTTCGTTGCTGGAGGATCAAGTACTTCAAAGCCTCAAGCATCCTCAAGTGGTTTTTCTGCAAATGCCTCAAGCAATAATTATTCCAAGATGCCTATGAGTGTAAAATCTGCTGAAGAGCAGTTTGCAGTCTATGCATCATTTATTGCTTCCTACGAAAACTACATCCAGGGGAAGATTGTGGACCCTGCTGTACTGGATGAGGACTACGACCAGATCGATGCTGATGATCTGGAGGAGATGGATTTGGAATGGCAAATGGCAATGATTGTGAGGCGTGTAAAACGATTTATGAACAAAACTGGGAGAAAGTTTGTTGGTGGTAGGCCCGGGTTCGACAAATCCAAGGTAAGGTGCTATAATTGTCAACAGTACGGGCACTTTGCCAAGGAATGCAGAAATGAGAGGGTTGAACGAGGACAAGGTCGGCCTACACAACACTCTGGAGTTAATAGAGAGATTAATGCCATGTTGACCAGAGAGGCAGGTGAGTACAACTGGAACCTGCATTCAAGTGGTTCTGGTGAGCAAGCGAACATGGCTGAGTCTGAAGTTGAAGAATGTGAGAAGGTTGATGGAAATGAGAAAGCTAATGAAGAAGAAACCGCTTTCATGGCAGATGACAAGGATAATCGCTCCGAGGTAAGTACTAAGAATATTTGTACTAGTTGTGAGCAATTGTCTGAGCAACTCACTACGATAACTGATCAGTACGTCCGTTTAGATGCTGATTTTAAAACTATTAAAGAAGATCACCATTTTACGAAAGCAAGAGAAACAAGTTATAAAATTAAAATAAAAGCATGTGAAAAAGACATTCAAAGCCTAAAAACTAAACTTGCTGAGAAAATTGAAATAATTGATCTTAGTTATGAAGTTTTAGAAGAAAAAACTAAAGTGATTGCTGATCGGGATAAACAGATTGCTGACCACCAGGTGAAGGTGGTGGAACTGAACCGCAAACTTGAGCAGTTCAGGAATTCCTCGGCCATCCTTGATCACCTCGTGAGTGATCAAGGTACCTCTGCAAAGAGGGGAGGAATCGGTTATCACGAAGTTCCACCACCCTTTAACCACAACTATACCTATAATCCGAGTGTTCAGAAATCTGTTGATTTCGAGGTTACTCAGACAACTCCAATCAAGATTACAAGGGTAGAACCAAGTGTTAGCTGTGGCGAAACGAGTTCGCCTGTTTCTAGTGTGAATATTTCTGTTTCGAGTCCAGTCTCATCGGATTCGGATAAGTTGTCCGAATCTGGTCAGACAAAAGAGAAAGTAGGGTTACCCAACGGTGGAGATAAAAATAAAATTTCTAAAAAGAGTTCTTCACTCAATCCGTACGTCCCACCTTACGTGAGACATACGGATGGTAACACTGCCTCTACATCCAAACCAACATTTGACAAGAAAATGGAGAGTCGGTGTTGTTTTAGATGTAACAAGTTAGGGCATTTAGTTGCAGACTGCCCTCTGAAGCCGAGATTTAGAGGTGTGAGGCCAAATACAACTGAGGATAAGCGTCATTTTGTTACTGCTAAAAATGAAAACTTTTCAAAGTGCAAAAATGTAACTAATTCAAGTTTTTATAAAAACAAACCTCAGTTTTTCAACCAAACCACAAGATATAATACTTTCAACTCTCATAGGTTTGGAAGGCATTGCACTCAATCTGCAAGGAGATTCCCTAACAGGACTTACAGAAATTATCCTGATGCTAACTTGAGAAAGCCAGGGTACGGGACGTATCGATCCAAGACCAATTGGTCTTGGGTCCCAAGATTCTAACTCTTTGTTTTATTGTGCAGGAACAGTTGAACAGGGCTGCCAACAATCTTTGGATTGTAGATAGCGGCTGTTCCCGGCACATGACGGGCAACAAACACTTGTTGCAAGATTTAAAACCTGTTCAGGGAGCAAGAGTTAGTTTTGCTGGTGAGAGCGGAGGAAGGATTACCGGTAGAGGAACTGTGTCGAATGGAAGAATGACACTTGAGAATGTAAATTTTGTGGAGAAATTAAAGCACAATCTGCTGAGTGTGTCGCAGATTTGTGATAAAGAGTACACTGTCCATTTCACGAAGAATGAAGCGATCGTATTGAAATCTGGTTTTCAAATACCAGACGAATGGATAGTAATGAAAGCTCCACGTGAAACGAATACATATGTGATGGATATGAGGTCTACTGAAATGGCCACTGGAGAATCCTGTTTAATGACAAAAGCAAGCGAATCAGAATCAGAATTATGGCACAGGAGAATGGGACATATTCATCTTCGGAAGATGAACTTCATTGTCAAGAATGGGCTTGTGATGGGCGTTCCCTTAAAAAGTTTTAACTTTGAAGACAAATGTATAGCATGCAAGAAGGGAAAGCAACACAAGAAATCCCATCTCACCAAGAAGATTAATTCTATTGCCGGTACTCTAGAACTACTTCATATGGATCTCTTCGGTCCAGTGAATGTAAAAAGTCTAGGTGGTACTTCTTACTGCTTGGTGATAACTGATGACTACTCGCGATACTCGTGGGTATATTTTCTGAAAACAAAAGACGAGACAACTCAGATGGTGAAGAATCTAATTACAAAAGTTGAGAACGTCATGAGTAAATCAGTTAAATACATCAGAAGCGACAATGGGACAGAGTTCAAGAACTTTGAAATGGAAATCTTCTGTCTTCAGAAGGGAATTGAACATCAATACAGCGCTCCGTATACTCCACAACAGAATGGAGTGGCTGAAAGGAAGAACCGAACGTTAATTGAAGGAGCCAGAACTATGCTGGCAGACTCGAAGCTTCCTGTGATGTTCTGGGCTGAAGCAGTTGCTACAGCCAGCTATGTTCTGAATAGGGTGTTAACCGTTAAGAGACTTGGAAAAACTTGTTACGAGCTTATGCACGGAAGGAAGCCCAACTTGTGCGGTCTTGAACCATTTGGGTCTCCTTGTTCGATTTTGAAGACTAATTCGAAATTTGGAGAAGTAGCCGATGAGGGAATCCTAGTCGGTTATGTTGTTGGGACTCCCAACAGACGGGTCTTCAATACGTCGACTTGCAAGGTGGAGGTGGTTTGTAACACCGACATTACTAGTTACCAACCGCCAAAACCAAGCAATGGACCTGCTGAGCTTTTCGACTATGTTAAACTTTTTAAGTCGTTTAACGTACCTGATTTGGAAATTTCTGAAGAAGACGAAAGAGCTGTGACGAAGATGATACTTGATGAGGAAGAGAATCTATTGCAACATCAGATGTTTGAGAAATCTCAACCTTCCACATCAAATCCTATCGATACCCCTGTGGCCTCAACTGAAGAAGAATTTATTAATCCTTTTCACTCTCAACCAGAAACAACCATAGATGAGATCTCTTCAAATTTGGAAGATAATTTGCATGTCGGTGCTGTTCCGACCACGAGAATTCACAAAGATCACCCATTGGAGAATATTATAGGTGATGTGTCCTCCAGTGTTCAAACCAGAAGTAGCTTGAATGAGCACACATGTGTTTATACAAGCATTAAAGAAACGGGTATAATGAACGAATGTTTGTACTCCTGTTTTATAAGCCAAATTGAACCAAAGAACTATCAAATGGCTTTAAAGGACAGCTCGTGGGTCGAAGCCATGCAAGAAGAGTTGACTCAGTTCAAGAAAATGGAAGTTTGGACCTTGGTTGAAAAACCAAAGAATGTGCATGCTATAGGCACAAAATGGGTGTTCAAGTGTAAGAGAGATGATAAGGGGATTATCGTAAGAAATAAGGCGAGGCTGGTTGTTAAAGGTTTTAATCAACAAGAGGGTATTGATTACAATGAGGTGTTCGCCCCTGTCGCCCGGTTAGAAGCGATTCGATTGTTTTTGGTGTTTGCTGCATTTAAAAAGATGAAGGTATTTCAGTTGGATGTGAAGAGCGCATTTCTAAACGGGAAAGTTGATGAGGTGGTGTATGTTGAGCAACCTCCGGGTTTTCCTGACCCAGACTTTCCTGATCACGTATACAGGTTGAGCAAGGCGTTATATGGGTTACATCAGGCACCTCGTGCCTGGTATTCAACGTTATCAGACTACTTGCTGGAAAATGGTTTTGAAAGGGGATTGATTGACAGTACGTTGTTTGTGAAGAGAGAAGGATGTGACTTCCTACTGGTTCAAGTCTACGTGGATGATATCATTTTTGCTGCATCAAGAGTATCCATGTGTCAGGATTTTGAGGCTGTCATGAAGAAACGATTCGAGATGAGTGCTATGGGTGAACTAACTTTCTTTCTAGGATTGCAGGTTGATCAGAAGAAGGACGGGATGTTCATTCATCAAACGAAGTACGTTCATGATGTGCTGAAAAGATTCAAGATGGAGGACAGTTCTCCATATGATACTCCAATCTGCGTCAATCACAAATTGGGTGCTGAATCAGATGGTGACGCAGATGTGGACCCAACTCTGTATCGGGCGATAATAGGTTCTTTAATGTATTTAACTGCTTCTAGGCCTGATATAATGTTTGCTGTTTGTCTTTGTGCTCGTTTTCAGGCAAACCCAAAGGAATCTCACATGAAAGGTGTGAAGAGGATTTTGCGGTATCTCAGAGGCAAGCCGAAACTAGGGTTGTGGTACCCAAAGGGAGGAGACGTTGAACTGGTGGCATATACAGATTCTGATTATGGGGGATGCAATCAGAGTCGGAAGTCAACAACAGGAGGCTGTCAGTTTCTTGGAGGAAGATTAGTTTCCTGGCAGTGCAAGAAACAGACATCAGTTGCAATTTCAACATGCGAAGCTGAATACATGGCAGCATCCAACTGCTGCTCTCAGGTTTTGTGGATTCAGCAACAATTACGCGACTATGGTCTGAATTTCTTACTCACTCCTATTTTAATTGATAACACTGCCGCCATCTCAGTAATTAACAATCCCGTGAAGCACAGTAAAACTAAGCATATTGACATTCGTCATCACTTCATACGGGATTGTGCTGAGAAGAAACTGATCAAGATCGAAAAAGTTGATACACTTGAAAATTTTGCTGACTTGTTTACAAAAGCGTTTGATAAATCCAGATTTCAAAACCTAATTGAGCTGAACGGGATGATCAATCCCGAGTAACCATGTCTTTGTGTTTATTTAAAAAAAAAAAAAAAAAAAAATCTGTGTCATTATTGCTTAAAATTAGTCGGTTACCTCAGTTTGATGGACATATCCTCGGATATGTTTTGGTCCTCGTTTCGACTTAGAGAATGAGGATAGCCATTAACCGGAAGACTGAAAGTGACCGGGGCAGTTATGACGTGTGTTCTTTCAGTTGCTGAAAATTAGTCGGTCATTCTTAGTAAGAAGGACACATACTTGTATGTGGTCGGTCCAGTTGATCCATTGGATCTTCAGGATTGCCGTTTACCTGACGACTTTGACGTGATCGGGGCGATTGAAATCAAAATTTTTAAGGGAAATGAAATTACTTTTCAAGTCTATTACTTCGTAAGAAGTTCTTTGTTGTGTTTAACAGAAAATTGATCCAACCTTGGAGAATGATATATATACTGATTGTGTGTGCTTAACTAGTGAAGTTATTAGGCTTAAAAGGCTTTAGAACAGTCATTGTATGTCATGGTAATTTTTATGGTGCGTAAAAGTGTATGTGATACTAACTTAAACTACTCGAATTTACGTGGAAACTCCTTAAGAGTTTTGTATGTCTTCATACATATCTTTCCGAATGATAGGCAGAAAAGCGACTACCCAGTCATACACGAGCCCGTGAGTGTTCTGATTCCCGTAAAGAAAGCATTTCAAGACACTGCAGTGATCCAGATTCGGGACTTGCAGTGGTTTAGTACTCCGAAGTCTATAAGTATGTATGGTTTAAAAAAAAAAAAAAAATGTGTATATTTTCAGTACTTATGAGTCATAGTCACAATCAAGACTTCTCAATTCTGGAGTAAGAAAAGAACGGGAAGCAGACAACGAGTATATACAAGTTAATCAGACACTATGGGTCGAAGTTAATTCGGGGTGACTTGGGTATAGCCAAATACGCTTTGAGAATAGATAGAAGACATCATTATCTCTGAGTTGTTGCCCACTTAAAATTTTGAGCTTAACTGAACCTTAATCCGTATCACAGAAACGATGAAAACCATTTAAGTTATTTACATGCTTACAACCTGTTTCTTTATGTCATAATACAGCTAAACACGGATCCAAGTGACAGTCACGTAGTTAGTATGATTCCTGTTAGGATCTTTTCTAAAAACGTAGTGGTCCCTGACTAGACTGAAATTTGATCCCTTATTTCGTTAAGATTTTTATAAGTTTTTCTATTTTTGTAGTTATATAAATTTATCGTTGGTTACTGGGTCTTGATCATTTTTGTTTAACTCTTTTTGGAAACTTCTAATGTTAAGTGCAAGATTATTCAAACTTAAAGGGCTGATTTTGAAATTACGGGCGAATTTGTTGAATTCGGCGAAGTTGTGCTTAACTTCGCCTAGGCGAAGTTAAGCGTAACTTCGCCTGAACAAACTCCGCCCTATATAAGGATTCTTAAATCTGGAACAGTACCATATATTCAAATTTCCGGCGAACATATAAATCAAAAACCGAATTATCCGGCGATCTTGTTTACCTTCCGTTTTCGATCCTTGATTTCAGTTTCTAGTGTTCATTGACGGTATGTGTTGTCAATATCATTCCCAAACTTACTCGTTCGTTATAGTTTTACCCGGTTCGAGACCTCGGGACGTCGAACCTTCAAAACCTAGTTTTTCAACCGTGTATTACGTGTTCATGGACGAGCTTTACGTCTTACCACCATTATTATGTGTTGTTCGTCACTCCTAAATCGTCAAATTTGTGCGAAAACATCGGATTTGGCCGATTGAATCTGAACAGTCGCCGTTTCAGATTCAGGCGAAGTTATGGTTAAGGCGAAGTTATCCGCAACTTCGCCTGAAGCTTAATTTCGCCTGTGGCGAAGTTATCCGTAACTTCGCCTTGAACTCAAGTTCGCCTGAGGCGATGTTGTGATAAAGCGAAGTTATCATCAACTTCGCCTATACCAATTTATTTAACAGTTTTTAGACGAAATTACAGTTGAAGCGAAGTTGTTCCCAACTTCGCCTCACCTTTAAGTTCGCCTGTACAGGTTTAATCACAACTTCGCACGTGGTACCAAGCGAACTTGTGAGTTGCTTAACTGTTCTCTAACTTGTTTGTTTTGTGCAGATATGGCCGCTGTTGGAGGTGCTGGTGGTGATGACGGTGATGATCAACGACAATTCTTTCCGGCCCATAACCAGTACATCATTTTAGATCCAGACGTAAGAGGCGTAGAAGACTACAGGGAGATAATCACATTTCTCCAGCGATCAAGAGTCTTTCATGCGATCACAAATACACTGCCCATTTCTCTGCCTAACATTGAAGACTTTTGGCAGACAGTGTACTATGATTGCAGGCCTGAGCCTCCGGTGATGCGAGCAACCGTAAATGGTCATAACATACAGTTTTCCTCGGAAGATATACGGTTGGCTCTGCAGTTCGGTGAAGAAACAAGAGATGACCCAACGGAGTTCGTAGCTCCTTTCCGTGATGGAGCTTATTTGAGGATGGGTTATTCGGGTCCGCTGGGGGACTCGCAGAGGAGGAAAGGGTTTTTGCTGGATCAATGGCGCTTCCTGATGCATGTATTGATTGTATGCATGTCCGGCAGGAAGGCAGGAACAGATGGGATGGGCGCGACGATGCAGTCAGCCATGATAGCGCTGACTTACAACCGCCGATATTCTTTTAGTCAGCTGATATTCTACGAGATCGATCGTCAGAGAAGGGCTGTGGCACGCGAGCGATTCACTATGTATCCTCGTTTCTTACAGATGATTTTGAATCATGTCGCTCCGTCGCTACCGCAGAGACGCCCGATTAGATACGTCGAATGCGTGACGAAACGTATCTTTGCTCAGTGCCGCACTTCGAGCACTCATAGCAAGCCTGAGCTGCGTCCCAGGCATACTCCATTATTCGGGTATCTCATCAATCCGGAGTATGTTCCTGCAGGAGGGGACGAGTTCAGAGACCCGCAACCACATCAGGCGGCAGCACTACATGCTGTATCAGCTGCGCCTGTTGTATCTACTGTTGCCTCTGCTGCTGTGCCAGCTGCGGTATCTCCTGCTGTGTCTACTGCTGAAGACGTTGATCTTGATGCTGCCTTTGGCGGACATGGTTTGTTTGATATGGATGTCTCGGGTCCTCAGTTTATGGATGTTACTAGAGCAGTTACTTCGGTAGCTGACTCCGATCTAGACGAAACGTTTGCTGAAGTGAGACGACTTATGGTGTCTCGGGAGAGAACTACGGGAAAGAGGCCGAGAACTGTAGACGAGGATGAGGACGAAGTTGATGAAGAGGAGGCAGTGCAGATTGTGCTCAGACGTTCACGAAGAGAACGGACAGGTATGGGTTCCGGAGCTGGAGAATCTTCGAGGCTGGTACGTTTTGCTCCACCTGCCTTGTCTGGTATGTCTCTTATTCCTTCCACAGCACAGGTTACTGCTGTCGAGACGTCGGCCCCAGCAATTGTGTCTCTACCACCCCAACCGCTTAATCCACCGGTGGTAGTTGCACGCTTTGTTGAGTCGACCATCACTACTACTGCAGGGTTACCAAGTGTACCACTTGCGGTCACTTCTGCTGCTGATGTCCCGCCAACTCCAACGCCTACTTCAGATTCCGAGAGGATTACATCACTAGAGCGGATTGTTGCTGAACAGACAAAGACCATTCAAAGCCTAGTGGAATCCAATCGACTACAAGCAGCCCTCCTGGTTGAACACGGTAAAGTTATAGATGCCTTCAAGGCATTCTTGGCATCTCAGGGGGAGAAGACTTGTAGGGGAGATGAGTTGAGGACGAAACGGAGAGAAGATCATGTCGATGATCCCAATGCACCGGAAGATGCAGGTGGTGAGCTGCCAAGAACCTCTCAGGCTCTTGGGGCTTCCACAGCTGAGGGGGAGTCTACAAATGCAGCTGGTGACGACGTTGTAGATGGTGATGATGATGCTGATGTTGAAGATGTTATCGACGCATTGAAAGAGTTGGATGAGGAGGATGATGAGTTTATGATTGAAGATGATGTGCTGTCTGTTGATGAGATCGAGAGGATTGGAGAGCAGATTACGGTTGAAAACGTGATAGAGGAGGGTGAGATTATAGATGACTCCGTGGAACACGAGATTCCGGAGGTTGAGAGACCAGAGATTGGTGATGAGAACGCGGAGGAAGATGCTGAGTGGGAGGAACAACCGAAATGGAAGGAGGGTTGTGCCCACTGGTTCGTAAAGACGAAGAAGCCGGCGGTCCCTAAGATGTTCAGAAAAAGTTACAATATTAAGGGATACGCGGAAGCCAAGAAAGGTATTATCTGCTGGTTATACGACGAGCAGCTGCGGCTCTTCGTGATCAAGAGATACGATGGCATTCAGTACTTCCAGAGAAAGTTGAGATCTCTAAACACACTGCCAGAATGTGAAGTAAAAGATTTAGCCAGATTGGGATTGATAAACAGAAGTGAAGACAACATGGCTAGAATCATTGCGAAGATCGTGTGGAAAGAGTGCGTTAAAGAGAAAAAGTTTGAGCTACTGAAACCACAAAAGGGGAAACTTGTCGAAG
Organism: Bidens hawaiensis; assembly: GCF_021521415.1. Taxonomy (NCBI): domain Eukaryota; kingdom Viridiplantae; phylum Streptophyta; class Magnoliopsida; order Asterales; family Asteraceae; genus Bidens; species Bidens hawaiensis. Next base: position 333,951 of record NW_027491907.1, read on the forward strand.
ACAAGGATAGAGGTCTGAGAGTTGATGGAAAACCTTGGATGGTCATGAAATACAAACCGATCCGGTGCCTTAAAGAAGTACCGATGAAGTTCATGCCCAAGGACGTGCTCAAAGATCTAAAATGGTGGTACGTGGATTGTGAGACAGCTGAGGCGGTAATGGAAGATGAGGATGAACAAGAAGTACTTCGGGTTTACGACCCGATGCATCTTGTTAATCTATCGCAGGCTGATCTGAAAGTGCTCAACGAGAAGAAGATCTTCTACATTCCTGCTTGGAAGGATCAAGCTAGGAAATATCAACGGGTGGTGTCGGTATGTGTTAGAGAAGGGGCGCACGCGTAGAGATGCAAGATTACAAGACTCAAGATTTGAAGATCAAGATATGAAGCTACTGCCAAGGGGGAGTCTGTTGGTACATGTGTGTCAGTAGTTCATAGTCTAGCATTTGTAATCGAGTCTGTAATGCAATTATGTTTTGATTATGTTTATATTTGTAACACGCGAAGTTGTCAACAAGTTCGCTCTGGCGAACTTGTTGAATCAGCGAAGTCGCCTATGGCGAAGTTGTCATGTTTATATACTGTTTCAGCCGAAACAGTTAGTGTTGATCGTTTTAGGGTTTACGTTTCAGTTGTTCACTTCGTGTGTTACGTGTCATTGTCTGTAATAGTGACCTCGGGTCACGTGTTCGTTATCAATATAACGTGTTTGGTTTATTGCTTGTGTGTTCGATCTCTACATACTCTACACTCGTATCTACCTACGCAGGGATTCCGCACCTGCGTTGTTAGCGACATCCCGTGTACGATCCGTCCAGGAACCTACAGTAACGAAGGGGAAGCTGGTTCGCTAGGGGATGTTAGCGAACCAGGTCACCTTCTATATATAGTGAACTACTGTTCACTTTAATGTAAGTTTTTGAGAATAATAGAAAGGATTTTGAGTTATTGCTCTCTCTCAAGCTTCACCTTAACATTATACATCTAATATATTGATAATATATACATATACATAACATTAAATCAAGGTTAATTATGAGCTAGATCTTTAATAGTATTAATCGGATATTCACAGATCTGAGATCTGTTAATTGTTATTGATTGTTAATCCGGGTTCCAACAAGTGGTATCAGAGCTGTTGGTGCTCTTTACACTTGATTTGATGTGTTAATTGTTATTGTTATCAAGTTTTTCGGTTTTTGTTTGATTTTGAATCAATTTGTGTTTAGTTTGGTTGAATTATGGACGGATTGAATGGAATTTGTGTTGGTTAAGGTATTGGATAGGTGTGGATTAAGAGAGATTGAGGTTTGATTTGGATTTGTGTGGTTTGGTTTTGGTTTTGGTTTAAGTCCGAGGCAGGGGTTTGTTTTTGATCAAATTGATTTGGTTTAAGGTGTTAATAGGTTACGAGGTTATGTGTATTGGATTCGGATTTGGTTTACGAGTAGATTGGTAGGTTATTTGTGCATTTTGGTTGAGTAACGAGGTTATATTACGAATTTGGTATTGTTGAGTTTCTGGGTTTGATCTTCAAAATTTCTGGAAATTCGTTTGAAGTTTTGAAGATTTGAAGATGAATGTAATTCGTTATCTTCTTCTTGGTGATTCGTTATCAACAGTGTTAATTCGCTACCCAGTTCGTTAATCAATTCGTGTGAGTTATTGATTCGTGTTATCTAGTTCGTTAACTAGATTAACCGATTCGTGTGACACGTGTTCTTCTTAGGATTTGTGTCATAACAACCTTTGCCACGTGGCATAAGGTGTCAGAGTTTGTTACAAACGGTTGTAACAACCTGATTCGCTATAGTGTGATTCACTAGTCTACTGTAGCTGATTCATTATATTAATTCGCTAAGTATTTCTTAGTGATTCGTTGTTGATTATCATTTGATTCGCTAAACTAATCCTTTGTGATTCGTTTAGTCAATTCGTTAAGTTAACTTGTGATTCGCTAAATTGACTTGTGATTCGCTAAACCATCATCTTACTTGCCATTTGGATGATTCGTTAACCTTATCTGTGATTCGTTAAGTTGACTCGTTAAGTTGACTTTTGATTCGTTAAAACACTCACCTCATTCGTTAAGGTACTTCGTTGCTGATCAGTCTTAACTTCGTTAAGGGTTGATTCGTTCACAGTTCGCTATAACTGTTCACAGTTCGCTATAACTGTTCACTGATTCGTTAAGCCATTTCATATCTGATTCGTTAAACACTTAAATTTTTCAAAGATGGCTGGTATGTATGCATTAGCGTCTCAAAATATGTTGATGCAACAGATTTTGCAACTTGATACCGAGATATGTTCACATTCTAAATGTCCATGTTTGATGAAGTTCAGTGACTTTGCCAAGTGGGAACCTCGGTTTCGTGCACATTTGGAATCTGTTCATCCTGACTGCTCATATTGTCTTGATGAAATTTATGTTGCACCAATGATTGGTGATGATACTATTGGGTATACTCCTAAAGCCGTTTCTCAATACTCACAAAAAGAGAAGAAAGCTTTAGAAATCGAGATAAAAGCATATTCTACTTTGACTATGGCGTTACCAGAAAATATTTTTCATCAAGTTGGTAGTATCAAGAGATGTGCGTCTTTATTTCAACATCTGCGTATGAGAAGCATGGGAAACACAGCTGAGAGTAAGAAAGGTGATGCTCAAGTTTCAGTTTCGAAACTTTAACTTATTGAAAGGAGAAACACTTGAAGAGATGACTACAACATTTAGTCATTTAATTGCTGAAATGGACAAGATGAAAATGGAAATTTCTGAAAGAGATAAAATTGACACTATTAAAAGTGTGCTTCCAAGTTCCTACTCAACATTTCTAATGGTTTTGAAAGAAAATGATTATTTTCTGAATGAAGACTTGACGGCACTTGAATTTCTACAAAAGATCGAAGCTAGAGAATATGATCTTAAGTGTCAAAAATCCTCCAAAGAAAATCAAGATCCAGCTTTCTATGGTGGAAGTATGCCTTTAGTTCAACGATCTCTCCAATCATTGTTTTCTTACTCATGTTGCAAGTGAAAAAGAATCAGCTATGTTTAATGATCCAAAAGTTTGTTTCTACTCTGCTGGTAATTCGGGTGGTTCTGGAAGTTCAACCAATACCAATCCATTTGCTACACCACCTAGTGTTAATATGAAGGAAGCTGAGCAAAATTTTGCTTTTCTGACAGCTTTTATGTCTTCATATGAAAACTTAGTGAGTAGTAAGATTGCCACTAGTGATTTAACAGATGAGGACTATGATCAGATAGATCCAGATGATCTAGAAATCATGGATTTAAAATGGAACATGGCTATGATCGTTCGAAAAGTTAAAAGATTCATGCAGAGAACTGGAAAAGATCTTCCAGCTTTAAATAAAAAGATGGGTTTTGACAAATTAAAAGTAAAGTGTTATAATTGTCAAGAATTTGGGCATTTCGCGAAGGAATGTGACAAACCAAGGAAAGAATACACTGGACCTCGTGGTCAAAGTCAAAATGCTTCTACACCACGAGGAAGTGATGCTGAAAAGAAACCATCTTCTTCTACAACACAAGCAATGTTAGCAGATGGAACTGATTGGTCACAACGGTTATTATGCAATGATGTTCAAGCAAATTTGGCTATGTTTGGGTTACATAAAGATTGCTAAGATGCTACTGGTAGTGAGATGTCTTCTGATAACGATTCTGGATCTGAGTCTGACGACTCTTGCAACAAGCCTTCTGAATCAATGTTTGCTTGTATGGCCAAGATCAATGAGGTTAGTAACTCTATTTCTGCTACTTCAGTTGTTAAAACATGATGTGTTGATTGTGAATCTAACAAATCTAAGTTAGAAGCATTGAAAAATCAAAATGATAATCTTATAAGAGAAATTGCTTCTCTTATGGATACTTATCGACAATCTCTTGAATCTCAATGGAGATCTCGTGAAAAGATTGAAGCATTGTCAACAAGTAACCACGACCTCAAAGCCGAGTTATCTGTGAAAATGACCATTAATGACCAAAAGTTTTAGGAAATTTTGAAACATCGTTCTAAGATAACTGAGCTTGAGAATGAGGTTCTTGAATTGAAGAATAAATTGGGGAAATTTAGAAATTCATCTTTTCTGTTGAATGAAATTATTCAGGTATCTGGAAAACAAAAAGATTCCAAGAAAGGTATTGTTTTGTTGAAATTCCACCACATTTTCATAATGATTATAAAATTAATCCTTTTGCAAGAAAAGAAGAGGATTTGAGTCAAAATGAATGTGATTTCTGAAAAACCTAAATTGGTTAAATCTGAAACTGTCAAACCCCAAGTTACTCTTCAAAAACCTCATGTGGAAAGTAAAAAGGTCTTTGTTGAAAATTTTGACAAAGTGATTATTGAGGATGTGTTTGAACATGAGATTATACACAAGAATAAGAACATTCCTAGTTCTAATCATATTCTTTGCAAACCTCAAGAGTTTGAGGAAGCTGTGTATGGTTCATTCAAATCTCAAATGAACAAGGAAGAAACTGTGAAAACCAAACCAGTGAGGGCAAAGAAGTCAGTTAAGCCAAAGATTTATGACGAGGACTTAATGCGTTTTATTAATCCTCCAAGTTCTAAGTCTTCATCGGCTAGAGTTTTTAAGTTAAAGGGAATGGATACGATGTTCACTGAAAATGATATTCCAATAAGTATTATCAAACCTGAACTTATTGAGAGTATTTTTGTCAATGAAACTTCAAAAATTTAAGAACTTGAACGTGTGTATGCTCAAACAAAAACATCAGTTCAATCTGACCCATTGACTAAGGCAAAACAATTTGTAAAACAAGCTAAGAAAGTTAATTTTGTGAAGTCAACAGGAACAGATACACTTAAAAGTTTTTTGAACTGTTCTAATTTAGATTTTTATTTAAAGAAAAAATCTGAATTATCTGATGAGTTTGCTAAGAGCATGACTAAAAATGTGAGTCATCTTCAACCGTCTGCATCATTTATTCCAATTACTTCACAACATCATCATGTAGACATGCGAACTTGTTTCTTATGCGGTCAACAAGGTCATGTTGTAAGGAATTGTAGTCAGCAGAAATATCAGAATCTTCATCCTTTTATCAAGGACAAATTTAAGCCAATTCCAGTGGTCAAGGAGATCCTGAAACGACCTGTGTCGTATGCTGATGATACTCATATTTTGTTTTCTAATGTGAATCCTCGGAAGGTTCTTCATGTCAATGAGACACACGGTCAAGTGAAACCAAAATTCATTCCAACTGAGCCCATATGTCAAAACAAGAATTTAAAAATTGTTCAGGCAGCTTATTTAAGACGAAAGTCTAGGAAGCCGGTAACTTATTCACAAGTAGCTGAACAACAGTTGAAATCTGTTAAAGTTAATGATCAAAGAGAAAACCACAAGGTGCCCAAGACTGAGGCCTGGGCTTCCCTTTTAAACTAATCACTTTTGTTTGTGTGTAGGGTTCATCCAAGACCATTTCTGGTGAAAACTGGATCATGGATAGCGGATGTTCTCGTCATATCACTGGGAATCTCGACCTATTAACCAACGTAAGAAATATTCAAGGGGGTTATGTAGCATTTGCAGGGAATTCTGGAGGCATGATCACACAAGAGGGTGAAGTTTCAAATGGCCACATTACGTTCGAGAAAGTAAATTATTGCGACAAAGTTGATCATAACTTATTGAGTGTATCGCAGATTTGTGATAAAAAGTACACTACGATATTTACTGACAAAGAATGTCTTATATTGAAACCGGGTTATGTTATTCCCGAGGACATGGTTGTCATGAGATCACCACGATCAAATGATATTTATGTCTAAAATATGAGTTCTAAAGTATCTGCATCGATCGAAACATGTATTGTCTCGAAAGCAACCGAGAAAGACTCGATTCTATGGCATCGTAGAATGGGTCACATACATGTCAGAAAGATGAATTATTTAATGGAAAATGACTTAGTTGAGGGTGTCTCGTTAAAGAATTTTAAGTTATCCGATCACTGCGTTGCATGCAAAAAGGGCAAGCAGAAGAAGCAGACACATCCCTCTAAGTTATTGAATTCCATTGATACTCCTCTTGAACGACTTCATATGGATTTGTTTGGTCTAGTGAATCGTGCTAGTATTTCTGGAGACTGGTATTGTCTTGTAGTGACTGATGATTATTCAAGATACTCTTGGGTGTTATTTATGAGTTCGAAGGATCAAACACCGGTTTTGGTACAAAACCTTATTACTAAGATCGAATCACTGTATAAACAAAAGGTGAGAAGAATCCGGAGTAATAACGGTACTGAATTAAAAAACACTATATTGGATTTCTTTTGTATTCAAAAGGGAATTCACAGAGAATATAGTGCACCTTATGTACCTTAACAAAACGGTGTTGCTGAACGGAAAAATAGAACTCTGATTGAAGCTGCACGTACTATGCTTGCTGATTCAACGCTTCCTGTCCAATTCTGGAATGAGACAATGAATACAGCTTGTTATACGCTTAATAGAGTTCTAACTGTGAAACGATTCAAGAAGACAAGCTACGAGATCTTAAATAATAGAAAACCTAATTTAAAGTACCTGGAACCATTTGGGTGTCCGTGTACAATGTTGAAGAAGGATTCGGGTAAATTTGAAGAAAAAGCTATCGAAGGGTATTTCTTGGGATATGCATCTCCAAAGAAAAGGGTTTTTAATTTCACATCTGGTTGTGTTGAAGAATGGTACCATGTGGACTGTCAAAAGTACACAACTCCTCCTCAAGGGAAAGGTCAAGACTGGATGTCTGACTATGAGAGTTTATTTAATTCATTTACTCCTTCGACTGAACACATCGATGAAGATCTGGTTCGAGCATACTTTGAAGATCATTTGACCATTCCAAGATCTTCAAGTTCTAATGAAGTTGAAGCTCAACCAGATGCTCCAACTGAAGAACCTCAAGTTGTTTCTCCAGTTGCTATTGATAATGTTTCTATTTCTTCGGATGATGATCAAGCTGAAGTTCAAGTTATTGATCTTGACAGTGATAATGTTTCGTCACTAACTTATTCGATAATGTTGTTGTTCCTGAGAATTCCTCTTCGGATTCATGGATATCATCCACAGGAAAACATCATTGGCGAACTTTATGTGGGCGTTCGTACACGTCATAAAGTTTCTTTGTCAAGTGATAATAATGTATTGTGTGCTTATACTAAATTACATTCTTCGGGAATTGTGAATATTGCTAAATTCTATTACTTTCTATCTCAAGTTGAGCCACTGACAGCTCGTAAGGCACTTGAAGATCCTTCTTGGGTAGAAGCTATGCAAGAAGAATTACAGCAATTTGCACGTTTGGGTGTTTGGGATTTAATAGACAAACCTGCTAGAGTCAAGAAAGCCATTCCGACTAAGTGGGTATTTTAGTGTAAAAAGGACGATCGAGGGGTGATTGTCAGAAACAAAGCACGTCTAGTGGTGCAAGGTTTTCATCAGCAAGAGGGTATTGATTACACAGAGGTATATGCTCCAGTTGCAAGATTAGAGTCGATTCGAATCTTCCAGGCTTATGCAGCTTATAAGAATATCAAGGTTTATCAAATGGATGTTAAAAGTGCTTTTCTCAATGGTGAATTACACGAGGAAGTGTTTGTCCAACAACCACCTGGTTTTGAAGATCCTGATTATCCGGACCGTGTTTACCGACTAAACAAGGCCTTGTATGGTCTACATCAAGCCCCGAGAGCTTGGTATGGCACGCTCGCCGACCATCTGACAGATAATGGCTTCAAACGAGGAACTGTTGACTGCACTTTATTTCATAAAACTGTTGGTGATGATCTTCTTCTAGTCCAGATTTATGTCGACGATATTATTTTTGGGTCTACGAACGACACATTGTGTAAGGAGTTCGAGAAGTCCATGCAATCAAAGTTCGAGATGAGCTTGATGGGAGAGATGAATTTCTTTTTAGGGTTGCAGGTTCACCAGTCTGCTCACGGAATTTTTATTCACCAGACTAAGTTTGTGAATCACGTCTTGAGCCGATTCAAGATTTCTGTCGAAAAAATCCCTTCTACTCCTCTTCCAGTAGGGCACAATTTATCACCAGATGAGTTGGAGGATTCCGTTGATCCTACCCTTTATCGTGCCATGATTGGTTCTTTAATGTATTTAACGGCTTCTCGCCCTGATATTATGTTTGCTGTTTGTCTTTGTGCTAGGTTTCAAGCAAGTCCACGAGTGACTCACCTAGCTGCAGTCAAGAGAATTCTTCAGTATTTGAGGGGAAATCCAGACATCGGGTTGTGGTACCCCAAGGATGATACTTTCGATTTTACTGCCTACTCAGACTCAGATTATGGAGGATGCAAGAACCATTTCAAATCAACGACTGTGGGATGTCAATTTTTAGGAAACCGGCTTGTTTCCTGGCAGTGTAAGAAGCAGACAACGGTCTCCACTTCAACCGCCGAAGCCGAGTATGTTGCAGCCTCGAGTTGCTGTTCCAAGGTTTTGTGGATACAACAACATCTTCGCGACTACGGTTTGAAGTTTCTTACTACTCCTATTTTGATTGATAATTCTGCTGCTATTAGTATCACCAAGAATCCCGTACAACATTCTAAAACGAAACATATCGACATTCGATATCATTTTATACGGGATTTCCATGAAAAGAAATTAATCGATCTTGAGAAAGTACATACTGATTTTCAGAAAGCCGATCTGTTTACTAAAGCTTTTGACAAAACACGTTTTAAATTTTTGCTTGATTTAAACGGATTGAAGACCCTCGCTGATATCCTTAAACAAGGATGACTATCTCTATTTTCTATCATATTTTTCTTTTAAAATTTATTTTGGTTTTAGGGGGTGAAAATCTAGAAAATACAAAAAGAGTGTGTTTTTTTGATGGTTAGATAAAATCCAACAACATTAAAAATTCAAAATTCAAAAAATATTGTGATTTCTGTTCTTTAACGTTTTTCGTTTAAATATTTAGAAAAACCGAAAACATTTTAAAATTTTTGAAAAACCAAAAAGAATGTGATTTATGTTTTGTACAGAAAAATCCGAAAATCCAAAAAGATTGTGAAACTTATTTTGTTTATAAGAAATTTGAAAAAGACAAAAATATTGTGTTTTTAATTTATATTTTCTTTACTTTATGCTCCTCAAAATTTTGAGTTTTTGAAGCTAAAAGAGAATATGATAGTACATTGATTATCTTGACCCCAAATTCAGCAAAATGTAAGCTTAAAAAACTGTGTGCTTAGTTGCATTGGTGCATTGGTAGATCTTAAAACAACCCAGTAGAGTATAGTATGTGATATAAACATAAAGAAATGCCAAATTGAAAGGGATGTTAGTCGCTAGAAAAATTCTTGGTGAGGATGGCAGAAACGTAATAACTAGTCATACTCAAGCCTTATATTTGTTGATCACCCAAAAATAAAATAAAGCAAATGACAAGCGTTAAGATTCTGGACACTCTGAGTCTTTATGCGGCTTAACCGTCTTAGTATTCATAAGCATGAATATTTCACTCGCTTTCTAGAGCAAACCCAAAGTCATTAAACTTAATCACCGCTGTACTTCGTACAATTTAAATTACTGACTTGATCAAAATCCGCTGTTAGTCATACAATTGTTCCTCCCTTGCGTGCGTCTTAATACCAATAAGAAAAGGACCCTAGGGGATACAATGTATGTAAGCCGACAGATGGACTCGTGCATACTCACTCACAGCAAAGGAAACTTGATGCATTTCTTAAAATTTCGAAATCGGTATCAAAATTTTGATCAACAATATAATGGTTTAAGTCAAGTTGGGGTGATTTGGCAAAAATCAAATTAAGCTTGAACCGAGATTAGAGGCTGATAGTTTCTGATATTCTGTGCTTTAATTGAACAAATTAATCATATCACAAAAATACTTGAATGTGTGTTATTAGATTTATGTGGATAACAATACAAATGACCGACTTATCGCCAGTCATAATATCGCTGAAATATAAAACTGTGATGGAAGGGCAATTTAGTCAATATGATTCTCTGCTCAAACTCAACAAAAATACAAAAATATGTACTGCGTTTGATAAAATCATTGAAAAACACAAAAAGATTGTCTATTTTTTTTGGACCGGATATTCTTTTGTAAATACATTCTTTAAATATTTTTACAAAAATTCCAAAAATATTTTCGTCTTCTTTGTACAAAATACTTAAATAATTTTAAGTTATGTTTCGGAAAACTGAAACGTTCTTTTTAAGGTATTTGGTTGTCGGGATAAAAGGTCTCTCGATAGCCTAATTTTATTTATTTTATTTAATTATTTAATTCATTTAATTATTTAATTTAAAATTAAATAAAAGATTTTTTAATTAGAATCTAATTCGTTATTTATGGATAACGAACTAGGTGGTTCTTTAGCGAACTAGCCTCTGGTTCGCTAACCTAATTCGCTTCCGCACTCTGTAACGAATCATCCCTTCGTTATGCATATTTAACGAATCATGTCTTGATTCGCTACCTTTAATTTTAACGAATCAAGTAGCAATTCGCCAACATAAGGTAACGAATTGAGTTAGCGAATGGGCTAATTTGTTAACTTTAATTAAACAAATCGTCTGATTCGTACAAGCTGTACCTCGGGTTGCGTGCAATGTTATATAAGATAAGAAAACGAACAATCTTCCACTGTTCGCCTTCTTCCTTCATCTTTAAGAAACCCTGTTCAAATTTTCTCTGAAATCTCGACTTTCTTGTTTGGATATTTCAAGGATATATTTGAGTGTCTAAGGTATAGCCGATCATGGCGATATACTTTTCGTCAAAAATGGCTACGAATTGATAGTTAAATTATGAACTTTTAGGAGTTTAAGGGTTTCTGAAGTTTTGAAACCCATTTGTGTATAATTTATGTTAATAACTATATGATTTTGATGTCATTGTGATCGGAATCATATTCCGATACCCTTGGTGGGCTTCATTCATGATTTGATTGTTGTTTGCTGGGTTAATTATTGTTTTGTGTTATTGGGTTTACAGTAGGTTCGTCTAACCTATGTACTTAGAGAATTTGAGTATTAATCTCATTCATCTTCGATTACGAATGTAATTCCGAGTACACCAAGCTCATTATTGTGATGATTCGACGATAGTTATGGCCTAATCGTTTCCGGGTTCATCTGATTGACTATCTGTGTTCATCCTAATTTTGACCTTGACTTTGTGAAGTCAAAGAAAAAGTCTTAATTATGACCATTCGTTAGTCTTAGCGAATTGGAACTGTTTCGTGTCCAATTTGTTAAGATTTTACACGAACTAGCTAAGCGAATAAGATGTTACTCGAATCAGATTTGGATTCGTTTAAAATATAACGAACTAGAGTTTAGTTCGTTAAAATTAAATAGTAATTCGCTATGTTCAGTTCGTTAAAATATTTACTTGATAGCGAATTGCCTGATTCGTTATCTTTTTGTAACGAATCAGAGTGATTCCTAACGAATGACATTAATTAAATTCATTTAATTTAATTAAAGGATTTAAATCGTCTAATACGTAAATATGTTAATTACACATATCTTTTGATTATATATTTTGAGTTCTATTCTTATATTCGGTTTTCTTAATACAGTAAAACATGGCTAATCAAGAACAACAAAATCAACCACCACAAGAACAACCTCCACAAGAACAACCACAACAACAAGATCAACAAGCTGAAGTGATCTTACTGCCATTCGCTAAGAAGCACAACATCTGTGCTTATGTTGATCACAATGTGACTAATTTGAGAACGTTTGGAGCTATGTTAACTTTCTTGCGACGTTCAAAGATATACTATGCAATCACTGCTAAACCTAAAGTGTATCTTAGTATAATCAGACAATTTTGGAACACGACGGAATATGTTGAGGCAGATAACTGGGTTCGAGCTACAATTAATCAGACTCCAATTACGATTGATGTTGAGGTCATTCGTCGAGTACTTCAATTTGACGATAATGATGATAACCCGAGTGAATTTGACAGGACATTGGTTAGGGGTTTATTCACACGCTTGAATTATGGAGGTGATATTCGTAAATCTATGCTGAACAAGAATGGGTTGTGTCCACCATACAAGTATTTGTTGCATGTTTTACTTCATTGTATGAGTGGACGTCGCAGTGGTTTTGATGAATGTAGACTAAGTTTGCAGTCAGCATTTGTTGCTCTAATCCTGAACAAGCCCTTCAACTACTCAGAACTCATCTTTGATCATCTGAAAGAGCAAGTTCAGCAAACTCTACCGTCAAAGAAGTTCTTGATGTACCCTCGCTTTTTACAGCTAATTATTCAGGATTTGATTCCGAATTTGGTGATTGATCGATCGTTGGTGAACGATGTTCTTGATATGGAACATATGAAAGCTGAAACGGTACATCGTATGTTAATTTATAGAAAAGACAAGCCACGGGATAAACGGATGATTGGTCATATAATCAATCCAGATTACGTATGTCCTCCTAATGAGCGCTGGATCCACGATGATTCGGATTCCAAGCCTGAAGGGGGAGAAGGTGGGAACAATGATAGTGGAGATGATGATGGTGATGGTGATGGTGAAGCTGGTGAACGTTCTCTTAAAGAACAATAGGATGCAGTCGATGTTGCTCTAGCTGCCACCATGAAAGCTCAGCTGGAAAGAAAGAGAAAGGGTAAAGCTGTAGCTACTGGTGAACCATCAAAGAAGCCCCGCGTGTCTGCTGGGGCTGGGGTAATTATTGGAACTCCACCACCACGTCAATCAACTCCTCAAAGCTCGGCGGTGCCGCTAACTACTAGCACTCCGATGCTCACCTTGACGACAACGATGGTGTCACATGAGAGGCTCGGTCTTATTCCTCAAATGGCGTTAACCGAAATACCGAGGCCTCCTGCTGTGTTGTCTACAGTATCGTCTACCACATCAATGAGACCTCCTCCTCCGACAACTACTCTTCCTCCACCTCCGCCTAGTGATGTCTCCTTCATGAGAATTACTCGGCCTCAAGGACCTGTTCAACCTGTTCATCCATCCGTATACAACTTGCCACCAGGTCGTTAAACTGAAATGCTGTTAAATCTGCTACATCTATATGAAAATAAAATGACAGCTGACCGTCAAACTCAAGAACGACTTATGGAGATTCAACGACGAATGATGAGTTATATTTCTTTTTTTCAAAAAGAGACTAAGTCGTTACGTACGATTGTTGAGTCTCAGGGGGTGAAATTAAAAGAACAAGAAGAGTTGATTTTACAATTAACTTGTAAAGAAGATGCCCTCAAGAAACTTAAGAATAACGATGATGATCCTGACGAGTCTGATGCAGGAGGTGAGCCTAAACAATCGCATGGTTCATCCTCTGGTGCAGATGTTAGTGGCGGTGATGATTCGAGCAAGCAGATAATTATTTATCAAGATCCAACAGCTGCCAAGCCAATTGAAATGATAGCAGCTAACACAGTGGTATTTGTTGATGGATCAGGGGTAGTTTGTAGTGTGGTAAACAGAGATGAGATAGAGGCTGGTGAGTTTGTGATTAGATCCTTGACACGGGAGCAGATTTCGATTTTGCTTGGGCTGAATGACGATCAGTTGACTGCTTTAGAGACTGAGCCCGATGTCGAAGTGATAACTGAGGAAGAATTGGAAGTTGATCCGTTATTTATGAACACGAAGTTTATTTATGAGGATGAAGAGATTGAAATGGAGGATGTTACAGCTGAAGAGTACCCTGACTTGTACCAACACGCAAACGTTGATCAAGGTGCTCCGGTATTTCATGAAGAAGTAATTAAAGAGACTGAGGATGACCTGGAAAAGGTTGTGCAGCGAACAGTTCCTTCACTCAAAGAAGTGACTGATGAGGACGTAGAAAGATGGTTCAAACGTCAGAAAGTGGGTAAAATTATCAGTGCTTATCGTTATGTAGATCAAGAAAGAAAAGATACTGCTGCTGCTTGGATTGAGGCTAATCAGGTGACTACCTTCAAGACTGTTTCAAAGGTACACGGTGATATTGTTTCATGGGCTTATGACTCTGATTTTAAGGTATGTATAGTAAAGTGGGAAAAGGGTGTCCAGTATTACGAGAGGATAATGGATGTTTTAACTCTACCGCATTGGGATGTACGTACCCTCGCGAGACGTCCATTTATCAATCGTGGGGGTCACCGAATGGCTGAGTGGTTTCATCAACACTTACTGTTCGAGGTCAATCATGGCTTCAAATTCTTCAAACCCCAGGTCCCAAGACGTAAGCGCATTGATGAGATTGATCCAAGGACCGGCTGGAAGAAACTTGTCTTGAAAGTGAAGCCACCAAAGACGATGAAAAAGGTTCCTGTGAAGAAAATGCCTCAAGATATTTATCTGTCTTTCAACCGTTGGTACTATGACAATCGTACTGGCGAGGCTGTTATTGTTCGTGGTCGAGGACTACAGACTAAGTTCCTCAAGATAATCGACCCAATGTGGTTGGTTAATTTATCAGAGACAGACAACGACGTGCTACACAGGAAGCAGATTTTGTTTGAACGCCAAGAAGATTACGACCTGGTTATGCAATTCCAACGAGTCGTTCGTGTGTGTCATGAACATGGAATTCATAGTTGCAGAGATTGGCTGTCCAAGCGCTTCAAATAAGTTAAAGACAAAGAGCTCAAGACGAGGGGGTGTCTGTTAGTGCACGGTTTTGCGTCTAGAGTCTTTGTATTTATCGTTAATGTTTTTATTTATTAAGTAATGTAATATTTAATGTTTATAATTAACTAATTCGTTAAGGTTAAGTCTAGTTTGCTAGGGATGTTAGCGAACTAAGATATTATAATGTATTCCCTCCTGATTCGTTAGGGGATGCTAACGAATCAGGGGGTGGTTCGCTATGATAATTTATGTAACAAAGGGGAAGCTGGTTCGCTAGGGGATGTTAGCGAACCAGGTCACCTTCTATATATAGTGAACTACTGTTCACTTTAATGTAAGTTTTTGAGAATAATAGAAAGGATTTTGAGTAATTGCTCTCTCTCAAGCTTCACCTTAACATTATACATCTAATATATTGATAATATATACACATACATAACATTAAATCAAGGTTAATTATGAGCTAGATCTTCAATAGTATTAATCGGATATTCACAGATCTGAGATCTGTTATTTGTTATTGATTGTTAATCCGGGATCCAACAGTTCTGCCTTTGGTCGGGGTGTGACAGTGTGTACACATAAATTTTCACTCATATATGATTATGTGGCGCCCAGTCAAAGTTATAGTTTTATTGTAAAAAGAGGGTGTATTCATAACTTTCTATCCCTGGGCGTTATACGCCACGTGGCGCCCAGTCACTATTGTTTATCCTTTTTGTGTTTTTTAAAATAATAATTTATTAAATAATTAAATATAATATTAAAAAACTACATTAAAATTAAAAGATACATTAAATTTAAAAATAAAAACTACATTAAAATAAAAAAATACATTAAACTAAAAAAAATACAATAATAATAAGAAATGTTGTATTTTTCAAAAATTTTCGCTTGCCGAATTGCTATTAAAGAATAGACTATCGGGCCGTCTTCGGATAACTCATTTGTTAAAACCTCGATGTCGTGGTCCAGTTCATTCCTTTTGAGTACCTCGACGACATCTAAATTTAATTGAAGACGTTGAGTTCCAAGTTATTGTATACCTTTGAGTCGAATGCTCATTTATTATAAATGACTTTCCATTTCGGCATTCGAACTCATTGTCGAAGACAACGCGACCCCTTTCCCCCTTCCCTTGCTTCTTCTATGTAACACCCCGGCTAAAGCGGAATACGCCCGAGTGTGACGTACAGATTGCCCAAAACACATGTGACACTATTAAATGACACTATTATCATTAATTAATTTAAACATCAAGTACACAAGTTTGTAACAAGAAATATAAGGGAAATACAAGAACAATCAACAACTTGTCCAATTATTAATATAACCTAAGTTCTAGTGTCCTCGTCACGACAGCATTCTCTAAATAAGGTACCTGTAGCATATATATAAAATAATGTCAACTAAATGAATAGTTAGTGAGTTCACACAAGTTTTGATATAAGTACATAAAAATCTACAATTCTATGAACAAGTGTAAATGAGCAAGTAAAGTCCTTTCCATTTAGGATTGTGTACCAACGTACTCGGATAATAGCGCAAGTAAGTGTCTTTTCCGTTGGTAACAACCAACGTACTCGGATCGGGGGTCCCTATTCCACTCATAACATCGAGGTCCTGAGTGCATAGGGGGGCGTATGATCATACTTAATGAGGAAACCATGAGCACATAATCTTTGAGCAAGTAAGCAAATAAACACACAAATCCATGTAACGAATTGTAGTTTGTAAATAATGAATAAACGAAATTGTAATGTTGATAGGATATATATGCTACCTCCAAAAGTAATAAAAAGGTAAAAAGGGGGTGTGAGAAACTCACCTTGAAGTTGAAGACAAACTTGAAATTAAACCGAAAGTGCGTAAATGAAACCGACGCAATTGAACGTCACGAACTAGAATTAAAAGTACAAAATTTATGTTAACTAACGGCTTATAAAAAGTAGATAACTCGGGTTGTCGGGATTTTGTAGTGTTGAATGTATATTTTATTATAGAGTTGGATATTATAATATTATTTTGTACATTAACGAATTTTAACGAATTATTAACAAATTATTAATTTAATATTAGTTTATATTATCATGTTCGAATATTTTAAGGATTACAGAAATATTGGTGTTATTATTTTATTTTGAAAACAAAGGTGTTAACGGATTATAAAGTTTAACGAACAAAATAATATATATATATATATATATATATATATATATATATATATATTAAACGTGTTTAAACGAGTTTGAAAGATTGGTTGTTAGGTGTCAAAATGATAAATATATTTATAGCTAATTTTCTTTGACTTAATATAACTTTATTTTATTTATATAATTTTTATAAATTTTATTTGGTTTAATATATAATAGAAAAATGTTTAAAAAGAAAATAAAAGACAAAAATGGCCTAACCCGGATTCGAACCCGGGTCCTTGTGGCCAAACAAAGATGTCTTAACCAATAGACCATCTTTTCTTTTGTTAAAACTAGCAGAAATATAATTTATATAAAACAGTTCATGTTCTTCATCTTCTTTAGAAACCCTAGGTTTCAATTACGATAAACGGATCCATGATTGTTAGATTGACGTTAGGGGTTTTTTTAATCGGGTTGAAACGAATCATAACCATGTAACAATTACCTCAGATGGTATGGGGAAGTGGGTGAACGACAAATTGACCGGAACCGATAATATAAGAACAAATTGATGGTATTCGCGAGTTTGTTTGTGTGAGTTTAGGTTTGTATCACGTTTAGAGGTGTAATAGGATGCTATTTATAGTTGTAATCGATCCGTTGGGTGATTAATACGCGTTAATGTAGTGTCAATTATTATCTGGTGGTTTAGGAATTGAAATCCGAACGTTGGAGTGTTATTACGCGTAAATAGACTTGATTAATCATTAAGATGGTGGTGCAACAAGTTTATAACATTAAAACGGGATTAAAATTGGCGTTTTGAGATGTTTTTAAGGTCGCCGGAGCTGTTCGTCGTCGCCGGCGATGTGCTGGCCGGAAAAACGGGAACATGGGACGAGGGGGCTGGGTATTTCTTTTATTATTATATTATAAAATTGAATAAGTTACACATTATGCCCCTCAAGTTTCTAGTTATATTAAAACTGAACTTAAAGTATAATTTCCAATTGAACCTTGGACTTTGGGATGTTATAAAAACTTAATAAATGTTTATAAACTTGGATTATTTGCATACTATACCCGATAGCTTGAAACATGTGTATTTAAACAAAACTTTAAATCCCGAAGTTTTGTTATGTGAACGAAATGAATAGAAAACTAGCGAATAAGAATCTTAAATCATCATAAATAATCAATTATTGATAAAAAACACTAAAGAATATATTGAAGAGACAAAACGGGACGGTTTAACGAATATTATATAAAAATACATAAACGAATTTGATATATATATATAAATTTTAATAGAACAAAACCGAAAAATTTAAATGAATCGGGTTTTCGGGTTTGAAAAGTAACGAATGTTACATTCTACCCCCGGGTCGAGGGATCTCGGCAACATCCGCATAGGGATTCCTGTCTTTATTATCACTTAAGTTGAAGTTTCAAGCGTCGGAACTTGGCGTTTCTGGATCAATCGAAGATGATGTTTTTGACCTTTGTTAGTCCTAACACTTTCGGTGTCAGCCTCCACAACTGGGGCCCATTTAGGGTGAAACCTCAGGTATTTTTTCCAACAACCAAAGTAATTGATGCTCCCCACGTTTCGTTGAGACTCTGTCAACGCCCTTTCCATGATTTCTGCGTAAGAGACACCGTTACGCCACGTTCAAGTCATCCGAGAGTGAACCGTATGGTAAGCCGGGCATTTTGTGTTTATATCAGTCCATTTTGAGATTACCGAATCTTTTTCCCGACGCGAGTCCCCGCCAAGTTTTTGGAACAAATCTTTAATTTTGTTCCAAAATACGCCCAATGATTGATAGTTCGCTAAAAAAAATATTACAAGTTCAATGTTTGTTCTAAAATTTAAATAAATGGTATATTTTTTTTAAACTTACCGCACAGGGGATCTTCCGATATCGCACACCAAGCACGAGCAACTAGTTCACACTCGTCGGTACTCCACGATATAGTGGTCTTTTTAGCCCGAGCTTCGCCGGTGGGTTTCCTTACGTGTTTTCTCCCACGTCCACGTTTGCTCGAACCGTCGCGAGTCTCCGGGACGGGTTGTGGCTCCGAGTTGATTTGTGTCTCCGACACCGTCTCGTTTTCGGGTTGGGAACCCGAACCGGCCATCATGTTTATGGTTGGGTTTTGGAATCCGGGCACCGTATTTGGGTTAGGGGCTCCAGAACTTAGATATTGCATGTGTAATATTCGTTACTTTTCAAATCCGAAACCCAACCCGTTTATTTTCTTTTGCCTCATTTATTATTCGAACGTTCGTCACTAAATAAATTTTCGCCCTCGTTTAAGTATATATATTTTCGTTTATTTATTTATTGATAATAACAATGAACTATATGCAATAATACCCCCTTAACTAACTTAATACCACTTTTGAATCCACACCTTAGACCAGGGACCAAAATGCAAATAACTTTCTAACCGCCCTCCTCTCCCTTCTACCTCACGTACCAGCCGACCCCCTTGTGATTTTTGATCCATATAATCTGCCGGGAATCACGGTATTGACCTTGTATAAACGTTAAGTGATAAAAAAACGCGTCCAAATCATACCTTAATTGTGTTAATCGACATCTAATTGACAGCCATTCACACCCTAACGAACCGCAACCCAATCGATCCCGAAACCCTATAAATACTGGTCTATAGTGCAATTAAATTGACACACACCATCCTCTTTCCATCGCCGTCATAACCCCTCCAATCAATTGAATAAACACGTCGTTTTCTTGTCAGTTCGTCGTTAAACCCGCCAGCCAAGTTCAGATTCTGTTCACCCACGTCTAATCTTCGTTACAGGTAATTAAATACATGGTTGTAATCGCGACAACTTGATGAACAAAAGCCCTAACTGTAATTAATCAATAACACGACGGATTTCACAATTTGGGTTGTTAGGGTTCTTAATTCAAACTGATTTAGCCTTCTGTCTTTTTGTACATTTTTGATTTTGAGTTTTAAACATCGTGCCTAGTAGCTCAGATGGTTATGGCTGTTTGTGTTATTCTTGCCGAGCCGTCCCTTGGCGCGGGTTCGAGTCCTGGCTAGGACTTATTTTTAGAAATATTCTTTTTTATGTATTATTCATTGAATCTTATTTAAACAATAAATATTGTAATTATATTAAAACTCATAAGTAATTTGTATATATTGAAACCGACACTTAAAATAGATATTTACCGAATCTTAGTTAAAATTATATATATATATATATATATATATATATATATATATATATATATATATGTGTATATATTAGTTATTTGTTAAAGGTGTTTAATTAATTTAAAAGGGTTTTAACTTAATATAGTCACACATATAAAATATATATCATGTTAATCTACGTATGTAAAAACATAGTCTAAGTATTTTATAAAAGATTCCAGTGTATTCAAATATTATTATTTATTTACAATACTTATTTAAAAGCTATCTTCATTAATTATAAACATTAAAATAATTAGTTAAAACAAATCTCTTTATATGATTTATCCAAAGTCTTATAAATATTTACTTTATGTAAATTTGTATGATTAAAATAATGTTATTTATGATAAACCGTTGTTAAATAAAAGTAATAAAATTGATAATAAGTCTAAATCATATTTAATATCCAAAAGAACTCTCCCGATCATAAATCCCTAACCCCTATCTAGTTTAGGATCGTGATGGAATTCATATTTAAATTATGTAGCTATTCTTTATTAGGATATCTCGTTAGTATTTTCCCGGAGAGCTTGATCTTTCTTTTGTGTCTTGACGTGTCATTTCCTCTTGCTTATTTACTAAGGTGAGTTTAAATACCCCCTTTTTCATCTTTTAAATTTGGGGGTGGCATAAATACCCTATTTAAATTACTCATTTATCTATTCATAACACAATTCAATACCTGTTTATGGGTGATTATTGCATGCTCTATGATAATGCTCTATGTGCTTAATTGTTTATTTTATGTTTGTTGGTTGGTATCTCATCCTCATCTATCCTCATAAAGTATGACCATACATTTACCCAAGTACTTTGATTTCGTATCAATAAGAACGGGTCCACATCTATTTAGTTGTTTACATTTTCATTAGAATTGTAATACTCATCATTTACATATGAATTATGATTTACCTATATATATATACACACACACACACAGATATATATATATATTCATATTACGCAAAAGAAAGATTTATTTGATTTAATTATTGTAATTTGTGTACGCAAAAAATAATACATTATTTTTTTTGTGTAACTTTATCTTATCTAGATTCGTGTTTAGCTTATTTGGGATTTTATGTAAACATGAGGTAATATAATAGTGTTTGTCACACCTCGTCCTCGTCAACCTCCTCGTCTTCGTATTCGTCCTCTACTTCAACGGGACGATTATCCCACACGTGTTGAACCAAATCCGCCTTAAGTTGGTTATGTATCTCACTTGATGTGAGCTCGTGAAGGTTTTGCGTTCGTTGCTCTGCGGTTGGTTGAGAAAACTGTTCTGGAACACTTCCTGGTATATAGTGTTGACATATTGTTTTTCCAGTGTCCTCTAAAATCATATTATGCAATATGATACACGTATACATGGCATCACTCATTTTTGCCATCGTCCATACACGACATGGGTTTTTCACATAATGCCAACGCTTTTAGAACCCCGAAACACCTCTCAATATCCTTTCGTGCAGACTCTTGCTTCTTCTTAAAGTATTCTCTTTTTTTCTTCGATCGGGTCTTGAAACGTTTTGACGATGATCGAGTACTCTGGATATATCCCATCTCCCAAATAGTATCAATGACGATAGAATGTGTCGTTGGCATAAAACGGTAAGACCGGTATACTTCGGCTGATGTAATACTCTATCACGACGGACACGTTGAGAACGTTTATGTCGTTGTTGGAACTGACTGAGCCGAAGTAGGTCGACCAAATCCAGAGATCGTGTGAACATACGGCTTGAAGACTAACCGTTGGCACTCCATGGTTACGAAGAGTGTATTGACATTACCTTGCGGTTGGACAAATGCCCCACTCCTAATGCATGCAATCTATACTCCCGATCATGCCGGGAAAAGAATGTTTGTTTTCGTGTACATCATATATGCTAGTCAGATCATTTGAAGTTGGAATCCTCAGATAACGACCAACGTATAATTGTATTATTCTTATACAAATAAGTTATTAAAAAATATTTATATTAAAAATAGTTTTTAATGTAAACAATTTAAATTTTACCGATGCAAAAATTCTCCAACGCGTCTCGCGTCGTTTTCTCAGCCATCTTTAAATACTCGTCGTTAATGTCGGTCGTGTTGCCGTATGCGAGGATGCGTAGCGCCGAAGTACACTTTTGGATGGCGGTGAATCCTAAATATCCTCTTGCGTCGGGTTTTTGTTGAAAATATGTCACACCCCGCCAAAGCGGTAGCGCGGGAGAGTGACGTCATGTATACCGTAAGCATATGATTATCGCCAACATAGATGTATTAGGATACCAATGGTGTTTAAAGTGTTTACAAACCATCACTTGTTTTTAAACAAAATTTATTGAAAACAATTAGGAGATTTCTCGTATATGACGCTAAACATCGATAGGGTTATACAAGCAAAATTCTCCAAAATGGTATCCTAATTATACAATGAGGTCTCATCTTCATGATTCCTTATGTGCGTTATTAATTCCCTAAAAACAAACGTTTAAAATGTCAACACAATGGTTGGTGAGTTCACAAGTTTTAGGACTTGTTATGAAATCATGTTTTCATAAATCGTTGAATCAGTTCGCAAACAAGCATACGATAACTTATTGAAACAAATACGATGATCCTCCGTAGACTAGCTAAATCTACGAATTAATAGGACGAACCCTGAGCCTATAACCAAACCACGACTTATATCCTTTTTCCTTGTTCAAATCTCACATATGGAATATACGCACCCTGTTTCGATTCAATATCGGAGGTTAGCGCGACTAACCTAACAGTAGGGGAAATGTCAACGTCAATAGTACTATTCGTATATTCATGTGGCTAACTCCGTTAGCTAATGGTTATAGTATGCAAGCAAGGGACTTATAACACTACATAGTTCAACTCATGTTCGCATAAGGATTGTGTGTTTTGTTTCTAATCATCGTATATAAAGGCAGTTGTGTATGTTTTCCACCCCCGAATAAATAAAACAGTAAAACCATAAAAAGGGGGTGGTGTACTCACCTCATTATTTTAGTGTTTAGTTCACTAAAAGTTTTTGTTTAGACCCGAGGTCAGCTGCCTTCACACGTCCTAAACGCGTAATATCAATTAGTTTCCGTTATCGACTCGCAAGTCGGTTTATGCTAGTCGTTATCACCCAACTAGTCGTTTCATTAGTTCGTTTGTGTCAGTTGCTTTCACCAACCGAATGTTTCGTTTGTTTGTGTCGGTTGCTTTCACCAACCGAATGTTTCGTTTATTATGTTTGTGTCGGTTGCTTTAACCAACTGAACGTTTCGTTTGTTATGTTTGGTGTCAGTTGCTTTCACCAACTGAACATTTTGTTTATTATGTTTGTGTTAGTTGCTTTCACCAACCGATCATTTCTTTTAACTTTTGGATGATCCATTGGTGATAAGTTTATGTATCCTTTTTGAAATTAAATAACTTATATAAATATTATAAATATTAAGAATATAATATTCTTAATATTGTCGGTTTCATTTAGATATAATCAATTCGTTTGGTCGAGTAATAAATAAATATATATTAAAACTATATATTTATTTCTAAATAATATTTCCATAAGTTACGACCGATACCTTAGTAATATTTCGTAATATTTTTGTTCATGAATTTCCCAAAATGGTATATCGTTTTGGTCGTTTAACTTGTAAAAATGTATGTATTGTTTTTACGTTTAATACATATTTATTTTTCCAATATATCTAACTATCTATATAATTGTCTACCAAAAAAATCCCACGTGTCGCTCTCACGTCGCTCCCCACCCCCTCTAGAGCACCAGATTGCTTAATTTCTGAATGAAGGTCTCTCATTGATTTAACCCAGTTTGAACCGTTTAACCTTTACACGGGTCATAACATCTCAAAACTCAAATACCATCATTCCATCACATTCATCTCCTTCCTTCAATCCAGAAACCCTAATTTAGAAACTCTCAAAACAATCAATGGTGCACAACTAACATCTCATCCTCATTTATTCACTCCAACTCTATATCTTCTGTCTTGTCTCTGGTGAAACTAACGAAACCCACGAAGCCTTTGACACCACCTTGATTTGCGATACCCGTTAGTCTAAAACCATGTTCCGACAATCTGTACTCGGATTTCCATGTGGACCGAACCAACTCCTTCACCTCGTGTTTCTGTTTTCCTGCCCAAAATTCTCGAGGCATACCGGAAACCTCAGAAACTGATTCCGACAAGTTTATTCAATTCAGTTGTGAGCTTACTCAAGAATCTAGGCCAGACCTAAGCGCCACCCATTGGAAACCATGGGTTAATCAGAATCTGGCTTCAATTCTATTTCCTTCCAATTGATGATATTTTGATAGTGAGCAGAACAATTGATCACATCTTATCTGTGTATATTAAGTTCAAATTATGGTTCTTTTGCTAAGTCATAAACTATTATTCATTATTCTGAATAATATGTTTGTTTTGATTGGTTATTTATTATTTTGGTTGGTTTCTAGCAGCATCATTGTTGGTTGTCTTATAATTAATTGTTACATTACTCAATGGGCTTAAGATCTTATGAGAGTGGGACAAGATTGACTCACTCTCTTAATACAACTGGAAATTTCAAATCTTGACGTGAGTTTCTTAATGTTTTTTTCAACGAGTCTTTGTGAATTGTTAAATTATTAAAACAACTTTGGTAATTTGTAAGAAAGAGAACTAAGTAAGTTTTATTCTTCACTTGCTTGGTTGCTTGTGTCACCCTCATTCTGAACTTGATCATCCTGTACATCATGATTGTCTTGATTGTTCTCAGTATGATCATGTTCAACATTGTGATTGTTTTCTTGATTAGGTTCACCAATATCACATGGGGAGTTCTTCACAAAAGTATATTCCTTTTCCTTTTCAGCAACCTTCTTCTATAATTCTTCCAAGTCCAATGGTTTCTTCTTTTTCTCTTCAATTTCACTGGTCTTTTAGATAGATTCATCAAAGTCTTCAGGATAAATCTTGAAAGACCTTATTAACTTATCATGATCAAACAACTATGCTGCACCATCAACTGTATTGAATTGATTCTCATTAAAAATGATGTCAGAAGATTCTATATCACTCAAGTGATATTTTACATAGACTCTATAGGCTTTTGAGTGTGTAGAATATCCAACAAAGAAACAATCCAGGGACTTTGTTTGAAACTTGTTCAAATAGTCTCTTGTGTTCAGTAGGAAACATTTGCATCCAAAGGGCTTGAAAAACTTAATGTAAGGCTTTCTGTTGTGAAATATTTCATATGGAGTTTTGTTAAGCCTTTTGTTGACAAGTACCCTATTCTGAACATAGCAGGCTGTATTTATAGCTTCAGCCCAAAAAGTGACAGGCAGATTAGCATCTGCTAACATGGTTCTTGCAGCTTCAATAAGTGTTCTGTTTCTTCTTTCTGCTACACCATTTTGTTCAGGAGTTCTAGGAGCTGAGAATTGTTGTTGTATTCCTTTTGCTTCACAGAATTCTTGCATAACTCCATTCTTGAACTCAGTGCCATTGTTACTTCTCATCATCTTGACTGTCTTATTCAACTTGTTCTCAATCATTGTTACACAACCTTTAATCAACTCTGCAGTCTCATCCTTGGTACTTAGGAAATAAACCCAAGTGTATCTTGAATAGTCATCAATGATTACCAGACAATATCTTTTCTTCCCAATACTTGGTACACTCACTGGACCAAAGAGATCCATGTGAAGTAATTCAAGTACTTGATCAACTGAGTTGATGAGTTTTGACTTATGAGTAGATTTGTGTTGTTTTCCGTTTTGACATGAATCACAATGATCTTTCAACTTGAATTCTCTTGTAGGTAAACCTATGACATGCTCACCTTTGACAAGTCTATTCATATTCTTCAAGTTCACATGACACAGTTTCCTATGCCACAATTTTGACTCATTTTCAGTGGCTTTGGAAACAAAACAAGCACCTCCTCTTGAAATAGCTTCTTTCATATTCAATTCATACAAGTTACCATTTCTTGGTGCCATCATCATAATCATTTCGGGTGGAATTACAAACTCAGGTTTTAAAATGAAACAATGTGAATCATCAAAACTGACTTTGTAACCCTTATCACACATTTGTGATATACTCAGCAGATTGTACTGAAGACCTTCAACATGAAATACATTATCAAATGAGACTTTCCCATTTGTTAAGATTCCTTTTCCAACAATCTTTCCACCATTCTCATCACTCCCAAAAGCTACTGGACCTTCATACTTCTCTTCATAATTGACAAGAGATCTCTTGTCACAAGTCATGTGCCTAGAACAACCACTATCCATATACCATATGTCATTTAGAGGAGTGGACTGTTCCTGCACATACAAAGAAAATTTGATTAGTTAAGTGATGAAGTGCAAGCCTTATCAACTTGCAGTTCATCAGATTCAGTTTCAGACACAGCTTGGGAAGTGAGTGTTGTTGGTTTAGGATCTTCATGAGTCAATTCTAAGTTGTCTGAATGATCAGTTTCATAACCACACTCTCTTGGAGTTTTGACAAGTGAGGTTGGGCAGTGGTATTCATCTGAGTCAGTGGCATACTCCTTTATCACATAGTCCTTCTTCTCAGAGTAATCTCTCACATCAGCAACTTGCTCAACCTTACTCTCAGTCTTAGGTTTCCAAAGGAAACCATGTGGTTCATATCCATGTCTTAGTAGAAACTTCTCATCATCAGTGAGTTCTGTTGGTTTATTTCTAGAATGTGCATCTTTTCTTCTTGTCGTCTCACTGCTTGATGATCCTTGAGAACCATCAGATTTGACTGATTGAGTATCTTATTTGATTCTCAAAGACTGATAGTTCTTTCTGGTCAATTTCTCATGCTTCTTAGGAGATTTACTTCTTCTTGCTAGTTCAGCCATTTTCTTCTCAATCCTTGTCTCCTTTTCAGATTTCTTTTCTTCTTTGTCATGGTTTCATTTCCACACACCTTTCCTTTTCCCAGATATTCATCATACTTCTTTTTGTACAGGACAAAGTCTTGGCCATACTTTGTTCCATCTGGTACATGAAATGGTTTGAATTTGAATCTTTCATTGCATGAATCTGTGTGGTGACCATATTCATCACACCTTTTGCACCAAACCTTGCCTTTGAATATTTCATGTTCTTTTGGTTTCTTGTATCTTTCACTTGACTTAGGTGTCTTGACTCCTAGAGTCTTCTAATTCTTTAAACCATTAAAATCAATTGAAAAAGGAACAAATTCCTCAATCTTGATGTCTTGTCTTTCAAGTTTTCTTTTAACAAAGACAATTTTCTCCATAATCATAGGTTCTTCATCACTGCTTTCTCTAACCCTTGATTGTCTTTTCTCATACTCTTCCATAGTTTCCACTTCTCCAACATCCAACACCTCATGACTAGAAAAGATTGGATAAACTGGGATAAAATTTTCTGTATCAACTTTTTTAGTCACCATCTTCTTTTTGTTGTTCTGCTTTATCTTACCCAATACAGCCTTGCTTGGTGGTCTGACTGCATTGTAGTTTATCTTCCTCCTTTCACAAATATCAAAAGAAACATGTTCTCTTTTCATTTTATCATTCTGTTTCTTCAATCTTGGTGGGACTGGTGGATACTTTGGAAGTTTATCAACAGATTCATGTTTCTTATATTTTCTTTCTCTTTCAGCAGCTTTGATCTCCTTTTCAGTAATTTGATCACTTAAATCACTCAAATCATCTTGATCCAACTCAACTGAATCAAAGTCATCCTCAAAGACTTGAACTCCAATTGACTTATTCTATTTTACTTCTTTCTTAATCACAAACTCTCCTTCTTCATTCACTTCTACTTTTTTGTACAAATCAACAAATTCTTCCTTGTCTTGAAAGAAATCTATGATTTGTTGCAAGTATGCATCTCTTTTCTCTTTGTCAACTTTTGGCATGAAGTTGTTGTTGAATGGAGGTGGTACTGTTTTGTATTTGTCTTGTTCCTTCACCTGGTTCAGTATACCACATATGTTTCCTGTTGAGATCAAATTCTTCAGAAATTCAGTTTCAACCTTCAGTCTTGTGTTTTGCACCTTTTCTTCAACCAACATCTTCTTTAATCCATCAATCTCAGTGGTGTATCTAGTTTGAGTTATGTAAATGATCATGCAATCATCTTCAAGGCTTTTAATCTTTTCATCACTGATCAACTCACTTGCCTCATACTCATTGATGATGCTTTATTTTCTAAAACACTCACTTTCCAGCTTACCTACCTTTGTTTTCAATTCAATGATAAGTTCATTTAAATCAACTATAGGAGCAGAGTGTACCTGAGATGATGATCCATTTTCTTTCTCAATTATGGCCATGAATGCCACATTTTCTTTCCTGATATCATCTTCAATGTCCTCTTCATGATTGCTCCAATCAAAATTTCCTTCATGTTGTGTAGTCACTGCCACATTTCCTTGATTTCTGATCTGATTTTGATTTGCTGGAACAGTGTTGTTTGGTACATTTTTAGCTGCTTGAAGGTTTTGATTGTTGTTCATCTGAAAACCTTGAGTCTGTTGCATACTTTGTTGTTGATTATTCATTTGAGGATGAAAGTTGTTGAAGTTGGGGTTGTAATTGTTGTTGGGATTGAAGTTGTTAAAGTTGTTCATTTGACTGTTGTTGTTGTTGAATCTTGGCTGATTTTGTTGGTAATTCTGCTGACCTCTTGGTTGTTGATATTGATGCTGACCTCCTGGTTGTTGATTCTGGAATTGATTCATTTGAAAGTTTCTTGGTTGATTGCATTCTCTTGCAAAATGACCACGTTGCTGACAATTGTAGCATATTGCTTTTGACTTGTCAAATCCAATCCTGTCATTAGGACCAGAAACCAGAGACCTACCAGTTCTGTTATACAGCCTTTTACTTCTCAAACCCAACATGGCAGCTTGCCACTTCAAATCCATGTCTTTCAAGTCATCTGCATCAATTTGTTCTAAATCATCTTGTACCACACTTGTGTGAATTATATTCTTTGCAACAAATGCATTATATGACTCAGTAAACATAGACAACAAAGCTTGTGTTTCATTGCTTTGACCATGTCCTGTGCCAGTATTAGGAACATTTCCACTTGGCTTGGAGGCAGAATCAGTATCATCAATCAGTTGCACATTGAACCTCTGCTGATTTCCTTGGTTACTTGTGCTACCTCCAATGAAAGATTTTGGAGTAACAACATTATGTTCAGCTGGTTCTTCAATAATGGGAATTTGTTGTTGATTCTTGGTAGACAGATTTCCCATTGGTGCAATCAATGCATTTGAAACATTGAAGCAAGGTCTATCTTCCTTAATCATCTCATTCTCTATCATTTCAAGTTCTGCAGCCTGGA
The DNA here is from genome assembly GCF_021521415.1 of Bidens hawaiensis. Lineage (NCBI taxonomy): Eukaryota > Viridiplantae > Streptophyta > Magnoliopsida > Asterales > Asteraceae > Bidens > Bidens hawaiensis. Next base: position 363,374 of record NW_027491907.1, read on the forward strand.
GAAAGCATACCACGTCATCCAATTTCAATTCATTGAAATTTTGCTTCTGAAGGATGAACTTGCAAGCAGTATACCATTCTTTTGGCATTGAGTTGAGTAACTTTGTATTCAAATCAAAGTCAGTCATTACATAATTAGTTGTCCTCAACTCATTCACAATACTTAGAAAACGCTCTAGTATTGATTTCAACCTTTCTCCATACTTATACTTAAACCTTTCCAACTGTTGCTTCAATCTTTGCTTCTTTATGTTCTTTAGTTCAGTATTCCCTTGATACATTTCAAGGATTGCATCATACATTTGTTTGGCAGTTGTGTGATGATCCACCTTGGTCAGAATCTCCCAAGACAAACCTAGCTTAATCATAGCTAAGGCTTTGTCATCCACCTTTCTCATTTTTTTCTCTTACAACAGCAGTTGCAGTTGCATTTGCACCTTCTTCAACAGCAGTTTGTGGACCATTCTTGATGGAGTTCCACATATCAATATCATTGTAGCATACGGCTGCTTCAAAGAGTACTTTCCATTTGATAAAGTTTTCCTGTCCATACAACCTTGGTATCTTGTTAGTAGACACCTCTTGTTCCTCATATCCAGACATTTTGAGAAATTAAAAAATCAGTTTCTTTAAAAATATTTTCAAAATAATCAGATCTGAAAACCGAATGCTCAGATCTGATGTGTCTGATGTGATTAGAACAAGATTTAGATATAAAGATTAGAACTTTAATTGAAATAAGGAAGAGAAAACACCGGTAGATTGTAGATCTGGAAGAAAAATGAAAAACAGGGCTGCTGACGTCACCAATCAATCGAACAGTGGTATGCTTACGTCATTCTTCTTCAATTCTTCAATCAGCAACAATCTTTCCAAAATAGCAGTAACAAGTTCTGATACCACTTGTTGGTCCCTTCGATTTCACCTAGATCTTAATTAATCATGTCATAACTCACACAGATTGATGTGTCGACAAGAGAGTTAATGACGGGTTGCTATATTTAGAAAGATATCCGTTTGTTAAAGGCGGAATCAATAACAAACATACGGTTGCAATCAATAATCAAAGGTAGAAAGCACACTTAAGATTCACTCAAAAGATTTCCATTTATATAAGATTAATCATACAAAAGGATAATCAATTTAGGGTTTCTAGGAATCCTAAGACAGCCGTCACACAATATTCTCTCAATTAATGTGTCTGTCTTATCCGTATTGTGCCTCCTTTGGCAGCGTGCCATAAATATTCTATTTATAGGCCTGCCAACCTAGGACAGCTGTCATTCCTTCTAGAAACCCTAAATACAGTCATACATATTCAAAATAAACTACGTGTAAAACAAGTCTTCCGGGTAGGCTTTGCACCAATCTTGTCTTTCCGAGTATGCTCGGTCATCCTTCACAACTTGGTAACATAGAAGTGTGCTCGGGAGTTTCCGGGTAGACTTTACTTAAAGAGTATTTCACTAAGTAAAATACTCACCGAGTAGACTTCAGTCTTCTTGAATTTGCCCAACTTTTCCCGACAACTCCTTACGAGCAACCTTGTTCTTCAATGATCCATTTCAGCTCTTTGCTATAAAATAACTTATTAGCAAAGTGTACTCGGGAATACTGTTCCTTGCTCGAGCTGAACCTTGCCCGATATTACTTAGAGATATTCCTTTAGATTATCAAGCATACTTGGATCATACTTATTAATGAATACCTTGCCCGGTCTTCTAATCACTTGGCTTCTTGGACTTGGTTAACCAAACCTTACTCGGAAGAGTAATATACTTGGCTCTGAAGAACAGACTTGCTTGATAAAGTTAACCTTGCCCGGATTTACATAAACTAGTGTACATTACTCGGCAATGCACTAATTTGCAAACCCTGCTCGGATATCTACTTAAGAAGACTACTTGAAGTAAACCTTGCCCGGTAGGCAAAATATCGTACTCGGCCAAATAAAAGCTTGCTCGGAGGTCTAAGGTGTGCTCGGATCCATTACTTAGCAAATTCAGAGGAGGTTGAAAAGATTCCAATCTTCCATGTACTTCATTTAGGTCAACTCTTTGACTCAACAATCTCCCCTTAGGTCAATTTCTTGACCCAACATTTAGTTTGGTTATGAACACCTTTAGGTGATTCAACCAAATCTCAAAACGTTAGCGACTTTGGAGTTAATTATGATTGATGATAATGGTTTAGTTATAAGGGGTATGATCATTAAACTTTCCAACATCCAATTCAACTTTAGTTAGGGAGGTTACATAAGCATCAAATTTAGTAGGTTTTAAAACCTAGATGGCCTCCTAAGTTGATTATTGGGTAATTTTAAAAAGTCTCAGTTTTATGGATTCGCTCTTAGTTAGGTTGCTATCATTTTCAGGATTCTATGTGTGTAAGATTTGGCGCAGTATGGTGTACAAGAGGTGTAATTGGAGTAAAATTTAATATCTCTCTTCCCTCGCCTCTTGTACTTCTAACAAGTCATTATAAAGACTTTTACTGCTCCCACTGACCTTAAAAACCATTAGAAAATTAGCATACATAGGGTCAGTATTTAAAGACCAATAGATTCTAACAGAGAAACAAGTTAATAATATAAGTTGTTGCAGTTTCTCTTGGTGAGGATTAATTTAGTAAGAAATCTAAATTTGTCCTCGTTTACGCAAATGAAACTTTTGTAAGAGTAGTAGTAAATTCTAAGGAGATAAGTTTTGATGGAACAATGTTATGATGGAGCAGTGTCCTGTACAAAGGTGTATTTGAGATAATATCAAGTTTTCACTCCCCCACCTCTTGCAAATCTTGTAAGTTATGATTGAGACACTTAAGGCTCCCACTGATCTTTAATATCTCTAGGAAAAATACAAGAGAAGTTTCAATGATGTACATGACGTGGGAATCTGTCATATATATGTTAGACTTGATTTGATTCCAATAACGTCCAGATGTCATAATAAACTTAAAGGACATATTTAGAAAAAATCATATTAAGTATATATGAACGGATCTCTTTAAGACTGCGGACCATAGATTACTGATTAGATACAAGTAAATAGCATTTTAAATGATAAAAGAATTATGTCTGAATATTCCGTTTGAATAAGTTTCACGAATGTCAGTGAAATATAACTTATAGTGGACCCATACTTATTCCTTAAGCCAAGTAATGTTTAGGGCATTTAACACATGATTTAAAATTACTAAGCATGAGATTATATGAAAAATCACCCTCATCAACCATGTCATGATTTCTCATGAAATTTGGTTTTAATAGATGAATATTATAGGTCTCATTTGTCTTTCGTTAAATTTTTATTTGCATTATAACAAAAGTTGTGAAAGTATACATTATCATCTAGTTCTATTTAAAAAATGTTTCAATCCAGATATTGATAACAAATAATATAAGAGTTTAAGGTAAGAGTAACTTTATGTTGGCTATGCAAACCTTATAACTGTCATAATGTAACTTAAGTATTGATACTAAATTCTTATTAATCTTCAGAATATTTAAGGTATCATAAAGTGTAATTAAAAGACAGCTTATCATGGTTCTAATAACCTTAACATTTAAATTTTTCACTAACACTCATGTTAGTTATTTGTTGATTTCGGGTAAACATATAGAACTAGACTCAACAAATCATGTGTTAATGGGAATATTAGGATTAGCATACTTATATATCATTATTATACAACTATCAGTTTTAGCCAGTTGTTGTTTTGAATTATGGATAGTCCTGTAATGTCTATGCCTAATCTAATGACATATTTTTGCAATGGGACTTCTCCTAAAAAAACCTAAAGCTGGAAGTAATACTTGTATTTTGTCTATGAACCTTAGAATTATCCTATTTTAGTTTTAGTGGTAGTGAGTTGAATAACATCTTATTTCTAGCACCAGACATTTCTTTTCGTGTACATATGTTGCTGATCAAGACACTCATTTTCCTTTGTTACTTCTGAGTGTTATAGTTGATTCGTAAGGCACCAAATTGTACAACTGAAAATTTTAGTATGTAATGTACTAAAAAATGTATTTATTTCCATGTGTAAGCCCTTAATTTTATGGGTCATGGTATTTTACATTATGATGTATTCGGTAATGCCATTTAACCTTATAGTTAGAATTTTCAAGAAAGAATGCATGCATCTTATGAGTTATTTTGATTAGTCTTAGGAAAAACTAAATCAAGAATAACTCTAGTGATAGCATTTATTTAAATAAATTATTGATTATCATTATTATAAGAGACATTATGATTGACGCATCCCATTTGTTATGCTCTAGTTTTTAATATAATGATTGTTATTAGAAAGAGCAGTAGGATAGCCATATCATGTCTTAATGAATAATTAAAACTGAGAAGAGCTAAATGTTATTAAAACTCTTTATGAGACAAAATTCAATTGTATATTAAGATTATAGTGGATGATTTGGATGAGATCGTTATTTATGGAAGAAAATACAGTGAGTAATATTATGGGATATTAAAATAATATAGATTAAAGTTTATGATCATTAGATTAATGAAGGATCATTAATATGAGGATCACTATATTTTATTGAAGATGTGATATGTCTATTATTAACATCAAACTAATAGACTATAATTAATAGTTCAACTTAAACAAAAAATAAATCACCTTTGGGCATAATTAAAATTTATTTAAGTATATGTGCAAAACAATTGTAACAAATCACCTTTGGGTGAGACAATTATTTTAATTATGCACGGGATAGTTTTGCTAAATAAAAATGTAACAAATCACCTTTGGGCAGAAGTGAGACATTTGTATCATGTTAGGCAAAACTAACAAAAGCTTTTCAGTTATACTTGAATGATAGGGTAAATGTAACTAATCACCTTTGGGCAGAAATGTTACATCAAAAGTTTATTCAAGTTAAGCCTTTATGTTTTGTAAAATTTTATAATATTTAAGGTTTACAAAACATTTAATTAGTTAATAGCGGAAAATGTTTAGAGTAAGGATTTTTAAGTTTCCGGTAGGACCTTATTTTACGGAATTAGTTCTCGGAAATTTTGGGTTCACGAGAATTGCTAGTTTCTGGCTTTTAGTGGGTTTTTCAATATTTGTGTGTTTACATGAATTTATGGAGTTTTATGGAAAATGTTGATTCCGGTATTAGTGAGTTTTCGCGTTTATGGGTTATAACCCCAAACCATTTTAGAAACTCATAAACTCTTAGAACACATAAGCTATTTTAAGCCCATAATACATGATTTTTAAATAGCACATGAACCCGTAAACTGGTTTAAGCCCTTAACCCATGATCTTTATTAACTAAATTAACAATGATAAGATTTGGTTCAAATCTTTTTAATGATTAACAATTATATTTGTTTCCTATTTTAAGGGGATTAAAATCTTTTAAGAAAATATTAAAACTTCTAAGTTATCCAAGATTTGAAAAAATATTTCCCTAAATAATCATTAACAAATTTTAATCTAGATTTTAAACCAGCATATGTATAATTTTCGATAATAATGATGAATACGAAGAACATCATTGAAAATTTTAACAACTAAACATAAAAAAAACTTGGAATCGAAATCTTTAAACCTGAAATTAACAGATTTCGAAAATATTAAAGTTTACTAAATATGAATTTTAGCGATTTTAAACAGTTTCAAGTATTGTTTTCGTAATAGAACATGAAAAAAAAGACACCTAAAAAATTAGGGTTTATCAAGTTTTAGTCCATGTCTTCTGATTCAATTCCAGATTTATGGAAAACATGAAGAACTGATTAATCAACATCACTCTGATGCCACATGTTGTTAAGTTCTTCATGTAATTAATATAAAACATGATAAATATTAAACCTATGAACCTGTTACAGCATGAAGAGTAGTAACCGCAGCAGGGTATGATGTAGTCAACATGTTTTTCATCTTGATCGAGTTCCCCTTTAGGATGTATAGTTAAGGATGGTTAGGGTTCTTGAGAGGAACCCGATTTAGAAGAGAGAGGAGACACATGATTTACTTATGTGTGTGAGATTAGGTTATGATGTTAATTTATTCTCTCTACATATACACCCAAGGGGAAACCCTTTATTAGCTATTAAGAGTAATATGACCCATTAACAATTACCAAGCTAATATATAATAAGGTATAATTAATTATTTTGATCTATTATTATATAAATGATAATGATGGCCACATAAATAAATATATAATATATATTTATTCTTACAGATACCTTATATATTCCATCTTGTTAAACAACATCCTTATTCAAAGATGTCTAATGTTTTTAAGAGTATGTTAGAATAATCTTTCGTAACACCCATATTTTTATTTTATTTTTTTAAGAAACCATCCTTTAACATACTTGTTAAAAAAAGAACATCTTTTTAATAATATTCATATTTAAACATCTTTTAACTCACATTTCATCATTCTGAACATATTTTAACCAAATCTTCCAACCAAAGCTTTATGTTTAAAACGTTTATGTATGTGCTCGTTAAGCGTTATCTAGCATGTTATTGTGCAGCTTAATCCATGGATGATTACTTATCTAGCATAAGAAACTTGTATAAAAATAACATATTAAAAAAAATTGTTGACACTCACTTAGAGATGGGATTTATTTAGTGATTAGAATAAGGAAGAGAGGTCTTGAGCTTGATTCCCGTCTCTTAAGTCCTACCACTCTTGAATCCTTGTAGCTCGGAACGGGATATGTGTTCGGGTTTAAAGAAGTACCGAATAGTGCGAGTCGGGCCTTGAAGTTGTAACCGAAGAGGGTGAGGGTAGTTTCGGGCGTGAGGTGATGTGCGACAAAGGGTAGTGGCCGGTGGGAATGGGTATGCCGCTGGTGGAAAGTGGTGGCTCGGGTGTGGTGCCAAAAGAGAGAAAGAGACCGAGAGAAGTTGAAAGAAGATTGTATTTGTGTGTTGTTTTGTTGTCATTGTCTTCTTGCAGCCTTATCTTGTATATACATTAGGTGCAAGACATGGCTTACTAAAAATAGTCAAAGGATTTGATAGTTTATGTAGTGTGGCAAGCAACAAATCTCATAAAAAGGATGGGGATGAGATTCGGGTGTAGTGTGGTTGTCATAATGAGGAAATGAATGTGTACTTTCTACATTATATATATATGGGAAGGTTAATGTACAAATAAAATTAACGTGCTAAACGTGAGAATCAAGTAGAGTAATTATGTAATTACTCTATGATGTAATTACATAATTACTCCACTTGATTCTCACGTTTAGCACGTTAATTTCATTTGTATTTGATCCAAACCCTATATATATATATATATATATATTATTTTCACAAGCAAGTAAATGAAATGAAAAATGTGTGTGTGCAAAGGGGGGACAAGGTGGACCTATGGTGCATGTAAGAATTCCATTTATTTGCTTTACAATCTATTTATGAATGTGGGTATCTATTTGTTGCTAGATTTCGAATGAGAATACTAGTAAGATTTGGGGTTGGGAACTTAGGGGTTGTTTGGTAGAGTCTGAATCTGAACCATTAAGAGGCAAACGTCTGAATCGGTCAGATTCAGAGCGTTTGGTTCAACCTTGAGTCTCATTCGGTCAGATACTTTACCTCTGAATGGTTCAGTGTAAAATTGATGCTGAATGAATCAGATGGTTGCTAAAAGGAATTAAGACCAAATTACCCTCCATTATCACCCAGCCACCATGCGTGATGGGTCTTCGCCGGAGAACCAACAAGAGCTCACCGGAGATGCGGCTCTTGGTGGGAACCCTAGCCGCCATCACCCATTCTCGCCGTAAAACCGACCCTAGCCACAAACGAACACATCCACCACAACTTTTCACTATTTATTGTTGCATCCACCCTTCTAATGCCGTCATTAACAAGGTCACCGGAAAATCAATAGGGCTTTATTTGACAAGAGAAAAAGGGTAAGAGACGAAGGGGAAAGGTTATTTTGTTCAACAAGAGTCTGCCAACACACCACCATCACTAGCCGTCGTGCACCGCCTCTCTTGGGGTTCTCCGGTGGAGATCCGTACCTGTTTCTGGTTTTGGAGTTGGAAGCTGAACAAATTGGGGACAATATATATTTGTTACTATCTTCATCTGTTTAGTATTATATTATTAATATAATAATTTTGTTACAATTTTGTTTAGTATTATATTATTTTTATAAATAGTTTAAAAATTTGTAATTTTATAATACTTATAGATTCTAATTTCCCCTTTTTTGTTAAAAGAACTAAAAAATACACTTGATATTTTTTTTCATTAGTGAATATAAATCTAGTTTGTTTAAAATCATTTAGATCTTTTGAATGAGATTAGTACCAAATCTACGCAAAGGGGTAAAATAGTAATTTTGCACAGTTATTCAGATTTCTAACCAAACAGATGCATTTCACTCAGCTCTTATGGGTTCAGATCATCTTACTCATTCAGACATCTTACCCTTTCAGCACTTAATAATTCAGAGGTTTGCCAAATAGCCCCTTAGTTAAAACTATTTATGATGCACTCAAATTTAGATGTGTTTAGTAGCTTAGTTATCTAAGAGTTGAAGAAAATAACACACATGTTCTTAGTGTATTATTTTACATGCTGGTATGTATGTACATATATTAACACGCTTATGGATATAGCTCTTTACCCATAAATGATTATTTACAAAACCTATATTTATTTGAGCTTAAATATAATATTTGAACAAAATATTATTATCGTTGTGTGTAATTTTTTTTATTAGATTTGTTATCGATGTTCGTATGCCTATGAGCCAGTAATACTTCACGAAATAGGTTCGCTAAAATAATAATAAACTCTCAAAGAATCAATACGTCTTCGTTCTTAGTATTTTATAAAATAATTATAAAATGTATTTGTATACTATAAAAATCAAACCTTATAGGTTCGTTAAATATTCTCGAGTCGTTTAAACAAGTTATCACCAACGCTCGTTTCCGTAGAATAAAACCGATATTTCGAGTAATCTCTTACAATTACTTAGATGAAATGTATCATGAATATGTGGGCTTATTTTAGACTCGTTGTAATTAGACTTAAAAGTTTAATCTAGAAGGGATTAACGTAAAGAAATCATGTTTAGTGATTGTACGAAAAACACATGTTTAGCGGGGTGTCACAAAATACGTATACTCTCGCTCCAAATCTCCCACGATGGGCAAAAATAAACGCTTAGACATTCGAAAAACGACGTTGAAACATAGCGTCTTTAATGTAGGTGTATTGTTGAAGTAGCCCTTCATCAAACGATCGTTCGCTTCGGTACGATCCCGGTGGATATAAACGAAGAGCTTGTAGAGCCAGACACTATCGTATTGGCGACGGCCTGCGTTGCTTATGGCCTCTTTTGTCTCCTCAAACGCTCGTTGTTGCACTTGTGAAATTCTCTGACTCTCCTTAATTACTTGATCCCAAATTTCGGAAGAGCTTGGGGTATCCGGGGAATCAATTTTGAGATAGAATGAAATAAAAATGTGAAGAAGTATGAAATGGTGAAAATGGTTGAATTGGTTTGGTATTTGTGTTTGAGTTTATGTATGATATGGTGAAAAATGGGTTGAATTGGTTTGGTATTTATATTTGAGTTTGTGTATGATATGGTGAAAAATGGGTTGAATTGGTTTGATATTTATATTAAGTTTTTATTTATTTATTTTTAAATATGACCGTTGAACGGTCAAAAGAATTAAATATTATTATTTTCTTAAACAAACCAACGACAAATAGAATGTGCCCCCCCCTATCGCCCCACATTTCGTCAGGGGGGTGTTCTCGCCCTAAAATCGCCGGGAATATTCGCCCACTACGGGTGGCCTAATAACCAAACTTAAAAGGACATAGTTGTTAAAATGTTAAAATATTTGCTTTAGTGTTAGTAATAACGTTGGATCACTTACAAAATATTAAGAAACTAATAGCTTTGTTTAATTTGTTATATATTTTAAGTAAGGTCAAGTGTTAGTTACATTTCTAATCATGAATTACACGAGACGGTTCTCGTGTACCACCTTTTCTTCGTGTATTTGTCAATCTGATCGTTGCAACTGATTTAGTCTAATCATGTGTATTAAGATTCCCTAAATGACATTGATTATGACAATTTTGAACCAATAATGATACATGCCAATGTCTTATTGATTGTAACAGGGCCGGCTTCGAGAACGCAAAAAAAAAAAAAAATTGGGTCGATGGCGAAAAATTTTTTGGGCCTTAAGTAGAAGGAGTATTATGTTATGTTTAAACAATTTAATTTTTATATGAGCTTACTTGGTTATAATTTGGTTTGTGTAAAAAACTTTTGTACAAAAATAGGTTTAAAAATGTCTCAAATGAGACTATAACCAATAACCTCTCGGTTGGGAGTAAACCTCTTTTCCACTAGACCAAGCTAGTGGTTATGTAATTGAATTTAAAAAATAAATATACATATTATTTTAATAAAAATACACTTAATTTAAAAAAAAGAAGGGCCTAGCAGGGTGTCGGGCTTGTGACCGTCGACCATCCTGCCACACCTAAAAGGTCGGCCTTGGATTGTAAGTCTAATATACTAATCTACAAGTAATAGAATTTTCTGCCAAACTTTTATCAGTAAAAATTAGTTAAGTTTAGATTAAAAAATATGCAATATATTTTTTTGCAATGAAGTTTCTCTTAAATATAAAGCCTTTGCGTGTGTAAAAGATTATAAGTTGTATTGATTGTTGTGATTGGGGTTTAAAAGGTGATATGTTATATACTAACTATCGTCATTCTCTAACTAATATGGTCTAATACTTTTCACTAAAAGAGATTGTAACAGTTAAATTTTAAAAATTTGTTAATGACTACTTTAATAATAAAACTAGTCAAAATGACTATTTATTTATACATTTATAATTTTATATATAATTAGCTTTAATCTCCCGTATTACAGGGGTTTTTACATTATACGTTTATAACATTTATATATTTTTTAGATTTTAATTTTATTTATTGTACATAAGTTAATTTTATTTATTGTACATAACCCGTTTTAAAAGCTAGTTGAGTTTGATGAGACTCATGACCCGTTTATTATTTTTTACTATAAAAATGTTTTTTATTATAAATAATACATATATTGTTTTAAGGAAAATTGGTTTTTATTGGTCCCAGCTATCGTCTTTTGGTCACTATCGTTCCCAACTAACGAATTGGCTGCTGACGGTCCTAACTTTTAACGTATTTGTTTCTAACGGTCCCTGACTAACAGAATTCTAACGTCGTTAGTTCCAGTCGCCGGAAAAACGTTTTGGGCCAGAAAACACACATTATTTCCCGAAAACTCAACAGTTTTGTCTCAAATATCATGGTAACTTTGTATCGTACCTTTAAAAACCTTTTCTAGTAAAAGCCGCAATTATTGAGGTCGCCGGAACCCTAGAACCATCGTCGGAATAAGTTGATGGTGCTTAATGATGGTGATTGGTTTACAGTGAGTCAATTGGTGGTGGTGGCGGTGTTCAGGTGGTGTTTTCCGTAAAACCAATTGACTTTCCCGGCCAAAAACGTTTTTCCGAAGACCTGAAATTAACGGCGTTAGGATTCTGTTATCCGTGGACTGTTAGGAAAAAATACATAAAAAGTTGGGACCATCAGTGACCAATTCGTTAGTTGAGACCGGCAATGACCAAAAGGCAATAGTTGGGACCAATAAAAATCAATTTTCCTTTTTTTTAAAGAAATCATATATTATTTTTTAGTATATTCCTATTTTATACGATTTTCATATCAAATATTTATTGAGATTAATTTTTAATTTAATGAGATGTTATAACCCATTTAAGGAATATATGGGTATGGTGAGACTCATACCTGCGAATTCAGGTCAAATGCATGAGAAGTCTCTATTTACAAATAATACAATCTGATGACTTGAGAAAAATGTAGGAAACAATCAAAGAACTTTAAAAGCTTTCACTTATATATATATATATATATATATATATATATATATATATATATATATATATATATAGATAGACGTTTAGTCTGAAAATGGCGGATTGATTAAACTATTTTCAGTACAATTGACATGAATATGCATTGTGACACTAAGCACTATAATAACTGTATCACCAACAAATAAAATAAGAGGCATTTACATATTTCCCCTTCTTAAGATCATTTATTACATGTTTACCCAACTTTTAAAATGCAATTACATATATCCCCTTCTTAAAGTATGTATATTACATATTTCCCCATTTCATTAAAAATCTTGCCTAGAATTACTATTTTATCCTTAATGAAATTTTATAGTTTAGATTAATGATTTCTTATTTATTTTTCTCTTGAAATCGAATATATACAGTTATTATACACAACACATATCCGCACACACATGACTAATTGAATATATACATACATATACCTGCATAAGTATATACACATATCGCACACTCAAACCCAACATGGAGACAACCTCAAAACTCTCACTCATCTCTTTACCGTAAACCGGCCTCAAACCCTTGATTTCGACTTTAAATCGCACACCCAAAACCTAGCCGGAAAAAGAAAAGGGCGGCGGCGACAATTGATGCCAGATCTGATACGTTTTGAAAGATTATATACGTTATTATTGTCACACCCCGACTAGGTAGTTGCGGAAGCGTAATACGGGAATGTAACAGATAACACTGGTATCAACCACATTGTTTATAAAGAAAATTCAACAACTAATTTACATCATATTACATTGGTAGGTACTAAGTTTACAAACTAGGTGAAAAACACATAACCGGTTTACGAGCTTCTTATACAGTATTATATCAGCGTCTATTCACAGCTATTCAACTTTCTTCCTAACACCAAGCATGTAAGCAAATCATTCCACCTTTGCTTTACCTGAAAAGCATGTTAAAACGGGTCAACTACGTCTAGTTGGTGAGTTTCAAGTTTCACGAGTATCAATGAAATCAGTACACGAGTTCGTAAAGTTTACAGTGTGTATGTGTACATGTATGTGTATGATGTATTATACTAAGCCACAAGTGAAACCGAAACGAGCTACACTGCATGGCCTCTCCTGCCCATGCACTCCTGTTGGCATTTAACAGCCAATTTGCCCCATGTATGTACTATGTCTAACACCACATAGCAGTATGTAAATATATAATGACAATGTGCAACTGGTTTTACATATGTTCCGGCTTACCCCACCGGCTCTGTCACAGTTGGGTTTGTCAAACCGATAGTACTATCCACACGCCACCGGCACGAAGTTAATCACTTGTGTTTGTGGGGACTTGTCAAGTGTTAGTACTTAGATAATCCACATCATCACACGTTTTCAAGTATATCAGTATATATAAACATGCTTTTCACCCCAAAAGTTCGTAAAACAGTTTAGAAAGTGGGGGTCGTGAAACTCACCTTATCGTAGTTCGCACGGAATTTACGTATCAGTAAGTCAAATGTCTCGTTTATAGCCTGATTCCTATAAACGGTATCGTATCGTTAATACTAGTACAGTGTTCAAGCTAAATCGGGCTGTATAGATAATCTGGGTATAGCTGTTAGGCCCAGAACATGACCATAGTTTTAGATTGTGACGTTGTATACTATGAAATGTTTAAAACTGGATTTGGCTCAGTTTCACCGTTTTCCGAGCCTAGCTCAGTTGATCGTTTATACGTTTCGGGATTAGGTAAGATCACATAAACTTAAGTAAATGTATTGATTGATAAAATGATTTGATTTATAAAAGAATTTTAAGGTTTCGGTGTCTGGTTTGATCGCAGGGTTCGTTTCCGTTTTCACACGGGTTTGATTATACAAAACGCGTACAATCCACCCGAATTGTCCGGAATTTTCGTAAAAAGTTTGTTTTTATTAATATCATTCAAAAATATGATATTTAACCACTTTTGATATTTTGACATACCAGTCAGTCCGTTAAACACAAAACTGCCGGTTTCGTTAAAACAATTATAATTTAAATCTTTGATAAATCATAACTAAATATGTAATTATATATAAATTATGTAAATTTTTGTAAAAATACATTAAGACATGGAGAATTTTATAAAAATATTTCCAGAAATTTTATGATTAATTATTTATTTATAAAAATTCATTTAATAGGTTATAATCATGTAATAAATGGCCCGTTTATATCAAACGATCTCCGAAAAATCCGATAATTTTTACCAATGGCCTCAATGTGATTACATAGCCCCTGTAAAATTTCCAGAACCTAACTCTTTTGACAAAATGCCTTTTTGTGCGTTTTTTGGCTGTTAAAACTCGGTTAAATCATGATTGCACAAACCATACTTAGGCATTTCCAATGATTCCCAAACTTTACCAGTGATCTTACCATCCCATATCAAACTCCAAAACCAAGTTTCAGAATTTTTCAATATGTTTAGCTATTTTTCTCAAATAAACGCTCATAAACGGGAATAAATTCACCAAATATTCTCCGTTTATCGAAAAATTACCAAATTTGAACAGGGACTCATTTATATGATCCCTTATGTCCCTGCAAATTTTCACAAGCTAACAACAAGCACGTCACAACCTAATACTAAACAGCCCCTAAACGAGTGTTACGGGTTTACCTTGTCGGTTTTCGATGAATTTTGCTAGTTTAAACGATTCTCCGGGTCTCGGATTGCAAACTTAGTATATCTACATATCATATAACATCAAACCAAGCATAAATCATCCATGTAACAGCCTTGATAATTAGGGTTTCGGTTTTGGGTTCAAACCGAACTTTCTAACCGTAAAAACGTTGTATTCATGTTCTAATCCGCGTTTTTGACCAAAAAAGTATATGTTCCTGGTTTGTAAACATGTTTAACATCAACACATAATTTTACTTGATTTTTAGGGTTTTTGGATGGTTAAACATGTTTAAAACTAACTAAAACATGTTTATATGTTAATTATATAAATCAAACTTGGTTAAATCTTTGTAAAATTTGATCTTACCTTAGGGTTTTTGAAAGGGAGTTGAGAGAACAGGGGTAGAGCTGCTTGGACTTCAAAATTCAGTAGGTTGGAATGAATAATAAGTCTTAGAGTGTAAGTTATAAAAAGGTGTGTAGTTTGGTACCAATAATTCCGATCGGAATTCTTTAAATGGCCCTTAATGGGCTGTTTTGGCCCATTACTCCAATCACACAAGCCCAAACATGAAAAGCCCAATTCAAGTTTAGTTCGGGCTCGGTTTTTCGCAAGAAAATTAATTCGGGTGTGAGAAATAACGTAAAAACGTGTGTTTTTCAGCTTATTTTTGTAAAATAAGAAAAACGTACTGACTCGTTGTAAAATTCCAAAATATTTTCACGGATGGCTTAGAACATGTCATATAAGTGTTTTATAAATCTTTTTCGGCTTAACGGATGCTACAATGCTTGTTTTGATATTAACGATTGCGTTTAAGCTTATAGCGTATCGATAAACGAAACCTTTTTCGTTTAAAGAGTTTTAAACGTACCGAGGCCTAAATATCAATATGTTAGCCTCTATAACATATATATGACTCGTATATGACCCCTCAGTATGTATACGGGTCATAGTTAGTATCAGTCGGTTACTCGTTTAAGCACTACGAATTAACCGATTTATCGTTTACTTGTTACGTAATGAATATAGTGTACCTCGTTTTGTCATGAATGTCACAATTATTAGTTTGAATATCAATCTCATAAATACCATTTCGAGCTTTAGCCTCAAAATAAAAGATATCATTCAAGTAAGCAGAATAGCCATGCCATTAAAAACATACTTAAATCCTTTTTCAAACAACAACGAAAATGAAATGATGTTTCTGGTCAAACCAGGAGCATACAGACAATTATTCAAAAGAAAAACTAGGCCAGATGGACAAGTAAAATGAAATACTCCAGTTGACAGAACTGTTACTCTTTTCCCATATCCAACGATGAGTTCCATGCTGCCTTTATTCAGTTTCCTCCATTTCTCAGGCTCCTGCAAGACATTAAGGATGTGGAAAGCACATCCGGTATCAAATACCAATGTGTTGCTAGAGACAGTGAAAAGTTCAATAACGTATATAGGAATACCTCGAGAAGAGCCTTCACCATTGGCTCTCTTCATCTTGATCTCAGCAAGGTATTCAAGATAGTTTCGCATCCAGTGTCCCATTTGGTTGTATCGGTAGCACTGGCGCTCCTCAAGGGGCGGCGGTGGTATCTTTGGAACCCCTTTGTTAGCATTGGTGGCATGAGGGGCAGCAATGGTAACATTCTTCTTGCCTTTACCCTTATAACCCCGGATCTTGGGATTAGGCTTCTTGACACCAGCAGATCGAATCATCAGAACTTGATTGGTCCTAGAAGAAATGTTCATCTCAGCCGTTTTGAGCATGTTGTGAAACTCCGACACTGTTTTCACCCAGCCATTCATGTTGAAATTCATTATGAACTGGTCGTAAGAGCTGGGGAGAGAGTTGAGGATGAAATCCGCTGCCATCTCATCAGGCAGGGGATAATCAACTTTCTTAAGATGATCGATGTGCCCCTTCAACTTTAGGACATGCGCACTAACGGGAGACCCCTCTGCCATCTTGCAGCTAATGAGCTGCTTCATGGCGTCGAACCATTCTTGACGGGCTTGTTTCTGGAACATGCCCTTGAGTTGTTCAAGCATCTCATAGGCACCGAAGTCTTCTAAGCCTTTAGAAAGCTCAGAAGTCATGGTGGCTAGCATAATACAGGAGACATCAGCCGAGTCATCCCTGTGCTTCTCAAGAACTTTTCGAGCAGTGGCTGTATTGTTTTCAGTCTCGGTTGGAATAGGTCTATCGAGAACATACAGGCGCTTTTCCATGGTGAGAACAAGTCTCAAGTTGCGGTGCCATTCGATGAAGTTAGTAACGTTTAGTTTATCCTTCTCAAGGATAGACTTAAGGGCGTAGGGTGAGTTTTCGTTTGATGACATCTGATTAAAAAGCAAAAGTAAATTTAATTAGTATTTTCGATGTAGCAGTCCTATTATTAATGACCCAATAACATTAATGAAATAGGAGTATGAGAATCTGGCTTCCAGATATTAAAGGCAGTTGTAGGACACAACATTAATAAGTAATTAGGCAGATTGACAACGATTGCCAATTGTGAATAGAGCACAACTCTCGGTTATGAGGCCTATAGGGACAACGATTGTCGTGTGTAGATACCGTCAGCCTCATCTTTGCCCACTTCAAGTCTCCAGACAGCTTTAGCACGTAACAGGAGAGTAAAGTAATAGTTGTTATATTACAATGACGTGTGAAAAAGCCGGATGTGTCAACGAAACGCTTTCACCTTGATGGGATAGGCTAGAAAACAAGTGCGGTGCTTTAGCTCCAAACACTCGAAATTTTGCAGTATGCCTCAAGTGTGACTTGTAGTAGGATTGGCATAAACTATTGATTTTAAATGGGGATTTAATTTTATAATTACCAAATACAGTAAATGTCAAATTTTACTGTATTTATTATCGGGACAAAAATGATGAGCCCTTTCATCTCTCAGGACACTTAGTTTTAAATAACCTATTAAAAACTAAGTTTGTCGCGATACGGCTAACCAATTTTAAGTTAATAGAAAACTATTAAGTTATTAGTTTTCGAAATCAAAACGCTTTCAATTTGCAAAACATAATTGGTTAATAAAAAATGTTTATTTTCCAAATTTATTTGGTATTAAGTTGGTGATATTATAATCTTATTATAAACAATCCAAGCAACCAAAATAGCAAATAATAATATGTAAATCCTTATGGCCAAAAAGGTGATCGATCTCGCTAGAGCCAATTAGGGAGACCGATCGGGTCAAGGGGTTCACAACACAAAACAACCACAAGGATGGACTTCTTCGTGCATCCCGTCATCTTGTCCGAACTCCCACTGACTCCAAGAAATCCTTGAGCTCGTCCTCGGTTATCATCGCGTCTTCTTTTTTACAAATTTATAAACTAACAACAATTTGCCCTATTACAAATTTGAACCATCCAATATGGCCAAAAGAAAACCCAAAAATAAAATAATAACCGTTGACAATTTTGAACCATCCATATGGCCAAATAACAAGCTCAACAACCAAACAAACATAGGTTGGGACCGGATTTACATATTCAAAATAAATTTCGGGTCGTTTTGACTTGGTCAAATAAAATAAACAAAACTTTGACCAAATCTAAAATTACCCGAAAACAAATCTAGATATATAAACATTAAACGATTTAAAGTTTGAGATATAGATCTGGTTTAAACAAACCGGGATCGACACGTACGTTGTGACCGCGGCTCTAACACCACTGTTAGGTTTCAACGGTGGTTCGGAACGAAAACAGTCAAACTATTTTATCCCGTTTTAATATATTTTCGTTTAAGTAAATATTAATCATTTAATATTTATAAACTAATCAAATAAACGCAGCGGAAATAAACGAACCAACCGGGTGAGACACCGAGAGCTAACGAAACGAGCTAGAGATAGACACAACCAAGATCCGATTACTCCAACAACAGCGGCGGTTCATGGCGACGGCGAGACACGGCGGTGGTGGGTTGGTTCCGATGGACAGCAGCAGGAGCTACAATATACAGCAGCAGTAGCAACGGAATGACAGACAACAATGGGGCTTCCGGAAACAATAGGTCCCCGGAAAAACGGAGTCTGCCGGAAAAGGTGATCCGCCGAAAAAACGTGCTACGCCTGGTGGCGGTAGCGAGCAGCAACACCGGTGGCTATGGTAGGGCGGCGGTGGTGATTCCGGAGGTCAGGTAGTAGCGGCTGTGGCAAGGAGGCGGCGACCGGAGTTCCGGTGGTCGGAAGTTGGCGGCCGGCGGCTGGTGGTGTTAAAAAGTGGCTAGGTTTTTGTTGGTGATCCTCCTCTTTATAATATTACTAACATAATAATATATATAAATAAATTAGGGTTTAAACATCTTTAAACACAATGGGCTTAAGCCCAATTACCAACTAAAGCCTAAACCACCATCCAATCCTTTTAATTTGTTGTGTCGACCCAGTTAACGATTAAGTGGGTGTAAGATTCGTTACCTTCGGTGTAACTCATACCGGGTCATATTCGGGTCGGTCCGCGTTGAATTGACCCGAACCGACCATATATGCCAACATTTTGATACGAAGTTGAGTAATAATGGTGGACTGAAGGTATATATGTTCGTATAGAAAAAATATAAAGATGATGCTTCATATCATGTAATTCTATCAATTAGTATTGCGTTCTGTAGAAAATTTAAATTCATAGTCAAACATTCAACAAGGGTAAATGAGTAATTTTATAAGAAATGGAGAAATATGTAATTTGATTTTAATGATTGGGGATATATGTAATAAAGGCTCTTAGTAAAGGGATATTTGTAAAAATTCCATAAAATAAAGATGAGGAGTTGAACATGAAAACTTGGTGAAGCAAATACTTAAGACACATTATATTATTATTATTCTTATTATTATTAAGACATATTATTATTATTATACCATCGAGATATTTGGCGTCACCAATCTCCCATTAGTTGTCACACCCCGACTTACGACCTAGACGTGTGACCAACAGTTGGTACCGGTTTTGTAAATGTATCAGAGTTCAGCAGAAGTCTTTAAAAAATATATTTTTGATATATTAATTTATTTATAAACTTTTATTTATAATAAAATAAAATATAATATATATATATATATATATATTTAAACATTAGTTTATTTGTATATCTTAATGAAACATGTTGATTTATTAGAAAACTTCTTGGATAATAACTATCCAAGTGGTTGATTTATGAAATTTGTTTCAATTTTATAAAACTTGTTTAAATATTCTTTTCAATATTTTATTCATTTAAAACTATGAGCCATCTCTACCTTGCGAACATTCACGTGATGAATGGCTCCAATTTTTGATACTATAATTTCTTGAAGTGTAGAAAATACGTTAGCGATATGCTGGTGAATACGCTGATGCGAAAAATATTTTCTTTTACTTTATTACCCCTCGAGGGTTACGCAATCCTAGGCCCATCTTGGCTTAGGAATAAAAAAGTTATAATACTATTTACAAACTCAAGTCTCTACCTAAGTACCCCTAAAAACAATGCAACGTTCAACTTAGTTAAGTACCATTCGTATACACATGGTCGTGCTCTGTAAGGCCCTGAACCCGGTAGCCATACTTTAACGTCGGATTTACTCATAAACGCAGTTATTACAATCAGAGTTATTTAAAATTTTCGCAAAAACGTCAACTTAAAGCATTTGTTACAAAACATTAAATCTTTACTTTGATACCATAACACAAAACATTATATTTAAAACATCACTTCTTCTATCCTCAGATGCCAGCCGTTCAATCCATGCCATGTGTCATCCCCATGCTAACTCTCTTGTCAAATCACCTGCGTGCATACTAAAAGTCAGCTACGCTGAGTAAGTTCTAGTTAATCAAGCAACTTGTCATACAACCACTACAGGCATTTATATACGTGTCCGAAGGCACATAATCCACTGTCTAACCTGTTACCACTTAACCACTTAATTACCCCTACAGAATAGCCACTTAATTACTCCTACAGCTTAGCCACTTATGCCACTTTATGCCACTTTAATAACGAATAAAGTTATGCCACTTTGCCACTTTAATAACGTATAACGTTATGCCACCTTGCAGCTTTAACACTCTTACTAGACCCCTATCCACTTCTATCACACTCTACTTCTACTTGTCTATAACACACTTCCTATCAGTACATTATTTACATAGTACACAAGTTACATCATAGCAAGCATACACACTAATAACCACTAGACAATCACTATCCTTGACGACACATGCAATATCCGAAGATCGTTCACGCACTGACAAGCATTATATAATAGCTACTTCAAACAACATCTATAGCATACACTTACCACTTAAGGCAAGTGTATTCACACTTCACATCGAGTATGCACACAGCCCCAAAAACATAGCAAGGAAATGGGGCTAGAAACTCACCTGAACTCGGTTACTTCTTCTGCTACTGGTTGTTTCCTCTTAAGCTGTGCGTGACTAATTTTTTAATAATTGCATATATTAAATACTACTCTAGCCATTCTCATTGCTACTTAATAAGTCTTACGCATC
The DNA here is from genome assembly GCF_021521415.1 of Bidens hawaiensis. NCBI lineage: Eukaryota > Viridiplantae > Streptophyta > Magnoliopsida > Asterales > Asteraceae > Bidens > Bidens hawaiensis. The sequence goes on from NW_027491907.1 coordinate 384,508, forward strand.
TAAGCCGGTTTTACTTCTTTGAACCCTTACCCAGTTAGTTAATCATTTGTAAGGCCCCGTTACTGGTAACCCTACTTTAGTGTTGGATTTACTCATAAACGCAGTTCTAAATATCAGAGTTAATTAAAAATTTCGCGGAATAATAACGCTTCAACCATAACATTTTACATAACCATCAAATCTTGTCTTACAAAACATTCATAGTCATTTAAAGCAAAACATAGTCTTTTAAACATCACAACATTTCTCTGAGATGCCAGTATCTTCGATTCCATGCCATGTGTCTTCAATCATGCGAGCTGCCGCAAACTATTAGCCTGCGTTCACACTAAAAGTCAGCTACGCTGAGTGAGTTCTAGTTAATCACATAACTTACTTTACATACACATATACGTGCCCGAAGGTACGCATTACATACTTAACCTGCCCATCATTCTTTCATATACATTCATAGCTATCCTTACGTTATAAAGAGCATTCGCCCTACATACCTCGGATATTATTAGGGTCCGGTCACCCTTCATCCTCGGATATTATTAGGGTCCGGTCACCCTTCATTCTCGGATATTATTAGGGTCCGGTACCCTCCATCCTCGGATATTATTAGGGTCCGGTCACCCTCCATCCTCGGATATTATTAGGGTCCGATCACCCTCCATCCTCGGATATTATTAGGGTCCGGTACCCTTTCTTCCATACCTCCATAGCATACATTCTATATACATAATCGTAAAGTTTTGTACGTACATACATCATTCATTCTTCATCTTGAAACATACATATAACATCAAACCATTACCTGGCAGTACATGCAATTCCGAAGATCGTTCATGTACCGACAAGAAATCATTCATACATTTCACATAATACATATATGGCATACACTTATCACTTAGGATAAGTGTATTAACTAATCACATCGAGTATGCACAAGCCCCGAAAACATAACAAGGAATGGGGCTAGAAACTCACCTGAAGTCGGTTACGTTCACCGTTAATTGTTATTCCTTTCTTCAGTTGGGCACGACTAACTGTATAACAATTACATGTATCAGTTATCTTTCACTACCCATATCACGTTTCTAGTTTAATTAGTACCCTCAACGAACGGGGTCCGGGGGCAGCGCCCCTGGCAGCGGGGTCTAGGGGCGGCAGCCCCTAGCAGGGTCTAAGGGGCAGAGCCCCTGGCTGGGGTCGAGTTGCCAGGACAGCTTGGAAAAATTTTATTTCCATTAACTGTCTTAACATATTTTCCATTAGAATTTGAGCCATTATTAAATTTGCTAACTTAAAAGTTCAAGGGCTTCTTTGTAATTAAACCATTCTTTTATAAGTTCAGGGACCATTCTGTCATTTCATAAAACTTCTAGTTCGTTACTTTGGTCTTAGCGAATTGGGTTATCATAACGAACTGGTCCTGTAACGAATTGGACCCTCAAACGAACTGGTCCTCAGACGAATCAGCCCATATAACAAACCAGTCCACGTAGCGAATTGGACCTTCTAATTCGTTACCTCTTTCAACGAATGGTTAAAGCGAATTGGAAGTTAGTTAGTTATCTTATCCTTAACGAATTTGAACACGAACCAAGTCCAGTTCGCTAAGCTTTCATTAGCGAATTCACTTGACGAATCACTCCTAGTTCGTTAACTCTACGTTAGCGAAATAGGGTTAGGGTTTGTCAGAGAATGTCAGAAACATTCTCTAACATCCTTAAAATACCCAGCCGCCTTTCCGGCGCCGCCGTGCCGGAAAACCGGGCGGTGGCCGTAAAAACGTGTTTTAGCACCGTTTTCACCGTTTTTCGCCCCGTTTGATCCAGATCTGAGCTAGGGTGATCCCTAAGCTCATCTTAGGTTCGGTTTACACCCGATTCCATCCGGATCTCGTGACTTAAACGGTTTAACGGTGTCGGATCGTCGTTTCGCGATTATATCTAACGGGTTTAAGCTCATACAACATCATACTATTATTACCTCGGGTCGGGATCGATTCTTCTTTCTTGTTTCGGCTATATAAGGAGGGAACTAGAGAGAGATCTTAAGTGTGTGTTTTGGTGGTGTAAGGAGTATGTGTGAAATCAATTATTAATAGGTATTAATGGTTTATATAATTATGGATCATGGGCTTAAGCCCATGGTCTTCCCTTCTTTCTTTCATAACCCAAGTCCATAACCCATATCCATTTAACCCAACACTAGCCCAACTCGTATTCTACTTATCTAAACCGATAACGACCCACTATAAATGGACGCAATTTATCTTATTATTATAACCAAAAGTAGGGTGTTACAAGTCTTCCCTCCTTAAAGAGGTTTCGTCCCCGAAACCTAACTATTACATAAACAAATTTGGGTAAAACTTGCACTTCTCCTCCTCAACTTCCCAAGTAGCATCTGAACCCTTGCGGTGCTTCCATATCACTTTTACTAATGGAATAACTTTACGACGAAGCTGCTTTTCCTTGGGGTCGACTATCTCGATTGGTTGTTCAATATAGTTCAACTGTTCATCAACCTCAATGTCCATTAATGGCACGTGCGATGTGTCATCAGCAAGACACTTTCTCAGGTGAGAGACATGGAAGGTTGAATGAATTCCTTTTAATTCCTCGGGCAAATCCAGCTTATAAGCCACTTCACCCACACGATCTATAATCTTAAACGGTCTAATGTACCTCGGACTCAACTTTCCTCTCTTCCTGAAGCGAATGATTCCTTTCCAAGGCGAGACCTTAAGCATCACATTGTCACCAACGTTAAACTCAATCGGTCGTCACCGCTTATCAGCATAAGACTTTTGTCTGTCTTGGGCAGCCTTCATTCTTGCTTTAATCTGATCGAACTTTGAAGAAGTTTCTTGCAAAACTTCTAGGCTTCCCATCTCTTTCTGACCAATCTCCCCCCAACACACTGGGGTTCTACATCGTCTACCGTAAAGCATCTCAAACGGTGGTATACCAATACTTGAATGGTAGCTGTTGTTATAGGAGAACTCTGCTAGATGCAGATGATCATCCTAACTTCCTCCAAAGTCTAAAACACAAGCACGTAGCATATCCTCAAAGTTTTGGATCGTCCTTTCAGACTGTCCATCGGTTTGAGGATGATACGCCGTACTGATGTTCAATCTCGTTCCCATAGCTTCATGGAACTTCTTCCAAAATCTCGAAGTGAATCGAGTATCTCTATCAGACACGATCGATAATGGCACTCCATGCTTGGCCACAACCTCATTTATGAACAAATTTGCTAACGTTTCTGACGAGATGGCCTCTCGTATGGGCAGAAAGTGAAAGCTTTTGGTCAAACGGTCCACTATCACCCAGATGGTATCATGATGCTTAGCTGTACGAGGTAGCTTAGTTATGAAATCCATGGTGATGTGTTCCCATTTTCATTCTTGTATCTCTAGAGGCTGCATCTTTCCATAAGGTTTCTGGTGTTCTGTTTTGACTTGCAAGCAAGTTAGGCATTTACTGACATAATCTACTACATCACTCTTCATGCCTGGCCACTAGTAATCTCTTTCCAAATCTTGGTACATCTTCGTAGTTCCTGGATGAATCGAATATCTTGACTTATGAGCTTCATCGGTTTGAGTTCAAACAACATCATACTATCATTACCTCGGGTCGGAAATCGGTTCTCCTTCTTCTTCTTCTTCTTCTTGGTTTTGGCCTAGAGAGAGAGTAGGATGAGAGAGAGCAAAGTGTGTGTTTTGGGTGGTGTATGGAATATGTGTAAAATGAATGATTTAGGCAAAATGAAGGTATTTATATGATGGGTCATGGGCATGAGCCCATGGTCTATCTTCCTTCCATTTTAACCCAAGTCCATAACCCATATCCATTACCCAACACTAGCCCGACCAATACTAACTCCTACTTTATTTATTATTTCTCCGCTAACTCGAGTAAACTTTCTCACCAATAATAATTAATATAATTAATATTATTTTTAGAAATTTCGGGATGTTACAAGTCCCCGAAACCTAACTTATTCCTTGTAAAAGGAACATTCCTTATATTCACACACTTATTGAATCGCCTTCTCTTTATGGGTTATCCTTCTTACTCCTGATTTGCAGTCATCGAGTGATGCTCATGGGTTTTAGCTATTCGAAATAGCTTTTCCATGAGGCCCTCGATGTACCAAGTCTCGTCTCGTCCTTCCAATGGGGCTTGGTTTCGTACTATTTAACACCATCGTCAAAAACAACATTTTATCATAACATAATAATCATTCATCACCCAACTCAGTATATTACACATCATAGATAAACATAAGTTTTAAACCTTAACACAAAACAAGTTCTTAGGCAATCAAAAATTAAAACAAAATAAAACTATTGCATAACCAATTATTCCTTCATCGAGTGCTCCCTTCTGGCAGTTTTCCCTTGGCCTAAGTTCATATCCCCTTCGCGCCTCCCGCCCCCGTCCCCTTGCACTCCCTTTCCATGCGATATGTTTTACCGTATTTGAAACATTTTGGGCGATCAGGGCATTCTCGAGAGAAATGTCCACTCTTTCCACACCGATAGCACTTGTCCGACCCAGTCCTGCATTCTCCTAGGTGCATTTTTCTGCACACCTTGCATGTTTCCTTGGCCGCCATCTTTGGTGTCTTCTTCTCCGCATACTCCACGACATCTGCAGGCCGTTTGGTTCCTTTCGCCCCTCCCTTATCATCATCAGCTTTCTTACCGTCTTCCCCTGCCCTTTCAGTAGCCCTTGCATGGCTTTCAGCAGACTTGCTAGGGCGAAATTTCTTCGCGGCAGCAGCTACGGCGTAAGAAATTGCATATTGAACAACAGGATCCAGCTGATACCCTTCACCGCTACTTGGTCCTTGCAGAGTTTCACTTTTCTCCATTCTCGTGGTAGCAACTGGTTCTTCAGAAATTTCCTGGGAAACACGTGGCCCACGAGAACGTCTAGTGTGACCTCCCTTCCCAACAAACCTTCTTGCTCCAGCCATCGTATTCTAAATGGAAAACACAAACGTCATCACTCTAGGAATTATTTAGCACATGATTCATAAGGTAAGTAGTTAATGACATTGGCCAAGTGTAATTAACTATTTGCTTTACTCCTCAGGTTCTACATACTTCCCTTTATGATTTCACTTGTGCGAGTTTCTACATCTAAACAGTTAATCAATCAAACAAGTAATCATCCCTATCCCTGTTGCTCACATGTTCTTTCTTTAACAATTAAGTTAAAGTTATCACGTACTATGTAATCATACACTTTTACCTTTACCGAGCTTTCTTGAGCGACACATGGCTATCTTGAATTGGCATCTTCTTTCGTTTATTACTTAAATCCCATTCTCTGTTCGAGTCTAAGCATGTAGGATGCTTAAATCTCTCGAACTTTGCTCTGATACCAACTTGTAAGGCCCCGAACCTGGTAGCCCTACTATAATGTCGGATTTACTCATAAACGCAGTTCTTACAATCAGAGTTAATTAAAACTTCCGCAGAAACATCAACTTAAAGCATTTGTTACAAAACATTAAATCTTTACTTTGATACCATAACACAAAACATTATATTTAAAACATCGCTTCTTCTATCCTCAGATGCCAGCCGCTCAATCCACATGTGTCATCCTCATGCTAACTCTCTGGTCAAATTACCTGCGTGCATACTAAAAGTCAGCTACGCTGAGTGAGTTCTAGTTAATCAAGAAACTTGCAAAACAACTACTACATGCATTTATATACGCGTCCGAAGGAACATAATCCACTGTCTAACCTGTTACTGCTTAACCACTTAGTTACCCCTAGAGATTAGCAACTTAATTACTCTTACAGCTTAGCCACTTTATGCCACTTTAATAACGAATAACGTTATGCCACTTTGCCACTTTAATAACGTATAACGTTATGCCACCTTGCAGCTTTAACACTCTTACTAGACCCCTATCCACTTCTATCACACTCTACTTCTACTTGTCTATAACACACTTCCTATCAGTACATTATTTACATAGTACACAAGTTACATCATAGCAAGCATACACACTAATAACCACTAGACAATCACTATCCTTGACGACACATGCAATATCCGAAGATCGTTCACGCACCGACAAGCATTATATAATAGCTACTTCAAACAACATCTATAGCATACACTTACCACTTAAGGCAAGTGTATTCACACTTCACATCGAGTATGCACACAGCCCCGAAAACATAGCAAGGAAATGGGGCTAGAAACTCACCTGAACTCGGTTACTTCTTCTGCTACTGGTTGTTCCCTCTTGAGCTGTGCGCGACTAACTGTTTAATAATTGCATATATTAAATACTAATTTAGCCATTCTCATTGCTACTTAATAAGACTTATGCAACTACGCCGGTTTTAATTCTTTGAATCGTTACCCGGTTAGTTAATTGTTACTCATTAACCTTTTAAAGATATCTTTCATCAATTATCAAAGTCTAAGGGCTATTAAGTAATTATCTCATTCTTTTCTAAGTCCAGGGGCCATTCTGTCAGTCTTCCAAACTCCTAATTCGCTATTCTGAACCCAGCTAGATTCGTTATCTTAACATAGCGAACTGGTGAATAACGAATCACCTGATTCGTTATTTTAACATAACGAACTGGGCGAGTAACGAACCACTTGGTTCGTTATCTTGACTTATCATAACGAATTGGCTTTAGCGAATGATCATAACGAACTGCATAACTAATTAAGGCTAGTTCGCTGTTTTTCCTTAACGAATCATCATAACGAATTAACACGCGAATTGCTTAACAAACGAGACTAGTTCGTTAATTTTCCGTAACGAATTAGGGTTAGGGTTCGTCAGATGTCAAATGTCACATCAGAACGTTCCTTTATGTGACTTAACCTCCGGCGCCGCCTTTCCGGCGCCGCACTTGCCGGAAAAATGGGCGGTGGCTGGAAAAACGTATTCCAGCACCATTTTCACCGTTTTTCGTCCCGTTCGATCCAGATCTGAGCAAGGGTGACCCCTAAGCTCATCATAGGTTCGGTTTATACCCGATTCGACCCAGATCTCATGACTTTAATGGTTTAACGGTGTCGGCTCGTCGTTTCGTGACTCAATCTAACGGGTTTGAGTTCAAACAACATCATACTATCAATGCCTCGGGTCGGAAATCGGTTCTCCTTCTTATTCTTCTTCTTCTTCTTCTTGGTTTCGGCCTAGAGAGAGAGTAGGATGAGAGAGAGCAAAGTGTGTGTTTTGGGTGGTGTATGGAATATGTGTAAAATGAATTATTTAGGCAAAATGAAGGTATTTATATGATGGGTCATGGGCTTGAGCCCATGATCTATCTTCCTTCCATTTTAATCCAAGTCCATAACCCATATCCATTACCCAATACTAGCCCGACCCATACTAACTCCTACTTTATTTATTATTTCTTCGCTAACCCGAGTAAACTTTCTCACAAATAATAATTAATATAATTAACATTATTTTTAGAAATTTCGGGATGTTACATGCTCCCCGCAGGAAAGCGTAGTACGACCAGGTGTGGTGCGATGCACACACCCCGTACTACCACATATGTAAGGATCCAGACAAAGGTACACGACAGGCTTAGGGTTAGGCTTTTACTTTTGTTTATAAACGTTTTAGACACACTTAGTCCCATGTAAACCTTTTCATATAACATGTTTGACTCATTTTAAAACAAGTTGTAAAGTTTGGGGGTGTATTCACCTTTTTGATTTGGATTGGCTTCAATACACCGTCCGAGGGCCTTTCCCATTGCTATCTCGCACCTAAGTACAAGTATAACCTTTTCTTTTGGATCAGCTTCAATACACTGTCCGAGGGTCTTTCCCTCTTCTTTGTTATCTCACACCTATAGTAAGAGTATAACTTTTTGTTAGTCGGATATACAATCCGGCTTAAGACCTTTAGTCTTTTTTGTAAAATCTTTACCTCGATTTTAGTTTCTTTATGAACCTTTAGTTCAAAACATCTTTTCTTTATTTTAAACCTTTAGTTTAAAATATTATTTCTTTTTTTTCTTTTTCAAGATAAACCTCTAGTTTAACTTGTTTTTCTTTTTCTTAAACTCTATGTTTCTTCTTCATTAAGAAACATATACTTTTTCTATTACTTATTATTTGAGAATAATAACCTCAAATAATTTTATCAGCTAGAACTATTTTCTATTTTCATCTTTTCCTTTTCTTTTATAGTATGTTTGAACCTATAGTTCAAATCATATATCTTTTATTCTCATATTCGGACATTTAGTTCGACATGTTTTTCTTTTCTAAAATCCACGTTTTCCAACAACGTATACTTATATATATATATATTTATCATTTAGTTAATAATATAAATAATATATATTCATTTATCTATTTAAAATACTTTTAAATAGTATTTAAAAGTAAAATCATTTAATAATATAAATAATATATATTCATTTATCTTTATTTAGTAATAAAGATTTTTTTCATTCATTTCTTTATTCTTTCTCTTTTATTATTATTTAAAATCTATTTAAATAAAAATCATACTTCATTTATAATAAAGAATTTATACTTTTATCTTTATATTTATACTTTCTTTGTTTTATTTAACTTTGTTTATTTTCGAGGAATTGACTATACCCTTGACTAGGGTTAAGTCTTTATTATTTTATTAATATTTTATTCGAGCATTATGCCTACCTTGTTCGGCTTATTATTTTCTAAACTCACGGGCACTTCGATGCTTGCACGTATATCGAGAATCTTGATCAACACCTCCTTGGCATGTAAATCGAGGCACGCTTGTCTTCAAGTCTCGTCGGTACTCACTTCGAGGCGGAACTTCGGGTTGTCTTGGGTCGACACGTATTTCGAGGCGGAACGTTGGGTCGGCACGTACTTCGAGATATTGTCATTGGTATTTCGGGGTATTGTCGGTTTAATGGAACGGATTACGAGGTAAGATGTCAGGGTTTTATGGTCACGAAAAACGACGTGTTCGGTACACGTTTATCGAGGTATTTTTATAGAGATGTTAGAGAGAGAAAGAGTGTGTGAAATGGTGTGTGAGAAAATGAATGGCCAAAGTTGCTATTTATAGACTTTTCACGGGACCCATCGCGATACGCGATGGCATGATGCCATTGCGTTTCGCGATGCATGCATGATGAGTCACCCACTAGGGCTGCCACGTGGCGGACACGATGCCACGTGATGACCCGTGGCACATACATAATGCCACCAGGTGACACGTGTCACTATATCATAGCTTTATGACACGTGGCGACACGTGGCAGGACATGTGTCACCATGTCATGCCTTTATGCCACGTGGCGACACGTGGCAGGAACATGGTGCCACCATGTGACACGTGGCGGGACATGTGTCACGTTGTCAGACCTCGTCATTGTAACACCCCGGCTTTAAGCGAAATACGCCTGGGTGTAAGCTACAGATCACTCATAGCTCGTAACACTATTAAGGCGGTAATAATTATATCATTTCATTTCATAACGTAACAAATACACAATTATTAATAATTAAAAATAAAAAGAAACACTTCATCAAAACAATAAATAAGTTCATTATTCAAAATATCCTACGGTATACTAATGATCTTCATCGTTAGCATGCCATTGATTCAACCTGTAGCACATTGAAAATAATATATTTGTCAACAATTAAGTTAGTGAGTTTTCATAAGTTTTTGAGTATACATATATATGAAAGGCACGATTCAACAGTCGTAATGTAATAAATATTCAGGCGTAAAGTAAATGAAATCAATTAATGTCGTCCTCCCGTTCCTTTAGCCGAGGCCGTAGTAATAGGGGAAATGAGAACCACCTTACGAACAACCGAAGGCGTATCGTTAGACGGCGTAGGTACGTCCCGTCGGACCCTCCCACTATGTGTATGTGTATGCGTTTGCGTAACTTCCACCATAAGAATAGTAAACACGTTGCAATAAAGTTCACGTATAATCATAAACAATATGCAAGAATAATATTAACATGTACGCTAACTGTGAATCGGTTTATAAATAAGCACATAACTAACGAGATAAAACTTGTGACATGCTACACCCCAAAAATATTAAACGTGTTAAAACGGGGTTATGAAGAACTCACTTGGAATAGGGAATACGGTAACGAGAAGTTGGTAACGATTAAAGCAACTAGATGGTTCCGCGAGAAGTCCCGACGATTTGTCCTAATTAGTAAGGCGTAAACGAAATAAATACTTAACCGATATACGCAAGCAAGACACAAGGAAATGGGTTTATAACGGATTTGGGAAAACGTTAAAGGGTTTATTATTTTTTAAAGTATATTAGATAAAACTTGACGTCCCTTACTCAAGATCAGTGTGTTCCACCATTCCAATGCCTCTCCTCTGAACATATGGGCAGAGTATTGTATCATTTCTTGATTTGAAAACTTACTTATGATAACAATATATTCCATATCCTCGAGCCATCTAACGGTTGTGATAGCTCCTTTATCTCCATAAAATTCCTTTGGCCCAAAGTGCTTGAAGTCTTTAAACGAGAGCCACCAATATTCAACTTTTTAAATTCTTGATGGATTCCGCCATCAGCATTCGATTCATGAACACTTTCCTCAACATAGGAGGGTTTCGGACGAGACTTAACGGACTTACGAGAAAGATCAATGGATTGGGAATGTTTAGAATGTTTTGATTGAGATCTAGCCACGGATTCTTCCCTTACCGCATCCTTTATCATTCTTTGTATTTGACTCATGTATTTATCGGGAATTGGTTCATCTTGTTTATTTTCAGGGTTTTTTCCTTTTTCTTTTCTTATTTCTTCTTCTTTTAGAGCATTCTCTATATTGTTACTTTGTTGCGACATTATCTTTCTCTTTTCAATATTTCTTTATATCTGAAATTTTACAAATTTCTTTTCTTAATATAACATTTTATTTCATAAAGATATGTATACCATGAAATGATATACATATTTATTTTACAACATGAATATATATATATATATCGTTTAATTGATATATATATATATATATATATATATATATATATATATATATATTGATAAACCTATTTTTACCTAAGAACGTCTCAACGTTCTTTATTACACATTTTCCACATAACACATAAGATTACATTAACACACACATTTCCACATCACATCCTTCACTATCTTTAATCCCTCATAAACTTTCTCACCACCTTGGTTAGCTTGTTACATTTGCGAAGAAGCGTCTCTCTTATCTTCTTCTTTTTCTTCCCATCAACAGCAATCTTCATTCTCAATTCATCTGTTTCATACAGTGCCCGGTCCAAGTGCTCTTCCTGTGACTGAGGGATCTCGTTGGGGTACCCGTATCTTGGTGGTGGGTCGCGGTAACCTATCATGACTACATCGAAATGGCTCTTTGGATCTGGATATGGAGATGCGGTCGCATCGGATGAGTAGTTGAAGAACGCCTCGGCAGCTTCATTCTGTTGGCGGATTTCGTCCACTTGTGCTTCCTCTATTAGAATTGTGCCTTGGTAGGGTGGGAATCTTGATGATGCTTTGTTGCGGAGTTCTACGAGGTATTGCATATAGGGATCAACAGAACCATAGCTTGGAATTTGGGGAGAAAGCGATTCTTCCATTGGAGTCGAAATCTCGTTGGGATTATCAGGATATTTCTCTTCGGATTCTTCCTCCCGATCTTCCTCTTCTTCTTCTTCAGGTTCGTCTTCCTCTTCTTGAACGATCTCCTTTACAACTAGGGGCATTCTGAAACTTTCAGACGGCATCATTACTCTCATCTTGGGTTTGCGGGATGGTCCTTCACCTTTCTTGGGACGGGAGTCAACAGAATCGTAGGCAGAGCTTCCAGTATGCCATCTTCATTGGTCGGAGTGGCATTGCATCCAGTCGGATGAGGGAGATCTTGGTTCTTCCTTGATTGGTCGATTGGAGAGGAAAGCAGAGGATGGGTGAGGATTTGGTGGTAGGTAAGTTGAAACTCCAGTTGAGTAATAAGGTGGTATCTCCGATGGTTGATATGTGGGGATCTCTGATGGGTGATATGTGGAACCTCAGATGGGTGGTACGTGGGTATTGTTGGTGGATGATAGCTTGAGTGCCTTGGAGGTTCATTTCTTTTCATGGGCGGACTATCGGGTAGGTTAATTGGGTAATGTTCTATTCCGAGGAATTGAAATGGTTTAGTTCGATCGTGTTCCACGTCTTGGTTGAAAAATGCTTCTTAATAATCTTCACTCATGTTCTCCTTTGGAAATGGTTCGGGTATTCCGGCTTTCTTTGCTTCACGTTCAAAACTTTCCATTAACTTCTAGAAGGACATCTAAAATTATTGGGTGGTTTAGAGAGAGGAGGGAAAGAAAAAATTTACCAGCCTATCTTATCCCTATTTCAAATAAACAAGTAATGAGATTATTTTTCCTATACTTGGATCGAAGTTTAGGTATTATTTTGTAATACCTAATTCGCTAAGATCGATGGCTCTGATACCAACACTTGTCACACCCCAAACTACGGCCTAGGCGTGTGACATATATGTTGGTACCAGCAACGAATGCTGGTGAATATGCTGACGCTAAAAATATTTTATTTAATTAATCACCCCTCGAGACTACGTAAGTCTCGGCCCAACGTAGCTTAGGAACAATCAAGTTAAAACAATACAATTTATAAACTCAAGTCTCTATACTCGGTTCCCCCAGCAAACACCGCAGCATTCGAATAGTTGAGTGCCTATGCGTATACACAAGGTCATACTCCCCGCAGGCGAGTGTAATTGTGACCAGGTGTGATGCCCACCACATGTGTAAGGATCCAGACAAACGTACACGATAGCCTGAGGCCAGTATTTATACCCTTGTTTATAAATGTTTTAGAGACACTTGGTCTCATGTAAAGATTTTCATATAACACGTTGACTCGTTTGAAAAAAAGTTTGTAAAATTTGGGGCGTATTCACCTTTTGATTTGGATCGGCTTCAAACACCGTCCGAGGGTCTTTCCCGTTGCTATCTCGCACCTATAGTACGAATATAACCAATTGTTAGTCGGATATAAAATCCGGCTTAAGACCTTTAGTCTTATTTTATAAACTTTAACTCGATGAACCTTTAGTTTATTTATAAAAACCCTACGTTTCTTCTTCTCTAAGAAACGTATTCTTTTCTTTTTCTTTATTATTTAAGAATAGTTACTTATTCCTTAAATAATATTTTCATAACAAAGAAATTTCACACACACACATATATATATATATATATAATCACAAATATATATAATTTTCTTTATTTCTTTCTTTTCTTTTCTTTGTTATATTTTATTTTCTTTTATCGAGGTATCGAGTATAACCTCGACTTAAGGTTTAAGCCTTTATAATATTTTATTATTATTTTATTTGGGCATTATGCCTACCTTTGTTCGGCTTATAAACCCTAATGACTCGAGTAGTAATCCAACGCCACTTTGCCTTCTTTATCTTATTGACCAAACTTCTTTTCTCGTCACCTTTCTTTTAGCACGCCAAACGATGAACCCCAAAACTTCACCACTCGTCGGCACGCCTTTCGAGACTAATCACCATGGTGTCGGAAGATAACAAACGCCTTCTTAGTTGATACGTCGGTGGAACGACACGACAATCGAGGAATCGGGGCACGATTTTCGAGGGATCGGGGCAGACTTTTCGAGGTGGATTGGTAATATGGTAGTAGGATTCTAGAGAGATGTTTGAGAGAGAATGGGATATGAATTTTTGGTGTGAGAAGTGATGAACCCGTAGCTCGCAATTTTTAGGCAAATCTGGAGACCCATCGCGATACGCGATGGCCTCCTAGTCACCCGTCGCGTATTGCGACGTAGTTCACGCCAGTCACCATATAGGTTGCCACGTGGCACCACGTGGCAGACGGGGAGCCATGTGTGGACACGTGGCGGACAGTGTGCCACGTGTGGCCATGTGTCGGGACACGTGGCAGACGGTGTGCCACGTGTGGACACATGGCAGAACTTGTGCCAGAGGTGTCAGGCCACGTCATCTGGATACGCGATGACGTAGGTTCCCCTACGATCGCGTATCGCTGTTGACCTTCTTCTTGAAGGTTTGACTAAGCCCTTCACGATACGCGATGGGCTTGTCCTTTGTCCCGTCGCGTATCCCTATGGGACAGAAAATCAGAATTTTAATTTTTGAACCCTAAGGTTTTGGAAATTGGCAGAATTGGTTCTTTATCTTTGAAAAACATGACATTATTGATTCGAAATTTTCGTAATGTTACAACGCTGCTGCCATAACCTTTAAGTGATGGTGTGGCAAAGTCGTTCATGTGACCTTGATCGTTCAGGTCCGCCATCTCTTCTTCTTCTACCTCGGGGGTTTCGGTATCCTCCACTTCTTCGTTTTCAATTACCTCGGCAACCTCACGGGTTCTCCTTCTCAAACTTTCTCGAAGATGTCGCTCGGGCTCAGAAAGAGGTAAAACAAGCTCAGGACCAGGCGTGGTGGACATTCATCACCCGAAAGAACGCAGAACGGAAAACGAACAAAGAGACGGAAACTAACTAGAAACTAAACTAAAATAAAAAAAATAAAATGAATAAAATAAAATAACATAGATCAAAAATATCAACAAGGCTAATCAAATACTCGGATCGTTCTTTAAAAATCGTCATGCCCCCGGCAACGGCGCCAAATACTTGACGTGTGTGAATATATATATATATATATATATATATATATATATATATATATTAAGTAAAAGTTCCACACAAATCGGGTTTTAAAATAGGTTTAAACCTACAACTAAATCACACCCGAAAGGCAAGTGTACCTATCGTTTGTAATAAAGTGTCGGTAAGAACCGAGTATTAATCCATGGACACGGCAACTTTCTAGTACTAAATCTTTGTAAATGACCAACCGAACAAATAAATCTTGATTTGAATATTTAACTAATTAAACTAGCATACAATGAAAACAAAGCAAGTAAAAATACAAGAAAACAATCAATCCAACAAACTACCTAGACAAGAATCCACTCTACTAACATGACAAAATAACAATGATATGGCAAAACATCATGAATCTAAACATAAATACTAGATTTCAATAAAGCAACCTAATACTAACAAATAATCATCATGATGGGTTTTCAATAAAGAGATAAATATAGACTAACTTGTTTGTCACAACAACAAAGTCTCCTAATCAAAGGAAAGTTAGTATGAACAACATTCTAACCACCTAAGATTACACTAAAGAAGCCAAATTAATGAAATTAATATAAACTTATGAAATTTAACTAGCAAGTAATCACCAAGTCAAGAATCATAACAACACTCATCAATTTTCCAATATTAAGTGTATGGTTTCATACTCATCAATAATTATGTAACCAAATTAGTTTTTACTAGTTATTCCAAACTTAGTAATGTAAACAAAGATTACATGAACATTCAAAGTTTACAAACAAACATCTAGAACATAGTTTTCCAACATGAATGCCTAAACATTTGTAAAACTAACAAGGTTATGTAACTATAACAAGCATGAACACCATCAATATCAATTCATAAACTCAACCATATTCTTGAAAGGTAACCACTTTACCAAAATCATGCATAGATAATATATCACATTAATAATAGTTTCAACATTGTCTAGATAACAAAAGTAATTAGCCTATAAGGCTTAATACAACTACAATCAAACTAGAAATAAGCTTACAAAACATGTTCAAGAATAAAGGAATGAAAACTAAGATCAAGCAAGGATTGAAGGATGGAACGATGGATCTTGAGGATGGTGGAAGCCTTCAAACTCTCAAGGAACACATAAACTAATTTTCAAGGGTTGAGAGAGAATCACCAAGGCTCCACATAGCAATATGAAGTGAAAATAAGTGTTTATAAGCTTCTGGACAAAGTGCATGGTCATGCATAAAAAGTGCATGGTCGTGCGCCAAATCGGGTAAGTCAAACATTCACTTTCGACACTCACTGTTGTAGGTTCCAAAAATAGTGCATGGTCATGCACAAAAAGAGCATGGTCGTGCATTTTCGGCACTAGCTAGTGCACTCTCAAGGTTGATGTGTCTTGTTCTCGGCATTGGATAGTGCACGGGCTCGTGCCCTCGGTAGTGCACGGTGGTGCACAAAAAGTGCATGATGGTGCAGTTTAAATTTTGGAACGATAGTAGATGTGCACGGGTTCCAATAAAGGTGCACCATCATACACATAAAGTGCATGATGGTGCAATTTCTCAGCATGGTCTTGCATTTTCATAGCATGGTCATGCACTTTTGGCACGGTACCAGATGTGCACGGGTTCCAATAAAGGTGCACGGTGGTGCACTAAAAGTGCATGATGGTGCAGTTTGGTCAGCATGGTCATACACTTCCTTAGCATGGTCATGCACTGGCTCAGCATGGTCATGCACTTTCTTAGCATGGTCATGCACTTTTGGCAGATTCTTGATTTTGGTCCGAAAAGCGCCATCTTTTCGTCGTTTCTTCTTCGGGTGGGCGCCCGGACCTGTAAATTCATAAATAACTAATTAAGTACTAAATACAACAAATTTGCATGGATTTTTACCAAAATAAAAGGATAATTTGATGCTAAAAGGTGTACACTTTGTGTTATATCAGACTCCTTACGAAGAACTAAATCTAGCAATCTTAATCTACAAAGATCTAACAATAACCTATCACATTACAGCTTTTTAGGTTAGCAACACATTTTTATTAGATTGACTAATAATATTATTCATGTGATCTTATTGCAAATCAATCATAAACTAGTCAAGAACACACATTAAATGACCTAACAAAATCCTATTATATGACATACAATCACCAAGGATAATGTGGAATAATAAAATTCATCAAACAAAAACCAAGCACACATATGCAACAATTAAATAACTATAGACCTCTTACTTAATCATAAACCATAGACGAAAACAAAATCCAAACCAAAATCCAACGTCAACAAAAGTTCATCATAACTAGGCGGTCTAAGGGTTTAGCCAACACCCATACTCAAGAACAAAAAAAAATAACTTGGTTCAAATAATGAATTCATAATGATAATAATAAATTTAAACCAATAATAATGATATTGTTTGGATGAGTAGGTGTTGAACCAAGATGCTCTCTATACTCGAACCCAGAACTTGCTCTCTCTACTCTTGCTTTCTTCTTTGCGGCTGCCTATTGTTCCGTCCGTAGGTTTTTGTCCAAATCAGCCGGCCTCCCTAATAATAATTGCTTCCTTTCTTTATATTAATTCCTTTCTTTTTTTCCAAGTCAAAGAGCCGACCTATCCTTAAATGTGTGAGGCCCAAATGCAACACTAATCACTTTCCTTAATATTTCATCTTTGAGCCATATGAGTCGGTTAGTGCTTGACCCCAGTTATCCTTTAGACATTTATTTATTTTCTTTTTCTCTTCGAACTCCAACACGTTAATTTCCTATATGAATAATTGATTAAATAATGTTTCATACAAATTAACTTATGAGAGTTGGGTGAGAGCAACATTTTTAAAATATTAATGCAATTAAAATACATTTAATATGTAAACACACCCATAAAATGTACCCATTAACCACTTAATTTTATATGTATGAATTTATATTTTATTATGAATTACTTTTAAGTTTGGTATACACAATTTAGAGTGGCTTGTTGTCTCAAGTTTAGTAAAAGTATTCAATTTTAGCTCATTATCTCCCATAACTTTAAAAACATTAATATGAGCCACTTGAGTAATATTCAATAAAAAAACCTAGCTTAAAGTATTTGAAAGTGTAGGAAATATTTATATAATAATATGTATATTTTAGACCATATCACAAATCGTCTCTTGTCACTTCAAAATTTCAAACCAATCGAAAATTATCGCATAGAATGGTCTACATTATAAATATTTTATCGCATCTAATCAAACTAGAACAATATGGTCATTTTTTTAATTCTTTTTAATGAAATGGGTATATATAATATATTAATAACTTTGCAAGGGCATATGTGATATTTTAGTTTTGCATGGGTATATATGATATTATCAATATTTGTAACGGTATATATGAAATTGCCCCTTTAAAATATTTGGACAAATGTAATAAGTCTTTTAATCATCTGTAAAAAGTGGCAAGTGCAAATGTTGAAACTCATGTCTAGCGAGTTACAATTTCTAAGTGTTGCAATGAGAATCAAGAGCCGTAAGGTGAGATTGTAAGTCTTAAACCGGGTGTAGTGATAGGGTGGAAATGCCCCTACCTTGGCTGCAAGTGTGGTTGACCAAAGTCAAAACAACATCAGCGCTTTCCTTAAAACGCCCAAGACACATTTGGCCTCCAAAGCACCCCCATAGTGCCCCGTGGGGTGGTGCTTCGGGCGCTATGGGCCTTTTTCCCTTCTAAATCGCACCAGAATGTTCGCTCTTAGAACAACCGGAAGTAGCACAGCAAGAGAAAGCTCATTTAATAGGGATTTGTGTAGTCATTAGCAAAATCATAGCAACCTAAGGTTATGCGTACTGGACGATAAATTTGGGGAAACAACGCCCCCCCCCCCCCCGGGGGGGATAAATGGGGCGACATATTTTTGTCGTCATTGCATGTTTGAAGAATATTATTATATTCTTTTGTGTGTAACACACACACACACACACACACATATATATATATATATAAGAGGGAGAGAGAGAGAGTTAAGTGTCATTTTAATACATGTGGTTTGCCTAATTACGTAACTTTAGTATCGATTTTGAATTTGTTGCAAACGAATATTTGACTTTTCTAAAACATGCAATTTTAGTACTTTTTTCTAACTTCGTCTAATTTTTTCCGTTAAGTCAAGAGTAACTTTGTAACTTCATTATTTTATTTATTTTTTCATTTTCTTTTGAACATCCCCCCCCCCCTTTATATCATGTAAGACACCTTCTCATAGTTTACTCTCTCCACTGATCACCGTCCACCGCCGTTCATGATTCTGACCATCGTGTCAGAGACCTCATTCGTGAATTAGTCCACCGTATGCATACCAATTCCTCTTCCACCTTCTCGTTCGTTCAAAACTCAAACCATATTAGTATCCCTAACCTACATTTAATCCACTTTACATATCAAAAACATCTTGGAACATTAACTTAATCGTCGGCTCCAACAACCACTGAATTTTCTCTTCGGCCACATCCCTCCACCTTCGTGTGACGGTGCTACGACGTATGGAAAGTCATCGCCATCGTCAATTGGCTGTTTGACATCAGAATTGGAACAATAGCTTCGTTGATTTCATTTTTCGATGTGGTGGTGGCCGAGTTTGGTTGTGTCGTATTTGACTTTTGAGATGAAGGTGTGGTGGTGGCGATTTTAGTTGTGCCGATGACGGTTGTGTTGGTGGCATGGTTTTATAGTGGCGGCGATTGTGGTGATTAATCGGTGGTGGTTAGTCGACGGTGATAGATGGATAGCAATGACGGTTGACCGTCGGGTCATGCCATACATACGAGTGAATCATTTTATCTCCTACATGAAATCAAAATTATTGTGGTGGCTATTTGCAATACTTATGGTGGTGGTTGGAAGGAAACGAAAAAGAATGGTTGTGTGTGATGGTGGTGTATAAAAAGAGAAAGGAAGAAGCCACAGTATGCAGACTTAAAAGGGAAAGAAAAGAGAGACGAGAAAGAGATATCTAGTTTGACAACTTGGATTTTCAAACTTATACTTTTACCCGACTCGGTTCGATGTTCAGGTTATTTTTATAAATTTAATTTCATTTATCGAGTTAAATTGATTTTTCTATCAATAATTACTTATTTATAACTATATCTTTCACGATTTGGCATTTCTAACCCAAACTATAAGATTTATCATTCTTGTATCCATCCTCAAACTCAGGGTCCAGATTGTAATTATTATTATAACCCATATCACTAAACTGGTTATCCATTTACCAAACCAGCGTCCACATTCAATTTCTTGAACCCGGAGTTTTAATCTGTTAGTTTGAACCATAATCTTCGTATTCTAGATGAAGTTTGTCTTGTAAATATGATATCTAAGCTATTTTCGGCCTAATAAACGAGATAAGCATGTTAATTATATCAAATGTGATCGTTTATCCCGTAATATACGAACTATAAACCCTAAATCCCTGACGTGTGTGAATATATATATAAAAATTTAAGTAAAAGTTCCACACAAATCGGGTTTTAAAATAGGTTTTCACATACAACTAAACCACACACGAAAGGAAAGTGTACCTATCGTTTGTAATAAAGTGTCGGTAAGAACCGAGTATCAATCCATGGACACGACAAATTTCTAGTACTAAATCTTTGTAAATGACCAACCGAACAAGTAAATCTTAAGTTGAATTTTAATTAACTAAATTTGCATACAATGAAAATAAGCAAGTAAAAAACACAAGAATATAATCAATCCAACAAACTACCTAGACATGAATCCACTCTACTAATATGATAAAATAGCAATAATATGGTAAAACATCATGAATCTAAACATAAATACTAGATTACATTAAAGCAACCTAATACTAGAAAATAATCATCATGATGGGTTTTCAATCAAGAGATAAACATGTCTAGTAGCTAAATTCATGAAATTAATATAAACTTATGAAACTTTAACTAGCAAGTCATCACCAAGTCAAGAATCATAACAACACTCATCAATTTTCCAATCTTAGGTGTACGGTTTCATACTCATCAATAATTATATAACCAAGTTAATTTTTACTAGTCATTCCTAACTTAGTAATGTAAACAAAGATTTCATGAACATTCAAAGTTTACAAACAAACATCTAGAACATAGTTTTCCAACATGAATGCCTAAACATTTGCAAAACTAACAAGGTTATGTAACATAACAAGCATGAACACCATCAATATCAACTTATAAATTCAACCATATTCTTGAAAGAAAACCACTTTACCAAAATCATGCATAGATAATATATCACATTAATAAGAGTTTCAACATTGTCTAGATAGCAAAAGTAATTAACCCATAAGGCTTAATACAACTACAATCAAACTAGAAATAAGCTTACAAAACATGTTCAAGAACAAAGGAATGAAAACTAAGATCAAGCAAGGATTGAAGAATGGAATGATGGATCTTGAGGATGGTGGAAGCCTTCAAACTCTCAAGGAACACATAAACTAATTTTCAAGGGTTGAGAGAGAATCACCAAGGCTCCACACAACAAAATAAAGTGAAAATAAGTGTTTATAAGCTTCTGGACAAAGTGCACGGTCATGCACAAAAAGTGCATGGTCGTGCACTATTTTGGGTAAGTCAAAATTTCACTTTCGGCGGCTCAGAGTTGCAGGTTCCAAAAAAGTGCACGGTCATGCACAAAAAGTGCATGGTCATGCATTTCCGGCACTAGCTAGTGCACTTTCAAAATTAATGTGTCTTGTAATCGACATCGGATAGTGCACGGGCTCGTGCCCTTGGAAGTGCATGATGGTGCACAAAAAGTGCATGATGGTGCAGTTTCACTTTTGGCACGATAGTAGATGTGCACGGGTTCCAATAAAGTGGCACTGTCATGCACATAAGGCGCATGATGGTGCCGTTTCAGAGCATGGTCATGCACTTTCCTAGCATGGTCATGCATTTGGCACGGTATCAGATGTGCACAGGTTCCGATAAAGGTGCACCATCATACCCATAAAGTGCATGATGGTGCAGTTGCTCAGCATGGCCATACACTTCCTTAGTATGGTCATGCACCTGCTCTCTACATGGTCATGCACTTTCCTAGCATGGTCATGCACTTTTGGCAGATTCTTGATTTTTGTCTGAAAAACGCCGTCTTTTCATCGTTTCTACGTCGGGCGGGCGCCCGGACCTGTAAATTCATAAATAACTTAAATAAGTACCGAATACAACAAATTTGCATGGAGTTTTACCAAAATAAGAGGATAATTTGATACTAAAAGGTGTACACTTTGTGTTACATCAATCCCTAATTCTATATAAACGTTGATCATATTCCAATTAAATTCACACCCAACATCCTCAACACGTCGTCAACAATAACCCCTTAATCAATTACGTTTTTACCTTGAATCCGTAGCCTATTGGTGTGATTTTTGAACGTCTTCTTATGTATCTCATTCACCTTCGATCCAAAAACGAGTTAAGATAATTCACTTATATGGTTATGATCGGTTTTTCATGGGGATTAGAATCCCTAAACCTAATTGATCGTACATGGATACGATTTCTTAATTAGGGTTCATATTCAAATCTGGTAGTTTTGCGTTTGTTTATAAATTTCCAAATCGGGGCTATATTGCACGTCGCTGGATAGCCCAGCTGGTTAGAACATGTGGCTTATGGGGGGGAGGTCGCGGCTTCGACCCTCTCCCACTCCGGATTTTTATTCTTTTTTTTATTATCTTCTTTTTAAGCAATAAATAAACATACTAGTAATAATAATAATTAATTAAAATTATTTTATTGAAAACCGACTTTACAATACTCGTTTTCTCGCATTTTTAGTCCGTATGTAAATATATATATATACATATATATATATATATGTGTGTGTGTGTATAATAACCCGAAAACTAATGATTAAATATATATACATATATAAATATATAACTTATAGAACTAATAATGTTTTAAGATGTATTTTTCGTTTATATGATAAAATATTTTAATAATTTAATTTAACAACCCAATAATATTTTAAAAGATGTCTTTTATTTTTATATGTGATAAAATATAATAATATACTTTATGTATAATTTAAGAAACTAATAATTTAACATATAATATCTTTATATATAATTATATTAATTATGATTAAAAAGGGTAAAATATTAACTTAATAATAATTATAATTATTGAGCTTTCATAAATCGATCTAGTTCATTAACTTAAACGTATTAGTATTCTATTTGTTCCTTTTAGGCTTTATCGTCAACGCATGATATCCGCATTCTTAATATTCTATTTCACCTTTGTTCGTATATTGAGGTGAGTACCACATTCCCCTATTTTACTCGTTTTCTACGTTTTGGGGACATATGCGTCAACATATTTTCTCTTATTTATACATACTCAAACTGCAACTATTGTCTTATGTGTTAATAATTTTATACCATACTTGTTACGTGCTTACTGCTTATGTGAATCGCATTCGGAGAGGTCCAACATAATCTTATAATAATATGATCATACGACAGTCGTTATAGCTCCGTGCTTTTCGACGTCTCATTTATTGCTCATTGGTTAAATTGCTTATCTCATTTGACTTGTTGCAATACTTATATTTTAAATATTATATGTACATTAAACTGGTGTGTTGCTCACTCAATTTTGTGTTGACAAAACTAATTTATTTTTAACACATATGCAGGTTATCGTGTGATGTGAAGTTAGTTCAAGATTAGAAAGAGAACTTAGGATTCAAGATAGAAAAATAAACAAGTCTTTTATATTTTGATATATGTTGTTTGGTGAATTATTTGATTTTGAATGTTTGTATTGAATAATTTGTCTTAATCAAATTTTATTAAATAGAAATTGAACTTTCCAATATTGCATAATAGTACGTTGAGAGCTGTGGTCAATCAGCTCACGCCACGGCATTTACTTCGTAGGTTGGGGCGTGACATATGGTATATTTTAGTATAATTATATAGATGTGCATGAAGGATAGGTTGAGAATGCACTTTTGATGACGTAAATGGAGAATTTAGTTAAAAGACTTAAGAGAATTCTCATCCTACCCTCAATTTTATTATGTGAGAGAAGTTTGCAAATAATAGAATAAGGTTTTGAGTGGTTGTGATTGTAAATTATATGATGGAGAGAGAACATGTAGTGATTTTTTATAATGAGACTTAAAACTGTAACCTTTTTTACCGTATGCATTACGTCATGTATAGAACAATAATAAACTTGATTGAGCCCATTAGCACAAGTGTTGGTTATTAACGAAACTGAATTGAACGAGTAGGCCTAAACTGCAAGGCTCAAATTCATTAGATGTTAATGAAATTCAAGGCACGGGATCGGGATCGATAAACACTTTATTATAACAAAAGAAAACTGATTTAAATACTCGTTAATTGGGGCCTTTTCGTGAAAAAAAAATGAGAGAATATTACTTCGCTTTTTTTATAAAGAATTACAATTAAATAAAGATTAAATAAATACCAACAATTTTGAAGCAATAGTTAATGTGTAGAAAACCTGAGAAAGCCCATGAGTAAAAAAAGTTTCCTATTGATGTTTAATATTTATTGAATTGGTTGTGAGCGTCATTACAGAAAACTGTAATTATAAAAATATAAATAATATTATTTAATTAAACAGGAAAAAGAAATATAGTGTTTTTAGTTTAGTTATAGAGATGAGGATGATGGATAAGTTAAGAATACTCTTATGAAGATGTAAATGGAGAATTTAATTAAAACTAAATAGAAAAAGGTGACAAATAATGAAGTTACGAAATTGCCCCTGACTTAACGGATAAAAACAAACGGGAGTAGAAAAAGTACTAAAATTGCAAGTTTTAAAAAACTGAAGTAGTCATTTGAAATAAATTCAAAAATGGTATAAAAGTTGCGTAATTGAACAAACCATATGTACTAAAATGACATATAACTCATAGAAAATTGTTCAATTAAAAATCAATTGTTTTGTGAGAAGTGTGAGAAGACTTAAAAATAAAGTGCACCACCTAAATAGGACATTGTACCATGTAAATAGGAAACTATACAACTTTTAGAAACTACCAATCTCAACCACTAGATCTTAGATCCAATGGTCTACATCTATTCTTATGCTTCTCACAAAAATATTATTTTTTACCTTAACCCTACCATATATATATATATATATATATATATATATATATATATATAGTTTTGTGAGAAGCATAAGAATAGATATAGAACCTTGGATCTAGGATCTAGTTGTTGAGATTGGTAATTTCTAAAAGTTGTATAATTTCTTATTTACATGGTATAGTGTCCTATTTAAGTGGTGTACTTTATTTTAAAGTCTTCTCACACTTCTCACAAAACAATTATTTTTTATTTGAACCACTATATATATATATATATATATATATATATATATATTTACGGAAAGGTTAAAATAAAACTCACTCTAGTTGCGAAAACCCTGAAAACTTTATGCTAGCCATTGATCTTGATGAATGAATGGCTGAAATTGAATGATTAAAATAAATAATATTATAATATTAAAAAAAAGATTAAAAATAAACAAAAGGGCAATGATAATTTTATATATTCTGCTTTATGTCATTTCATGTTTACTTTTCATCCATCTCAAATCTCAATACTCTCTCTTTATCTTTTCATTATCTAACCAAACCCCCCCCCCCCCTCTCCCTCTATCTCTCTCTCTATCTTCCTTCATCTTTCATTTACATAACAAAAAGAATTTAAATATGGTTATGATATTAATCAAAACCGCGATCCAAAACATATCGAAGCCAAAATACAAAACCCATATCCACGGCCACCGTCGTTGCCGGAAGTCGCAAGCCACCGTCGTTGTCGGAAGTCACAAGACGGATACACGGCCACCGTCGTTGCCGGAAGTCGCAAGCCAATCGTTTACCACTTGATCCGGTGATTTTCCCCTACAAAAGGTTCATATCTAGACATTTTATATTGACAACGTTCTTAACAATAATTTATGGATGAAAGCTGCTAGGATATCGTCGTTTTTAGTTTTTTTTCCTATTTTAAGGTACTATGTGGACAAAGTTCAGAGATGGTCGTTTTAATACTTTAGTTTTTTTTAGATATTCTTAGAAATTTTGTTTAGATTTGGATATTATTTTACATCTTTTGAAATTTGTTATTTTACGCCCTGCTTGCGATGCGCGCATATAATGTATATATGTGTGAACCCTCGGGTGGGCAAAAGTAAAATTGCACTAATTTTGACGTTATTTTACTAATCTCGTGAAAATAACGTTAAAAGTGGCGGACGGTTAATCAGGCATCATGTGGTGGCGTTGATAGCCGAAAGACAATGGCACATGCACCAATCAGCCGGTGTCCCGATGATTGAGTGCTATGTGCCTTATGTCCAAGGCTAGATGCAAAACTACTATCGAGCCGGGGGTCTCACCGGAAGCAGCCTCTCTATCCCTATGGGATAGAGGTAAGACTGTCTACATCTTACCCTCCTCAGACCCTACCATAGCATTGCTATTGGTGGGATATACTGAGTACGATGATGATGATGATGATGATGAAATTTGTTATTTTATAGTAGAAAAAGAGCTTCATTTTTCTTTTTATCGTTGGCCAATAAAAAAATTTAAACTTTTCTTTGGTTTTTATTGCGATTCTTAAAGAAATTTTAATTTTGTACTATATCTTCAACATATTTGTACAGGAAAAAAAGCCGGCGGGGCTGGGTGGCCTTCAGAGTTTGTTTTTTTAAACGTATGTTACTGTTGTCAAAGAAACGTATGTTTTTAACATGCAAAAACGTATGTTTTTTTAAACATACGTTACGTTTGTCTTCTTATTTTTAAATATACAAAAATGTATGGGTTTTTTTTGGTACCGAAATGTTATTATCCAATTTTTCTATCTATCTAATTCACCAATATTACAAATAAATTAAATTTTAAATCCTAGATCTCCAACTTTCTTGTTTATTAAGAAGATGCTATTAACGTAAAATAAATTATACATAAAACAATAAGGATTTGAAAATATTTAAATAGTCATAATGAAAAGTTATCAAAAGTAAAAAAGGTGATATGACCCAAATAGTACTTTTCATCACCTTTAAAGGTGTGTTTTTATTAAAAAAAAATATATGTCACCATAACTTCCAATACTCTATGTCATCATCACATCTATTATTTTATGACACCATTACTTTCTTTCTCCTTATTTGTGAATCTCATTTTAATAACAACAAATTTTCTATTAAAGAATTTAAATCTCTAAATTATTGTGCTCATTTGTTTTCCAGCGACTTGTACTGTAGGCTATCAAACGATGAGGTGATGGTGTATCAAAAGAACTTTAAAACTTTCTTGTTCTTTAAGAAGATATTATTAACATTAATAAAACTATATAAAAAAATAAGGATTTGAATTTTTAAATAGTTAACTTGAAAAGAAATCAAAAGTAAAAAAGTTGATATAACTTAAAAGAACATTTCACCACTTTTAAGGGTGTACTTTTATTAAAAAAAATAAAATATGTCACAATTAATCTTTCTTTCTCCTACACATATCCACACACTTTTATTCCCACACTTTATGTCACTATCACACTCTCTCTCATACACATACTCACACACTTTATGTCACCATCACACACTCTCTCTTATAAAAAAAACACTCTTTCAAAAAAATGTATTTCTTTTTCATCTTAACTCAATCCAATTCAGCTTAGCTTTCTCGTTTTCTTTAAAAAATCGACAACCAATAGGTTTCCGGCTCCAAGTGACTGCGAAAATAACATACATTTTTAGGAGGAACTGCAATATAAAAAAACACTTTTTCAAAAAAAATGTATTTCTTTTTCATCTTAATTCAATCCAATTCAGTTCATCTTCCTCTCTTTATTTATGTCATCATCACATCTATTATAAAACATACTTTGTTGGAAATCCGTCCCACCACAAGTCGATCTCTTAGCGGGTTTCCGGTCTAGAAGTAATATAAAACATATGTTAACTAGTTTAAAGAAAACATATGTTAATTGTTTAAACATATGTTCAAAATAAAAAAATAAATAAATAAAGAACATATGTTAATTGTTTAAACATATGTTCAAAATAAAAAAAAACATATGTTAATTGTTTAAACATATGTTCAAAAACGAAAAAAAAACATATGTTTACAAACAAAAAAACATAGGTTATTTATGTTCAGCAAAATATAAAAAATAATTTTTGATTGAATTATGATTTTAAACATCAATTTCAACTGCCTAAATAAGAAAAATGATAGATTTAATTATTTGCATAACACCCCAATGTGTTTAACCAACAAAATCACTAAAATTCTGGGGGGAATATATATGAAAAAAACACCCAAATCAAAAAAACTTAAGCATTATATATACATACATAGATGGTAAGTTCAAAATCATATTTTTGGTAAAATCAGAAAGTCATATCAATTTATCATTTTTTTCACCAACCTAGATTTTTCTTCAAGTTAGATTTCATTCAAGATTTTTCTTTAAGTTTTTAACATCAGATTTCACCTACCAATATCAGTAAAACTAAAAGTAAAAAATAAGCAGAAAAACTCTTAGATTAAATAATAAGATTCAAAAAAAGATTAGATCTGAAAAAAAAATGGTGGGGTGCAACAAGTCGATGGTTATTTGGAACAATGGTGGGGTTGAAACAAGACCAGATCTGAAAAAAATGGAATCGTCGCCGGGTAATTGTTGCCGAAAAACTGCAAGTGTCACCCCTCCTCGCTGCATCTCTGGCACCACTACCAGCACCGCCATAGACGAAGACAAATAAACGTTCGGGGGAAACCAACATACACACCAGATCCGCCACCGCATATTGCCACCAGATCCACCACCGCATATAACCACCAGAAAGAGAGAAAGAGAAGGAGAGAGAGAGAGAGAGAGAGAGAGAGAGAAACTATGGGTTTTGAAGATAAGGAGAAAATGTGTTTGAAAATCTAATTTTATTGTTATTAGTTAGGTAGAAGAGGAAAGAGACAAGCTATGCAAAAAGACCAATATGACCTTTATGATTATTAAATTAAAAAAGGTTATTTGGAGATGTGGCCTCATCTTAACCACACATTTTGAGTTTTTAAGGTTTTCACCACTGGATGAGGTTTCTAGTATATACTTTCCCTTATGATCCTGATCTTATATATATATATATATATACATATATATATATATATATAGACACATCACTACACTCCTAAAACAAAATCTATATTTTGCTGACTTGACGCCACATGACAAAAATCGCCGCATTTTATAGCCCTTCTACTACACATTGCCTAACTTTGGATCAAGAAGTTGAAGTAGTAAGCCTAATATCAAACTGAAGATTGACATTCCCTTAAGGATCATAAGACTCAAAGCCCACGTCCCCATAAGCCTAAAGAAAACGTTAAGTCCATGAAGATGGGTGACTGATAGGTAGGAGTGCGCACTTAGATAAGCACAAATTAGTTTTCTTAAACCAACCTGTTCTAAAACGGTTCAAATGTGATCAACAAAGTTAAAACCAACTATCCCACGTCGTTTTTCAGTGGAAATAATCTGAACATTTGCAAGCCGGTTGAGATTGGATTATGCATGATCACATGAAACTGATTTGAAAAAACAAGTTAATTTAATTTTCTTATTTAAATTTAATAACAGAAAATAAGTCATTTCTAATCGAAAATAGACAAAGTTGGTTTTTTTTTGGCACTTATGGTTCGTTAATTCATTGTAGCCAACGTTTGGAGTTTAGCCACCATCAACTTTGATGCGTAGTTATTTGTAAACAAGCTCTTGCACAATACCTATTAATTTAATTTCTTTATTTTTATATTGTTATAAACTTTTAATTATTATTTTGAACAAGCTTAAACACACCCTAATACCTGTAAATCTACACCATAAGATACCGTCCACCATAAGATACCATCGACCATAAGACCAAAACACTCAACCTCATACCACTCACCATCCATCATAAGAGCAGAGCACACAACATTAGGCCATATGTGATGGGGAGCTTCCCAACCCTATGGCGCCCTCAAAGCGCCACCCCCATAGAGCTTGGAGGGAGAGCGCTTCTCACAAAGCGTCGGAAGGGAGGAAGAGATGGAAGGTGATTGGTGGGATTTTTATTTGTTTTCTTTTTTATAAAAAAAATAATAACAAAATAATATATATGTAATTGTTTGAAGGGGCTCCATCAATCCACCGATTTTAACCAAAAAAGTCTCTATCCATAGTGACGTAGCACCATGACGCAAATCGCCCACATAGGAGCTTCATCCAACACACGTAGTCTCATAGATAGAGCTATTTTCCTAACATGCTAAGCCTCATTTTCTTATGCAAAAGGGTTATTTGAGTAAAGAAAAAATGGCTACACGCTAAATCAAACCAGTTTTAGTATATGTTTGGAATTGAGTTGGAAAAATGTTTATTGGTTTTTTGGTGTTTTAAAAAAGGCAACAAGTTAAAATGTGTTTAGCAATATTTTAAATTTTTGAAAAAGTTAAAAAATAGTTTTTCAAAAGCCCCAAATTCTAACTTTTCAAAATTGCTTTTTGAAACAGGTAGTTCTAAAACCTATTGAGATGAAAGTTTTAGCCAATTAACCATTTTCTTATATGCATCTTTAGGTCATGGCAATTCGGTTGTTCTGTTTTGAGTTCCCACATAATCAAAGCCAAAAGCTTAAGCCATTTGAAAATGTAATAGCCCCGGTTACAATTGATCGCTTTTTAACTTGGGCTGGGCTCATTAATATAATAGGGTTCCCACTAAGATAAGGTGTTGTTTGTTTTTTAAAACAAAAACTGTCTGCAATATGATTTCATCTGATTTTATGTCTGCAACTGAATATGTGGTCTGAAGGTCTGCAATCTAAAAATATAATACTGTTTGTTTTATAAACTGGATACCGTTTGCATAAATTAAAAATTAGTTACCTATCATATATATCATAGTGGATAGAAGTCATTTAACGTATGTAAACTGCTAAAATAATTGGTGTTGGTATACGGACTATGAAAGTGAGTGGTGGTGTACAAACTATGGAAGTGGATGGTGGTAGACGATTGTGGTAGGCGGTGAACGGCGGTGTTGGACAGTGGGTGGTGGTGATGGACGGTTGTGGTGGACAGTGGGTGGTGGTGATGGACGGTTGTGGTGGGTGGTGTACAGTGGTAATGGATGGTGATGGTGGCCGACAGTGGATGGTGGTGGGTGGTGGACTGTGGTGATGGTGGACGGTGGGTGGTGGCGGTGATGGACGGTGGTGGTGGCGGTGATGGACGGTGGTGGTGGTGGCGGTGATGGACGGTGGTGGTGATGGCGGATGGTGGCGGCGGACGGTGGGTGGTGGTAATGGACGGTTGTGTGGCCGACGGGGGTGGTGGTGGTGGGTGGTTGACGGTGGTGGTGGCGGACGGTTTGGTGGTGGTGGCAGACGGTGGGTGGTGGTGGATGGCGGTGGTGGTGACGGCGGACGGTGGGTGGTGGTGGTGGTGGTGGACATTGGGTGGTGGTGGGTGGTTGACGGTGTGGGTGGTGGTGGTGGATGGCGGTGATGGGGGCGGCGGACGGTGGGTGGTGGTGGTGGATGGCGGTGGTGGGTGGTGGTGGCGGCGGACGGTGGGTGGTGATGGTGGTGTTGGAAGTTAGGTGTTCGTAGGATGTTAAGAAGTGTGAAGAAGTTTGAAGATGGTGGATATTAGTTTATTTTTTAAGACCATAATTCCATAGAAGCAGTTTTAAAATCTTATTTATTTTTTTAAACAGACCGTCTTCAGATGTTTATGTATGCGCTCCGCAAACATATGCTTCTTGCAGATGTTTAAAACTGCTTTTAATGAACCTTTATTCTTAAAGAATGGCATTTGAACTTGACTGGTGTTGAACAAACATTATGTAATTAACGGCATCGGTTGGTCAATTAACAAGACTGAACCATCAGTCTCCCAAGCTCTAAAACTAAACCATTAGTTATTGCCTAATGGTTACATTACAGTTACACCCACCCACCCACCCCTAAAGTGTGTAGAACAAAACATAATTATCTCATCATAAGATGTTGAATGAAAAACTATTCCAGAAACAAGATTCATCAATCACACATGCTGAATCTAACATTTAGTCAGTGCTTCATTAAAATTCATAGTAAAAAAGAGATGAAGAGAAACATAACATAACATATTAAATGAAAAATCAACGCAACCTTCTGGCCTCCCTCTCGGATTCAAGAAGAGTAAGAACATCACCTTCTCTAACCGGCCCCTTCACATTCCTCATGATGAACCGGTTCTGATCATCCAGAAACTTAACTCTCACTTGCGTCACCTGCCCTCTGGACCCGGTTCTCCCCATCACCTTCACCACCCCCGCATGCTTTATCTGAGACTCCATCTACGATAATAACCAACAAAACAAATGTTTATTATCATTCAACCACAAACAAAACAATACATTCATAAGGTAACAACTATTAATTAGAAACATCATTCATTATTACCCGTGTATGACCGGCTTTGTGAATTTCCAGAGGCAAGGAAACCCTAATGTAATGATCTGATTTATATATATAAGTGGATCTTGTTTATGTGAGCTCAACTACTTATTGGGCTTTATACTTCACATCTCATGTTAACTCTTCACCCAACAAACTATATGTTAATCAACTCTTTTTTTCTTTTCTTTTTTATAGATATTTGCACCAACCAATGAGAAAACGTCAAATAAGCCATGTCGGCAAAGGCTTCGCTCTGCTTTTTGCCGTCAGCTAACGGTTAGCCTTCACCTTTACTCGTAGACTAAGGTGGTGTTTGTTTTTCACTAAAAGCACTCTTCCACTTCTTTTGTCTGCACCGCGCAAACCACGCGTAGACATTAAGCTCTGCAGTGTGTTTGTTTTTTAGAAGACGTTTCATTTAAAAACGTCTGCGCATCCTCTTCTCCTAGAAGCATTGTCCATACCACCTCTCCTCACCTATTCTCCTCTTCTTATTTTTTTTATTATCGGACAACACAAAAAACTCATCCACCCTCATCCTCCTCTCAAACCCTAGCTACCTCCTCTACCCTCCATCACCGGCCACCCTCCACCGCCGGCCACCCTCCTTCTTTCTCCAACGATCTGCCGCCGCATCTCTCTTCTCTCTCCAACGATCCCGGAGATCCGACTGGTACGAAAGCAACAAGAACAAAAGCACAAGAACCAAGCCCACACCTCACGGAACCAAACCGGTTGGTGAGTCACCATCGACCGGCACAAAGAACGGTGAACGGCCGGTAGTGTCAAATATGAAGATCAATTGAAGAACCACTAGTAAGAGCACTGGTGAAGCAATGAAAGCCAGTTTGAGGTTATCGAATAAACCCTCGAACATGGATTCGTAGGTGGAGTACCATAAGAAGCTTATGAACATGAAGAGGATGATGAGGAAGAAACATAGGTGAATAGCAGGGGTGTGCAGCTTACGGGTTAGACCCGTGAAACCCGTGAACCCGGTTTACGAAACCCGTTTAGAGGACCCGGTATTTGGAAATATGTACGGTTCTGGTTCTGTATTTCATGTCCAAACAGGAAACGGTTCGGTTCGGGTATGTTACGGGTTAGACCCGTGAAATCCGTGAACCCGCTTTACAAGAGTACTTGTTTAATTTTGGTTAATTGTTGTATAATTTGAATGATTTTACAATTAGTAAAATGTCTACTTTTTTGAAAATTGGTCATCGTCTATATCCATACATACATAGATGCCAAACAATTATGCGTAACAAAATCATTATCAATCTCCATCAGTTTATATCAAAATCAAGTCATCGGACATCTTCATCAATGACCATCGTCGGCATCACGTGTTCGCAACTATGATCATCTTGAATAATAATCATCATCCTCCATTATCAATCATCACCGTGAGAACCTTTTTTGATTAATGAGTGTTTTGCTAGAGATGTAAATGGTGTAAACCGATTCCACAGAGCTCGCTTAAAACCCATTAGAAATTTTGCATAAGTTTTAGCAGAGGTTAATCACAAAAGACCCGTGAAACCGGTGAACCCGTCCCCTGAAACCCGTTTCCAAACCCGGACCGACCCATATGTACATGGTCCGGTTCCAGGTTTGAAAATTCAAGCTAAACGGTTCCGGTTCCAACTGGTTCCGGGCCGTGTTGTACCCGTTGCACACCCCTAGTGAGATGATTTGGAAGACATGTTTGATGTTTGGAGAGTTTGGTGTTTTAGTTTGGTATTTTTTAATGTGGAAAAGTGGATGTTGAAGACTTTTTTATTTAATTTTCAGTTTACTTAAATTTCAGTTTATAGATGTTAAAAAACAAACAGTCTTCTTGTTGCAGACTGCAGAGGTTTGGTCCACCTCTTCTGCTATAGATGTTGGCAGATGTGGTCCGCAGATTACAGACATTTTACCTTTGAAAAAACAAACAGCACCTAAGATTAAGTCCTCAACTTTATGCTTGTATTATTTTGATTTTTTTTTCGTGGACCCTATTATAGCTTTGAGGTTCTTTTGTGTCGAATAAATTCTAGTCTTCTTAGCCGACACGTCCTATTTGTCATCTTTTGGTTGACCCTTTTTGGATATGTCTAAGGGCCGAAAGCCAATATCTATTTTGTTGATCAAAGTGTCTATTCTTGTGATTTTCCTAATAAATTTTTGGATACAAACATTTATTAATTATTTATAAATTACTTAGCATTCAGAGCAATTATAATTATCATTTTTTTGGGGTATGTGCAAAACCGAAAACCACGCCGAAATTCGATTTATGAGAAAATATAAAACCAAACCGTTGATTATTACGGTTTTATACATACCCCTAATCAAGAATAGGTGAGCACTGACTTGTGTTCGGATGTTGCTTTTGTCATAGTTGATACTTGTCACATGTAGTTATAGAACTGACAGTGAGACCATGGATTTCTTTGTGTCCCGAATTCTTTAAATTGTACGACACCATCCCTTCAAAACTTCGTTCTAAACTTTATACGTCCCATAGTTTCATTATTCACATTTTAACTTACCATTGTGTGTTCATAGCATACACTCGAGTATCATAACATATTTAGATAAGCCATGAATACATACCATTAAAGGTAAGACTTTAGTATTGATGTGAAAGGGCCAGTAGGCAGTAACAACTGAGAGTTGTTCCTCCCCCTTGGCATAGTTATT
Source organism: Bidens hawaiensis (assembly GCF_021521415.1). Classification (NCBI taxonomy): domain Eukaryota; kingdom Viridiplantae; phylum Streptophyta; class Magnoliopsida; order Asterales; family Asteraceae; genus Bidens; species Bidens hawaiensis. The sequence goes on from NW_027491907.1 coordinate 419,466, forward strand.
AAGCAATGAAGCAATGAAAAGAGGGGTCGTGGGTAGGGGTGTTAAATAGGTTGTGTGTTGTAGGCTGGTGTGCGGAACCAACATGGATCCGAAGACTGACATGAACCCAAGAACGACACATTTCCTAAAAACCATGACTCATAAATGAACATGATTATTCGCTGTTGACACTAACTCGACCTAGTTAATCTAATATATATATTAAGACTATAAGATTATGAATTTACAAAGTAAAACAGAAATTACTATGAATCACTTACGTTTAAACTATAGAACTTCATACTCATGTCCCTCTTGCCTTTTAAATATTGACATAAATACGCAATCAATTTGTGTTACGATATAAAGTACAATCCTTTGTATGTTTGCTCCAATTATTTTGTCTCTTTCTTGCATGCTTAGTAAAATAGGCTTATGGAGTTATGGTTGGACTAGACTCCTTCGGTGTATGGGCTTCTTTTTCTACGTACTTCCCGATCAACGTGTGTTTTTAGGTTGGTGAGATGAATGAACAAGGAACCGACGTTTTTCCTTTTTAAGTATGAACACCTAGCAAGTGATGATTTCAAGCGGTGCTAGTCTAACAGCACAGATGAAACTACCTCTTCCTGCGAACTTCACTTTTTGTTTGCTAGTTGATGCATAACACTCCAAAGAAATTATTCCCAAAGGCAGAACCCAAGAAATTTTACAAAGGTAGATAATGAGAACGAGATTGTGGCAAAGTGAGAGGAGTTTTGGATTATGTAGCACAACTCGGTTGTTGACACGTTCAAAATGTTTCAGAAAATTCGCATTTTACTGTATAAGTTAAAAATAATTCACACCTTTAACAGAACCAAAGAATTATGTTTCCTTTTAGAGGAAGCCGGTTGTCTATCTATATCAGGTTGTACATATTTGTATAACCGGAAAAAGGCAAAACCGGCCGGTTTGTTAGAAAACGGGCCAAATACACCTAACCGGACCGCTCTGTCTACCGGGTCCCGGTCGGACCGGCCGGTCCGGTCCGGGTTTCAAAACACTGTTTCTAACAGATATCTAGCAATATAATACTAGCGGTAGTTCACTGACGTAGTATCGATGAATAAAACTTTTGGGTGATAATATTTTCATATTTTGTAGGGGTGAATTTCAGATGAATAAAAAAAGTGTTGTTGAATTAATATGATACACGGTTTATTAAGTTTTAAAGTCAAGAGTCGAAATAAGAAACAATTGTTGATAGTAAACATAACAAGCTTCTTTTGGGACAAGAATATTTTATCAAGAATCCAAATGAAACTAACTGGTCCAACAAAGATAGACTGATGAGCATGAGATTCTGCATGACAGTCACCTCCATCCATCTCATATTTTATCAAACCACAGTTGGTCACCACGCTCTAATGCCACTGTGCTTCCTATCGTTTGCAACCTTGCATCATCTCCACGTGCACCTACATTGCCTGCAACCAACATTTTCAAATTGTTAATAACACTTTATAAACAAAATTAAAATGAACCAACACATTAAAGAAACTCAAAAACATGTTATATATAGTTGTTTTTATTTCAAGCGTCACAAAGCCTTATCAACATGTGTTCATGGACTACTCTAGGGCCGCATAGACATCAAGTATGCATAACCAGGGAATACAAAACTGAGGAAAAGTAGTTAAACTCATGTTGCATGACGTCCCATGAACAGTGTGCACATTGTATACAACTTGTTTGTAATCTTAATTGAGCCTCGACAACGTGTTGGTGATTTTAATGCTACAAATATTATTTTAGTAGCAGGTATTAATTAATCAAGATTATAGATAAATAAGAATAAACATTGGTATAATTTGGGAGGTTTGGATACCCGTTCCCTCAATGCTAACGAACTTGGGTGGGTGGTTTTCATCCCCAGTTGATTTCAACTCTATTATGGGGAACAAAAGGGGGGCTATTCCGGGCTCCACGGAACACCTCCAATCACTACAATGTTCGCAATTCATCATCCCAAATCAATGTCCGAATACTAATAGAAGATCATGTGCGGCTAATTCGTCTACAATCATTCCCGAGTGTAGGGTTTGTATTTGTTTACAATAAAATTTATTTGTTTAACAACAAACTTTAATATACAAACTGTTAAAAACGGTTAGGGTTAATTTGCTAGTCTAGCCATGTCCATGAACCTTCAACTTTTTAACGGTGCTTTTCCTTAAAACATTTTAAAATATACTTTTATTAGCTCGTGAACCATTCCTTTAAAACACTAACAAACAAAATAAACAAACACGAACACAATCATTTTCTGAACAAATGAACACGGATAAGAAAATCTGCTTATACAAGTGTTCATCTTTGAAGGGTCTGGTTTGCAGACAATGGTTTGGGCATGCATTAGATGATTGAGAGTATAGGAATTGAAACAAACGGGGTCATTACAAGACTTATATTGTCAAGAATTTGATTTATGGGTTAGCTAGATTCTCAATCAGTGAAGAATATGTCACTAGTTTTTTCTTGAGGGTTGTGAAGCGAGAGATTGGGTATCTAGTCAGAATCTTGAGGCCTCAGAGTTAGGTCATATTTCATGTGAGTTCAGTGGCGGAATTGAACAACCAAGTAGGGGGCGGGGGTGAATAATTTATAAATTAAAATTACAATTTTTACACATATATTGGAGGTACTAGGGTATAGGCCCGCGTGTCGGAATAACTTGTCACTAAATATATTGAAATATAAAAACATTTTTTGGCCGTCATTTTATACTTAACAAATTTTATACTATTCTAAAACAACCTGTTTTGAAATATTTTCAAAATATTTACAAAATATAAAAAAATTGGAATTAGTCAACTTTAAAAAATTATGAAATTTTGTTTGATTTTTGACCAATCTTGCAACAAACTTTTAAATGATCACTGCCATTAATATTTGTTAAAATTCGAAAACTTGAAAACATTTTACAATAAATGAATTTTCAAATAACTTTGGAAAGATTAAAAATTTTTATGTTGACTTTGAAAATAATTAAACGTGAAAAACTATGATGGAAAATCAATGAAAACAAAATATAAACGTTTTGTCACTAAATTATCAAATATTTTTAATATTCTTTGAAAACATTATGAAGACTTAACTATCAAATTGTTTGGATGTTATAATTAGAATATTTATATTATGTTTAAAAAACTTTTTAGTTAAAATGGATAAAAATATAATACGTGTTTATTATATATTACTGAAAAATTTAGTGACATTAATATTTTGTGAACACAAATTCAAAAAAAAATATTGAACATACATAACCAAATTTAAAACGGTGAATATAAAAAGAAACTTATGTTTCGGGTGTGGAATCTCATAATCAATTGAATCTACTACAAATAATAACAATAACAAATTAATATGTGATTAATTTAATTTTTGAAATAGAAAGTAACATTAATATTTTATAAAAAGTTGTCATTTTTAAGATTAATGTTTCTTTAATCACTCATTTAAAAAGTTCAACTTAAAGTTAAAATCAACTTTAATGTTTGACCAGACAATTTAAAAATGTTTGACCAACTTAAACGTTTGACCAACAATTAAATAAAAAATCAACTTAAATTTAAATTTGGAAATTTAAACTTTTTTAATCAAATAGTTTTAGAAAATAATAAACTGTAATGATGGTAAGTTTAGACGTTATGGAATATTGACCAACCATTTAAAAATTTCAACTTAAACTTAAATTTGGAATTTAAAATTCGAAATTGTAATCGTTTCAGAAATAAAAAAAAGTGAAAGAAAAAAACAAATATAATTAATGCAATTATGGCGTCAATCAATTAATGTTCCTAATTAATAATAAACTCAATTAATGCAAAATCAATTTTCTGTTTAATTAAATAAATATTTAACCATAAATAAATGGTAGAATTAACAAATATAATTTTAGTTTTTCCTTTTTCTTCCAGAATTCGTAATTATGGCGTCAATCAATTGGATTTTTGAAAACCGTAATTACAGGGCCAATTAATTGAATTTATACAAATATAAAATTTTCTTTAATACATCGGTTCTGATTAAAATATATTAAATGAACAAAACCAACAACTATATATGATTGATTATATAAAAATCAAATAAATTACTTGAATTGTGAAAAATACATAAATACATGAATAATAACAAAAATATACATCAATATTAAACAAAAAAAATAGGATATCTTATCAACAAATCTTCAACCCATGAAATTAGCTATATCAACTTGGGAACATAACATGAAATAAGAAAATTAAAAATTAATATTCGTTTTACAAATAATAAATTTTAATCGTGATAATGTTACATGTTATGAAAAATTTACCCAATAATTCATAAAATTCAACTTTAATTTAAATTTGAAAATTTATAAATTTTAAATTGCATCGTTTTAGAAATAATAAAATTTAGTGATGGTAATTTTAGAAATTATGAATGTTTGTTTAATCACCCATTTAAAAAGTTCAACTTAAAGTTAAAATTAACTTTAATGTTTGACCAGACAATTTAAAAATGTTTGACCAACTTAAACGTTTGACCAACAATTAAATAAAAAAATCAACTTAAATTTAAATTTGAAAATTTAAACTTTTTTAATCACATAGTTTTAGAAAATAATAAATTGTAATGATGGTAAGTTTAGACGTTACGGAATATTGACCAATCATTTACAAATTTCAACTTTAACTTAAATTTGGAATTTAAAATTCTAAATTGTAATCGTTTTAGAAATAAAAAAAATGAAAGAAAGAAACAAATATAATTAATGCAATTATGGCGTCAATCAATTAATGTTTCTAATTAATAATAAACTCAATTAATGCAAAATCAATTGTTTTGTTTAATTAAATAAATTTTTAACCATAAATAAATGGTAGAATTAACAAATATAATTTTAGCTTTTCCTTTTTCTTCCAGAATTCGTAATTATGGCGTAAATCAATTGGATTTTTGGAAACCGTAATTACAGGGCCAATTAATTGAATTTATAAAAACGTCGTAACCTTCCAAATTCTTACTCCAAATTGGCGTTCACGGTTTCAACTGAATCAGATCGTGGTTCAAAACGTAGAAACTTACCGGAATAATGTAAAAACGTAGAAATATTAGCTTCATCGCCGTTTTTGATTTAGAACCTAAACTGATTTTAAAAAAATCAGTTAACAATGAAAACAAAGATAAAAATGTTAGATCTACAATAACCGGAAGAAAATATGATGTTGCCGGAAAAATATATAACATTGCCAGAAAATCATATAACATTGTTGGCCATTAGAGTATAATATATAACCTTACCAGAAAACGATTAATCTCGATCTGCATTTTCGGAATATAGAAGATGGTGGATGGTGGAGTTAGTAAGCCGAGAGAGGTAGGGAGAGAGAGATAGAGTTTAAATACAAACAAAAATGGAAAACAAAAATCTTACCGGAAAACCTTACCGGAAAACCGTAATAACTTCAAAATATCAATTCAATCTTGGATTTTGATATACAACCTAAAGAGATTATTACAAAATCATATAAAAATTAAAATAAATATAAAATCATATCGGAAAACCTTACCAGAAAAAGATATTACATTGCCGGAAAATCAAATAACATTGTTGGCTATTAGAGTATAATATATAACCTTACCGGAAAACGATTAATCCCGATCTACATTACCGGAATATAGAAGATGGGGGATGGTGGGGTTAGTAAGTCGAGAGAGAGAGAGAGAGAGAGATTAAAATGATTTTGGTGGAAAATATTAAGCTTTAAATAGGTTTTTTGGTGTTTGGTCAACATGACACAATATTAAAGCTTCTGAAAATGGTAATTTGATGGCTGGATGCACATGTGGACAGCCTAGTTGAAGGCCATGTGTCCACATTGTATTGATTTAATAGTATTTAAAGATACGAAGGAAACATAATACTTATTAGAACTTAAAAACATATTTATGCAAACCACCTATACAAAAATATGTTATGGGCCCACAGTTAGAAGAAGTTGAACCTAAATAAATAAAACATACAACTTTCTTTATTACTTTTTTCCCAAACTTCATCTTCTTCCTGTATCACTACAATTTCTTTCTATTTCACCTTCAAAATTATGAAACCTGCAACTCTCATATAATTATTTTCTCATAAAATACACAAACTATAGACTTCTAATGATAAAAACAGGGGGGGGGGGGGGGGGACCATGACCTCTCCCCTCCCTTAATAAGGTCCGCCCATGTGTGAGTTCATGCATGTCAAAAAAATGAACTTTAAACGAGCTTTTACCAAAATTTAAGCATGCATAAGTTAACTATCATATAAAATCGACATGCAAGTAATATTCTGTCAAATTTCAAGTAGTAACACCATAAATATATGCTTCATACCATCAATTCGTCTTGATCTACACATGCATGAAAGTATATACTCATAAACAAGTCCTAAACGAACGAAGACGCCATTGAAATCTGAAATACATTGCCGGTGTCGGGGATGCTGGAAATGGTGTTGCATGCGTATATCTAAACAAAACATTATTGAAGAAGTTAGATAATAGCATGGATAAGTAATTGGATCGAATTCACATCTAGGTAAAACAATCATACAAAATTTGATGGGCGTGATAAGATCAGAAATGGTGATGAAGTTAATTGTGTTGGTGCTTATGCTTAGTGGTGACATTTATCTTTGTTTAGTCTGATCGATTGGTGTTGTGTTATTGTTTTACTTGCACAGCGAAAAATTCCAAGTTTAATGCCGTCCTTTTGATTTAGCTATTACTTGTATAGTACATGCTTGCTTCCAAAACCTACATGAATTCACTCGCACGGTTGCATAAGTGAGTAAAGTTCTTTTTTGATGAACTAACACTATTGTCAAATTATTTTCAACACAACAATAAGTCCTAAACGATAGAGTAATGCATAAAATAATATAACATACATGAGGAATGAAACCAAGATTAAAAGAAAGAAACTTGAGACTTGATTCGGTTTGACTTTAATATTTGTTGTTTTGTTGGTAGTTGTCGCCTCTTTGATTTTGGTTTGGTTGAACATATTGGTTCTATGGTAGATGAAACCCAGTTTATTCAAACAACTAAACAGACTAGCAAACGCAAAAACTGCTACATACAATTAACTGAAACATTACTGAAAACTTTTTTTTTTTTGAGTTTTCTGAATTTTCAACGTTTCTTTCTTTCTTTTTCATCGTGTTTCTCGTTCCTTCTTAGCATAGTTGTTCATTAATTCCCTGAGCTGAAGGAAGTTTCATTTAACACCTTATGGGGCCATTTTTATCATCTCCACAACCAGGCTGCATTTAATCCTAAATGGGTTTGTAACGTGAATGGGGAAATGAAAGCCCTAATGCATAATGGCACATGAGTTCTTACTGATTTACCTCTTGGTAGAAAACCTACTAGAAGAAAATGAATTTACAAAATTGAACACAAGTTTGATGAAAAATTTTTATAAATAGGAAATACTAATGGCGTGTTATGGTTTATAGGAGAGAGAATTTTTTTTTGGGTTTCTAGGTGTTCCGCCATTTCAATTGACGGAACCGACCATGGTAGCATAACCTGTCAGAAGTTGTCTGGTGACATGGACGTTAATTTGGTGTTCCGCCATTTCAAATGGCGGAAGCCAAATAAAAATCCCATGTTCCGCCATTTCAAATGACGGAACACAATTTTCACCACTTCTAGGTTACCCCTATTTATTTTTATCACTTCCGCCATTTGAAATGACGGATGTGAACAGTACCGACAATTATGACACATGAAATAACTTTCTGCAACCTTTTTGACCACATATTCACTTCCACCATTTCAAATTGCGGAAGTGAACAGTGTTATTATGACATCTTTTTGTCTGCATGTTTTTTGACCACACATTTTACTTACCCTCACTATTCACTTTTGTCATTTCAAATGGCATAAGTGAACAATAGAATATAATAAAAAATATCATAGGTTTAAAAAAAGTATATTTTAAATAGCTAATTTATTTTTTTCACTTTCTCTACATATATAATATTATTTTGAAAATGACAAATAGGTGTTTTATTTTTAACGGGTTTTATCTCATCGCACTCTCGTGTCTTCGGGCGAGTCTTTACGGTCGAACAATACCTATAATTTGTTTAGTAACCATACCTATAATTGAAATACTTTATAATAAAAATACCATATAATATAGAATTTTTATGACACTTTTGACAAGACTGTCCTGGTTTTTTAAGACACTATTTACTCATGCTATTTCAAAATTATGTATTATATGGTATTTTTATTATAAAGTATTTCAATTATAGGTATGGTTACTAAACAAATTTTAGGTATGGTTCGACCGTAAAGACTCGCCCGAAGACACGAGAGTGCGATGAGATAAAACCCGTTAACAATAAAACACCTGTTTGTCATTTTCAAAAAAATATTATATGTGTAGAGAAAATGAAAAAAATAAATTAGCTATTTAAAATATACTTTTTTTAAACCTATGATATTTTTCTATTATATTCTACACAATTATGCCATTTGAAATGGCAAGAGTGAATAGTTAGGGTAAGTAAAATGTGCGGTCAAAAAACATGCAGACAAAAAGGTGTCATAATAACGCTGTTCACTTCCGCCATTTGAAATGGCGGAAGTGAATATGTGGTCAAAAAGGTGGAGAAAGTTATGTCATGTGTCATAATTGTCGATACTGTTTACATCCGCCATTTCAAATGGCGGAAGTGAATAGTGTTGGTCAACACCCCTCGTCAGATGTGTCAGGATTTACACTATTCACTCACGTCATTTCAAATGGCGGAAGTGATAAAAATAAATAAGGGTAGCCTAGAAGGGGTGAAAATTGTGTTCCACCATTTGAAATGGCGGAACATGTGGTTTTTATTTGGCTTCCGCCATTTGAAATGGCGGAACACCAAATTAATGTCCATGTCACCAGACAACTTCTGAGGTTATGATACCATGGTCGGTTCCGCCATTTGAAATGGCGGAACACCTAGAAACCCAAAAAAAAAAAATTCTCTCTCCTATAAACCATTACACCTCATTAGTATTTACTAATTATAAAAACTTTTCCAAGTCTGATGGTAGTGTCAAAAGGTTTGACGCTAGGCTAGTGGCTAAGGGTTCTAGCTAAAAAGAGAGGCTTGATTTTGAAAAAACATTTTTCCCATGTTGTAAAGATGTTTATTGTAAGAACGATTCTATTAATGGCTATTTACAACAAATGGGAAATGTTTAAATTCCGGATGTTGACTGAAGAAACACAAATCCACTCCTCAAGGTCTAACACGTTAGTCTGAGGGTAATGGTTAAGTATTTCCCACGAATGGTTATTGAAGGAACATGAGATCTCACCCCTCCTGGGTCAGATGGATGTTCTCTTCGGTTTTGGTACACATGTGAACCCGCATCTCGATCTTCTTCTCCGGTTGCTTGAGACCTGCCATGGAAAGACCGGGGAGAGTTGAGGTGACTGCTAAGAGTAAACTCTTTTTTACAGACACAAAAATATTGGTGGTGGCCATGAGAGTCCCAGAAAGGATCCTTTCAAATGAGATATGAAGGTCCTTTATATAGAAGACTCATGGCAACCATCATGAACCCTAACCTTAATGGGCTAAGCTCGGTTAGGGGTTACCTCCACAACCCCCCGGCCCATTGGGCCTTAGTTAGTAACCAAATAATAACATAACAAATATAAATGTAATAAGTAAACGGTTGTACCGGGGGTTCGGGACCCTGCCTCTATAAGTTCCCCAAGTCCGTAGTTGCCATTTTAAAGAAAGGGGAGCTATGGACTTATTTGGAGTGCTTGAGGGTTAAAATTAACGGGTTTTTAGAGGTTTTAAAATCATGATGGTGAATTATGGTGGAGCGTGTCCGGGGCGCGTGGGACGAATCGTCTCCGTCTTAAACATGACATGTTCGGGGCATGTGGAACGAATCGTGTCCGACTTGGGTTATTATCAGGTTCCCCAACCTTTATGTTTGGCGCGTGGCCGTTTGAGATGTTATTTGGTTCCCAACCTTTATGTTTGGCGCGTGGCCGTTTGGGTCGGAACGTGTTCGACGCGGTGGACCGGAGCATGTCTGTTTCGATCGGAACATGCCCGACGCGGTGGACCGGAGCGTGTCCAACGCGGTGGAACCGGAGTATTTCCGGCGTGCGTTAAAATAAGTATCATTTAATTAATGTCAATTTAGATTGTCAACAATGGAGCATCGTTTTTATTAATTTTGCAGCTCTTTGCCTGCTTTTATATAAAATGAAATCGATTTACGCATAACACTTCGCAGCTACGTCGTGTTATAAACGGGCTTGCCATAGAGTTTGTTCAACGCATACATGTTGTACGTCTCGTTGTTGCGAATGTCGTAATCTCCTTGTCAATCTTAACTTTGGCGTTTTGGGCGGAGCGTGCCCGTTTTTGGCGGATCTTGCCCGTCCTTATATTTGGCGTGTAGCCGAATGTTTTTGCATTAATATGCTTTAAAAAATTTTATTTTGTTTGTTATATAAACAAAATCAATATAACCAAAAAAAGTTTGTGGTTTTTTGCGAAAAATAATTCACTTACTTGAATTATACGTAGCCATCCGTGCTTTGTTTATACCACACGTTCCGCATCCGTCATTCACAGTCGCGGTCTGCGGCCTTTTCTTGTACATGCAAAACTCATGTTTTGAGTTATTTGTAGACCATAACAAATAACCTGCCATACTTGAGGGGCTGTATGGAAATTTGAAAATTAATTTCCTTTCACTTTCTTCAGTTAACACCACCACCTTCACTTGCCATTTGCTCCTCGACTCTGTTATACTTTCGCCATGTCATCGGAGATGTCGCGATTCTGTATACTGTGTTGATCCACAATCACATGCACGTGGCCCGCTGTGATGGAGTTTGAATCGACGATGCGGGTATATTTTCCGCGGTGACAGGATTTGTACCGCGCCACTCCGCGGTGACTAAAGTTATTCTTACTTGTGGTTGGTTTGCGAGTTGGCGTATGGTGTGACGCCGGTGGCGCTGGAGCATGTTTGCTCGCGGCAACCAGGTTGGAACTGTGAACTCGCGGTGGCGGAGTTTTACTCGCCGGATCAAGGTGGCGGAATGTTGGTCCGTGACAGCGGCGCGCATGAATGGTGGCAGTGTATTGAACCGCGGTGGCGCATGCGTGGTGGTGGAGTGTTGATCGCGGCGCATGCATGATTGTGACTCGTCAAAAGCGCCAACGTCCATCGGCGGAGCTGAATCGCAGAAAGAGGCGCGCCTGTTTTTTTTTCGATGATATTTGTACAAGAAAATCTTTGAGGAAGACAAGATAGTTGGAGATGGGACCCACATGTCCTGTCAGTGTTTCCTCTTCTGTTGACCTTTATGTCTTCTTTGTACAGAAAACAAACGTGAACCACTTCCTTTCTTTGTTTTTTTTTTGCAACAGAGCTGATCTGAAAATTTTTTTCCGGATGAGATTCTGAACCGGATCTTTGCTGTATTGTCGGAAAAAATACAGATCTTGCACCGTGAGAATTTTTGGCCATCAAAAGAAAGTAGATCTGGACGTCATAGTCAGATGAAGAGGTAGGTCCCAGCAGAGCCCAGTTGGACCCGCAGGACTCACCTTGAAGAGAGACGACTGCGCAGAAACCAACTGGATCCGCAGGACCCACCATGCTCAGAGACGTGACGTCCTTACACGCAGTACGCAAGCTGTTCCCGCAGGAAATGCCTCCCAATGGCGAAGTACTCCGCCTGTTCCCGCAGCTGCGGATACAAGCCATCAGGGAAGGCCACCCGCGCAGCAAGGCTACACGCACAAGGCACTTAGCTCTCAAAATAATTCAGTAGTCACCTGAAGGAATGAGCAAAGCCGGGAACAATCCCGCACAAAGGCGGGAGGGGGAATACTCCCGCCCAAATGAGCCAGTCCGTACGATACTGGAGGATCTTTTGTACTGTACCTGACGAGGTATGGGCAAAAGATCTGACCAGAGATACGACAGCTCATTGACAACAGTATGGCGAGCAGCATGCTCTTGTACTGTATGTCACTATTAGCCGCTGCCTACTCACCAACTCCTGTCATACCACGTGCATAGCCTGCAGTTGGTGGAAAAGGAATAGTACACAACAGGCCTGGTCACTGTCAGCCGCTGCCTACCCACCAACTACCAGCATGGCACGTGCGTAGGCCACAGTTGGTAGAACAGGAATACTATTCAGCCGGCTATACCCTCTTGGAAACCTACATTCGGCTATAAATACCCCAAATGGTATAATCATCTCATCTTATCTTGTATCTTACATCTTATACCTGATATCTGCTCTAGCAATCTCTTAATATACACTTATATTCAAGAGCAATCTAGTCTGATTCTCACGCCGGAGGGTGGTCACAAGGAGGTACCCCCCCTTCTCAGTGACGAGCTCACGGTGTCTGTTTTGCAGGTTATCAGAAGAACCATCTTTGCCGGATCTAACCCCTCGTGGGAAACATCTATTTAACCCCCAGATTATCCGTAATCTGCCCGGGGTCGATTAGTGTTTCTTCATTGGCGCCATCCGTGCATAAAAGCTAGAACTTAATCTTTTTCAGTTTTCTCAAAACTTCTGAAAAGATGGTTAAAGAAACTCCGGTAACCACAACCCCAGCTACTGGGGGGAATACCGGCGACTACACAGTTTTTACGAACACTACCCCGGTTACCCAAGCCGGGGCAAGTGCAGTAAATTTTACGAACACTACCCCAGTTACCCAAGCTGGGGCATGTGCAGTAAATAATCGCTCACTGGGATTCACCGATACCCAGTTTGAGAGACAACGAACGAGGCTCCCCCGCCAAACACTCGATGAAGTTAAAACGTGGGTGGAAGCACGTCAAAAAGAATTCCAAGCTGAGTTGGATGAACGCTTACGTTTACTCCAACAGGCTGATGAATTCGTAGAGTACTTTGACGATGATTCGGAGGAATCCGATAATGACGCAAACCCTCGTCATAGGGCGAAAGGGAAGCGTAAGGAAACGGACTCCCAACCGAGAAGGCATTTTGGAGAAACCTTCAAACCAAAAAACGCGGGTGGAAACCCACGTGACTTCTCCAAAGCATTTAGACCAACTGCGGCAAATGCGGGAACGTCCAAATTTGCAAGGGACATTGCGGAAGCAATCGCCCCGAAAAGTGCCAAACAGATGTCCAACATCGGCACTTACGATGGTATATCTGATCCAGACGATCATTTAAACAGATTCATAGCGGGGGCAACCGTCAGTAATTGGACGGAACCTACGTGGTGTTACATGTTCCAAATGACGCTTGTTGGGCCAGCTAGAGCGTGGTTCGATCGTCTACCGGTTAACCACATCTACGATTGCGCAGACTTCCAACAGAAGTTTAGCCAACACTTCAGCCAACAAAGAAAGTATACCGAAGAGCAATGGATAATCCTCAAATGCATTCGAGAGGAAGATGAATCTTTGCCAGACTTCATCACTCGCTTCAACTCAAAGAAGCTAAGTCTGGGCAATATTAGCGAAGATCTTGTTCGCACTGCTTTTATCCAGGGCGCGAACGACCCAGAGCTCATCCGCACCTTAACGGGAAAAGATGGCATGCCATCCACATGGGATGCCATCATGACAGCAGCTAAACGCTTTGCGGAAACGGAAAAGCAACTGGGTAGAGATCTCCCCCAGAGCACAAACCTCTACACCCAGAAAACAAGAGAAGAAAACGTCCTTACAGCCCGACTAAACAAAAAGCGGAAGCTAGGCATTTGGCAGTCAACGGTAAACTTTGACACCTCATCCGGCTTGCAACATCGGTTAGGCGGAAGGGATAACGTACAGTCGAACCAGAACTCCAGATGGACGCCACTCACCAAAAGCGTAACCGAGATATTCGCCACTGAGGAGCTCCCATGGCCAAAGGCTCCAATAATCCGACATCGTCACAATGCTGATCGGAGCAAATACTGTGACTTTCACAGGACAAAAGGCCACAACACTGAAGAATGCACAGACGTGAAGGACATTGTCGAAGCATTTGTTAGAGATGGGACGCTCGCGCACCTCGTGGCGTAACGAACGCTGAGCGATGCGTGTAGAACCCCAGTTGGGGAAAACACGAATAAAACTGCAGCTTCAATGTTGGAGACTACATACTGCGTAAACAACGAGATCCCGAACCAGGTGCATATCGGCTCGATGGCACTCCCATCCCAACAACATGGAAGGGAGCTCAATTACACAGTTTTCATGTAGATCAATTCCAAATTTGTAAAGAAAAGGCCCAGAGCCACTTCTAATGGAAATGATTCTCCTTAGAACATTGATGCTGATGATCTTACGTTTATACTTATGAACTTTCCACACGGATATGCCGGTCTTCACCGCATACATAAGTGTGAAAGAAAGTCGTTGCGTGGGGAAAGCGGCAAAACCCGCATAAACCCAAAAAACGGCAAACCTTCACGCAGGTCAGTTAAAGGTAAAGTTCAGTCATCCCACTAAATGAAAGTGCCGGTCTATCCGCACGAATCATGATAGAGGAAACTGAACACTAACCTATTAACCGCGCGTCGAACGGTTAATTTATTCAACACTGATATGCCGGTATTCACCGCATAATTACGTGGAAAGTCGTTGCGTGGGGAAGGCGGCAAAACCCGCATAAACCCAAAAAACGGCAAACCTTCACGCAGGTCAGTCATAGGTAAACTTTGGTCATCCCACTAAATGAAAGTGCCGGTCCTAACCGCACAAATCATGATAGAGGAAACCGAACTAACCTATTGACAACCGCGCGTCGAACGGTTAACTTATTCAAAATACTTAGAAAATTTCTAACAGAAGGATGAGGAAAACCTCCACGCAGGTCAGATGTAGGCAAAGTTTAGCCATCCTACTAAGTGCAAGTGACGGTCTTACCCGCACAATCACGAACGAGGAAGCAAAACTTCAACCTATTATCTACCACGTTCAAAGGTTAACTTATTCTAAACACTTAGAAAATTTCAAAGGAAAAGATGAGGAAAACTTCCACGCAGGTCAGATATAGGTAAAGTTTAGCCATCCTACTAAGTGCAAGTGACGGTCTTATCCGCACAATCATGAAAGAGGACGCAAAACTTTAACTTATTATCTACCACGTTGAAAAGTTAACTTATCTAAGTACTAAAGAAATTAAGTTAAATCAGAATATGCGTGAAATAAACAAGGCAACGGATTGGCAAATAATCTTTATTCCATCGAAATTCAAATATTACAAAGATTGCTGGGTACATACCCGCATACAAAAGAAGCTATACAAAAATAAAAATCTACTCTAATGGTGGAAAGGGATCTTCAGGATCAAGCTTCAGGACCACTTCCACTTGGACCAGCACCATCAGTAGAGTGTGGCGGTTCAAGGAAGGTCTTTAGAATGGCTAGCCCATCATCAGCAGCAGCAACTTCGTTCACCTTCTCCACCACCGGATGCGGGAAGGCGGCATACTGATTCACTGCTTGGTCATATACAGCTTCAGTATCAACATCATATAAAGGGAAGTTGGAAGGCGGGATGCCTTTCTCAACGAACCCTAGACCAAGCAGGAAGCCAGCCTTTTCCCCATCCTCGTGAGAAGCGTTGAGGGCTGCGCTCATGGCATCGTCGTATGATGTGTCCGTGAAGACTCGATGCACAACCTACAAGAAAAATACAAGTATCAAAACCTTTTCTATTTACAAAGAAAAGCGTGAAGACATTAGGAAGCTAAGCTTACCTGCGACAACGCTTCTCGAAAAAGCCATTCCTTGGTAACCAGAGCCTCCTGGAGGGCAGCTTGAGCTTGGTTACGGGCGAGTTCGGCTTCACTTTTGTTGAGGTTGGCAAGCAACACTTCTTTAGCCGCAGCCTCTTCAACGCCCTTTAGCTTCCGCTCAGTGTGGTCAAGCACCCCCCTCTGGTCCAAGATCTCTTGGAGCTTCTTGGCGTCTTCCATCGCCAAGGCATCATGAGCCTGTTGGAGCGCCTCTAGTTTGGCTTTAAGTTCCTCATTCTCGAGGCGTAGAGGCTCAGCAACAGCTTCAGCCTTAGTGGCCCTCTCAGTTGCGTTCCGTGCAGTTTCCTTAGCCAGCCGAAGCTGTTCGTTAACAGCTTGGGCAGCCTTGGAACGGGCCTCGAGCCGGGCCTGAACTTCAACCTCGAGGGCCTTGAAGGCCTTCTCCTTTTCCGCAGCCACTGCGGTAAGCCTCTTGTTCTCCTCCCGGACAGCCCGCGCCTCAGCTACTTCTTGAATACGAGCTGCTTTTAACTTGTCGTTTTCACGACAGAGCAGCTCGACGCGCGGCTGCATCCGGGCCAGGAGAATCCGAAGCTCGTTGGTTAGCCTACCCTCCTGGTAGCTAGCCATTGCTTCCCCCAACGCACCACTGGGAGCTGCGTGACGAGCCCACTCCACGCACTCCACAGGCGTGCGAAGGGTTGTTCCTCGGCGGATGTTCCATCGTGGAACATACACTTCATTGGAATCCGACACTGCAAAAAACAAAAAGCAGTTAGGAAAAGATGATAAAAAAAGGCCAAAAGAACCCTACGCACCTGTAGGGTCGACAACAGGCCGATAGCCGCCAAACCCATCACCTGAACCCAAGGGAAATCCATCCAAGAGGTCAGGCAGATGGGAAGGAGGCAGAGGTTGGCGAGAAGCCCCAAGCATACCTGAAGGATCGGCCGTAGCTGCCGACGTCGGAGGAGGCATAGAGGCCGCCGTGGTAGAAACCAACGGAGGCGAACTCACCGGAGGTGAACTCACAACCGTGGTCGCCGCTGCGGAAGTACCCGCAGAAATAGTCACCGTCGGCTCAGTGAAAGATTCAGTAAATATGGCACTGACAGCCGGCGGAGATGTCATCACAGTTGGAACAGTTGGCTCAACTGGGTGAGCAACTGAACCAACAACTGAAGCAGGCGCAGCCACCTGGGTCATCGCCTCAGGTAGGTTGACCAAGCCTACCGTCATGGATCCGGAGGTGCTCCTCCCCGCTCCACCCTGGAATGCGGTAGCATCCACGCCTGCACAAAGAAGATATAAGTATAATGGCGGAAAGATATGAAGTTAAAAAGTAAAGGAAGTTTGTACTTACGGGTTTTCTTGAGCCTAAAAGTGCGAACAGGCGGGGACGAACCCGATGGAGCCGGCCTCTTCACGCCGCTCACCGTCGTTGTCCTGGGCTGCTCGGAGGTGACGGTCGTCTCAGCCTCCGGAGCAGTGGTCTTATCACCACCAGGGTTCCCCGCCACCTCCTCGCTCTCGGTCTCTGAATCAGACTGAGGCACCGGATCGGCAGTGGAGGCAACCTTCGCCTTCCCCTTCCCGCCGGCAGCCTTCTTCTTCCGCACCAACGGAGGACCATCTGCGGATTCCTCATCAGAAGATGACAAGATTAGAGGAATTCCAGCAGAGGTTTCAGCATTGAGAGGTCGAGGGTTGAATAACGCCTTACCTGGCCGTGTGGCGCTCAGAATAGGGTGGCCTGGCGGGTAGACCTCCACAAACCGATCCCTCGTTTGCTCCAAGATGGGCAGCTCGTTCTCATCGAGAGCACGAGTACCCATCCGAGCGGGACCATCACTCTCCCGCGGCTGCAGGAGAGACTGCAAGTCGTTCCCCTCTGAAATAAAAGAAACAAACAGTTAGAAGACAAACCTATATAAACAAAGAAGACAGAGCATACCGTAAGGGACAGAGTTCAAACCGTATTCAAGGACGATGGGAACCTGTGACGCCTCCTTCCATACCCAGCTCATCCCAAGCATCACCATCCCAGACTCCGCAAAGCGTAATACCGGAGTCTGGACCCGGGAGATCTTGGCGAACCACTCCGCCTCCTGGTAGTTGAGGGCGTGAAAGGGCGGGGAGTGCTCTCCCATTCTTAAAGGTCATCGCAAGGGGGACGACGCGAGCGGAGATATAAAAAAACTCACGCTTCCACGACCGAAGACTGCGCTCGGTAGCGCAGATCTTCAACCCCTTGATCCGATTGACCAAGGTGTACCACCCCTGGATGCACCTCCAAGAATAGAAGGTCATCAACCGGTCAACATGGGGCTCCACGCCCAGAATGAGGCACACCCACTCAAAGTGGCGGATCTTGGCGATCGCCATCGGGTGTACCTCCGTCAGATGCACACCGTGCCTCTCCAAGACACGGTATACAAACTTCGTCAATGGGAACCTGAGATTCCCATAAACGAAGAATGCAGCGTACACCCCTATCTTGCCCTTGGGGGCATCGTACACCGTCTGGTGTGGCTCCGGAAACTCAGGCTCGAACGGCTCGAGCATGAACTTCCGGACGATGTACTGAAAAAGCCCGGCAGGAAGAGCGCACTGGCACTCGCCAGCAGTGCTCTTGTCGTCCTTATCAGATGTGGACGACGGATTCTCGACGAACACGTCAGACTCCTCTGCAAAAGAAGACATGTTTGGATGTACAGAAAAACGATTTCAGAAGAATGCTCGACGGAATAGTGAGTATTCGCCGGAAATCGTTTAGAAGATGAAGAGAAGTGAAAGTGTGGATTGCAAAGGACCCTCTCCCCCTTTATATACTCATCGCAATTAATGCGATGAATTTAATGCGGAAGAGAGAGAAATCGCAGGTGCAATGAAACTATGACACGTGGCAATGAGCAAGCTGGCAACAGCTGTTGAAAGGACGCGTGCCATTAATTTCGCGGCCACGCGCCCGAAAAATCGCGCCCACGCGCCTGAAAAAGCGCCTGGAATGACCATATACTGTCACGTCGCCATAACTTCCTTCACGTCCTGACACTGTCGGAAGAAACCGTCGGACGACGTTTCAACAGTTTGGACTGTTCTTATCCTTTCACCAACTCTTCGAATTTCAAAATTTCAAAAAGATTCAAAAGTAAGCGGGAAAATACCCCTTACCTTGGCAACCAAGTAACTATAAGACAGGTGCGAGTACAGTGTTAAGGCAAAACCCTTCACATACTTAGCACCTGCAGGGAATTGAAGCCAAGATTACCTCGGCGACCAAGTAACTATAAGACGGGTGCGGGTACAGTGTTAAGGCAAAACCCTTCACATACTTAGCACCCGCAGGGAATTGACGCCAGGAATACCTTGGAAGTAAAGTAACCGTAAGACAAGTGCGGGTACAGTGTCAAGGCAAAACCCTTCACATACCTAGCGCTCCGCAGGGAATTGAAACCAAGAAGGATCTTCTGGGCCATGCTTGCGGAAACGGGAATAACATCCCCGCATAGCGGGAACGTCGAGAACTATATTGTTTGAAACTCCAAGATGGAATTGGTGGTTTTAACATAATTGATCACTATGTTCAAAACTACCAAAACCTCATGGAGAATCCACACAAGTGGGACTCAACGCTCCTGACTTGCGAGAAGGTTACAGACCTACCCGCATCATACCCAAAGATCAAGCAGGAAAGTCGGGAATTTCTGCAAGTGACATTAGGACTTCCGCGGGAAGAATCCCCATGGAAAACCTTAAAACTAAACCCTTTTCAAAAACCCTTTGCTTAAGTCCAAAAGTTCACCTCACTTATTAAACATTCATGAGAAGAACATTGGACTGGGGGGACTTGAAGAGGTAGGTCCCAGCAGAGCCCAGTTGGACCCGCAGGACTCACCTTGAAGAGAGACGTCTGCGCAGAAACCAACTGGATCCGCATGACCCACCATGCTCAGAGACGTGACGTCCTTACGCGCAGTACGCAAGCTGTTCCCGCAGGAAATGCCTCCCAATGGCGAAGTACTCCGCCTATTCCCGCAGCTGCGGATACAAGCCATCAGGGAAGGCCACCCGCGCAGCAAGGCTACACGCACAAGGCACTTAGCTCTCAAAATAATTCAGTAGTCACCTGAAGGAATGAGCAAAGCCGGGAACAATCCCGCACAAAGGCGGAAGGGGGAATACTCCCGCCCAAATGAGCCAGTCCGTACGATACTGGAGGATCTTTTGTAGTGTACCTGACGAGGTATGGGCAAAAGATCTGACCAGAGATACGACAGCTCATTGACAACAGTATGGCGAGCAGCATGCTCTTGTACTGTATGTCACTATTAGCCGCTGCCTACTCTCCAACTCCTGTCATACCACGTGCATAGCCTGCAGTTGGTGGAAAAGGAATAGTACACAGCAGGCCTGGTCACTGTCAGCCGCTGCCTACCCACCAACTACCAGCATGGCACGTGCGTAGGCCACAGTTGGTAGAACAGGAATACTATTCAGCCGGCTATACCCTCTTGGAAACCTACCTTCGGCTATAAGTACCCCAAATGGTATAATCATCTCATCTTATCTTGTATCTTACATCTTATACCTGATATCTGCTCTAGCAATCTCTTAATATACACTTATATTCAAGAGCAATCTAGTCTGATTCTCACGCCGGAGGGTGGTCACAAGGAGGTACCCCCCTACTCAGTGACGAGCTCACGGTGTCTGTTTTGCAGGTTATCAGAAGAACCATCTTTGCCGGATCTAACCCCTCGTGGGAAACATCTATTTAACCCCCAGATTATCCGTAATCTGCCCGGGGTCGATTAGTGTTTCTTCATCAGATCTAGTTAACACCATCATAGACCCGGTGGTTTACCGTCCGAATCTGTTTTTTTTTTTTTTTATCAAATCTGAAGGGTTTTCAGATTTATTTCACCCTCTTGTTCTTCCAAAAAACAGATCTAGAAGTCAAAGAGAGAGAGAGACAGTCGAAGATGAGGTTCGTTTTCGTGTCCCACGGATGGCGCCAATGAAGAAACACAAATCCACCCCTCAAGGTCTAACACGTTAGTCTGAGGGTAATGGTTAAGTATTTCCCACGAAGGATTATTGAAGGAACATGAGATCTCACCCCTCCTGGGTCAGATGGATGTTCTCTTCGGATTTTGTTACACATGTGAACCCGCATCTCGATCTTCTTCTCCGGTTGCTTGAGACCTGCCTTGGAAAGACCGGGGGGAGGGGATGTGACTGCTAAGAGTAAACTCTTTTTTACAGACACAAAAATATTGGTGGTGGCCATGAGAGTCCCAGAAAGGATCCTTTCAAATGAGATATGAAGGTCCTTTATATAGAAGACTCATGGCAACCATCATGAACCCTAACCTTATTGGGCCAAGCCCGGTTAAGGGTTACCTCCACAACCCCCTGGCCCATTGGGCCTTAGTTAGTAACCAAATAATAACATAACAAATATAAATGTAATAAGTAAATGGTCGTACCGGGGGTTCGGGACCCTACCTCTACATTGACAATGCCGATCTCTATGGTTCTTTAGTTACGGAAGTGTACATGACTCCTCCATAAGGTTATCATGATCCTTTTGATAAACATGTGTGTAAACTTGTATGGACTTAAAAAAGCATCACGTATGTGAAATTGAAAAATTGACCAACACTTTAATTAGTGCTAGTTTTAATCAAACCAAAAGTGATTATTCACTTTTTATTAAATCTAGTAAGGACACGATATCTTGTAGTGTATGTTGATTATATAGTGTTAATCGTAAATTATGTAAAGGAATTTGCTAGAGTTAAATCTTGGCTAAGTTGAATCTTTAAATTAAAAGGTCTGGTCAAACTTACATATTTTTTTTTGAGAACTGAAATTTTTTTATAAATCTAATGGCTTAGTTATGTCCCAAAGAAAGTTTTGTCTTGATTTATTAGATGAGTTTGGTAGGATCAAAACCATTTGGTAATCCGATATAACAAAATTTTGTGGCCACTAACAAGGTTAATTCATTTAATTCAGATGACGAATTAGAGGACATAACCTCTCATCAAAATTTAAGTGGCAAGCTTACATGTAATATCTTTATTTTTTCATTTTTTTACCCGAACCGTATTATAATTCGGGCTTTGGTATCATTAATAAAATTTATGGTATTCATTTTTCATGTGTTTATATCACCACAACTTGTCTATGTATTTTAATTACCAAGTTATAGCAACTATGATCAATTTTTACAAACTATAGGGGTGATTGTTGTCAAGGAATGAAACTGGCAGGCCAACCTCGCCACGTCACGTGACGAGGAAGGTGGTTCATGGCCGCGCGACGCGACCTGACTTTTGCAACAGACCAGTTCGTCTTTTTTCAAGTTCAGCTCGTTTTTGGCCCATGTAATCCGATTTTTGGACTTTCTTCACGAATATACTTCTATCTGATAATTATAGTTCTATATCATAGTTTTAATTATAATCTTTATCTCTAAACTCAAGTATTATCCATTGATTCATTTAAACACTCGTGATGGGCTTGGTTTGATGATAAAACTCTATCTTTTGATTTTAAATGATTCCGTGTTCTTTAAGCTGATTCATTCCTTTATATAGACGTATTAGCTTCTGCAAAACACTTACCCAACTCATTTCACTCTCAAAATTTGTCCCTAGTGTTTTAATCTCAAGTTCAAGCAATTTTGACCTTTGGAAGTCAACAAACTTCTTTTTCTCAATCAATTATCGGTTAAGTTTGTATTTTTATGATTTGTTATCAACCTTGAACGAAAGCCCTCAAACAATTTCAATGGATTTAGGGAATTTCATGTTCAACTGAGCCAATCTAAATCTAGGGTTTGTGTTGGAAACTAAATTAGGGCTTTTCAATTTCACCATGAATTGACCCGCTTCTGGATTTTCAATGTTTTGTGTTTGTATATATGTTTGTGACATTTTGGACCCGAATTCCATCTCACACCGGCACTCTGACCAACTACGAACAGAACACTCACGTAAAGTTCGTTTTCTTTTTATGTTAAATCTCATATTTTATTGTTAATTTTCGTTTTATTTTTATTTTAAATTGGTAATATTTATTTGAATTTTAGGGTTTCCTCAAGTTCGGTTTTGTCAGCTCGCTTAAGAGGATTTTCTTCTAATCGTTATTATCTTCCATTCGCCAACTCTTAACGTGAGTAAATCATAACCCCGTTTTAATTTTTCTTTCTTTTGGGAACATTATGTATAAACTCAATATTATTATTTCACAACCTTAAATACAATTCTATTATATGCGTTTACATGTAATTCTCAACTACTTGTTAGCATGTAAAGTGTTTATTTGTTTAATGTTTTATTGTTAGTAGCCTCATCCTCATCCTCATCCTCATTAGTAAGACTTACATCATCCTAGTAGCTTGACCTAGAGTCATGATGAACGGAACTATAATTTGTTATTGTTGCAATTTTATTGTTGTAGTTACGTTTCCGCATAAGAATTGGTTTTTATTATTATATTTATTAAATTGTGTTTTGCTCACCAACCTTGTGTTGATATATTATTTTCATAAATGTTGTAGGTACTTACTTGAGATAGGTGAAGACAAGCAAGTAGATGATACCTTTAGGATATCAACAAACTATTTTCATGATTTTTATTTTGAAGTTTGGTTATTTGGATAATGTTATTGTTTTGAATTTTGTGATGTGCTTTGATTATTTTAAATTTGATATATAGATATTGTCAAATTAACGTTGATAGTGTCTTACAAGCTATTGTGCAACCAAATTGAGTCCCAACATTTCTGCCATAGGTTGTGGTGTGACATTATATACCTAACACTTACTACACCCGATATCTTTTAAATAGTAGGATGTCTTAGTCAGTTTATGCATTCAACTTCATTTCACATGTGAAGGTTGCAATAAGATTGCTTAGATATCTCAAAAAGTGTCGTGCAAAAGGAAATTACTTAGTTCTAGTGGTAGTTTTGACTTAAAGGCATTCACTGATGTTGGGTTAACCTTGATGTTTCATGTCGAGTTACGGGTCAGAAAAATGGACTCTTAATATCTTGCATGGGTTTAATAGTTTGTAAAAGACTATGTCATGGGTTTGACCGAGTTCAGAGGAGAACATGGCTGAAAATGGATGTTGAATAGCTGCACGTTGAAAGTTAGTTGCTGTAAAGTAGGAGATTTATTTATACATGTGTTTAGTTTCTTTTATAAATAGGATGGCATAGTACGTAGTTTCTTCTTGTACTATCATTTTCTATATAATAGTTTGAGCATCTCAGAGAGTTCCAAAGTTTATTTTGTTTCTATGTACATACATACATACATACGTGAGTGTGTGTTGAGTTAATTTGGGGCCTGAACCAACATTTGGTATCAGAGCGAAAGGTTGAAGAAGGTGTTGCCGGTTTGAGAGTCGGTTTCGAGAAAGAACGTAGCCCTTGGCTGCGGGATGAATGCAGCAGCGGAAACCGAGCAAACAAAAGGTGAAAAAGGTTCGGAACAGTAGGTGTTGTTTCGGGTTGTTTAATTGCAGAAGACGGAGGCGTGAAGGTGTTTCTGTCAGACGTCGTTATGGTGGAAGTACCATTTGAGATGACGGCGTTGACCTGTTATAAAAATTTGTGTTACGTGGCTGTTAAGGTTGATTAAAGGAGTATGAAGATTGACTGCTACAACAGAAGAAAGAGACTGACGAAGAAGAAGAACCGGTGAAACACCGTAGGTGTGAGCCAAAGACTGATAGCTCACATCATAGAGGAAGACCGCTACCGGAAAGTGACTTCCGGTGGGAAAAAGAAAAGACCGCCGCCGAAAAGTGAGTTCCGGTGGGAAAAGGACAAGACTGTTAACCATATATGAAGAACTGAAGCTGTGAAGACCGAACAGTGTGACCGAGACCAAACCAGTTCATCTTGCCGGAATGAAAGACCGTAGACCGAAATTGTGAACCGAAGACCGAGGTGTTCACGTTAGAAAGGGAAAGGACTCATTCTGTATCTCACAAATGATCAGAAAGAGAAGATCGACGCCTCAACAATGAAACGAAAGGAAAGAAGCTTGTGCAGATAGGCAATAATAAAAGATATTAGAAAGAAGGTCGTGAAAGAATGAATTGTTTGTTTCTCATCCTGTTTAGAGGAAGAGAGAAATTAAGAAGGTAGCAAGCCACAAGAAAGAAAGAACGGAAGTCGATCAGTAAGAAAAAAATCGACAACCCAAAGAAAGAAAAACGAAAGTTAGCAAGTGATCGGACCAATGTGGTTCGGGTAGCTAGAACCATACGGGTGTGGCTCATAGCATGTAGCAAGACGGAACCTTTGTGGCTCAAATAACAAGTCAGCAAGGACAATATTTGAACTAAAGTAAGCAAGTGAGTTCGGATCAAGAAAGAATCGAGCAGCAACATTAGCAAGAACAAGCAAGTTCGGTACGATTTCATTGGAAAAAATAGCTAGCAAGTCCGCATCAAGATTATGGGGGTGAATGTTGGGTTAACCTTGATGTTTCAGGTCGAGTTACAGGTCAGAAAAATGGGCTCTTAATATCTTGCATGGGTTGAATAGTTTGTAGAAGACTATGTCATGGGTTTGACCGAGTTCAGAGGAGAACATGGCTGAAAATGGATGTTGAATAGCTGCACGTTGAAAGTTAGTTGCTATAAAGTAGGAGATTTATTTATGCATGTGTTTAGTTTCTTTTATAAATAGGATGGCATAGTACGTAGTTTCTTCTTGTACTATCATTTTCTATATAATAGTTTGAGCATCTCAGAGAGTTCCAAAGTTTATTTTGTTTCTACATACATACATACATACATACATACATACGTGAGTGTGTGTGTGTTGAGTTAATTTGGGGCCGGAACCAACAACTGATGCAAATTTGGGTAAGTTTTTAGCAACTATGTATTTCAGGATATAATTGTGTGTTCCGTTCCTTGATAATTCATTAATATCCTAGAAAAGTAAAAACAACCAACAATATCTAGGTCATCAGCTAAAGATGAGTATAGATCTCTCCTTAACCCGAAATGAATGGGGAGAGCAAACATTCCTTTTTTCATGCTTGGTACGATCATGAAAAACAGGATTAGAAGAAATAAGCATTGCGGTATTAGTATCACAGTCCAATTCCACTGGCAGTTTCGCATTAACTTGCAAATCCTTTAACAACTTTAACCACACAACATCACAACATGTGTACGAGATAAAGTTTTATATTGTGTGATAAAAGTTGTAAAGGTTGATTCTCTTGATCAACCGGTTGATAATTTTACCAAGGGGTGTTGCACTGTTAAAACAATGTTTGGAAAGGATTGGGATCAGCAAGATTGGTGGACAATCACATCATATCCCTGTTATTCAGCAAAGCAAATATCCGGTTTCCATTTCTCAATATTCACAGCCATCTATATAGTTTTTTCCTTTTTTGGGTTCATAGAAGCTGTGTATAAATTGGTGATTGTTTCCTCATTGTAAAATATAACTTTTGAATAACAATTCTCAATCAATTCTCTCTGAATATCATGGTATCAGAGCAGGATTGCTCATCATATACCCGTTAATTTCCAGCCTCGTCTCTGATAAATCCAAAACCGAGTCATCATGTCCGGAGACGGCAACTCAGGCTCGGATTTATCACTACAGCTTGCCAGTTTGTTACAAAATAGCCTCAATACCCAGCCTCAAAATCCAAAGCTTTCTGATAACCTCCAAATCAACCTCAAGCTCAACAGCCAGAACTACGGGCTATGGACCCGGATGATCCGAGTCGCTATAGGCGGAAGATCAAAAACTCTGTTATCACATCTGACCTCAGATCCACCTGATCAAAGCGATGAAAAATATGATAAATGGGAACAAGAAGACCTAATCGTTTTTTCATGGCTCATCCAAAACATTGAACCAGTACTCGCAGGCAACCTAACCGAGTACCGCACCGCAAAAACTTTGTGGGACGCTCTGGTGGTTACCTACAACAGTGGAAGAGACAAGATGCAAACCTTCAACCTTCATGTGAAGGCGAACGATATCAAGCAAAATAACAGTTCTCTTGAAGATTTCTGGATCGCGTTACAGGGGGTATGGGGAGAAATCGATAGAATCGATCCAAACCCCATGAAATGCCCAGAAGATATAAAAACATACTCAAAAATCAGGTCAGAACAAAAACTCTTTCAATTCTTAAACGCCCTAGACCGGAGATATGAACATATTAAAAGGGAAATACTCCGGTTGGAACCTCTTCCGTCGGCAGAAGCAGCATACGCCGCTGTTCGTAAGGAAGCTGCTCACCAGAATATTCTGGGAGCAACTAACGAAACACACGGCATTGCGGCGGGGTTGGTTGCCACCGAAACAGAAGGGTTAGGGCTCATAACCAAAGGGAACCGCCGGGGTGAAGGGAAGAGAACCGGACCGTCAGGTAAGGACAACAAAACCCACTTAAAATGTGACCATTGCGGTATGTCTAGACATACCAAAGATCAATGTTTTCGGATTGTCGGTTACCCGGAGTGGTGGTCCGACGGTCACAAGAAGCTCGCCAAAAACTCCGGATCAGAAAAAAGCAAGAGCCTCACCGCCGGTAACAAAGAAACTGTAGCTACTGGTTCTGGTGCTGATAAAGGAGCTGATCAGAAAATCACCACTGGTTTTGGTGGGATGGCGGCAGCTGCTCAAAGAGAAAGTGGGGAGGATATGTTTTCGATGTGCACAGGTACAAGGGATAAGAGAGAAGGTGTCTCAAAACCCTTCACTTATCCCTCACATAATTACATTTCCACCCTTAAAAAATCAAGTTCCACCGAAAACACAACCTTCATTTCTTTTATAGAGAAAAGTTTTAGAAATTGCAAAAAAGAACATAACATTAATGGTTATGCAAACATGGCTCAAAATTATAATATGATACCCGAACAATCATGGATATTTGATTGTGGAGCCACGGACACCATGACTTATGATTCAACAGATTTTGTCACATCGACAAACCCTACAAAATCATTTATAAACACGGCAAATGGGGAAAAAATGAGTTTCCAAAGCGGGGGAACTATTGAGATTTTACCAACACTTAAGCTCTCTAATTGTCTTTATGTTCCTGCCTTATCACATAAGCTCCTTTCGATAAGCCATGTAACAAAGGAGTTGAATTGCTCGGTTCTCATGCAACCCACATTTTGTATCCTACAGGATATCAGGACGGGAACGATCATTGGGCGTGGCACTGAAAGACAAGGGCTGTATTACGTGGATGAAGTGACTCAAAGTGGTACTGTAATGCTTTCCCATGGAACAGCTGAGCGTGAAGCCTGGCTATGGCATAGGAGATTGGGTCATCCATCCACTAGTTATTTACATGCCTTATTTCCTAAGTTATTTCCTTCAAATTGTAAGTCACATTGCGAAACTTGCGTATTAGCCAAGAGTCATCGAAAAACATTTAAACCAAATAATACAAGGGCCGACTTACCCTTTTCATTGATTCATTCAGATGTATGGGGTCCTGCCCCAATTATTGGGGGACAGAACTTTCGTTTTTTTGTGATATTTGTGGATGATTGCACACGCATGACCTGGGTGTATTTGTTAAAAAATAAATCCGAAGTTCTTGATAAATTTATCATCTTTTACACCTTGGTCCAAACCCAGTTTAAAAAAAATATTCAGATCTTTAGATCTGATAACGGAGGAGAATTTGTTAACTCTGAGATGAAATTTTTTTTTCAAACAAAAGGGATCATCCATCAAACCACTTGTCCCTATACTCCAGAACAAAATGGGGTTGCGGAGAGAAAAAACCGCATCCTACTAGAAATAACTCGGGCTCTTTTGATAGAATCCCAAACTCCAAAATTTTTTTGGCCCGACGCCCTTGCCACCGCTGCATATCTTATTAACCGACTTCCAACTCAAATTTTAAAAACAAAAACTCCATTGCAAGTCCTTACAGAATACACCAAACCTCCTTCCATTCTTACTCTTGAACCCCGAATCTTTGGGTGCACTGTCTTTGTTCACATACCAAAATCCAACAGAGATAAACTTGATCCGTGTGCTGAGAAATGTGTCTTTGTTGGATATGGAATAAACCAAAAAGGATATCGATGCTACAATCCAAAAACCCAACACATGTTCACCACTATGAACTGTGATTTCCTTGAAACCAAGTACTATTTTGCCACCCAAAACAGTGGTCAGGGGGAGAGAGAATGTCTAGACACACTGAGGTGGTTGAGGTATACTACATATGAGGAAGGAAAGAGTCAAAGTGCCACACAGCCTGGAGAAAGTATCAGTGCCCCCCAAGGAGCGTCTCCCAACCCGATACCCGAGGTAAGTACTCACTCTTCTATGGAAACCACTAATGATGCACCGAGACAGGGGGAGAATGAAGCACCGAGACAGGGGGAGAATGAACAAGAGGAGGTGGTTGCTCAAGAAGATGTATTAGTAGAGCAAATTGAACAGGTGCAAGAACCATAAAATCTTCCCACACAAGAAGACACGACTGCTAGATATGTACTACCACCAAGAGCAAATAGAGGTGTTCCACCAAAAAGGTATTCTCCTGAAAAGAAGCCCAGAGAATGTAGATATCCGATGGCTAACATAGCCAAAGGAAAGCTATCTCAGGAAGCTGAGGCATTTACTTCATCTCTATACTCTGAGGAAATCCCTACTAATGTAGTACAAGCCTTGAAATCAAAACAGTGGAAATATGCAATGGAAGAAGAAATGAAAGCTCTAATAAAAAATAATACATGGGAAAAATGTGTTTTGCCTTCGGGAAAGAAAACTGTTGGGTGCAGATGGATCTTCACAATTAAATACAAGCCGGATGGATCAATCGAAAGATACAAAGCAAGATTAGTAGCTAAAGGCTATACACAAACATATGGAATAGATTATTCTGAAACTTTTTCTCCTGTTGCAAAGATCAATACAATTAGGGTTCTTTTCTCCATTGCAGCAAATAAAGGATGGCCCCTACACCAATTTGATGTAAAAAATGCTTTTTTACACGGGGAACTGAAGGAAGAAGTCTATATGGAAGCTCCACATGGTTTCTCCGATCAGTTTGGAGAAAAGGAAGTATGTCTTCTCAAGAAATCCCTTTATGGATTAAAACAGTCTCCCAGAGCGTGGTTTGGTAGGTTCACCTTAGCTATGAAGAATTATGGATTCGTGCAAAGTAACTCAGACCACACTTTGTTTCTCAAACGTAGAGGTAACCTCATAACATGCCTTATAATCTACGTTGATGACATGATCATTTCGGGAAATGATGAAGAGGAAATAACGAAGCTGAAGAAGAACTTGTTCACAGAATTTGAAATGAAAGACCTAGGGAGACTTAAATACTTCCTTGGTATTGAAGTTCTAAGATCCAAACAAGGGATCTTCATGCACCAGAAAAAGTATGTCCTCGATTTACTAGCAGAAATTGGTATGGTCGACTGTAAACCAACAGACACTCCAATGATTGTAAATCAAAAGCTCTACATGGAGGAAAAAGCAGACTTAGCCGATAAAGAAAGATACCAACGAATGGTAGGAAAACTGATATACCTCTCACACACCCGACCTGATATAGCATACGCTGTGGGGGTGGTAAGTCAGTTTATGCATCAACCTCAAAAGATTCACTTGGAAGCAGTCTTGAGAATTATAAAATACCTCAAGGGAACGGCAGGGCATGGAGTCTTATTCAAACCAAATGGGCATCTAGAAACTCAGTTATATACAGATGCAGATTGGGCAGGAGATAAAGGCGACCGAAAATCCACGTCAGGTTACTTTACTCTAGTCGGTGGAAATCTTGTTACATGGAGAAGCAAGAAACAAAAAGTGGTGGCCCTTTCAAGTGCAGAAGCTGAATTTCGAGGAATTGCTAGAGGGGTACCTGAAATTTTGTGGATACGAAGACTTCTAACAGAAATAGGATATCCACCACAAGAAACTAGCAAGGTCATGAGTGATAATAAAGCTGCTATTCAGATTTCAGAGAATCCAGTACAACATGATCGAACAAAACACATAGAAGTAGATCGACACTTCATCAAAGAAAAGCTAGAAGCTGAAGTTATCATACTTCCATTTGTTCGGTCAGAAGACCAACTTGCTGATATTCTAACCAAAGCTGTTAATGAAGGTGTCCTACGCAAGTGTCTGAGCAAGTTGAATTTTGGAAATCCCACTATTCAACTTGAGGGGGAGTGTTAAAACAATGTTTGGAAAGGATTGGGATCAGCAAGATTGGTGGACAATCACATCATATCCCTGTTATTCAGCAAAGCAAATATCCGGTTTCCATTTCTCAATATTCACAGCCATCTATATAGTTTTTTCCTTTTTTGGGTTCATAGAAGCTGTGTATAAATTGGTGATTGTTTCCTCATTGTAAAATATAACTTTTGAATAACAATTCTCAATCAATTCTCTCTGAATATCATGCACAACATGACTATCCGTGTGATAAGCTTGGTTCGGTAGATGCTTGTGCGAGTTGAACCGAAAGGGGGTGTTGAAAGGTTAGTAATAAAAATTTGGTTCAGCCTCTGCTACAAAAGATTAAGTTCTGTTTTATTTGTTATGGTTTAGTTAAGTATGTTTATTAATTCTGATTTGTGTTTTTTAAATGCATATTCTTCTAAATTGGAGGGAGCAAGAGTCTTTTATAAAATTTGGGAAGGGATTTGCTGCAAATAATAGAGGGACTAGGAGAGGCGATTTACTAAAGACGAATGGCTAGAAGTATCAAGCGATGTATGTTATGAAGAAGATGAAAGTAGATGCTATAGTAGATAAGTTCTTAAAAAAATTTGAAATCCATGGATTTAGATAAAAGAAGGTCTGTATAAATAACTTTATACTTCAAAATTAGTAGAATATTAATCGTTCTTGTATGGTGAACTGGATGATGAGATATATATGAAGCAACAAAAGCATACGCTACTTTCATGCATGACCTAAATTAATTTCACCAAATTCTGTCATGTGTGATAGTGTTGCTACATTGGCAAATGCCTATATCCAAGTGTACAATGGTAATCATCAAGACCTTGAGTGTTAGACATAACAAGATCAACGAATTCATTGTGCATAGTGTGACATATGTTGAGTTTCATTGTGCATAGTGTGACATATGTTGAGTTTTGCACACAAAACATAATCTAGTCAATGATATAACTTAAAGGATATGGGGAGACACGCAGTGTACAAGTCGGTTGTTAGGATGGGATAAAAGGTTCATATAACCAAATGAAAATCTCGGTTCACACGACAATGAAAAGCCTAGCATAACACGATACTTGGTTTGAATTGTAGAATCTCGTGAACCATCATGTTTGTAACGCAAGTTGTGCTTAAAGTCAACGTATGAAGATTTAAAATTTAAATAGTTTTATTTAAAGTTTGAAAATCAATCTATTCATTTAAGTGCCATAGAAATAAATTTATTCATTCTTCGTAACAGATATTTTGTATGTTTCATCACCTTTATATTAAATTTGCTCGTTAAGATTTTGGTCCTCCCAAGTGTTGATATGGTTTTGTTGAGTTCGATCTTCAAATAAAAGTTGAAGTACATAAACCAGAAACCAAGAATATTCATTTCAATAAATGCGTGATTTATCTATCAAACAAAAAGCTCATAAGACGCAAATAGAGTTTTGGACCACAAGATATTCTTGATAATTATTACCATGAAAGATCAACATGAATAAAAGCTAGATTATTCCGTTTTGTCCTTTGTACTCAACTTATGAAGATATAGTAAATACAAACGTTTTTGGTTACCATTTATTTTATACATTTTATATAATTTACTATAAAACGATTACAATAAAGTGGCAGGTAAACGGGCAACAAGCTGCGCCGCAACCCCCTTTTGAATAGCAAAGTCAATCCTGCTAAAAACGAAGCTTTGGGACCTAGAAGCTGAAGAAGTTCCGTGTATGACGCGCTGAACCCTGCTCAAAAATTTCACAGCCTCTGGAGCCAGAAAACCAAATGTATCAAAGGCAAATGGTAGAAAGACATGTTGATTATCTAAACAAGTTTTCTCGTGTTTAACAACTTTGTCCGACTCAGCCTTCAACGCAGCCTGACCCACAACAAACCTACGGTCCCTAAGCCCAAAATTTGATACATTTGGTTTAACTTTGTAAACAATTATATGTCCAAAGAACTGGCCACTTGTAGAGATTCGAAGCGTGAATTATCATTAGATAGAATATCCTCCATTCCTCCGGCTTTACAGGCTTAGCTGAGTAATCTGCTCGAATCTTACATGATTGCTTTCGAAACACGCTAGCCAAGTAAGGACACATGTAAGAAACAATCATGCGTCTAGACCAACTATACCGTTCACTTACAAAATTTTGATATGTATCATGTGAAACACACTTTAATAGTTAAAATTGCGAAACAAGTATATAGTTATTTGAGATTTTCTATATTAAAAACACACTTTCTTCATGCAAACATGCATACTGTCATATTGAAGAGAGAAAATCATCAGTGTTCAATTTATGTGCCAAAAACCAGGTTTTATTAGGTTAACTATAAAAAAAATCTAATAGCATCCGATTTATACTTGCTAACAAACCATATGTTAAGTGTCCAACTTTTGGTTGAAGATTATATATGGACCCCCGTCAGTACCCTCACTTGTTTTTTTTCTCAGTAGTGTAAATTTGTGTGTTTTCGTCCAAAATTTTTATATGTAGTATGAATTTACCCTTTTTTTCGTCCAAATCATGTCAAACAAGTCTAAACAATGCATGTACATCCGAGTTATATATATTTAGTTGTTGAACAAAGTAGTCTTCTCCACATACATTAACGCCGCCATTGTATGCAATGTTGAGTTTAAAATATGTTTGATACATACAATATTCTCATGCATTCATAAAATATATGTGAAGCAGCCAACACTGCATATAATTTTAACACTTGTTTATTTTACCACATATCCTGAAAATCATATGCAACATTAATCCCATGTAATGCAAGATTTACACCGTATTTCATTAATTTTTATATTTTGGATATAAACATATCTCGTGTAACATAAAACAATGTACGAAGGGAAACATGAACGAACACCTTATTCCAATATCAGTACGAATAATCCAGCCAAAGTTGGGAGTTAAAGTTAAAAGGGATACTTTAGTATATTTGATAAATTCTTCTTTCGTATAGTCACATTCATAAGGGTTCTTCAACTTTTAGTTCGATGAGCATCCAACTCTTCTTTGATTGGAACGCATCAAGGTAATATGCACTTTAAATCTTAAGTAATATACGGTCTTACATGTGAGAACAAAGTATGTTCTAAATTAAATTGTAGATAATTAGTGTTTTACCCAGCGCAACGCGCCGAATAGGTCGGAAAAACACAAGCGTTGTCAGTCCCGAGTGTTGAGGCGTTAATTTTACGTGAATTCGATCGATTTCAATTACATGCGTTAAATTATAATGCCGGAACTAAAACAAAAAAAAAATATGAAAATTGAGATGGACCAAACGGGTGACATTGGTTGGTAAAACTTGGGAGTTGGTAAAACCCGAGCACTGTCAATCCCAGACGTTGAGGCGGTGAGTCTAGGTAAATCCTATAAAACATAGTCGTTACATTTGGTCGGTATCATCTATGTTTGTTAAGCTTCGTCATATTTAAAAAAATAAACAAATAAAACATGATTAAAAAAACCTAATACAACAATCAATACATGGATAACTAAAAAAGAAAAGAAAAGAAAAGAAAAGAGTAGAAAAGTTGCTACATAAAGGAGACTTGAACTTGGGCTTACAATGGGGACAAGACTTAGTAAGCTTTCCATCAACCATCAAACCGACTTAACAATTTAAAATATTCTTGAAAATAATTATATAAATAGTCTAAGTCATAACCTTAAAGCTTTGTGACACCAAAGTTCTCAATTATACTAATTTATAATTGGGTCATGCGCTTGTGCGCTATATACTTTTTAGGAATTACCAGCCTTCTATTATACACCATAGAGACATAGAGATGTTTATTTTTTCAGAGGTAAAATGTATGCAATCTGCGAACCACATCTGCAGACATCTGTAGCAGAAAGAAGACTGTTTGTTTTTAATGTTTGCAGAATGCTAAAATCAAACATAAAATTTTTTAAATAAGCTGAAATTTAAATAAAAAAGTCCTTCAACATCGAAATTTAAATAATAGTCAAATAACACTGAAATAATATTTGTAAAACCACAATAACAATTTTTTTAAATCACTTGTTCCGTACTTTGCATAAACAATGTTATTTGATAGATGTTGTGTTAGTGCACGGCTTTGGTGTCCGTAGCAATCGAATAAGTTATAGATAATCTAATATGTGTATTTAATGAATATTTATTGTGAATGAGCTTCGGCCTATAAATAGGTAGCTCATGTCATAATTTAGAGGGTGTGAGAGATGTAGATCTAAGTTTTTATTCTCTTCATAAGTTATTTCTCTCCATATTGTATTTATTCTATTTATTAATAAAATAATATTTAACGTAATCGTATGATTGATGTATCGTATTTGCGGCTAGATCCGAGCTCTATGACGTTTCAATAATTGGTATCAGAGCAAGTTGCTGCTCTGGATGCACCAATAATTAGGTATTGAATCTGGTCAAAATCGTGTTCTTCGTGTTCATCGGGTTTTGGTCAGATCAGGATTAATTTACTGTGTTATTGGCGGATTTGTTGGTGAATTCGTGTTTATTAATGGAAAACGAAGCTTCCTGTGTAATTTGGTGTAAGTTATGGTGTATTGAAGGATCTGCCATGGAAGAGCATGGTCACGGATTGATCAGATTTGGATCAATTCAGTGATTGTTAAGTTAAATGATTATGATTCGTGATCGGTATGAAAATCCGAGTGTTCGGGTAGGGCTGTCTCGCGATACCTTCTACAGCTTGACCCGCAGCAGTACATTGACCAACTCCAGGTCCAATAGAAGCAAGCCCTACAGCCAATCCAGCAGCAATAACGGAAGCGGCAGAAATCAATGGTTTTTCGTGATATATTATGGTGTTTTGATGAATCTGCCATGGATGAAGTTCAAAAATGCAGATTCCGGCCAGATCTATGTTTTTCCGGCGAGATAACTGATTTTTCCGGTGAGATGCGTTTTTCCGGCGAACAATTCAGATCCAACAACCTGATTTGTTATGTTACTGTAGCTAATTCGTTAAGGGAGTTTAACGAATCTGCTGTAGCTATTTCGTTACGAGAATTTAACGAATTAAGTTAATTCGTTAAGGTAATTCGTTAAGGTAAATGTAACGATTAAGGTAATTCGTGAAGCTAATTCGTTAAATTAAAGATAACGAATTAAGGCAATTCGTTAAGTTAAGAGTATAACGAATTAAGGTATGACGAAGTGGAAATCTTAACGAATTGAAGGCCATTATAACGAATGAGGATTGTTATGACGAATTAGAGTTGGTAATTTATAACGAACTGATTGGTTAACGAATGGAGAGCACGAACTAAGTTAACGAATGGAGTGGATATATATAACGAATGGAGTGGATATTTATAACGAATGGAGGGGTGATTCGTTAAAAAAAAGAGTTATTTGGTGGGAAAAATTATTTTGCGTGAATTTTTTCCTGAATACTCCTCGTAAGTGAGATTTCATTCTTAAAAATTTTGGCGAAAATATTTATTTTTCGATAATTTTCGGTGAATTTTTAGCGGGAAAATCGGAAAAATTTTTCTTAACCGAAATTTTTTGGGATATTCCTAATATATTGGGTACTCATCTCTCAAATTTTGATAATATATTTTCCGGCTGACTGTTTACGAGTTTCGGCTGGCCGAGGGGGAGACCAAGTGTAATTTAAGGAGGAGTTTGTTTTGTGAACTTTGAAGATTATTCAAGACCTTGCTGAATTTGTCAAGAAAAGGGGGAGATAAAACTTTCATAGAGTTTATTTAGCTTGCATCTTCCTAGATTTGCAAGGTTTCTTGAAAAATTACTGCAATTCGGGTGATAATTCATGCTTGCAAAGCTATGGTTGACTAAGTTCAAGACTCCAGTTGTTCTTCGATTGGTAATTGATTTGTTCAAGATTGAAACCTGACTATGTGTGATACGAGTGTCTGTTCGTTTACTTCTTTCTGAGGGACTTTGATCCTGACTATGTTGGCTACGAGTATACGACGGATTACTTCTGTTGAGGGAGACGATTCTCGAACGGGTTGATCTTATTGAAGAATATACGAGTCGTGTCATTAGATTGAAGAATTTGATCGTTCTGAATTTATTAGTGGAGGTTGGAACTCTGAATCATATGGCCAAACATTAGTGCATCTTTGCAAATGAGATGTGGAAGAGCTTCAAAGAGTATATTTGGGATACACATTATCAAGAGAGGGAAAACTGAAGTGAAAGATGTTTAATGATCGGGTTTTTCATGAAGACGTGTGATGAGGTTAAACGTAAAGATATGTTTTTCTTTACCGGTGCTGACGGATAGCTGATGACTTGTTGCCGATTGTTGAAAGATTGAACCATATCATACGTTAATGGATGATCAGGATGATCTCCAAGAGTTGCTCACTTTGAGGGGGTGATCTGATATGAGAAGCTACAAGTTGTTGGTTTGCTGAAAAGATTTAAAGATTGTCTGTCTGCACAAGCCCGAGAATCATCAGTCTAGGGGAGTCTGTTAGTGCACAGTTTTTGACTGGTGATTTGCAGTTAAAGTATTCAAGAGTAAAGTATTCGATAGCTACGGAAAAGGGGGTGTCTGTTAGTGCACGGTTTTGGTGTTCGTAGCAATCGAATTAGTTATAGATAGTCTAGTCTGTGTATTTAATGTATATTTATTGTGAATGAGCTTCGAGCGATAAATAGGTAGCTTATGTCATAATTTAGAGCGTGTGAGAGATGCAGATCTAAGTTATTATTCTCTCCATAAGTTATTTCTCTCCATACTATATTTAGTCTATTTATCAATAAAATAATATTTAAAGTAATCATAGGATTGATGTATCGTATTTGCTGCTAGATCCGAGCTCTATGACGTTTCAATATGTTGTGATTAAAACAATGTTAAAGGTGAATTGTGAAAGTTGAGAATAATTCCTATTATGTATTTATTCTTTCTTTTGCTAACATAAAAAATATACAACAAAGATAAAAATACAAAGAAACTTGCTTTAGGGTGAAATATTATATTTAAAAAGATTATTAGATGTCAACAAAACCCAGCCCAATTCATCATATTTTAAAGCCTAACGCCTTGTTCTTGAGTTTTTTAACCAACGAAAGAAAAGGAAAGGAGAGGGAAGGATAAGAAAG
The DNA here is from genome assembly GCF_021521415.1 of Bidens hawaiensis. Classification (NCBI taxonomy): domain Eukaryota; kingdom Viridiplantae; phylum Streptophyta; class Magnoliopsida; order Asterales; family Asteraceae; genus Bidens; species Bidens hawaiensis. The sequence continues at coordinate 457,616 of NW_027491907.1, forward strand.
GGAAGGAAATTTTTTTTAATTAGGTGTGTTCTTGAGTTGGAAGGAAATTAAAGGGAATGAAAGGATAACTATGTTAAAAAATAGTTATCCTTAGTAATCATCCCATTTTTTGGAGGATAACTTATTGGAAAAATACATTAATATAATCCCTTCTAACTTCTCCTACTCCTTTCCTTTCCATCCTAAAATAAACTCAAGAACACCTATTTTTTAACTATCCTTACTTTTCCTTTCCTTTCTCTCCTTTAAAAAAACTCAAGAACAGAGCGTAATTGTCTAATCCTATAATCCGATGTTCATTCTTGTTAAATCTCATAACATTATTTCTTTAGAAGAAACATACATAACCATTTGTAATATGGAGAGACCACATCTATAGATTGCTAAAATAAATGCTAGCATCTGTAATTTGCTAAAATAAACTGGTGATGATGTACGAACTGTGATAGTGGGTGGTGGTGGGTGTTGCGTGGTGGTGGTGGATGGTGGCGGCGGAGGTTGGTGGACGATGGTGGTATACGGTGGTGTCAGCAGACAGTGGTTGTGGGTGGTGGACGGTGGTGATGGCGGACGTTGGGTGATGGTGGTGCTGATAATGATAGTGGTGGTGGATGGTGGAAATGGAAGAAGACGGTGGTGGTTGGTAGTGGTGGTAGAAGGCGGTGGTGGACAGTGGTGTTGGACGATGGTAGCGGCGGACTGTGGTGGTGGCAGACGGTGGGTGGTGGGGTGGGAGGTGGTGGTGGCGAACAATGGGTGGCGGCGGTGGTGGTAACCGATGGAGGATGGTGGTGGAGGTGAAAGGTGGGTGGTGGTGATGGTGGACAGTGGGTGTTGGTAGGGTGTGGTGTTTTAACCTTATGAAGACCTTATAAGATCTTAGAAGTGGATGGAACAAGGCTGTACTAAGAAGAGCTTACGCATACGTTTTTTAATGAAACGCATTCAAGAAAACAAACAGTCTGCAGATGGTAATGTCTGCGCGTGATCTGCATGGCACAGACAAAAGAGGTTGCGTAGACCTTTTTTAGAAAAACAAACAGCACCATAGAGCATGTTTGAGATTGAGTTTTAAAACAACAAAATTTTAACTTATTGGCTTTTTCAAAAAGTCATTTTAAAAAGTTAAGATTTGTGCCTTTTAGAAAGCATCTTTTTAACTCTTTCAAAAAACTAAAATAAAAAAGAGTTTTGTGATTGCCAAACACTTTTTGAACTTCGTGTAAAAAAAACCCAATAAATTAATAAATTGGTTTCAAACTCAATCCCAAAGCCTTTCATAGACTAAACTTTTCTTGCTATACACCTTAAAAGCTCATTTTATGTGGTGTACACATGAAACATTTAAAAAGTATATATAATATTTTCATTAATTTCAACATTAATTATTATATATAATTAATGTTATTAATGTAATTATATATATGGTTTTTTAGCGGGAAATGTTCAAGCCAAACTCTGAAGTTAATGTAGATCATGTTAATACAATACAGACTAGTCAGAGTTGTGCAACGGGGCTCTCCAAATTTTGTGATTACAGTGACATAACACATTAACACACAAGAAAGTTGTCGTTCCAAAAAGAAAAGTAATTAGTTTATGATAATTTTGAAGAGATCGAGCTTCATAAAAGCTTAGAAGTTTCTAAAATAAAGCGAAGGAGGTTTTTTCTATGTAGGGATGACAAAATAAACCCGCAACTGGTGGGTATATTCGAAAACTAAAACATACGAGACGGATATATTTGAAATCCGACATGTATGGGATGAGGTTTAAACATTTTCACGGGCATGAGACGAGTATGGGGTTAGGTGACGCCAAACCAATTACCCAAAACCACATACCCGTTTACTCGATCCATAAACTAGAATGATATATCCAAAAGTAGTTGGTTCCTAAAATGGATTTCACAACTTGTTCGGATCAATCTGTATAACTAGTGAGCGAAAACACTAGAAATACTCGGATCTCGGTTCTTAGTTTTAAAAGTCAAAAGCAGAGAAAAGGATAAAGTTAGAGAGAGAAAGTATTAAAAGTGACTGGTGGAGCACGAGGTGAATAGTGTTCTTTTTATAGGGACCCCATGCTCCCTAGGGTTTATTTCACGGGCCTAACTTCGGCTTGCCCAATGGGCTTACAAGATAAAATAAACGTACCGAGTATGAAATAAAACGATTACATGCAAACCAAAATACATACACAATCCTAACAGTATTATTAGCTCTACAACCTCCCTCTAGGATTAAGTATGTCGAGGCACTTTCATCAAGTTATTTGCTTCTTTCTTACGAACTGAAGTGAAATAGTTACCTTAGTCCAAATGTCTGAACGAGCAGCCCTTAATGAACCAACGATTTCTCAAGGCTTTATTTATGAAGTCAGTGAATGCTATGATGGTTTCTTCAAATATTTCCAGAGGATTAACTCTTAAAAGGGTGGAGGATCCTGATACGTCTTGATAAGGTCCCCTTTGTTGAACCAGATCAACTTAATCTTCTCGAAGAATGATATTCCATTTCATCGCCTTTATCACAACTTCAGCTATTGGTGTGTCAAATACCTAATCTCTGAATTCTTTTAGAATGTTGTTTAGAAAACTTCATATTAAGATTAGAACTTTGTAATTTGTAACATGGCTTCTAGTTCAACTGCTCCTAATTAGTTCTTTGCGAAAAGCGACACTTGATTTTCTTTTGTAATCTTTCTCTTATCATCTTCCATCTCGAATTCTAAAGGTTTTTTAAAATCTGATGGATCCACAGTTTCAGTGGACTTGAACAATTCTTCATTTTCTTGACTAGAAGGGCCAGTTACTTCGATCATATTTTCTTTATTTCTGCGTAGGATCGACATCAGTAGATCTAGGAACATCAGATGCGGGAGTGTTGACATCTAATATTCCATTTGTTGACTCACTTGAGCGGAATGATTTCGTTCCTATGCGTCTCGACGGATCTTCAGATATAATAAAATCATCTTTAGATTCAACCATCAACTTTTCTCGACTTCTCGTTCTCATTTTCTTTTGCATGTTCCACCATATGCAATATCAGTCTTTTCACATAGAGGTTTGTTCTTTATTTAACTAAAGGGGAAAATGAATATGGGGTTGTTAAGCATATAACCTTACATGCGAAACCATCAAAACTACGTAGTTTTGATTAAGAGTTTCCAAAAAAATTGATTCTAATCTTCTATTGTTTATAATTCATTACATCCATTAATATTACATCCCTAATTCTGAATAATCATCCTCAAAAGAATTATCTCCGACATCATTGATCATAAAAATCAACATGTTTTTTCAGAAAATATATATATATATATATATATGTACCGTAATTCAAAAGTTTAAATCATGGTTGTTACTGAGCTAATGGAACTAAATTTTCTATATTAATCAAAGCACACTATTAATTTGTTTTTGCATTTTTATGCTTTCAGTAAATTGATATTAAAAGAATTCATCTTAAAAACTAACTGTGAAGATATGACTTTAGCATTTTCTTTTCCTCTTGTTAAAAGTAATTAATAAACAAAAAAACATAATCTAAATCGATGAATTCTAGTCCAAATAATTCATAACTTAAAAAGGAAAAACATAGTTTAATCTTTCATGGCAGTATTAATAACAAAAACAACATTTTCGGATATGAAGACATGATGGGATGTAATATTAATGGAAGGAAACACGCATTTAAAATAATAGAATCAATATTTTTGGAAACTCTTAATCAAAACTACGTAATTTTGATGGTTTAGCATGTAAGGTTAAAACTACGTAATTTTGATGGTTTAGCATGTAAGGTTATATGCTTAACAGCTCCATATTCACTTTCCCACTAACTAAATGGTCAACTACACAATACTTGAAAAGAAATAACATGCGTTTGTAGACCCTCCTTTTAGGTCAAAGAAATGTTATGTTTTCAAAAACACAATTGGATTCAAAAAATTGCACTTCAGGTTTTTGAACTTTGAAAAATTAGCATCACTGATATCTCAAGATCATAAAGTCTTTAAAATCCTAGTATTAATATTTAAAAGTAAAATAAAGTTAAAAATATTTACAAATTTTATTAAAAGAATATTAAAAATAGATTCTTTTTACATTTTAAAACCTTTTCATTCAAAGAAAGTATTAGGACACAATATTTTTTGAGTTTTCTTTATAAGGATATAATAATAAACGTATACCATACATATACTTGCGAGACAGATCGCAACATAAGATCATATTGATTGAAATGCCATTCGCATCATATCTTTTTCAGCTGTTATTACCACTCTAAGACGAATATATATTGATCCACTTTTAAAACATAATATATGATTTCAGAACCTTATGATACTAATTAAGTTAAAAGAGTTAAGTGTCATTTTAGTACCTATGTTTTGAACAACCACGCAACTTTAGTACCTTTTTTGATTTTTTCGCAACTGGCTACCTCACTTTTCTAGAATTTGCTATTTTAGTAATTTTTTCTAACTCCGTCTATGTTTGTCCGTTAAGTCAAGGGCACTTTAGTAACTATGTTTTTTCCTTTTAATAAAATTCCACCTTAAGGGGTTTCCTTTCAAAAAGTCAAAATCACAAAGCAAGTTTGAAGCTTTGATCAAACCCTAAACCTAAATCCCAATCAATCCAATCCTTGCAAATCCTCTAAATTCATCAACAACCATCCACCCTTCGCCCGTAAACTACCATTAATGACCATCCTTGCATGCTCCGCTGCTCTCCAGCCACCAGGGATGGACGCCGTTGTAAACGAAGCACCAGAAGAAATACGCTTACAACTTTGTCGGAATTTGCAATATTGAAGCTTCCAATGCCGGCGTGTCTCAGAAAACAAGATTGTACGCCGGTGTAAAGAAGTTGCATACATTTTCCGGTGAAAACTTGTGAGGCTTTGAGAGCATTTGGATCTAAGTTCAACTGCTGATTTCTTGCCGGACTGGGAAAAGAGGGAAGACGGTAACGACGGCAGGCGACGATGGTGACTGGTGGCGGTTCAGGACGGAGATAGGGTGAAAATGGTGGCTGGTAGCGGTGTAGAGAGATGGGGTTGGTGGCTGGTGGCGGTGTAGAGATGTAAGGCCCCGTTTCCGGTGCCTCACTTTAACGTTGGATTTACTCATAAACACAATTCTAAATATCAGAGTTAATTAAAAACTTTCACGGAAACGTTAACTTTAATCATTCGGTACAAAACATTAATATTTTCTTTAAAACCATAATATAAAACATTATATTTAAAACATCATTTCTTTCATCTTTAGATGCCAGCCGTTCAAACCATGCACGTGCCATCCTCATGCTACCTCTTCAGCCTGATCATCTGCATGCATACTAAAAGTCAGCTACGCTGAGTGAGTTCTAGTTAATCAGGCGACATACAACACATACGTATATCACACGTACATACATATCCGAAGATACATACCCATACTTAATCAATTACCCTACATACATACATACATACATACATACATACATACATATCACTAACCTCAGTCTACCGAGAGTACGTTCATAGTCCGCCGTCTATACCTGTACTCAAGGTCATGAACACGTAAAAGGTCCGCAGTCCTTACCTATGTTCACCAAATTATGGTACGTGCAAGGTCCGCAGTCCTTCCCTATACCATCGTATATTAACAACACGTGCAAGGTCCTCAGTCCTTTCGTATGTTGCAACCTAAACCATAGCACGTACGAAGTTTGCAGTCCTCCCCTATGCTACCACAACACAAATACAGCACGTATAAGGTCCACAGTCCTTTCATATGCTGGAGCCTATTTACAATACGTATAAGGTCCACAATCCTTATCTACTTTGACGTCTATTATTTATAATACGTATAAGGCCCACCGTCCTTATATACGTTCACATCTATCATCGATATCACGTATAAGGCCCGCAGTCCTTAACTACGTTCCCATCTAACATCTATAACACGTATAAGGCCCGAAGTCCTTAACTACGTTCCCATCTAACATCTATAACACGTATAAGGCCCGCAGTCCTTAACTACGCCACCACATGCCAAGTCTATGTCTAACGGAAGTTAGAGGGATTTGCCGTCCTAACTTACTATGTCGGACGTAGGACTTACATACCATTCATGCACCTGTATACATGTACAATAAGTACACTGTAGCATAAGAACACGCTAGGCGTTCTTCACATCCTTCGTTTAACAGTCATACCCCTTGTCGGTACGTACAATATCCGAAGATCGTTCACGCCCCGACAAGTGTTCATGTATAATATTCATACATCATCCATATATTACATATGACATTTATATCTTTATTTATAAACTGACAGTACGCGCAATATCCGAAGATTGTTCACGTACGGCGATCAATCATTCATATATTAAATTTATTTATGTAGTCATATCTTTTACTATCACCTAGCAGTACATGTAATATCCGAAGATCGTTCATGTACTAACATCATAACATACATACATCTTTCACTTATCATATATACACATCAATCATGCCTTTAACTATCACTTGACGGTACATGCAATATCCGAAGATCGTTCATGCACCGTCAAACAATCATCATACATAAATCATACAAGGCATACACTTACCACTTAAGGTAAGTGTATTAACTATCACATCGAGTATGCACACAGCCCCAAAAACATAACAAGGAAGTGGGGATAGAAACTCACCTGAACTTCGTTACTTCTTCTTCCACTGGCTATTCCTTCTCGAGTTGTGCGCGTCTATCTGTTTAATAATTGAATATCAAATACTACTCTGGCCATTCTCATTGCTACTTAATTAGTCTTACGCGTCTAAGCCGGTTTTACTTCATTGAATCATTACTCGGTTAGTTAATCGTTACTCGTTAGCCTTTAAAGGTACATTTCATAAATTAACAAAGTCCAAGGGCTAATATGTAAATATATCATTCTATCACAAGTCCAGGGACCATTCTGTAATTATGTCAAGCTTCTAGTTCGTTATCTGGTCCTTAACGAATTGGGGTTCATTCGCTACTTCAGTCTCCCATGACTAGTTCGTTACTTTATAACGAATCGACCTTCATAGCGAACTGAACCCTATAACGAATTGGACCTTTAACAAACCGGTCCTCTTCACGAACTGGCCCTTCTGTAGCGAATTGAACCTTAACGAACTACTTAACAAATTAGGTTTAATTCGTTATTAATTCCTTAACGAACCAGAGCTAGTTCGTCATTCCCCCATTAACGAATCAGCAAACGAATTAAGGCTAGTTCGTCAACCCTCCGTTAACGAATTACCTTTGATTCGTTTGTTTCCCATAGCGAATTAGGGTTAGGTCAGAATGTTAGAACAATCTCTGACATCCTCGTACCCATATTCCCCGGCGCCGTCGTTGTCGGAATAGCGGGATCTCGCCTGAAAAGAGAGATCTCGCTTATTTCACCACCACTTTCACCGTTTTTCGTCCCGATCAATCCAGATCTGAGCTAGGGTGACCCCTAAGCTCATCTTAGGTTCGGTTTATACCCGATTCCACCTGGATCTCGTGACTTCAACGGTTTAACGGTGTCAGCTCATCGTTTCGCAACTAGATCTAACGGTTTTGGACCTCTACAATATCATACTATCATTACCTCGGGTTGGAAACCGATTCTCCTTCTTCTTCTTCTTGGTTTCGGCTTAGAGAGAGAGTAGGATGAGAGATAGGTAAGTGTGTGTTTTGGGTGGTGTATGGAATATGTGTGAAATGAATGGAAAATGGGAATTTAAGGTTTATATAATTATGGATCATGGGCTTAAGCCCATGGTCTCTTCCTTCTTTCACAAGTCCATAACCCATACCATTACCCAACACTAGCTCGACTCGTATTAACTCCTACTTATTTAATTATTTCCCCACCAATATTAAATAATATAATTAATATTACTTCAGAAATTTTGGGATGTTACAAGAGAGATGGGGGTGAAAATGTTGGCCGGTGGTGACGACCTCAGCCGCATGAGCAAACCACCATGGCAAGTAAGCTTGTTTAAAATGTTCTTGAGGTGAAAGAATGAGATTAGGGTTTGAATGATATTAAACGGGAAGAGAAGGAGTTTAAAAGAAAAAAATAAAATAAATAAAATAACTAAAGTTACTATTATGCCCTTGACTTAATAGAAAAATTAAACGGGGTTATAAAAAAGTACTAAAATGGCCAGCTTTTGAGAAGTGAGTTAGCCAGTTGCGAAAAATTCAAAAAAAGTATTAAAGTTGCGTAGTTGTTCAAACCACATGTACTAAATGACACTTAACTCAAGTTAAAAATTGGGCATAAATTATGTGTGGTCCCTTGCCTATCAGAATAGTGATGCGTCATATCTATAACACCCCGGCTTTAAACGGAATATGCGCGGGTGCAACGTATAGAACACTCATAAGCTCGTAATACTATTAATATTAATAGTGACAATATATATAGGATTATGATCATGTTAGAACCATTGTGAAATTGAGAACTTTGAGAACCATTTTGGACCACAAAAAAAATTATATTTAAGAAAAAATTAAAAATATATAAAACAATAAAAAATCGTGAAATAAAAAAAGTAAAAAAACCAAAATTTTTTATTTTTCATCCCGGTTTCATAAAAAAATAAAAAAATATATCGGTATAGCAAAATTATACATATATGTATAATACATATTTTTTAATTTTATACAAGTTATTCTTTACACATATATGTACAATTAAGATAAATGATGATGTACATATGTGTACATTATATTAATCGAGATTATATAAAATATACATATGTTTAACTAGGGCTTTTTTATGAAATCTGGATGAAAAATAAAAATTTTCTGGTTTTTGTACTTTTTTTAAAATTTTCGTTTTTTTTTTATAATTTTTTAAAGGGTTTTTTTGTGACCCAAAATGCTTCTCAAAGTTCACTTAGGATCTTCACCATATATATATATATATATATATATATATATATATATATATATATATATATATATATATAATTCCATAAACTTTTGCAAGTACACAAATAGGTCGATAATATGAAAAATTACATTTACATCGAAATGAGACAATTATTATTAATTTAAAACCTAAGATCAATCTAGTTGGTCACTTGCACTTCATCGTATCAATCTGTAGCACGTTTAAAATAATAACATTTTCCAACAAAATCTTTCGGTGAACTTTCATAAGTTTGTGTGTGTGTGTGTATATATATATATAGGTTATACTAAAAAACCAATGTGTCTAAAATTAATGTGTCAGGATCGATTAATCTCACTATCAACCTCGTAACCAACAAATTAATGTTGACAAGACGGTTACGAATAAGCTAATGCAAAGACCCAATGATTATTAGAGGCAAAATCAATAGTAACCAAGATTTTTCTATGATAACATAATGATAACAAACACACAAGAGACTCCAAAGATTTCTGTTGATATTAATCAATAATACAAAGGAATAATTTTGGGTTTATAGGAAGAATGTCAAGTGTGGCTACTTTCTGTACGAAAATATTATGTCTGCTTGGAAAGTGTGTAATCTGCCGTTTTTCACCGTTGTCATAAATATGACGTAGTATTTCCTTAAATAGCCACACCGGTGACCTTCTAGAAACCCTAATCATTGCTAAAACATATTCAAACATATTCAAAATTATTACAAGTGCCAGATAGGTCTTCGAGTAAGCTTTTCTCTTTATCGAGCAAACCTTGTAATCCATAAGTGTGCCAGAACAGTTCTCCGAGCAAGCTTTTACTTATGAATATTTTCCTTAGAAAATATTCTTCAAGCAGACTTCAATCTTCATGATATAATCAAACTTTGCTCGAGAATATCCTACGAGCAATCTTGTTCTTCTTGATCTCTTCAACCTTTTGTCAACGACTTATTCTAGAAAACTAAGTGTGCTGGGTACTTTAGCTTCTTCAAGGTTGAACCTTGCTCGTAGAAGTTTTAATAAATCCATTAACTTCCTTCAAGTTTGCTTGAGTTCAACAGTATTGAAACCTTGCTCGATTAACCCAATTACTTGGTTTAAGCTTGGCTAAGTCAAGGGTTTGCTCTGAAACAAACCTTGTTTGACAGAAGAACAACCTTTCTTGATGAAGTGTAGTTTCCTCTAACTAAACACTTACAAGAATTTTAGAAGATAACCTTGCTCGATGTAAGATACCTTTCTTGAATAAGTATTAGGCTTGCTCGAAGTGCCTAGTTTGCTCGTATTCCATACTTAGAGTATTTCTTGAGGAGCTTGAGAAGATTCCAATCTTCCTTGATTATTTTTATCCCAACAATCTGACCCTATATTAGAACAAACTCAGATGCACCAAAAACCTCCAGATTACATACACTTGTTTAAAACACGCATCGAATTCTTAAAACCAGTAAATTACATTACTTAAAATAAAGGAATATTACACAGATAGAATTTTGTCACAAGGGAATTATACATCAAATAAGATAAAGATCAATGACTAATAAACCAAACCAACCATCATGAGAAGTTCAAGAAATTCCTTGTTGTTCAACATTTTCTCTTGTTTCTCAGTTGGTTGATTAGGGGACATGGTACTTTTGCTGCATTTTGTTGGAGCATAAAAATTTTAGAGTAAAAGGGATGGTCACAAGGTAGGTTCCATCTCTTTATGTCGATAAGATCCTCCAAGTGCAGAGATTTCAGTTCATTGTCTTGTGAGATTGTATGAAATATCATCCATTCAGAGTTTCTCACCAAGAACTTTTCATTTATGTCATCATACAGAATGTTTGTAATTCGTTCATTTCTCTGGACTTGTGAGATTGGTACATTCATTACCCTTCCAATGTTGTTAAACTCTTTCATAACAGTACATGGTTTGCTTGATGAGGCTGCAACTTTGGGTTTTATCTCTTTCTGCCTTAGTGTCATCCAATCTTTTCTTTTTGTTCAGAAAGGGAAAACCGAACTTTGCTTGTTCCCTCAAATATCTTAATAATTCATTTTGCTGTGCAATAGTAGACCTGTGTCTTTTCTGATAGTCAGACAAGTGCAATGCTGCCATTTCAGTCAGTTGTTCTAGACTAAAGTCATCCTTGAGGATTATTGACCTTATTTCTCCATTTTTCATCAGAACTTTCAGATCATCTGCTCTAGAATCATAAAATAATCTGTTAGGTAAGTTTCCATCATTGACTGAATGACTTTCTTCTGCAACTTTTGCTTGTTGTAGGTTCAGACACCTTGGAAGTTGTAGGTTCAGGCACCTTGGAAGTTGTTTGTCTTTTACAAGATGGGTTTGGTTTTCTTGGGGTACGTTCTGACCTTTTTCTTTCCTTTTCACTATTTGATTTAGAGGGTGAAGAATTTAACTTTTCTAGAGATATTTTCTTTTCAGATATCTCATGCTTTGATTGATAAGTCTTATTTTGGGACACCCTCTTGATCTTTTCATTGATGGGTTGAGAAGTTGCTTTTTCTTCTTTAGAGAGTTTTATTTTGATGATTTTGATTTTACACATGATTTCTTTCTTTCTCATGGATTTCACAGTGTCAAAGGGAACTCCATTATCCACAAGATATTTCAGTTTACCACCATATCTGCACATATTTTCATTGTCTATCTTCTCATACTGTTCATCTTGTTCACTTATTTTTTCACTTGTTGACTCAACATTCTTGAGAGTCTTTTGATCACTCTTATCATTCAAAGCCTTGATGACCTTTTTAAGCACACTGTCTACCTTTTCTTTTGCAACCTTTTCTGTTTCTTCATATTGAATCAACTTGAGTAGTGACATAAGCACATGTGGAATTTCTCCATCATTTAATAATGCTTCAATCACTTCTTGTGGGATCTCCTTATCTTCTTCATTGTTGGTTTCATCCCTTGATTTCTTTTCAAACTCAATTTATTCCATTATTATTCTTTGCTCTTCAATCTCTCCCTCAGACAATGACAATATTTGATTATGGAATATATTGTCTTGAATTTTTGTCCTTCTTTACTAAAATACTAGTCTAGCCTTTAGCTCAGATTCATCAATGTACAAAATTTCTCCACTACTCCTTAGAGTTTTTATGAGATGCATTTGATCATATTCTGTTGCAATCCCCTTTCCCTCGTACTTATTTTCCTCCTCTGTATTATTAACATTTTCATTAAACACTATATTTTATTTTTTTTTTGCTGGAAACTCCTCACTTTCAATCCTAGTTTCATTTGAGACTGGGGTCTCTGATGCATTGTCATAACGTTTCAGCAGATGTAAAGCATTTTCTTTTTCATCAATCATCTCATGATCTGAATCATCATTTTCATACATTGATAGAAGATTTAATGCATTCCACCCTATTTTGGTGCATCCGAGGTCTTCTCAAGCTCAGATTTCAGGGCTTGAATTTTCTTCAATGCCTTATTTAGATCATCTTCAAATTCTGTTAGACAATTCATGTATGAGTCATGGAAAATTGAGTTGCAATCCATTTTGTTTTGCATAATTACAAACTAAAACACAATTAGAGTATGGATTAATCACTTTAAAGCCAAAATGTGATAAATAATCGAGAATAATGAAATTTGGACCTGTTCTTAAAATAATGTGAATACCTACAAATAAAAATAGAGATTTGAGTGAAACTTGAAATTGAAACCCTTCACCTGGTTAAGCGACGTCGGAAATCAAAAGTAAGACAGTCACATAGTATGAATGTTTAAAAGCAACAACAGATTAAGCAAATATGTGTACGATGACGATTTGGTTTTAGGGTACCAGTATGAAATAGGTGAAGAAAAAAGTTACTGAAAAATTTCTGTCAATTTGTTACTTTAAGGTAAGGGTTAATAGCTTTTGCCGTGTAGTACATGAATACTGACAACAACCCTATTTTCAAATCTTCAAACACAAGGATTGCTCGAATATATTATAATTTGAAGTTTGCTCAAAGGAATAATAATCAATACTATCAAGTATACTCTAAGAACAAAGTTTACTTGAAAATTACTTCAAAACATCAAGTATGCTTGAGGACACTTATAACGTCATAGTTTAACATAGAAGTGTGCTATAAGCATAAAGTGTACTCGAGAAACAAAGTTTGCTCGAAAACACTTAAATTTCAAAACAAAGTAATCAGACATTATACAAAATATAATCACATCAAGAGTTTATCAAGTATGCTCGAATGTGACAAAATTGTCATATAAACATCCAAGTTTGCTCGAAAACACATATTCATGAAAAAATTACATAAGTACACTCAAAGATACTTAGTAATCACACAAAATATTCACAAACAAATAAATCTTCAATAAATATTTCATTCTAGAGTAGATTTGCTATTAAATGCAACACTTTTGACTTAAACCTTACTTTAACAAGTTTTTTTGTTTTTTTTAGTTCAAAGTTTAAGAGAAAATGGTACATTATGAGATCAAATTTCAGTTTATCATTTCAAATTATTTTCATTTATGAAAAGATCTAAACATGGGATTAAATTGATTAAGTAACCATTCTGTAAAAACACTACAGAGCTTTAGTTTTTTTAATTAATTCATAGTGATTAATCAATTAGATCTAGTTATCTGATATGTGTATGTAAATAATAGATTATTGAACGAAGTGTGTGAGTAAACAATTTGGCCGAGTAACGGTTAGAGATAAATACTTTAAACACACTCGTTAAATTACTTAGGCATGAACAAACTATTTGTAGATAACTAATGCCATTCGTTACACATGCCATAACAAATGGCCTTCATTCTTCTTCATTACAATAAGTAACATAATGGTATAGTGAATGACTCATTCGATATACCCCATTCGTCAACATTCCATGACGAATGGGCACATAACAATAATGATTAAGGTCCCTTCGTTAAATATACTTAACGAATGGACACGTATAATAACTTAAACTCTCATTCGTTAAACATGATTAATGAATGAGCATACATAACTTAACGAATGACATGGTAATTACCAAAATACTCTTACATTATAATAATAATAATTTACAAACGATTACAAAGACTCGAGACGACCAAAACTGTTTTGCAAAAAGTATTTTGTTCTTGAACAAAACGTCATTGTCGGTCTCTGATAAACTAACAAGCCACATAGGATCTATGACTCGTATAAAGTTAGTCTTCAGACCTTTACCCAAAACAATGACCACCTCCCCTGTTCAGTTGTCGTAGTACTACCGATTGAATGACAGGTGAAGATCTTGCGGAAATATCTTCACCGACACTCGCTTCATCCTTTTTGGCGGCTTAAACTTCAACACGAGATTTCTCCAACCAGTTGAGGATCAATTTCATCAATATATTTTCTGGTTGGCACCTGCGGTTTAATAAATTTAAACCCGTGGTTGACCTCAAAAAGCAGATTTTGGTGAAACCATCCTACTAATTGATTTCCACCACGGTTAATGAAAGGCCGATTTGCGAGTGTCCCCACATCCCACCTCGGCAGTGAGAGAACATCAGTTTTATATTGATAGTACTGAATGCCGTTCTCCCACTTAATAATACATACCTACAACTCTGAATCATATAACCAAGAGACGATGTCACCTTTGATGGTTTGCACGGATTTGAAAGTAGTTTTCTGATTTGTTTTGGCATGTGCACTGACATCCAACTTGTGCTCTTGATCAACATATCTATAAGCTTCATTGATCTTCGAAGTTAGGGATTTGTTGTGATCCCAAACCATCCCTCAGCATCAGGATCCAACAAACTCGACCTCTTTGCTGATACTTTATCCTTCTTCTTAGTTGTATTCTCAAGGTGATCTTCTGCAGCCTTGACATGTTCTTCAGTAAATAAAGGAACACCCTGATCAACATTTGAATGTGTATAAAGATCAGGGTACTCCTCTGCCATCACATCTTCAATCTTAATTTCCACGTACACATAAATAAATGACATATTCCCATGTGGAATACTCGTATCAAACTGGACTTCCTCAACGTCCTCCTCCGCCTCCAACGTGTCCAACTCTTCATCATTCAAACCCAACAATAAAGATATTTGATCACGAGTCAGGGCATGATAAACGAACTCACCCTCTGCGATATCATCGGCATTAGCAGTAATTATCACCATTCCAACCTCATAATTCATAAATAATATGGTGTTGGCTTTGATTGACTCGATGGGTGTGGCATTAGTAGGATCTTGATAAACAACCATCTGTCGATCATGTAAGGCCCTGATCCTAGTGCCTTAGTATAGCGTCAGATTTACTCATAAACACAGTTCTACGAACCAGAGTTACTTAAAACTTTCGCGGAAAATAAAACGTCAATCATTCAATACAAAACATTTAATTCTTATCTTTAACCATAACATAACACATTGTATTTAATCGTCATAACAATATTCTTCTGATGCCAGTCCCCTCAAATCATGCCACGTGTCCCCCTCTCATGCCAGCTTCTTCAATCCATTTACCTGCGTGCATATTAAAAGTCACCTACGCTGAGTGAGTTCTGTTGGAATACCGTATGCCCGAGACACATAATTAGGTTAATGTGGCTAGCCGTGTTTGATCCAAGTCGGGTCATACCCAATAACGAGTTAGACACACACCAATTATGTATTTGTTGAGATATGATCTATAAAACAAATACAGAACACAACACATTCAGAAATCGGGTTTCTGAAAAATTACTTGAAAGTGTTAAATAAATTAATTGGTTAATTTATTTATTCAAATAATTATTATTGGAATGATTATTTAAACATGTGTTCTTTTATAAAATGGTTTATAAAAGATGGGATGTTTATATATTTTATAAGGTATAAAATATATATTATTTAGACATGTATGCCTTACACCCCATACACTTGGTCAAAGTTGGTAAGGACTTGATGGAGGTTGAGTAACTTTTACTTGACCAAAAACCTAACTTAAGATATGAATGAGATATGATCTCATTTATATAAAGATCAACATACTTTCAAGATATAATAAGGAACCACAACTCTCTCTTTCCCTCTAGCTTTTGGTTCGGCCGAAGTCAAGAAACAAAAGAGGTTCGAGTCTCGGTTTCTCGTGTTCAAGCTTCCTAACATAGCTCGGTGTGTGTTAGAGGCTCGGGGTATCTTCCGTTTGAGGATTTTCCCTTTGAAAGTCTAGCATCAACATCATCATCTTCTTCAACCATCAACTACATCTCTTAAGGAGTTAAGAATGTAAGTTTTACAAGCTTTGATAGTTTAGTTTTTCCGTATTATTTGATCATTGCCTCGGGTTTCTAATATATAGATTATTGGTAATCTTATGACATGAATAAACTAGGTTGTTCATGAACACATATCATATAAACTTGTAATACATATATATATATATATATATATATATATACACACACATATGGATACATATGTTTAAGTTTGTGATTTACACGCTTCCGCTTTAATTAATGACTAGTTAAATGGTTAACTAAGTTTAAAATATCCATAGAAACCCAACAAATGGCATCAAGAGCCGGGATACGGGAAACTAAGCTTCGGGTTTTCGGTTTTATATTTTCCCTTTGAAAGATTTTATACAAAAAATTAACATGCATGATTTTTTGTATTTAATCTTGTTATATTTTTTGCTTTGTTCAAAAAAAAAATAAAATAAATAAAACCGAGCAAATGGGCCGAAGCCCAATTCAGGAGTTATTGGGCCGAAGCCCACCTCATTTGGTTAATGGGTTAACCGGTAAAGGGGAAGAAAGTTAAGTGGGCCGAAGCCCATGAGATTTTCTTATGGGCCGAAGCCCAAGAACAAGTTATTGGGTCAAGCCCAAATGGGTTGGGCTAGGCCCGATAAGGTCAAAGGGTTTTGGAACGGGATCCTAAAACATAACGGGTTATGTTTGTTATTTATTAAAACTAGACCGAGCCGTAGACCAAAATGGATGTTTGTTTGTGGTTGATGATTGTAATTGTAATTAATTATTCAAGTTTCGGTTTGTAATAATTAATTAGGGGCAGTTTTGTAATTTTGTAATTATTTATTCATATGGGTATGTAATAAATAGATTATTTGTAATATCTTTATTTTATAGAATAAAAAATGTATTAGGACATTTGGTTTTGTAAAATTAAAGAAGATTGCAAAATTGGAAGTTTGGGCCTTATTGGGCCGGGTATGGTGATAATGGGCCTCACAAGCCCATTAAGGGGATTCAAGCCCAAAAGGACCTAAGCCCACCAATTAAGCCTAAATGGAAGCTTATGGAAGCTAAGGCCCAAGTTCAAGCCCAATGGATTACAACGGGGTTTAAGAAGATGCTTGACGCATTTGGATGCGGGATCAAGTGGGAGCTACAACATCCATGTGTCGTGTGTCCCTTAGGATCGGACCTAAGACACACACTTGTTTCGGCTAACAAGTGTGGTCTAACTTAGTGGCTCGTGTCTAGTATAATTGTGTATGCTTGTTAATTGATTGTTTGATTATGTGGTTGTTAGATATTAGGATATCAACTTCGTCACATAGAATTAATTAACAAAGCATAAAACGGGTTCTAACAATTATCGGTAATCACGTGACACGTAGTTTAATAAAATGGATTTATTAACTAGCCGTCTCACGCCCATAATAAAATGGTTTTATTATAAATTAGAATTTTGAAAAAGGTTTCAAAATAATCATGTTACTAAATGCATGTTAGAACATGATTTAAAGTTTTACAACTAGAATTATTAAAACTAAAAATCCCTTTTAAAATTAAGGATAACAAGTTAAACACCATCCTTTTGTATAACGCTTAACATATTAGTAAGCTCTTAGTGGGAAAAAGGTCACCTAACCGCGTAGAGTAAATTAATATGTTGAGGTAATATTGGCATATAAATGGGAAAAAGGTCACCTAACCATTTGTATGTTGATATTACAAGTTGATACAAGTAGGACGACTTAAATTAGAACCATGTGAAGAGGGTCACCCAAGCATGGGGTCTAATAGGTGTTGATGGGATAAACATGCCGACACGAAATATGATTTCGAACCGGTCCCATAAACTCTAGAAGTTGCAAAAGGGTTTGCAATTGTTATGAATAACTACCTTGATAAACCGACAATGGGAAAAAGGTCACCTAACCGGAGTCGGGTTTATCGTTGGATTCTAGATTTTAATTATTAATTATATTTGGTATATATAAAAGGGTATTAATAATTAAAATAAGTAAAACACTAAAATGAACTTAATTAAAATTCTGCAGATGGCCGCACACGTCGACGAAAACATAATCCCTAACGTCCAAAATGTATCTCTCCGATCTATTCTCGCTAAAGACCGTCTTAATCACAATAACTTTTCGGATTGGTTCCGAAATTTAAGGATTTTTCTAAAACAAGAAAAATTATATCATGTTTTGGAAACACCTATCCCCAACGAACCGGAAGAGGGAAGTGAGGTCGAATACATGAATTGGGTCCAACACACGGAAGATTCCATTCAAGTGTCATGCCTCATGTTGGCGACTATGGTTCCCGAAATCCAAAAGGATTTCGAAAACCATAATGCGTACGACATGATTACTCAACTTAAGGAAATGTTCCTTAAGCAATCGAGGGTTGAAAGGTTCGAAATGGTTCGAGCCTTGCATGCATGTAGAATGGATGATAATCAACCAGTTTCAACTTATGTACTTAAGATGAAAAGTTACATTGATCGCCTCGCCAAGCTCAATTGTCCCATCTCAAAAGAGTTAGCAATGGATTTGATCCTTAACTCTTTGTCGAAAAGGTTCGACACTTTCGTGTTAAATTATAACATGAACGGGTGGGACAAAAACATTGGAGAACTTCACTCAATGCTTAAAACAGCCGAGGCGAGCATGGGTAAAAGGGTTTTACCCGTGTTTGCGATCAATGAAGGTGGATCCAAGAATCGATCTCAGCCCAATCCTAAGGCTAAGGTAGCAAAAAGAAAGGGTCCTCCTGTGCATCTTAAGGGTAAGGGCAAGGCACTGGTTATGACAAATAAACAAAAGGTTGTGGAACCGAGGGGTCATAAGGATGATCCTTGTTTTGGTTGTGGGGAGACCGGACATTGGAAACGCAATTGCCCGGTCTACCTAAAGGAGCTAAGAGACAAGAGGAATGCGGGGCATGCCTCGGGTAATGTCTTTATGATTAATATTGAGCTAAATCTTATTTCTTCTAACACATGGGTATTGGATACCGGATGTGGAACTCACATTTGCAATTGGTTGCAGGGGTTCAAAAGGAATGAAGACTTAAAGAAGGACGGAGTGAGTCTTTTCATGGGCAACGGTGCAAGGGTGCACGTGGTCGCTAGAGGAGACTTCACTTTATCGCTTCCAAGTGGTTTGGAAGTTGTTTTGAGGAATGTTTTGTATGCTCCTAGTTTGACTAGGAACATTATTTCCGTGCACCTTCTTAGACAATGTAATTTTGACTTTAAATTTGTAAAATCAGAAATGCATGTATCATCTAATGGTATCTTTTATTTTAAAGCTGTACCAAACAACGGTATTTATGAATTGGTTCATGATAATACCTCAAATAGCTCATTATATCAAACTTCCACCAAAAGACTCAAAAAGGATTTGAGTGATTTCTACATTTGGCATTGTCGCCTTGGACACATAAACAAGAATCGTGTAAATACTCTCCAAAAGAATGGTCTTTTGAAAACAAACGAGTTAGGTTCGTTTGATGAGTGTGAATCTTGTATTCAAGGCAAGATTACCAAAGAGCCTTTCAAAGGTACAAATGAAAGGGCTAAGGACTTGTTAGGTATCATACATACGGATGTATGCGGACCTCTCAAGCCCACTAGTAGGAATAGTGAAAGGTACTTCATTACCTTTACCGACGATTTTAGTCGATATGGGTATGTGTATCTAATGAAACACAAACATGAAGCCTTTGAAATGTTCAAGGAATTTCAAAATGAAGTACAAAATCAGCTCGACCGAACAATCAAGGTACTCCGCTCCGATAGAGGAGGCGAATACCTAAGTGATGCTTTTCAAAGTCATCTTAGAGATTGTGGAATTGTTTCACAGCTCACTCCTCCTGGTACTCCTCAACATAACGGAGTATCCGAGAGGAGGAATCGAACACTGTTGGACATGGTTCGATCAATGATGGCACGAAGCTCACTACCACCATCATTTTGGGGATATGCACTACTTACAGCAGCTCGTATTTTGAATATGGCCCCGACCAAAAAGGTGGATCGAACACCCTATGAAGTGTGGCATGGAAAGGTTCCATCCCTTTCATATTTAAGGGTATGGGGATGCAAAGTTTATGTTAAACGTGACACCCCAAATAAGCTTGAGGCTCGATCCATCAAGTGTATCTTCATAGGATACCCAAAGGATGATATAGGATATATATTCTATGATCCTAGTGAACAAAGAGTGTTTGTTTCACGCAAAGGATACTTCTTAGAAACTAAGTTTCTTATGGAAGGACCTAGTGAAAAGAGAGTGGAACTTAATCACTGGATGATACACAGTTGGTCGATACTAGCTTTCAACACGACGATGTTGAAGGTGATCAAATGGTTGATCATACACACGTTTCTCGCAGATCTAGTAGGGTTAGTCAACCTCCCGAGAGATATGGATTTCTCGTGGATGGTTGCTACTTGGTCGATTCGGATGAACCGATCTCCTACAAAGATGCTATGTCACAACCTGATTGTGAAAAATGGCTTGAAGCCATGAGCGTCGAGATGCAATCCATGCACGATAACCAAGTTTGGGAATTGGTTGATCGTCCACTTAACTCCAAACTGGTTGGATGTAAGTGGGTCTTCAAGAAGAAGACCGATATGCATGGAAATCTAGATACTTACAAAGCACGACTTGTAGCAAAAGGTTTCACACAAACTCAAGGGATTGATTATGATGAAACCTTCTCGCCGGTCGCGATGCTTAAGTCGATCAGGATATTATTTGCCATTGCAGCTCATTTTGATTATGAAATATGGCAGATGGATGTCAAGACCGCTTTTCTTAATGGATATCTTGAGGAAGATGTCCATATGGTTCAGCCTGAAGGTTTTGTCGATCCATCTAATCCTGACAAAGTATGTAAGTTAAGGAAATCAATCTACGGGTTGAAACAAGCATCACGGATGTGGAATCATCGTTTTAATGAAGAAATCAAAGCGTTTGGTTTCGTCCAAAACGGTGATGAGGCGTGTGTGTATAAATGGGCTAGTGGGAGTATAGTCATGTTCCTTATTTTGTATGTCGATGATATACTTTTATTTGGAAATGATATACCAAGTATGGAAAACGTTAAAGCGTGGTTAAGTAGTCGTTTCTCAATTAAGGATCTTGGAGAAGCGACATATATCTTGGGAATAAAAGTCTATAGGGATAGACAAAGGAAATTGATCGGACTCAATCAAAGTGCGTACATTGATAAAATCCTGAAAAGGTTCAGGATGGAAAACTCTAAGAAAGGTTTGGTACCTATTCCTAGAGGAACCGTGTTAAGCTCATCCCAAAGTCCTAGCTCTAAGGAAGAGCAGGATAGGATGAAGCATGTTCCTTATGCTTCGGCAATAGGATCTATTATGTATGCAATGATGTGCACTAGACCGGACGTCTCGTATGCTTTAAGCATAACGAGTAGATACCAGCACAACCCAGGTGACAGTCATTGGATGGCTGTCAAGAATATATTAAAATACCTTAGAAGGACTAAGGATATGTTTTTAATATATGGGTCTTGTGAGGAGGAACTCGTCGTAAAGGGTTACGTGGATGCGAGTTTCCAAACTGACCGAGATGATTCTCGGTCACAGTCGGGATATGTCTTCATTTTGAATGGAGGCGCTGTCTCTTGGAAGAGTTCGAAGCAGGATGTTGTCGCGTTATCCACTACAGAATCTGAGTACATCGCCGCTTCAATGGCAGCCCAAGAGGCTGCATGGATGAAAAAGTTCATCATGGATCTAGGGATTATCTCTACCATTCAGGAGCCCCTAGAGATATTCCGTGACAATGAGGGTGCTATTGCACAGATCAAGGAGCCTCGTGCTCATCAGAAAACGAGGCACATTGAGCGCAGATTCAACTACATAAGGGATGAAGTTGAAAAGGGAAAGATATGTATTCATAAAGTTCATACCGATCAAAATATTGCGGACCCACTCACGAAGCTCCTCGATAGGCCAAAGCATGAGGGTCATGTTTGTGCATTAGGACTTCGGTATTCTAGTGAGTGGATTTAATCTGTGTTTAGTGTTTGTATAAGAACGAATGTAATGGGTATCTCATGAAAATTAATTATGTTTTAATTATTCAATGAGTTATGTTCTATATTTGCATGTTTAATCCATGAATGACTTATGTTGTTCTAAACGTCCGTAGTCGATCATACTTGTGGGAACAAGTATGAAGGTAAGACTATTATGAACCCGGATTGGTTGATATTCATGTGATGAATATAGGGCATAGGTTTGCCACCAAAGTTCATAGATATTTGTGGGATACAAATATTGGACTGACCCGCTCTCAAGGATCACTGCATGGAGTTAGTGTAACTGATCATAAGTAATCCTTGAGTAAAGGCGAGTATCATTGTGTCCTTTGACCTGAGATGCATATTGGATCTGGTTTTTCATCAAGTCTGATAACTTAACTCTCTTCTTTGTTATTTCGGTAACACGATAACGTGTAAGAAAGAGCTCAGATATCATACGAGATGTCAACAAGGGTGTATGCAGTCAAGATGGGATTTGTTCCTCTTATGTGTTGAGAGTTTAGATGTCTAAGGCCTGTTAAGTTAAATCATTGAGAGAATGATCACTCTGTGTCTCTTCGATTTGACAGGACATCTAGTAACAAAGGGATGTAATGATAAGACTTACCTATATCATATCAAGTATGGACTTGAAGGGGATGATGTTATTGAATGGCACTTAGTCAAACACACTAGGGATGGTGACCTGTTGTTAGGCGGTATTCACCATTAGCATTAACTTCCTATGAGTCACGTGCAAGTGGGAGATTGTTGGAATACCGTATGCCCGAGACACATAATTAGGTTAATGTGGCTAGCCGTGTTTGATCCAAGTCGGGTCATACCCAATAACGAGTTAGACACACACCAATTATGTATTTGTTGAGATATGATCTATAAAACAAATACAGAACACAACACATTCAGAAATCGGGTTTCTGAAAAATTACTTGAAAGTGTTAAATAAATTAATTGGTTAATTTATTTATTCAAATAATTATTATTGGAATGATTATTTAAACATGTGTTCTTTTATAAAATGGTTTATAAAAGATGGGATGTTTATATATTTTATAAGGTATAAAATATATATTATTTAGACATGTATGCCTTACACCCCATACACTTGGTCAAAGTTGGTAAGGACTTGATGGAGGTTGAGTAACTTTTACTTGACCAAAAACCTAACTTAAGATATGAATGAGATATGATCTCATTTATATAAAGATCAACATACTTTCAAGATATAATAAGGAACCACAACTCTCTCTTTCCCTCTAGCTTTTGGTTCGGCCGAAGTCAAGAAACAAAAGAGGTTCGAGTCTCGGTTTCTCGTGTTCAAGCTTTCTAACATAGCTCGGTGTGTGTTGGAGGCTCGGGGTATCTTCCGTTTGAGGATTTTCCCTTTGAAAGTCTAGCATCAACATCATCATCTTCTTCAACCATCAACTACATCTCTTAAGGAGTTAAGAATGTAAGTTTTACAAGCTTTGATAGTTTAGTTTTTCCGTATTATTTGATCCTTGCCTCGGGTTTCTAATATATAGATTATTGGTAATCTTATGACATGAATAAACTAGGTTGTTCATGAACACATATCATATAAACTTGTAATACATATATATATATATACATATGGATACATATGTTTAAGTTTGTGATTTACACGCTTCCGCCTTAATTAATGACTAGTTAAATGGTTAACTAAGTTTAAAATATCCATAGAAACCCAACAAGTTCTAGTTTATCAGGTAACATACAATTCATCCTCATATATACATACATACGTATGCGAAGATATATATTCATACTTAACCGGAGTCCCGGCTTTCTTAGCACTTAGCAATCTTTATAATTATCCATAAGAGGAAGGTTACATAATATTTACAAGAGAACATTTACTATTGTCCATACGAGGAACACTATATACTTTTCATAGAAGGAACCATCTATATATTATCCATAGAATGAACGATATATATATATATATATTATATATATATATTATCCATAGAAAGAACACTATAGTGCTATGCTGTCCACAGAAGGAACAATCTATGTATTATCCATAGAAGGAACTCTATACTATCCATAGAAGAAACAATATATATTTTCCATAGAAGGAAAACCATAATATATTATTTAATATCCATTTAAGGAACAGTAATAAGGTCCATAGTCCTTATCTACACTAACACTTCCCACATTTATGTCCAATAGAAGTTAGAGGGATTTGCCATCCTATTTGAGCAATACGATCGGTTGTCTATTGAACTAAGTCCAGACCAGTGATTTGAAATTCCCCAACTTCGTTCTAACAAATCAGGCAATAACATTTACGATCATAGAGTGCTTGAAAAGGTGACATACAAATACTAGAGTGTAAACCGTTATTATACGAGAACTCAATGAGCGGTAGATGAATATCCCAATTGCCCCCAAAATATAGGACACAAGAGCGGAGCATATCTTCTAAAATTTGAATCGTATGCTCGGACTGACCATCGGATTGCGGGGGATAGGCAGTACTAAGATCCAAACGAGTTCCCAAAGCAGATTGGAGAGACTTCCAAAAGCGAGAGGTAAAACGACCGTCACGATCAGAAATAATAGTTAATGGGTTTTAAAGACCATATAAATTGTTTGTAGCCCAATTATTTGTAGCCCAATACCCCAATTATATGCAGGCCATAAGGCCCATAACCCATTACAATATAGAAGATCCAGAAGTTTGAAGGTTTGAAAAAAAAATACAACACCATATTCCAAATTGGCGATTACCGTACGTACCACAAAAAGGAAGCCACAAACCACCGCCATGACCGCCGGCGCTGACCACCAGTCCACCACCCGACCACCGCCGCAGCCGGCTCTGCTGGCTCCAGCCCTGCTCCTTCAGTCAGTCCCGTCCAGCAGCAGGGGTTAGTTCTAACTTCTTGTTTAGTTGTTTACTACTTTATTTGTTTACTTAGTTTAGTTTTATACTTTTATTATAAAAGTTAGTGTCTTAGTGAGTTAGGGAGTTAATCAGTTAGTGTCAGTAACAATTTTATTATAAAGGTTGTTGAATTGTTGTTTTATCAGTTTATGTTTATTGAATTAATAGTTTTATTATATTAACAGTTAGTGTTACTTTGTTTTTGTTTAATGAATTAACACATATATATATTATTTTTTAGGAAAATGCCTCCTAAATACAAATACGTATCCGGTAATGAAAAATGCAAAAAGAGGAAACGTGACGAAGAAATAAGAAAGTCTCAAGCTGGGGATATATTTAAGTTTTTTACAAAAGAACCAGAAATTTCTAATATTAATGAAGAACAAGAACGTGTTTATGTTGATAAATATAATGTGATTAATGTCGAAGCTAATGTTGATGTGGATGTTCGTGTTGATAAAGATGATATTGATGTGGATAAAGATGATGATGATGATGTGGATGAAGATGATGATCATGATGTTGATGCTAATGTGGATGGAGCTAATGTGGATGGAGGTAATATAAATACAAAAATTGATATCTTTGATCCTAGAAATTGGGATGGCCTTAATCCGTACATGATTAATATTTTGGTTGAGAAAGGTCCAAAACGAGATCATATTGATAAGGGTTCGGTGAATTCAACGGGAATTCAACGGCGAGCATCGCGTTTCGTTTAGGTATGTAAATTAGATTATTTTGGTACAATATTTATGTTTTCAACGGCGAGCATCGTGTTTCGTGTATTGAAATTAATATTATCATCGTATGATTTAACTTTTTATTTGAGTTATCGAGTTTATATTTTAGTTAAGTCTTAAGGCCCAAATTTAGATTCGCCTTCGGCCCAAATTTTTTTTTTTGTGTTTCTCGGAGCCGGGCCTGCCATGATGACAAACAATCTTCTCAACACAAATACGCGCCAATTGATCAGCTGAATACGTTTCTATAATGGGGATGAAAAGAGAAGAATTGGTTAAGCGATCGACAATTACCCAAATACTACCATGTTGCTTACGAGTATGAGGAAGCTTAGAGATGAAATCCATATCAATACTTTCCCAATTCCACTCAGGGACAGGAGGTTGCTCGAGTAAGCCAAAAGGTAGATGATGTTCAGCTTTCACTTTGGAGCACGTGAGGCATTAAGAAACATAGAGAGCAATGTCTTTCTTCATTCTGGGCCACCAATAGATGGAACGAACATCAGCGTACATCTTATCCGCACCGGGATGTACGAAATATCGTGACTTGTGAGCTTCGTCCATGATAAATGTGCGAAGATCATCACGATCGGGAATCCATAGATGGTTAAGAAAGCAAAGCAGATCATTGGGTTTGGTGTTAAGTTGGGTTTCAGCACCACACGACATCTCGTCATACATATTGCCTTTGGTGACGGATTCGTGTTGAGCATCGAGAACACGTTTTTCGAGATAACTTTGGACGAACACAAGTAAGAAGTATGGATTTAACTAGCTTCTTACGACAGAGAGCGTCAGCCACTAAAGTCTCCTATCCCGGATGATAGCGAATTTCGCATTCGTAGTCGCTAAGGAACTCGGCCCATCGACGTTGTCTCATACTGAGTTCTTTTTTATCAAAGATGTGTTGGAGACTTTTAAGATCGGTAAACACCACACACTTCGTACCATAGAGGTAATGTCTCCAAATTTTCAAGGAAAATACAACAGCACCAAGCTCGAGAACATGTAGAAGATTTGTCTTAATTATATATGGTCTTTAAAAGTAAATATTGTTGAAATTGAACTGAACTTTATTATGGTTTGTATTAATTATTGTTTATATTAGTATAGAAATGCTTATTACAAAAAAAAAGTCCTTGTTCTGAATATATATATATATATATATGTTTAAGTTCAAGAAAAAAATCAAATTATTGCAAGAAATGAGAGAAATAAATATGAGCTACTAGTTTTATTTTAGGTTTTAAATATTTAAAAATAAATAAAAAACATGTAAATGCAACAATAAATGCACACTCTCTCTCCAATTAATACAACTAATATAACCATAATAAATATCTCTAATTAATATATCTAACTAATTTAACTATAATAGTTAAAAAGATAAAAATACTACTTTAGTTTTATTTTTTATTTACACATTCTTCATTTTATTCAACATAAATACAATTTATTCATATAATACTATTTCTTTATATTAAAAAAATAATTTCCACTCAATATATTAGCATATATCAACGTATTTAAGTTCAATAAATATACAACCTACACTTGCTTTGAGCAATAAAAACGTACAACATACAAAAAACATATAACTTACATATGTAATTCGACATCA
Organism: Bidens hawaiensis; assembly: GCF_021521415.1. Lineage (NCBI taxonomy): Eukaryota > Viridiplantae > Streptophyta > Magnoliopsida > Asterales > Asteraceae > Bidens > Bidens hawaiensis. The sequence continues at coordinate 485,153 of NW_027491907.1, forward strand.
ACAATTATATAAACTACACAAAGATACACATACCCTACACATGCGTAGGTCATATGTTTTTCATATGTAAACTATATGTTTTCTTATTCTTAGAACAAGTGTAGGTTATATGTTTTTGTGTAGGTTGTATATTTTTTATTTATATTTAATGCAACCATGTGTAAGATAGTTTTTTGTATTATTCATCACAATATAAATACGTGTTGATGGATATTGGTATGTTGAATGTGAAGAAATTGGTTTTGAAAAGAAATTAACGTATGAATAAGTTGTATTTGTGTAAGATAAAATTTTCGTGTGTAGGTTATATATTTTTTGTGTGTAGGTTATATGTTTTCGTGTGCGTGTATATTTTATTGATGATGAATTTTGCGTGTAGGTTAAATGTTTTTCGTGTGTAGCTTATATGTTGTCTTAATTTTAGAATAAGTGTAGATTATACGCTTTTCTGTAGGTTGTATGTTTTTTGTTGATATCTAATGCAAACACATGTAAAATTGTTTTTTGGTATTATTCATCGTAATGTAACTATATGTTGATGGATATTAATATATTGAGTTGGAAGAAATTAGTTTTGGATCGAAAGAAATTTTAATGTATAAATAAATTATACTTGTGTAGGATAAAAATTCAAGAAATAAAAGTAAGTTATAAAAATAAATGAGTTCTTAATATTTTCTAATTATAATAATTTAATTAGTTATATTAATTAAATAAATAAGTATCATGGTTTATTAGTTATATTAATTGAAGAAATAGAATAATTAATAGTTTCTTTATTTAGCTTTAAGCATTTAAAACTTAAAACAAAACTAGTGGTCCATATTCATTTCTTACATTTCTTACAATAATATCATTTCTCTATTGAACCATCCATATATATATATATATATTTATATATAGGGTGAGGTTAAAATAAAAAGTAGAGTGTGTCTAAGAAGTGTAAGAAGTAATCTGGTGCGTTAGATATGTTAATCTGATGGTGGATTTGAAAAGTGTATTTATTATGCGGTGTGTTTTATTAGATATAGTGGTGAAAACACATTTTTTACACTTTTTAGGTAAAATCTACTTCTTATTAAGTTATTATAACCTTATTATATATATATATATATATATATATATATATATATATAGGGGTGAGATCTAGAGAGAACTTCTCTTAAAGAGAGAACTAGAGAACTAGTAAAAAATTATTTTTAACTATTTTTAAAAAATTATTTTGTGATTATTTTTCCTTTCCTCCTTCTAATAAGATGATATTGTTCCTAAAAAAATAAAAAAATAAAAAAAAATAAACTGTCGATGTAATGCGTATGTTTATTAATGTGTATTGTATATATAAAATAGTGTTTTATTGCATATAATTCAACACAAATACGTTATCTAATACACACTATTGAATATATGCAAATACGACACTAATAATTGTATGCAAAATACATTATTGCATATATGTAATACAACACTAATGCAGATATGCACTATATCGATTTTTTTTAATTTTTGTATGTATACGCTTTATAAAAACCGTTTAAAGAAAAGTCTTATCACTCACCTTTTACACGTAATTCAAGCATAAGAGTTTAATCACAATTTGTAGGCATACGCTTTACTAAAAACCGTTTAGAGAGTTATTTGAGTACGCTTCACAAAACGAGTTGTTAACGTGAACGAGGAGGTTAGTTTAGTTTATATTATCTCTATTATATTCCAATCAAGGGAGAGTTGGATGCCCGTCCAACTAAAAGTCGGAGGACTACGATGAATGAGACTTTAGCTCTTCGTGTATACAAAAGAAGGATTAAGCAAATATACTAAAGTTATCCCAATCAACTGCAACCCCATCCCAACTTTAATTGGATTGGGTGGGTCCACCTTTACATGAAGTTCTGTGTTCTTTTTTCCTTCACTTTTCTTTCTTTGTTTTAGTTGAGGTCCACTTTAACTAACTATAAAGAAAATGTGATGCAATAAAAATGAAATGTAATTAAAAAACAGGAGATGATGTACAAGCCTCTTGGCACAATGTTAAAAGTTTGGCAAGCACTAATTACAGCCTTCTCCTGGTTATCGTTTTTACTTTCAAGTTTAAACACGGGTCTCAGAAGAATATGATTACAAGCATGAAGATCTTCAACAACCATATCAAAGCGGTCAAAACAAGTTTTGGCATGCCCCCAAGTTAAAATGAGAAGTTTTTATATTATCATCTTCATTCGTGTTGAAATGAATTCTGATTAAAATGGGTCTTTGCATTCTTTAGATTGTCGGGTTATTTATATTCACTTATTATTTTTATTTTGAGAGGGGGGGGGGGGGGTGTATTTAAATAGCTTCACATGTGTGTATTCTCTTTTATAGTAGCTAGCAGGCCCGACCCATAGAGTGGGTAGAGAGGGCGACAACCCAAGGCCCAACATCTTTTAAGACCATATTTTATTTTATTTTTTACACTTATTATATAATATACAAACAAACCAATATATGTTAATAAACTAAAGTTGGTTTAACTGGTTGGACGCTTTTCCGTCACATTGGCTGTTCAGGTTCAACATTTGCATCTATCGGTTTTTTCAGTTTGTTTGTTGGAAATCATAGGCCTTGCTAAAATTTTGGGGTCTTAATTACCAAAACTTGTTAGTCTATTTAAATTTTGGAGTCTTAATAGGCCTCCCTAAAAGTTTGTTTGTTAGTTTATTTAATATGGGTCTTAAAATTTTGGTAATCATTATGTATTATGTTTTGTTAATGCTTTTTTTTATATTATTTTATATTTTTAAAATTAAAGACCAAAATAACCTTTCATTTAAAATAAAAAACTGTTAGAAGAGGCTCACGATTTGTTTAGTTATACACATTATAATTAAATAATTGTTACAATAACTATAACAATTCGGGTTTTCCATATTCTATTTTGTAACCGTTACCCAACCCACTTATATGTTCGGGTTATCCTATTAATAAAAATACCGCATTTATCATGTCAATTAATTATTATAATATTAGTGTTTAATTAGTTATTTATTTTATATTTATAACTTACAATATATTGCAAATTTAACCCAAACTAAAACTGTTATCTCATTATGTTTTCACCTTCCATCTCCTAGGACTAAAATGCAATTATTATTATTATTATTATTATTATTATTATTATTATTATTATCTGCAATCCGTTTACTCAGATCCAACCCAAACCCCCTAGACCCGATTTTACCTTACCCGTTCATACTAAATCATGTCTTGGATCTCAATTCTCGTAACTATTATAGAAATTGAATCAATATACGCGTTAAGCATACCATCTTCGGCCTAACCGACGTTTTAATTAAGATAATTCGATCATTTTGATATGTTCTTCCTAAATATCATAGCCGACAATAATACGATCGTGATATACAAGATATTGATTGTTATAATCAAATTAAACTCACATAATTAATCCCCTAACCCTCGCCGTCATAACCTATATGCTTAATTGGATTATAATCACTGTTTTCTGTGTGTTCATCAACCTCGTTTTGGTTGACACTGTTCTTCTTAATTAACCACTATTAAACCATCATACGAGGTAATTAAGTTATGAATTTTATTCGTCATTGTTCGATTTACGAAAACCCTAATATATAATCGATTAACATCAACTGATAAATTCAATTGTGATTTTTAGGGTTTATATTAATTTGGGAATTGACTCTGTTAGTTTATATTAGTCTGGTTTGAAAGTATAATCAGGTTAGCCACCAGCCCAGTTGGTTGTACACCCCTGGTTAGACTTTGGAGTGGCTGGTCGCGGGTTTGAACCCCTGCCACCCCCTTTTTGTTTATTTTTGTGTTATAATCCATTTTTAATATATAATAACACCAAAAATCAATAAATAAATTATATTTTATTAAAAACCAACAAGGTTACATGTGTTTTTTTATATCTTTATTAAAAATCTTATGTGTGTGTGTATATATATATATATAAATATATATATAGAAAATGGTTTAAATAAAAATAAGAAGTTTTCTAAGAATAGTAAGAGTTATTTTAAATTTTCATTAAAGGATAGTCAGGTAATTTTATATTTTCACTTAATTCAATTAAAAAATCATAGACAACAGTTTTAGTTCCTACAGTTGTGGAATATGAATGTGATCTTTGTTTTCTAAAATTCCAAAAGTCAATTTATTAGAAACTGTGTCTTCAACCTTATGAGTTTTTGCTAGGGAACGTGATTTTTTTCCAAACCCTAACAAACATGAATTATGTGATGGACGACGAGAACTAGAAATGATCAATTGATTACTAATAGTGTTTATTATTATTAATGTCGTATTATGTTCGATTCAGTCGTTTTTTCTAGCAATAGTGTTTTAGTTCATATAAAATATCATGCATAGTTTTCTACAAAAAATTGTCCAGTGTATGACACAATTCCATTTACAGTCGGTTAGAAATTGAAAGAATAATTTAGTACCTTACAATGGTTTAAATTTAAATTATTATTGTTTAGATTAAAGATGCTATGCATATAAGTGTCAAGTTATTCTACAAAGGGTAACAAAAATAAGAAGTATAAGAAGCCATAAATAATTGACGTGTCAAGTGGGGACCAAAAGAAAAAGGGTATAGAGGTAATTCTACACATTTTCTCTCTCCACATGCAAAGAAAATGTTAATACCCCCATCATTTTATAACGTTTATAACTTTTTCATATGATTTTTTTTTAAAAGAAAATTCATCATAATAACAAACGTTTTTTTATCTTTAATATGAGTATGATTTTTGTTATATAAAATTTAAAACAAAAATCACGTCATTGTGTCTTTTCGCACATCATTGTGTCTTTTCACTTATCATTGTGTCTTTTTTCGTCATTTTGTCTTTTTGCACACCATTATATTTTTTCGCACATCATTATGTCTTTTCGCCTATCATTGTGTCTTTTTTTGTCATTGTGTATTTTCGCACACCATTGTGTCTTTTCGCACATCATTGTGTCTTTTCGCTTTTCATTGGGTCTTTTTCCGCCATTGTGTCTTTTTTCGTCATTGTATCTTTTCGCACACCATTGCGTCTTTTCGCTTATCATTGTGTCTTTTTTCGTCATCGTGTCTTTTCGCTTATCATTGTGTCTTCTTTCGTCATTGTGTCTTTTCGCACACCATTGTGTCTTTTCGTCTATCATTGTGTCTTTCTTCGTCATTGTGTCTTTTCGCACACCATGTGCCTTTTCGCTTATCATTGTGTCTTTTTTCGTCATTATGTCTTTTCGCACACCATTGTGTCTTTTTTCGTCATTGTCTTTTCGCACACCATTGTGTCTTTTCGCTTATCATTGTGTCTTTTTTCGTCATTGTGTCTTTCAACTCATATTATGTTTTTTTTAAATACTAATAACACCGTTATGTAATAATAATATGTAAAAATAATGATAATAACAACTTATCTAATACATAAAACACAATGTTTAATACATGTTACGCAATAACTTGAACCGTAAAACACAATGGTGAATACGTATAACACAATGACCTAAAACGTAAGACACAATGGTGAATACGTATAACACAATGACCTAAAACGTAAGACACAATGGTGAATATATATAACACAATGGATTGAAACGTAAAACACAATGGAAACAACATATTTCACAATAACACAATGAACAACAAAAAAACACAACTAAAAAACCCATTAATTTTTTTTATATAATGATATGATACTTATATTAAAGATAAAAAAACACTTACTATTATGGTGATTTTTTGTTTTAAAAAAAATAATGTCGTACGAAAACGTTATGGACATTTTAAAATGATGGGGGGAATTGACATGTGCCCTCCATGTGGAGAGAGAAAGTCAACAAAGGTGAGTTATTACCTTCATGCTCTTTCCATTAATGTGTATTTATTAAATTAATCCCAACCATTAAATCTAAGATCAATGGACTAGATTCATTATCACCCTTCTCATTTTTATTGTCCTTTGTACTTTAACTTTACCCTACATATAAATGCATGTTACAAGCTACGGAGCATTGTAGTCTTTAAATATTATAATTATAAGTGTTTGATCACTACCACACAATTGAAAGTATATCATATGGTGTTCGTATTGCTTGAACACCCGCTCCATGAAGACACAAAGTTTGCTCCAATCAATGATTTCAAGAAGAATTTTAAAAGATAATATGTTTGATTGTTGGTAGAATTATGAGTATAGTGTGTTGAAAATAATCGAAAACCCTATATTTTAGCATAATAAGCGCACCTTTGTAATGAGGGCAAATTAAGACACATTAGTTTTAAGGGATTTACAAATCAATCAACACATGATACAACCTTAAATGCATTTAGGGTAAGGGCAAACTTGTCAACTAAAAAATAGTTACAAGATTAATCCATTCACTTTGCTTAACTTTCGTAAATTTTAAAAATAGTTACAACTATGATCCTTGATCTTTCACTCATATGCGATTTTTATTTTCATTTTTAACTCAACTTCCCTCATGATTTTTAAACGTTAATAACTTTTTCATACGTTAATATTTTTTTACATAAATTACACAATAAAAACGAGCATGTTTTTCTTTTTAATTTGAGTATCATATTGTTATAGTTTTTTTCATTTAAAAAAATAACATTTTACGTATGAGTGTTTGTAGTCTGGTTTTGATGGTTTTTACATTAAACCGTGGGTCAACCGTCAGTAACCGATTTTTGTCATCGAAAACCAAAACGAACATTTGAAAATTGAAAATGACCGGCCAAAAGTTAATAAAAAAATCAACGATGAAATCAAACCAAAGACCCGTTTGAACAATTTTCAGTTTCATATTGAACAACAAACACCATAAACTTGTTACATGGTTACAAAGTTTTGTGTTTCCCGCTGCATCGCGCGGGTACCCGTCTAGTCTTATTTTGACTAACAAAATTTGCGATTCCATATTTTAATAAATATATGGACGATTTTACCCCCTTAAAACTACACGGGTAAAGTTAGCTTAAGAAACACCATGCTTTTTACACAATTTCTAATCTCAGCCATTAGATTAGTTGATCTAATTGCCTATATTTGTTCCTACCATTCCTATAAAACAATATGTTTTTATTATAACTTTACCCTATGTATATATGTATATATATATACTAGTACGAAACCCTTGCGATGCGGCAGGATTCAAAAATAACTCGCAATAGATATATGTGTATTTACAAGAAACATTTTATATGATGGCATTAACGTAGGGTAAGGTGAAACTAAATATGCAAGTGAACAACTATTGATGTACATCAAATATTTTAAGAGATTAATTAAACAAGAGTCTCACTCAATAAATGAACCATGCTACATTCTACACCAAAAATAAAGTTTACAACTTATATAAAGATGCAGAAAAGAATAAACAAAGTGCAACTCGCTTACCCTAATGTAATTCTACAAATGATCAAAGTGTAATTGTGTTGAACGTGCCTCAAATTGATGGAATTTTGGTGTAGTAGACCAGCAACGTGGCCGTTTGAACATGTCTTAGGTACTGTGGTACTTATTTACAGTTGGCACGCCCCCATCCAAGTTTTGTTGCTATTGTTGATTGTGTTGTGGTTGATTATGATATCCAGGTATTGTGGTAGACATCCTTCCCATAAATTTTGCTAAGCTATCAATTAAAGAAACACACAAATTTACTAACAAATTATTATAAACATTAGTAGACTTAGAAAAAACAATAATGATTTCGTAAATAATCTTACCCATTGGTCCGATGTTGCTTTCTCTATTGTAATCGATCAAATCTTTCATACTATTAACCACTTATGATATTTGCACAGATAGCTAGTAATGACCCAATTATCAAAATTCAAAATCTGAGTTGATTTGGGAAAACAAAGTTGCATATAGGTTCATTTGGGTCAACTTATATTAGACAATAGTGAAAATGGGCTAACTAAAGTTATACAACAGGTAAACATGGATCCTTATAAACTTGTTATTAAATGGGTCCAAATGGGTCATAATGCAAGATGGGCGTGTTCTCACCCAAACTCATTTAGGGGTGTACCTGAGTTAAATCGGAAACACCAATATGAAACCGAATTAGCCAAACCCAAACAAAAACCAGCAATTTTGTCTTATGTCTTTGTAAAAATTAAACCAAATTTTCTGTACGGTTTTGGTTTTACATGTTATTTAAACTGAAAAATCAGACAAAATATGGTTTTCATTTTCTATTTGAATTTTATGTAATTTATAAGAATTTAATATATAATATAACCTAAATATTAAAGCCAAGCTGTATAATATCATGAAGTCATCAAATAAAACCACACTAAGATCAAAATCCACATTATCAATAAAACTTAATCAACTATTAATATTGTTACTTTATTGATCTTAAACTGTGTATAGGAAAAAAAATCATACTTGTTATAAAGTTTAGACCTGCTTATACTAAGATGGCTTGATTAAATTAACGGTTACCTAAAAATTTGGCCAAAATAAAAGCAAGGAACTTTTCAAAAACGTAGTAGTAGTAATAATAATAATAATAATAATATTAAAACGAGAAAAGTATATACCATTAGGAAGCTCTGTATTAAAAAAAAAAAACCTTCCATTTCAATAGTCCAACACCTAGCAACAACCTTTTTGGCACATACACACCTCTAGTTACATGAACAGTTTAAAACCTATATCTTAGTTTCTAATCGACACAGCTCATAATACAAACAAAACTAACGCAAAAATAATAATAAAGACCTACCAGCAGGGGCGATGCTATGAGTGTTTCAATTTTTAAGGAAATTGCAAATACCCTTAACATGAAACCTCAACATGCAGACTGCTACAGTAGCCGCTGCACCACCACTGAACCACCCCTCGGACCACCAGCCTTGAGCCGCTCTGGAGCAGTCCCAAAGAGCAATTCAACTGTCAAGTTGAATGAAAATAGTATTAATATAGTAGTATGTTCTAATTTTTTATAACATAAAATAGTAATAAGTTGAAGCATTCATCTTGTTAATTTGACAAACACGAACATGGTATGCATATTTGCAGGTTTATCCAAACAAGAATAGTATGACCCGAAAGTTTTTATTTTTTTTTCTTGTTTTCTCATATTAATACTTTAAAATTATGATTTTACAGCAATTAGAATTTTATGTAAAACAATTGCATATAAATTATAGATTTTTTTTTGTTAATTTCCTTTTAGTTTAAAAATTTGGTATAAGATGCCAACCAATTGAGTTTATTACATAAAACACTTCTTAAAAAAATAAAAAAAATTAATGGGTTATACGGTCAACTTGCGATGACCCAAACAAAATCCGTTTAGATAAACGAATTTACAAGTTTAATTTCCTCTTATGCCCTTTTTCACATAGGCTGCCAAGGTGTAAGCCTTGAGACGCGCCTTGGAACAACTTTTTAGACGATGAACAAAAGTAAAATAATTAACAAAGAGTAATATTGGCAATCACCTCACTCTTTGACAACCCATGAACATTGGATTTCCCCACATCTGAATCATCTATGATAATAGCTAGTAAGGCCTGTTTGAGAAGCATCTATGCATCCAGAACCTATGGTGTATGTCATGCCTGAATTAGTTTGTGAAAGTCAAAATGTCAAATAATAATGGGGGGTTTTAAATATACCAAAAGTTTTTATTTGGTATACCAAGTCAACCCTATTAATCTACTACTAATCATTCAATCAACTACTAATCATATCAATCATCATTTTTATTCTATTTTATTTAAATATAACTACTAATCATTACATAATAATTATTTAAACTACTAATATCTATTTTTTAATTAGGTTTTTTTAAAGACTATTGTAATTAGTTTTTTGCAATACTAGTATTAATAATAGTATATTAAATATTTTATTATACAATTATGAATATTACTAGTCTTCTAAAAAGTACTCAAATATATAAATACGAAAATACAAGTTCATTATGAATGTAAAAACACTAAAACAATTAATCACTTAAATCCACAAACCCACTTTCAGGACGATAAAGTTGGCTGTACAGTTCTAGACGCGACTTATACATTGTTTCCCACCTAACTGCAGACCGGCTAATATTGTTAAGATTCCAATAAGGCGTGATAACAGGCATTGGGGATTCTCCTTGTAACTCTACCATGACATAATGGGTCTCACCAAATACTAAAGCAATTGTAAGAGCTCTGTGATGTTGACTTTCTTCTGGACCACTCCAAAATGGGAAAATAGTGGTACTGCCTGACATGCTTAAAGAATGGATGATAACACCAAACCTATTGGCAATCAGAACACCTGCCTCAGGCATTTTCATCCAGTGTTCTTCTGGACAAGGTGACCCAAAAAAACACAAGTCATGATACAATGAATTTACATCCCTGACAAACATATCTTTATAAATATCGTATCGATTTTGTAACTCTTCTCTCATTTGCTGTCGAATGTACTCATAAGATTTTTCTTCATCAAGTCCGAGGAAAACAGCTATTGCTCGAAATCCACAGTTTCCATCGCCTTTAACATTCTGTATATTTGTTATATATGGATGAAATACTTTTGGAATATCGCTCATTATATTGGAATCATTCAACTGTGGCATTACATTTAAGTCTATCATGTATGAACGCTCAAAGCATTCACCTGGGACTTCATTCAAGTCTATCAACGGTTCATTGTTCAGGTCAAATTCGAATGAACTATGTCTGGCTGGCTCCTTAATCGGATCAACAAAATTGGGCACATTTGAGCAACTATATCTGGCTGAACAAAATTCAGCACGCCTTTTCTGTTGTGATTTTTTCAAGCTTGGCCGTCCACGAGTATTTTTCTGAACTCGAGGTTCCTGAATATCAGTTGTACCTTGACCGACACGTCTTTTTTGTTGTGATTTCTTCAAATTTGGTCTTCCACAAGTATTTTTCTGAATTTGAGGTTCTTGAATATCTGTTGTACCGAGACCTATTATGTCCTTCAGCTTTCTTAACCAACTTTTTTTCCCAACTTTGGACTGCTTGTTGAAGTTTTCTTTAAAATGTTTTAGTTCATTCTCGCAACTAACATCGTCATCTTGGACAGTTGTTGAAGGTACAAAATCTAGCTTCCTCCAAAAGATATCAATCGAATCCAAGGAAATACATTGACCTATTTTAAAATATAAATAAGTAATATATTAACAATTTTATAGTATCATTATTAAAAAAATCTGAACTAATATTAAAATAATCAATCAGATTATACTTACCTGAGCTAATATACATTGAAAGTTCGCAAGCACATGGTAACCCACAGCTGTTGCGAAGTTGACAACCACAATTTGAAGAGTCTACTTGAAGATTCTTCCAGCTTTCATGGTCCGCAAGAATTATATCGAGAGCTTCATTTGAAACAAAACAGCGCAATAGTTTAAAACATCGTATATTGTGTTGATGTATGCGAACAACTCTGCTTTTCTCAAAACTTTCTTTGATTGATGTATGTTGCGACTGCACGAGACGATTAATACAACCCACAAATTTATCCAAACAACATTTTGAAGATTTCAAATATTTTTTCAATACCGCATGCTGGCTTTCTACTCTATTGGTTGTGTTATTTCCAAAATTGAGATGTTGATCAATCCAGACAGACACAAACATCTCCTTGTATTTGTTCAACCAATTTTCATTTACATATTTTAAAACACCTGAAAAAGTAATTAAACTTATAAGAGATATATAAAAAGAAAAAAATATATCGGGGCGTAGAAAACATACGTGGATTTTTTATCAAGAATGACTGAAGTTGCTTGTAATTGTCTGTGTAAGAAACCAAAGTTGTAGAATCTTCTAGTAACTCCCATAATTTTAGAAAGTTGTCCCAATCACGTGCTGACCTGATAGATTGCCTACAGTTCTTGAATATGTTGCGACTAATGTGCCATCTACAAAGTAATTGAGTAGCATTCGGGAAAACTTCTTTGCATGCATTCACTAAAGCCAACTCCCTGTCTGTAAGTATAACACGTGGGTGCATACACTTGTCTAATGTTAACTTTAGACAGTTTAAGACCCATGTATAGCTTTCTATCTTTTCATTTTGCATGAAGGCAAAAGCTATGGAAAATGTCTTGTTGGTCGAAGTTACACCAACAATCTGAACAAAAGGCATATTATAGCTGTTTGTTTTGTACGTGGCATCTATAATCAACACGTGTGGGAATGCACGCCAAATATCGAATGATATTGGATGAACGAAAAATAAATTTTCTAACTCGTTTGAACCAGTTGTAGTAAATTCATAAACATAACCATTAGAATGTAAAATAGACATGAGAACCTGCATCGGAGAATTGCCTGCTTGCTCACTCATGCGAATTTTAGTGCGTGCATTGTAAATCGTACTGATTGTAGATGCATTACTTAGGTTCCTCTCCTTCAGTATCGATAGAATATCACGTGGTGCCACATTCATCCTTGTCAATTCTGCAACCAAACTAAATTCATCATCAGTTAACCGCTTAGCATATGGATGGCCTTCCATATGCTGTACAGGCGGATGGTTATGTTCATCACATATCATCGTTAACGTCCAGGAATTATATTCTATTGAATATTTCCCTTCTAATTCGAATGGGCAGTCAGTTTTTTTTGTGCTAGAAACTTTACTTGAATCCGAAACTTTATATTTTCCGCCACGATCACACATGATTACAACTTTATACACGAACCCATTAGGATATTTGTTCGATCTTTTAGTGACGACGACAACACCAAGAGAGCGTGCCAAGTTTTGTACCCAATTCATCAATTCTTCATGGGACCCGAACACCTAAAAATTAATAAAAAGTTAATAAAAAGAATAGATAATACACTTAATAATAAAAAGTTAATAAAAAATGTGTATATATAAGTTAATAAAAAAGAATAAATGATACACCTAATAATAAAAAAGTTAATAAAAACATGTATATATAAGTTAATAATAAAAAGTTAATAAAAACATGTGTACATAAGTTAATAATAATAAGAATAAATTATGCACCTAATAATAAAAAGTTAATAAAAAACTTAATAATAAAAAGTTAATAATATATTAGTTAATAAAAAAATAAATAATACACTTAATAATTAAAAGTTAATAATGTATATATAAATTAATAATAAAAATAAATAATACACTTAATAATAAAAATTTAATTATATATATATATATATATATGTAAAAGTTAATAAAAGATGTAACAAATGAAAGTTAATAAAAAACATTTTTATATATAAGTTAATAAAAGAGATAAAAAAACTAGTAAAAATAAGTATAAGTTATGAAAGTTGGATTCTTTATTTATTAAACTAGAAATAGTTAAAGGATTGTAATGTTAAATATTAATATTAAAAACCTAATTTGTTAAACTAGAAATAGTCAAAGGGTTATAATGGTAAATATCAATATCACTAACCCTAATATAAAAAAAAACCTACGGCTATCCAAAACCAAAAAACTTAAAACCTAATTTCTCTCCTAAACTCATCCGCCGCCTAACCCCTTCGCCGCCGTCTCCACCGTCGCCACCATCTCCGCACCGCAGGATACCCGCGCCATCGTCTCCTTTCTTCGCCGTCTCTGTATTTCGCTACCACCACCGAGCTCTCCGTCGTCTCCTCTTCTCCACCACCGTGGGTTTTGGTCACGGCGTCGTTTCTGTTTGCGAGCGTCTCCGTCGTCTCCGTCTTCGCCGCCACCACACCTAGCCCTATCTTCGTCGTCGTTCTTTGCTATCGGACGCCTAACCCTTCCCCGTCATGGCCGCCGCCGTCGCCGCCGTCTCCACTGTCCCCGCCATCTCCACACCTAGCCTTTCTTCTCCAAAACCTCTTCTCTGTCGTCTCCTTTTCTCCACCACCGTGGGTTTTGGTCACACCACCACACCTAGCCCTATCTTCGTCGCCGTCTCCGTTCTTCGCTACCACCGCCGGCGATATCGAAACCCTAACCACCGTCTACCACCACGATTTTGAAAGAAAACCTAACCCAACACTGATTATACCTGATGAGTGAAAAATTGTGGTGTAGTCATGATAAATTCGTTATCTGCCATGGTAAGAAATCGGAATATTAGTTTAGTTTAATCCTAAGAATTTTGTTATTGTTATTGTTAAATAATATTGAATCTGTTCATAAATTTTCAACTGTATTTTTTGTTTTGTTATGGTATAAATTTTCAATTGTATTTTGGGTTATGTAAAGATTTAAATTTTCATTGTTTTCTAGGTTTACAAATAAATGCTGACAACTGTTGGCTTAATGCTGACAACTGTTGGTTTTCAGTCTGACAGAAAGTAAATTTTCTTAAAAGTCTTTGACTTTGGTATATTTTTGGTATATTTAACAGAACCCATAATAATACCATCATAAAAAATCAACAAGATAACATTTTTGTTAACTACCTGAATAATAATAATAATAATAATAATAATACATATGACGGTAGTGCAAAAATTCTCATCGCAAAATCTGTAAAATGCCTCACTGAACAGGTTCTTCGTATCACTGAAATGAGACAAATGCTAAATATTTGTTTTTATGTCTAGCTGCCCATTTCTAATTCAAATAAATGAGCTTATTTTTTTAGGCATCAAATAGTCAGTTTCTGATTACCAAAAGGTAAGACAAAGCAACTAAGAAGTAATTATAAATACAATATTAATTATTATTATTATTATATGAAGACACCTTTAGGCTTGCGAGTCAGCTCGTGCTCGAAAAGTAAAGCTGAGGCCCGGGCTCGTTTGTTAAACAAACTTACTTTTAGGCTCCAACTCATTTATTAAACAAGATTACTCTTAGGCTCGAGCTCATTTAATCATTAATATATCTGGTATTTCGATATGAACATGTCAACTTATCCCAAATGTATTAAGATTCCAACGTTAAGGCTCTTGTCGAGCTTTAACTCATTTAAGGTACTACATGAGCTCAAGCCAAGCTTAGGCTCAGTTAAGGTTTTTCTCAAAATATATAATTTAATCAAAACATATAGTTTACATCATAAATAATTAATGGCCGGAGCCGAGCCCGAGCTTAAATAAACAATTCATGAGCCGATTGTAGTACATAATAATATCTACATGCAATTACCCCTATCAAAAAATAAAAAAAACATAAAAGGTTTTAAGTAAGATCATTTTTTACCTTCGAATATGAGTATCACCATCGTGTCAAGTACTTTTCCCAAGTACCCTTACCACCACCACCATCCGGTCAACAAAACAAACATTTAAAAGCTAAACAAAAACCAACAGAAAAATCAATGCATTAGCTGAAATTAACCAGGTAAAAGCATAAATACGAAAGTACACAATGTATGAGCATCTTATAAAAACATCAAATTGTTGATATCTAGCAAACCAAATCTAATTGCACAAGTTCTAAAATAAACAATCACACAAACAAAAGATATGTAAATGGTAAATAAGAACTTCAAATAAGGTGATTATAGATTAAAAAATAATTCAAGGCAAACGTAGCGTGTGTAAATCTTGTTTAAATACTATGACAATCACACATAAATCATTCAAAGAAATAGATGCTATCACATAAATCGATATTCAAATTTGTAGTCCACAACAATAATTATCTCTTTGTGCTTTAAACAGACTTGTGAATGATAAAGTTAAAAACATGTCAAAACCAATATCAAATCGAATAACATATCTTTCCAAAGCATAAACGACTCGGAATTGCACCTAAAACCAATATTGAACAAAATTTGAGGAGGAACTTACATCAGGAAAACACATATCGATCTTCTTCTTCATGGTGTTAAATCATCAAAACCTAGAACAATTCATTCAAAAGAAAACTTGTCCGTTTCAGATCTCATATTAATTCTTTCAAAATCCCTTGTTATCCCCTTTCTTTTTCAACTTGATAAAAACTAAGCTCGGCTCGTTTCAATCGGTATTTATAAAGCACAAGCTCAACTCGTGACTTGTGAGCAGTTTTTCATGATCATGCTCGACTTGGGCTTGGCTCGTTTACTATTAATAAACAATTAATTAAAACTTTCACGGAAACGTCAACTTAAAGCATTTGTTACAAAATATTAAATCTTTACTTTGATACCATAACACAAAACGTTATATTTAAAACATCACTTCTTCTATCCTTAGATGCCAGCCGTTCAATCCATGCCATGTGTCATCCTCATGCTAACTCTCTGGTCAAATCACCTGCGTGCATACTAAAAGTCAGCTACGCTGAGTAAGTTCTAGTTAATCAAGCAACTTGTCATACAACCACTACAGGCATTTATATACGTGTCCGAAGGCATATAATCCACTGTCTAACCTGTTACTGCTTAACCACTTAATTACCCCTACAGCTTAGCCACTTAAATTACTCATACAGCTTAGCCACTTATGCCACTTTAACAACGAATAACGTTATGCTACTTTGCCACTTTAATAACGTATAACGTTATGCCACTTTGCAGCTTTAACACTCTAACTAGACCCCTATCCACTTCTATCACACTCTACTTCTACTTGTCTATAACACACTTCCTATCAGTACATTATTTACATAGTAAACAAGTCATATCATAGCAAGCATACACACTAATAACCACTAGACAATCACTATCCTTGACGACACATGCAATATCCAAAGATTGTTCACGCACCGACAAGCATTATATAATAGCTACTTCAAACAACATCTATAGCATACACTTACCACTTAAGGCAAGTGTATTCACACTTCACATCGAGTATGCACACAGCCCCGAAAACATAGCAAGAAAATGGGGCTAGAAACTCACCTGAACTCGGTTACTTCTTCTGCTACTGGTTGTTCCCTCTTGAGCTGTGCGCGACTAACTGTTTAATAATTGCATATATTAAATACTACTCTAGCCATTCTTATTGCTACTTAATAAGTCTTACGCATCTAAGCCGGTTTTACTTCTTTGAACCCTTACCCGGTTAGTTAAACGTTACTCGTTAACCTTTTAAAGATATCTTTCATCAATTATCAAAGTTCAAGGGCTATTAAGTAATTATCGAGTAGCTTGCAGAGCCAATTAAAATATGTCGTGTAACCATAAACTAACCGTGATGAATATGTTCACTAATCATTTAGTCACCACGACTAAAGAAGTTGCATGCCTCCTAACCAACGCTCACGAGTATTGCATAAATCGTTTAGTCGCGACGAGTAGATTACAACTTTTCAAGACACGAGTAGTTTAGTAAATTAGCCATGACCAGTTGTTTTATTTACCAAATACACTAAACCGATTAGTTTTACAAGAAACTAACCGGACCAATTAGTTTGGAAGCTCAATTAGTCATTATGAGTAGATCTTGGTCAGCGACTAGTTCTTCCTGTATACATTTCCAATACAAGTACTTTATTACCAGTTAACTAGTCGTGACTAATTTGACCTTAAAATCTACTCGTAGCTACTCGATTTAGCGGTAATTCTGTTTATTTAAAGAATATTTAAAATTATATAATAATATTATGTAATCCTTTATTTGTGTCATTTTTAGAAAAAAAATTATTATGGCATGTCCTTATTTTATATGATTCTCTATTTTTATGCCGTTTTTCATAAAAGTTATTATATCATGTACCATATTTTTGTGATCCCTTGTTATCTACCGATTCTAATAAAGTAAAATAATTGTAGACACAGTGTTTGGTTAATTCTCACAATTTTTTTCTCTCCAAAACTATATATGTCATAGATGAATAATTATTCACTTTCCTTTTACACTCCATTTATATTATATCTATAACATAATTAATTATTCAGTTTTCTTTCAACTCTATTTACATTATATCTATACACTTTTATAAAAATAAATATTTACATATTGTACTATATACATTGTTAAAATTTATTTCACAACATATTTGATGAAATCCAAAAATCAACAACAACCCGTGTTTGTTAAATATTGAAAATACTATAATTTTAAATGTTATTATTAACATATTATACTATGTATATTGTTGAAGGTTGTAAATAAAAAAAATCCTCTAATATGCTTTCAATTAACGAAGTAATTTATTTAATCATTAAATTATAATATATGCTTAAAAGTTGATCTTTTAAAATAAATCCATTTATCTATTGGTTTTTTTATACATGGTGTAATATTCGTTACCCTCGGTGTAACTCATACCGGGTCATATTCGGGTCGGTCCGCGTTGACTTGACCCGAACCGACCATATATGCCAACAGTTTGATACGAAGTTGAGTAATAATGGTGGGCTGAAGGTATATATGTTCGTATAGAAAAAATATAAAGATGATGCTTCATATCATGTAATTCTATCAATTGGTATTGCGTTCTGTAGAAAATTTAAATTCATAGTCAAACATTCAACAAGGGTAAATGAGTAATTTTCACAAAACTGAACGGGTTAACCTGTTTTTTTGTCAATTGCCAAAGTCGAGAAGCCTCTTAAACTTATCAAAACAGTTTTTATGGTGTAGCTCAAAACTATTATTATATGAGAAGTATTCTCTGAAATTGGTTTATAACTATATTTCTTTCAATTATACATGTTAGGGCATATAATATATGCAGAGGATCCTCTATCCTTGTGTGAATTCTGGATCATTTATCCTTGAGATATATTCCAGGTTACGCAGGATAAAAAATCCTCGGTATTACTTATTTACTATCGATTTTGTTTGAGTGGTGTTGTGATTAATAAGTATAACGGCTGGACGACTTGGTCACCCTATTTAGTCGCTACTGGACTCCTTATGCACGTGGTCAAACTGATGGGAACGTCTAATGGGAAGAGTGGCGCAAAAGTAGGGATTATAGTTAGATGTTATTTACTTTATATTGAGATATGAGATCGGCTAGGTTACACACAGTCATTCACTTCAAGCAACTAAGTATTATTCAACAGCTCTCGTTAACAACACACACACACACACTTAGCTATTCTTGTAATACCGATCCATATCTCCACCATTGTAATTCAATTCCTTAACTAATATAGTGGTGATAGACAATTGTCGTCACCTGAGGTTTTTATGTCGACGATCATCTAAAGATCCAGGGCTTTTCCTTGTATAATGTGTTTGGATTCGCAACCGAATCATAATCGTTATTATCAACTTAGCACTAAACCTAACCTAACGAATTTGGTTATTCTATCCTTAGTTGATTTTTGACCAAAACAATTTGGCGCCCACCGTGGGGCAATTGGTGCTATAATCCATAATATTTCCTATCAATTCTCAATTTTTTTTACCCATATCACCACCAATGGCCTTTCAACAATATTCTGCTTCATCAACCATGCCTTCACCAGTTTCACTCCCACTAAGATCCTCATTGCCAATGCCCCCTACACTTGCGGGAGCACCAATGACTACTACTACTGGAAACAAGACATAACTACCAGTCTTCCAGAGCTCGAAAACCACTGCTACCACTTCGGTGTTTAATTCTAACAATGATGTTTTAGCCATGTTTTCGCAGGTTAAAGCATACATGGAGCACGCAAGACTAACAATAGGATCCTTCGGGAGATAGAAGATCTGAAGAGGACTAAGAGACCAGGAGAGGATCAGACTCCTCTAATGCCTAGGATGCTGGATTTTACCACTCCAGGATCCTTGGCTCAACTTGCGCAAAGATCATCTATCCTTCAACCGGGATCCATGAGTCAGCAAAATCAGGTATCCTCAGTTTTCCAGCAAGGATCATCTATCCTTCATCAGGGGTCCATGGGTCAACAAGTTCAGGGATCCTCAAACTTTCAACGAGGATCATCTGTCCTTAATCCAGGGTTCATGGGTCTACAAGCTCAAGGATCCTCTCTCCCCCAACAAGGATCATCGATCATTCAGCAAGGATCCTCCGGGTTATATCATCAAGGATCCTTCAATTCCCAGCCTCAAGGATCCTTTTGGATCAAAGATCCTTAGAGGTTCATGAAGGAGACTTTATCCCTATGCAGACTATTGCCTCCAGTGGACCAACTACCGTGGTAGATGCTTCTTACCTCAGCTATTCCTCTGGGATGCCAACATTCAAACAACAGAGAGGTAACACATATAATCCTATATCCTTAGATGCTCATCTTGGTTCCATGGAGGAAACGGGTATCAATCAAGCTATGGCAAAGGAACTGCAGAAGCTTAAGGATATGATATCCAGCGTACCACGGGTGGTCCGACTGATCCCTGAGATTCCAGAAGGGAGCCACAAATTATCCAGATTTGCTCAACCTATTTGTGATGCTGAGATCCCAATACGATTTCAGACCCCCAACATGAAGGTGTATGATGGAACAAATGATCCGGAAGAGCCTGTGGCTCAATATAGGGAGAGGATGGAGATCAATCCAATTCCTGAGAGGCTCAAGGAAGCTTGTCTATGCAAGGGTTTCGGATCCACACTAACAGGATCCGCACTTAAATGGCTTCTGAGTCTTCCTCCCTTTCCTGTTACTTCTTTTTCACATTTAGTTAACTTGTTCAACAACCAGTTTTCTTGTAGTAGGAAATATGAAAAGTTAACTAGTGACTTATATAGAGTTGTCCAACCATATGATGAGTCCCTAAGTGATTTTGTTACAAGGTTTGGCAGGGAGGCCCTAGAGTTCCCTAATCTTGATATGGCTACTACTGTGGAAGCTTTCAAGATGGGACTACATAGGGCTCCCCGTTTTATGACGATCTTGTGATGACTCCTTGTAGGACTTTAGATGAAGCCTGGAACAGGGCACTCAGATTTATAAGGCTAGAGGACGACAAAAGGATCCAAGAATGGTTAGGGGCTCCAACAAAGCAAGAATCTCCAGACAAGAAACAAGGATCCTCATTCAGGAACAACAACTCGAAGCCTTACTCTAAATTCAACAATCAAAATGTCCGAGCAGTCGAAGAAGGAGATGATGATAATGAAGATTACCCAAGCATTTCCGAGTATTGCTTCTCTGTGGATACTCATGGTTTAATTTGTGCCATGAAGGAACTTTGAGAGAAAGCGAGGTGACCTCGGAAAAACGAGAAAACAAGATCCTTCAAAGACAAATCCAAATGGTGTGCATTCCATGAGGATTTCGGCCATCAGACTAATGATTGTATTGGTTTTAGGAAGGAAATTGGGTACCTCCAAAGTAAGGGCCATTTCAAGGAGCTTTTGGGAAGAAAAAAGTCAAGGATCCAGGATCCTGAAGATGTCCCACAAATAGAAACTCCGCCCCCACCTGATGCACAAGTAATCAACTTCATCTCCGGTGGCTCAGGTATGTGGTACTTCCTTCTCATCGGCCAACAGAAACCAAGTTGGAGAATGGGGAGCGACCAGTCATATCCACCACCTTGACGACCGACAAAAGAATTTTCTTTGATGAAGAAGATAAAACAAGCACACAAGATCCTCACCACGATGGTTTGATTGTAACTTTATTTATTGCTAACCATTATGTGCGCGGGATCCTAGTCGATGGTGGAAGCTCAGTCAACATCATCCAACTGATATACTCTAGAAAATGAACATGCCAGACTCGGAGATCATCTCGAGGACGTTAGTGCTAGTTGGTTTCAGTGGCGAGACCAAGAAAACAATGGGGAACATCATACATCCAATCTACATTGAAGGGTTAAACTCTTACCAAAAATTTTGTGTTATCGATATCTTGTTGCAATGTTATTCTTGGCAGGCCATGGTTACATGGAATGAAGGCTGTAGCCTCTACTTATCACCAATGTATCGAACTACCAACTCCTTGGGGAGTAGTAAGGATGGATAGTGACCAGTTGGAAACCAAAAATTATTATTCTTCATCCATGAAGATTACAGCTAAAGAAACAATAGCATTGCAACTTGAACAACATCCTAGGAACGTGCTGGAAGCTCGAGAGCGAGATATAAAAGAAGTATCCTTGGATCCCGAGGATCCAGACGTGAAATTTTTCCTAGGATCCAGTATCCTTAATGAGATTGAGGAAGATATAGTATCCTTTCTAAAGCGATAAAAATCCACATTTGTCTTCAGACATTCAGACATGACATGTATTTCGAAGGAGGTAATTACCCATAAGTTGGGCCTTGATTATATAGTTAAACCTGTCCATCAGAAGCGAAGGAAATTCGCTCTTGAGAGGAATGCGATCATACAAGAAGAAGTTGAAAAACTTCTTAAGTCCGGAATGATTAGGGAGGTTAAGTATCCTCATTGGTTGGCTAATGTGGTTGTTGTTTCAAAAAAGAATGGAAAGTGGAGGGTGTGTGTCGATTTTACCGATTTAAACAAGGCATGCCCCAAGGATCCTTTCCCATTACCACATATAGACTCCATGGTGGATGCAACGGCAGGACATGAGATGCTTAGCTTTACGGATGCTTCCTCGGGATTTCAACAAATTTAGATGGAACCATCTGATCAAGTGGATACAACATTCATGACTCCTACCGGCATATACTGTTAAATTACTATGTCGTTTGGACTAAGAAATGCAGGGGCAGCACATCAAAGATTGGTCAACATGATGTTCAAGGATCAGTTAGGAAAGACCATGGTAGTCTACATAGATGACATGGTATCAAAGAAGGCTGAGGATCACCTCAAATATCTAGATAAAGCATTCAACATCCTGGATCAATACAATATGAAGCTGAACCCGTCAAAGTGCCATTTCGGTGTCAAGGCTGGGAAGTTTCAAGGATACATGGTGACCAAAAGGGGAATAGAAGCGAGCCTCGAGCAGATAAAAGCCATCATTAATTTAAAGTCTCTTGTGAACGCTAAGGATGTTCAAAGACTGACGGGAAGAATAGCTGCTCTCAACAAATTCATTTCCAGACTTCTATGATATCTTAACTAATAAAAAGTTTGAATGGAATCGAAGGCATGAGGATGCACTAAAGGCAATTAAGGGTTATCTATCCTCAGGGCTTGCCTTGATGAAGTCAATAGATGGTGAGCCACTGTCCTTATACTTAGCCGTGCCAGGTAATGCAGTCAATGTTGTTCTGGCCAAGGATCATGAAGGATAACAGCACCCGGTATATTATGTAAGTAAAAGCCTCTTATATGCAGAGGTCATGTATTCTCACCTTGAAAAATTAATTCTTGCTTTGATTATGGCCTCAACCAAGTTGAGTCACTATTTTGAAATACATACTATTATTTGTTTTGGACAAAAATCTGCTAAGGATCAAGTATCCAAATATGTTAAGTGAGGTAAGGTGCTAACTTGATAATGACAAGTGAGTAATCGTAATATTGTTGAACACGAAGGTTTGATCATGAGGGAAAAAACCCTTAACCAAGATAGTCTTACTTCGGTCAAAACTTATCGAGCTAATCTTTGAAGAAATGACGCCGGTCAAGGATTAATAAGCTAATCTTTGGTCGAATCACTTCATTCAAGGATCAACAAGGTAACCTTTGGTCGATGAGTATATGATTATCGTGGTCTCCGGCACAAAAAACCCCCGGACGGTGAAAACTATCACCGTCGATTATATTAATAAACAAAAGGTGGTTACAAATACGGTGGAGTATATGATCGAGATTACAAAGTGTGGTAGTGTATAGAGAATGCTAGTTTCTTCTCTAGTGTGTGTGATAGTACATGTGTTTACCTACTCGATCATAGCTCGTTTAAATAAGATAACAACAATAACAATATTTCCTAATTATCTGGAAGTCTTCCACCTATCCGCTCCACGATCTTTGACCACGTGCCAATAGCCATCCAGTAGCGATATAAGAGGTAGACCAAGTCTTATAGCCGTTGTTGATATTAACGCGTTCATCTTCACATTAGTTCATCCATTAACAGCTATATTGAAGTAGGATCCTGGATCCATGCTCCAGCTAGAGGTTGCTCTATGAGGATAGTTGATACAAATACGTCTTAAAGTTGCCACACCTGTCTAAGACATCACCATACTAAACGCAATCATTAGTAAACAAGTAATACCAAGGATCGTCGATCCTTTATATCCTGATACATATTTCAAGGATAACTTATCCATAAGACAGTTAAGGATAAAGGATCCTCAGTATAAAATTCATGGCCTAACAATTGCCCCCAAAATGGCGGGTGACAGTGGAATACAGCTGTTATTTGGAATTTCAAAATCCTGCAAAACGAAGGTGATTAGACGTGTGTCAGGCGGTTTAATATCTACAAACCATAATTACGCGCCGCCTATATATGTGATAACTATAATATTCTTATAATCACATATCCAAGCGTCTTTCAGGTATCCTTCTCTCTTTTCGTTTATCTTTCTTCGATATATCAACTGCTTCTACATCTTCTTCCTCTTATTTTTTCCATCATGATGACCTTTACTCACAAAATATCCTTCAATCACCTTCTTCCGAAACCTGTAAATTCACAGATTCGGATATCGATGAAATCTGATCATACTTTCCAGCCGATACAGTTTTCTGACCCTTCGATTCCGCAGCTCGTAGCGACAGCATTTCAAAAAACTGGGTTTGCTTTCCGGCCCAGCCGTTTCTCATAGGTTATAAGTATCATTTCCCTAATTTTACTCAAAGGTTCTTCAATTTGGCGGGAATTTTTTATATCCAGGCCACGCCAATGCTGTGGAGAGTCCTTCATACCATAGAAAGGATAACCGTAGAGGAGGGAGTCGAGTTCGGCTTAGCAGAATTAGCATATCTGTACAATCTTGTTACCCACGGTTCCAAACGCTTTATCTTTAAATCGAAACCTCATCAAGAAAACCCCATTTTCAAAGTCACCCTTAATAGTACCCTCTGGAAAACCAATTTTTCTTCGTAAAACGAGATTATATTCCGGGTGGAACTAATCTCCCAAAAAGTGGATACCAAAGGGTAGGATCCTGGATCCTTAGGTAACCAAGATAGGATACTCTACTCTTCTGCTAATAATTTTTATTACTTGTGTAGTTGAAAATTTCGATTTGCTGGCTGATCTTCCGAGAGTTGAAGACAGAGTGAAGAGGTTTTTGTCACTGGATCTTGCAATTAGGACTTTTCAAGCAAAGTTTATTGAAGCTTTTCAAAGATCAAACTCAGAATCAATCATGTCAAGTAAGAATAATAATAAAAAGTGTTAATAGTTAAAAGCTTATCTGTCAATTGTTGTTCACATGTGCTCCGGAATCAGGAAAATCTACTTCTAAGTTCTCCCTCAAGGATATTGATTGCATGCTTACCAAGAAAAAGACCCCGAAATCAACCCATACGTCCGAGCCTCGCCCGATCACAATTTGGACAAATTCTGGATCCAAGAGAAAGAAGAGTTCAGATACAGAGAATCCCTTTGATACGGAAAAGCAGATTCTGGACATGCTTTCTACTGTAGGGATCCTTTATCTTTGTCAATTTCTATTATTCCAAGCATCTTCCCAAGCTTATTCCGCTTTCATTCATAGGCCATTAATTCTGTCCGACACCACTACGAGAAGACTGTCGCAGAGCATGAAAAGACCCTTGCTACGCTGAGATCAACGGCTGGTGCTAAGGAGAAGGCCCTCTCCAAGATGATCAAAGAGAAAAGAGAGATAGAGGCACATGCTGCTGCCCTGGCCGTCCAGATGCAGGACGAAATCAATCGGGCTACCGAAGAGGCGAAGGTATGGGCAACCAAGTCGGTCCTCGAGTCCAGAATTAAATTGGTTACTGAAGCCAACGATCCATCTTTTGATAAGTCTTCATGGGAAATCAAAGAATGGAAGCAAGCCTTGATCGACTTGGAGGGAGGCGTGGATGAGACTGAGGCTATAATGGTTGAAGCGGGCGAAGCAGGAACAAGTGGTGTGAAGGGTCTGGATAAAGCAGAAGGTGGAAACGAGGCACCGGTGGAGGTGGAGACAAACGTATGAAAAGGCGATGAAGGATACAAAAGACAAGGCCTAAGCCCGTTCTATTTTGCTTTTATGGTGTCTTTATGAACAATTTCTATGGTCTGTAATAAACAATAGTAACTAGGATAAAGGATCCATGATCCTTAAGACAATTTGCGGGGGTGACAAAGGTGGAGGGATCCTCTGTTTGTGGGGATGAATACTTTGTTGCCCCTGTTCTTTTTAATTTCCTGCACTTATGAACCGTTAGTAGCTTTCAATTAACCCGGATGGATGGTCCATCTTTTCTTATGGTGAAGTCCGGGTTAACAATTTTAGATAAGTCCTCGGGGCTTATTTTAATTAATATATAAATCTTTTGACTTCTTGCTTGTTGTTAATTTAAAAATTCGCTAGATATAACTTTAGCATTGTTGATAGTTTTTTTTTTAAATTAATCTTAAGTAAAAGGTTTTTAGGATAAAAGATCAATATTAAGATTGTTCAGGACAGAATATCCTTTAAGAATAAACAGTAGGAAATCATATCCTTAAGAGTAGATAAAAATTTCATAAGAGAATTCCTTCAAAGGGTAAATTTTAGGATAAAGTATCCTTAAAACAGGTTAACAAATTTTAATAGTAAAACAATTTTAAAGGAATAACCTTCTAAACTGTAATATTTAAAATCATTGAAACGAGTATAACACATAAGTTAATTAATAGAGCTCGTACCAGAAGGTCTAGATAGACCTAAGTTACCAGAAGTTTTGAATTCTCAATGATCCTTGAAGGAATAGCTTTAGGATCCGGGATCCTTATATTTTTGATCTTCGCAGAAAACTTAGTAATTCTGTTGCAAATAATTCATAATGTTAACTGGGATCAAATCCATTAAACTGGGGACAAGCCCAAATAATATACTAGGGACAAGCCCGTGCAACTGGGGATAAGCCCGTGTAATCTGGGTACAAGCCCATGTAATCTGGGGACAAGCCCGTGTAATCTGGGGACAAGCCCGTTTAATCTGGGAACAAGCCCGTGTAAGCTGGGGACAAGCCCGTGCAACTGGTGTTAAACTGGGGACAAGCCCAAATACTGGGGACAAGCCCAAACTGGGGACTGGCCCAAAGATACGGATGTTAACTGGTGACATGGCCCTTGAGAAGAGGTGAAAACCCCTTAAACATTAGGAAATGGTACGTCTACCATTATTCGTAGGATCCTCCATATAGCCGAAGACAAAGAAATTGTCAGCCACTAAGCGTGTACTGGTCCCGCTGCCCCGAACTATACGTCGGATAGCGTGCGCAACTGGCGATCGTGAGAAAGGTGAAAACCTTTAAACCTTAGGGGATATGACCATCGGGGGTCATACCCAATCGTGGGCAAGGCCAAGGGAAATAGTAAAGTACCTTATATGTAAAGGAGAGGTGGCCAACCTCTTAGACATTGAACTTCTTATTCAAATCTGCATTGTTGCTTAAAAACTTGAAAAAGATAAATGTTAAGAATATATTATCCTTAGAATAACAAGAATATAAAATGGATAAGTAATTAGATAGATATTATCGATCCTTCAAGGATAATATGTCCTCTTAGGATACTGGATCCTGATTAGAAAAAGTACTTCTTTAGGTGGATAGCATTCCATGCTCTTGGTAGTCTATTGCCTTCCATTGTGAGCAAATGATATGCCCCCTTTCCTGCTTCCGACTCAAGCTGATAAGGTCCTTCCCATTTGGGCGCTAGCTTCCCATCAGCTGGGTTTGTTGTGTTTTGGAAGGCTTTCCTTAATACTAGATCTCCTTCTTGAAATATTCTGATTCTGATATTTTTGTTGTATGCCCCAGCTACCCATTGTTGATATGCTGCCATCCTGATCTTGGCTAGGTCTCTGAGTTCTTCAATAGTATCCAAATCTTCAAAAAGGATTTCTTTATTGGCTTCAGGATCACGAATGCTCGTTCTTGCCGTAGGAACCACCATTTCTGTGGGAATTACTGCTTCTGATCCAAACACCAATGAGAAGGGTGTTTGGCCTGTTTCATTTTTAGGCGTAATCCTGTCAGCCCAAAGAACATAAGGAAGTTCTTCAGCCCATTTTCCCTTCTTGGATCCTAGCTTCTTCGTTAGATTGTTGATGATGATCTTGTTGCTAGACTCTGATTGGCCATTGGCTTGAGGATGAACCAGAGTGGAAGTAATCATTTTGATGCCCCAACTGTCACAAAAGTTAGTGGGTCTATTCCTGATAAACTGGGAACCATTGTCACAAACAATTTCAGCAGTAAAACCAAATCTAGTTATAATATTTCGTTAACTAAAAGATATTACTTCCCTTTCTCGGACTTGTACAAATGCTTCTGCCTCGATCCATTTGGAGAAGTAGTCAGTCATAGCAAGCACAAAGACTTTTCCACCGGGTGCTTTTGGTAGCTTGCCTACAATATCCATACCCCATTTCATGAAAGGCCATGAGGAGGATATATGATATAAAGGCTCCGCTGGCTGATTAAGGATGTTTGCTTGTCTTTGACAAGCATCACATTTTTTTGAATATTCCACTGCATCCTTCTTCATCGTTGGCCAGAATTATCCGGTTCTAAGTATTCTAGAAAATAATGCTCTTCCACCTGTGTGATTGCCGCAATCTCCTTCATGAAAATCCTTGAGTACTTCTTTAATCTTAGGATCCTCAATGCACCTCAAGTATGGACCTGCAAGAGATTTTCTATATAGCATATCATCTAATTAAATATACTGTGATACCTTGAGTTTGAAGGATCTGGGATTCTCTGTTGTTGGAATTTCTCCTGTTTAGATGTGCCTCTTGATTGGAAGGATCCATGATTCTATATTATTTGAGGATAATGGATCCTAGAGGACAATTTCTTTGTTATTTGTTATCTTTCCAACTTCTTGTTCTCCTATTGCTGGTGAGAGAACATGAATGATTGGAATCTTCGTATCTTCTGGAATTTTCAAAGATGAGGCTAAATTTGCCAAAGCATCTGCCCCGGCATTTTCTTCTCTTGGTACCTGTACAATGCTAAATAATTCGAAGGATTTTGCTAATTCCTTAACAACATATAGGTATCTGATTAGTTTTTCTCCTTTGACAACATATGAGCCATTAAAGTGGTTAGCAATCAATAATGAATCTATATATACTTGAAGATACCTGATCCTCATGCACTTAGCTAATAGCAAACCTGCGATCAAAGCCTCATATTCAGCTTCATTATTTGTTGCTTGAAACTCACAGGCTATAGACTGGGGTAATATGTCCCCCCTGTGGAGATTTCAATAGGATCCCTAATCCTGTTCCTCTTACGTTGGAAGCACCATCGGTGAAGAGTATCTAAGGATCCTTAGTCTTTTCCAATTGTGGGGACCTCCAAGTCAGCTTCATTTTGTAGATCACAAGTGAAATCAGCCACAAAGTCCGCTAGTGCTTAAGACTTGATTGCTGTTCTTGGCTCATATTGGATATCATATGCACTTAATTTTACAGCCCACTTGGCCATTCTACCTGATAACTCGGGTTTTCTAAGAACATTCTTTACAGGATAATTAGTTCACAAAATAATAGGGTGAGTTTCGAAATAATGTCTTAATTTAGTGGATGCCATAATGAGTGCAAGAATTAACTTTTCTAAATGAGAATACCTGGCTTTCGCATCTAGAAGACTTTTACTTACATAGTAAACGGGATGCTATTCACCTTCATGATCCTTCACCAAGACGGCACTTACTGCGTTTCTTGAGACGGCTAAATACAGGTATAAGGATTCTCCATCCACAGGCTTCATTAGGGCTGGAGCTGAGGATAAGTAATCCTTCAAGGCTGTAAGCGCAGCTTCATGCCTTTCCGTCCATTCAAACTTTTTATTTTTCCTAAGAATGTCGTTGAAGTCCTTGCACTTCTCGTAGGATCTTGAGATGAACCTATTGAGGGTAGCTATTCTTCATGTGAGCCTTTGGACATCCTTTGTGTTTACAGGAGATTTTAAATTGAGGATGGCTTCAATCTGCTCGTGGCTTGCTTCAATTCCTCTCTTCGTCACCATATATCCCAGAAAGTTTCCAGCCTTAACACCAAAGTGGCATTTTGACGGATTCAATTTCATGTTATATTGGTCGAGGGTGTCGAATGCTTCCTCGAGGTCTCTAAGGTGATCCTCAGCTTTCTTTAATTTAACCACCATATCATCTATGTAGACCTCCATAGTCTTACCCAACTAATCCTTGAACATCATGTTGACTAATCTTTGGTATGTTGCCCTTGTATTTCTTAGTCCAAACGACATAGCAGTATAACAGTATATGCCGGTAGGAGTCATGAATGCTGTATCCTCTTGATCAGATGGTTCCATCTGAATTTGTTGAAATCCAGAGGAAGTATCCATAAAGGTAAGCATTTCATGTCTTGCCGTTGCATCCACCATGGAATCTATATGTGGTAATGGGAAGGATCCTTGGGGGCATGCCTTGTTTAAATCAGTGAAATCGACACACACCCTCCACTTTCCATTCTTTTTTGAAACAACGACCACATTAGCTAGCCATCGAGGATACTGAACCTCTCTGATCATACCGGCCTTAAGAAGTTTTTCAACTTCTTCTTGTATGATCTTGTTCCTCTTAGGAGCGAATTTCCTTCGCTTCTGATGAATGGGTTTAACAGATAAATCAAGGCCGAGTTTATGAGTGATTACCTCTTTTGAAATACCTGTCATGTCTGAGTGCTTGAAGGCAAAAGTAGATCTTCTTTTCCCTAAGAAGGATATTATATCCTCCTCAATCTTACTGGGGATACTGGATCCTAAGAACACCTTTATTTCTGGATCTTCGGGGTCCAATGATACTTCTTTAAGGTCTTTCTCCCGAGCTTCCAGCACATCCCTAGGATGTTGCTGTAATTGCTATGCTATGGTTGGCTTGGCTGTTGGCTTTATTGATGATGAATAATAGTTCTTGGCCTCCGCTTGGTTACCAACTATCTTTACAACTCCCCAAGGAGTAGGTAGCTTTATGCACCGGTGATAAGTTGAGGCTACAACCTTCATTTTATGGAGCCATGGCCTACCTAAAATAACATTGCAACAGGAAAGGTTATCTATAACACAAAATTTTTGGTATGAATTTACCCCTTCGATATAAATTGGGAGGTTGATGATGTCCCCCAGTGTCTTCTTGGTTTCGCCACTGAAACCAACTAGCACCGAAGTTCTAGTAATAATTTCTGAATCCGGGATGTTCATCTTCTTAAGTACATCATGTTGGATAATGTTGACCGAGCTGCCGCCGTCTACTAGGATCCTGCGTACATAATGGTTAGAGATAAATAAAGTAATAATCAAACCATCGTGATGAGGATCCTGTATGTTCACTTTGTCTTCCTCATCGAAAAAGATTCTCTTGTCTGTTGTTAGGGTGGTTGGCACTATTGGTTGATCTCCGTTATCCATCTTTATCTCTTTAGTGAGTCTTTTTGCTGCAGAGAAAGAAGTTCTACATATGTCTGAACCTTCTGAAATGAAATTGACCATTTGCACATCCAGCTTGTCCTGGTGAGGATCCTGGATCCTTGATTTGAAGAAGATTCTCTGATCAGTCACTCCAGTAGTGCGGATGAGCGGTCTTCTCTCGTTGTCTAGTTCGAATTTTACTACGGGATCTTCTTTTATGGCACAAGAATCTTGAAATAATTCGTAGTCTCTGGAGACAAAGTTGATCACATGAGAATCTGGCGGTGGTGGTGTTGCTTTCTGTGGAAGGTCTTCAGGATCTTGGATTTCTTCCTTCCCAAGAGTTCTTTAAAGTAACCCTTGCTCAGGAGGTAACCAATTTCCCTCCTTAATCCGTTGCATTCATCTGTTGCGTGGCCAAAATCTTCGTGGAAAGCGCACCACTTAGACCTGTCCTTGAAGCCGACAACCTTCTCATTTTTTCGGGGCCACCTTGCTTTTTCTCCGAGATCCTTCATGGCACAGATCAAGCCATGAGTATCTACAGAGAAACAATAATCGTAGATGCAAGGATAGTCTTCATCGTCATCTCCTTCTTCAACTGCCCACACGTTCTGATTATTGAACTTGGTGTGCGGCTTTGAATTGTTGTTCCTATTCCAGGATCCTTTATTCTTCTCGGGAGTTTCTTGTTTTGTTTGTCCTCCAAGACGATCCTGGATCCTTTTGTCTTCTTCCAATCGGATGTATCTTAACGCCCAGTTTCTGACTTCGTATAATGTCCTGCATGGAGTCATCACTAAATCATCATAAAAGGGGGGGCTCTTCTGAATTCCCATCTTGAATGCTTCAACAGCAGTAGTCATGTCAAGATTTGGGATTTTTAGAGCTTCCTTGCTGAACCTGGTGACGAAATCCCTCAGGGATTCATCACTAGGTTGGACAACACGATATAGATCACTGGTTAACCTCTCAAATTTCCGACTACAGGAAAATTGAGTGTTGAACAAGTTAACTAAGTGAGAGAAATAAGTAATTGAAAAGGGAGGAAGACTTAGTAGCCATTTTAGAGCGGCTCCAGTTAGTGTGGATCCAAAGCCCTTGCATAGGCAAGCTTCTTCGAGTCTCTCCGGAATAGGATTGATCTCCATACTTTCCCTATACTGTGCAACATGTTCTTCAGGATCAGTGGTCCCGTCGTAAGTCTTCATATTCGGAGTCTGGAACCGCTTCGGGATTTCAGCATCATAGATAGGCGGAGCGAATCTGGATACTCTGTGGCTTCCCTCAGGTATCTCGGGAATTGGTCTTATGACCCTGGGAACACTGGATATTATATCCTTGAGCTTCTGCAGCTCCTTGGCCATAGCTTGGTTGATACCTGCATCCTGCATGGAACCATGGTTAGCATCTAAGGATAAAGGATTGTACAAGTTACCTCTTTGCTGAGTGAAGGTTGGAATCTCGGGTGAGTAGATGGGATAGGAGGAGTCTACGATAAGAGTTTGTCCTCCAGAGGCTATAGTCTGCATGGGGATTATGTCTCCTTCATGGACTTCAGAGGATCGTTGATGTTGGACACCTGAGGATCCTTGATTCGGAAAGAAGGATCCTTGATTCGGGATGAAGGATCCTTGAGGTTGGGTACCATAGGATCTTTGTGGAAGGATGACTTATCCTTGCCGATAATACGAGGATCCTTGATTTAGCTGACCCATGGATCCCTGTTGAATGATAGATGATCCTGGCTGAAATCGCGAGGATCCTTGAGTCTATTGACCCATGGATCCCTGTTGAAGGATAGATGTCCTAGTTGAAATAACGAGGATCCTTGAGTCTGTTGACCCATGGACCCCTATTGAAGGATAGATGATCCTGGCTGAAATAGCGAGGATCCTTGAGGGAACTGCGCCATGGATTTTGGACTGGTGAAATCCAGCATCCTTGGCATCAGGGGGCTGAGATCCTCTGCTGGGCTCTTGTTCTTCTTGAGATCCTCTATCTCACGGAGGATCCTCTGATTAGTCTTGTTCTGCTGCTCCATGTATGCCTTAACCTGCGAAAACATAGATGAAACATCACTGTTAGTATTAACCACCGGGGCAGCAGCAGCGGTTTTTGAGCTCTGGAAGACTAGTAGTTGCGTCTTGCTCCCAGCAGCAGCAGGCCGTTGCGTTCCCATGATTGGCGGAGGCATCGGTGGCAAAGTCCTTGATGAGAGAGGAACCGTAACCGACATGGTTGATGAAGCATAGGTTGATTAAGAGGCCATTGATAGTGATATGGGTATGAAAAAGTTGAGAATGATAAGAATAATATGAATTATTGCACCAATTGCCCCACGGTGGGTGCCAAATTGTTTTGGACAAAAATCTGCTAAGGATCAAGTATCCAAATCTGTTAAGGGAGGTAAGGTGCTAACTTGATAATGACAAGTGCGCAATCGTAATACTGTTGAACACAAAGGTTTGATCACGAGGGAAAAAACCCTTAACCAAGATAGTCTTACTTCGGTCAAAACTTATCGAGGTAATCTTTGAAGAAATGACGTCGGTCAAGGATTAATAAGCTAATCTTTGGTCGAATCACTTCAATCAAGGATCAACAAGGTAACCTTTGGTCGATGAGTATATGATTATCGTGGTCTCCGGCACAAAAAACCCCCGGACAGTGAAAACTATCACTGTCAATTATATTAATAAATAAAAGGTGGTTACAAATGCGGTGGGGTATATGATCTAGATTACAAAGTGTGCTAGTGTGTAGAGAATGCTAGTTTCTGCTCTAGTGTGTGTGATAGTACATGTGCTTACCTACTCGATCATAGCTCGTTTAAATTAGATAACAACAATAACAATATTTCCTAATTATCCGGTAGTAAACCTATCCGCTCCACGATCTTTGACCACGTGCCAATAGCCGTCCAATAGCGATATAAGCGGTAGACCAAGTCTTATAGCCGTTGTTGATATTAATGCGTTCATCTTCACATTAGTTCATCCATTAACAGCTATGTTGAAGTAGGATCCTGAATCCATGCTCTAGCTAGAGGTTGCTCTATAAGGATAGTTGATACAAATACGTCTTAAAGTTGCCACACCTGTCTAACACATCACCATTCTAAATGCAATCATTAGTAAACAAGTAATACCGAGGATCGTCGATCCTTTATATCCTGATATATATTTCAAGGATAACCTATCCATAAGACAGTTAAGGATAAAGGATCCTCAGTATAAAATTCGTGGCCTAACATTATTATAAGAACTAATTATCCTGTTAAGAATGTGCTTAGAAAGCCAGAATTGTCAGGAAGGATGGCCAAGTGGGATGTGAAGTTGAGTGCATATGATATTCAGTATGAGCCCAAAATAGCCATTAAGTCACAAGCGCTTGCAGACTTTGTGGCTGATTTCAGTAGTGACATGCAAAAGGAAGCTGATTTGGAAGTTTAACAACTAGAAGAGACCAAGGATCCTTGGATCCTCTTCACAGATGGAGCATCCAACGTAAGAGGAACAGGATTAGGTGTCCCACTGAAATCTTCACAGGGGGACATAATACCCCAGTCTATTGCCTGTGAGTTTCAAGCCACTAACAATGAAGCAGAATATGAGGCTCTAATTGAAGGTTTGCAACTATCTAAACACATGAGGATCAGGTATCTTCAAGTTTATTTAGACTCTTTACTTATAACTAACCAATTTAAT
The DNA here is from genome assembly GCF_021521415.1 of Bidens hawaiensis. NCBI lineage: Eukaryota > Viridiplantae > Streptophyta > Magnoliopsida > Asterales > Asteraceae > Bidens > Bidens hawaiensis. The sequence goes on from NW_027491907.1 coordinate 520,171, forward strand.
GGCTCTTATACCGTGAAAGGTGAGAATATGATCAAGTATTTAGAAATTGTAAAGGAATTAGCAAAATCCTTCGAGTTGTTTAGTATCATGCAGGTACCAAGAGAAAAAAATGTTGGGGCGGATGCCTTAGCAAACTTAGCATCATCATTAAAGATCCCGGACGATGTAAAGATACCTATCATTCATGTATTGTCTTCGGAAATTGGAGAACAGGAAGCTGTGGAGGCAACAGTGTATTGCACAGAAGAACTTAAGGATCCTTTGTCATCTCCAAAAGCAGGATATTGGATCATTCCAATCAAGAAATTCCTCCAAGATGGATAAATCCCTACAAGGAAAACCCTAAAGCTTTCAGATTGAAGGTATCACAATTCATTATTTTACAACATACTGTATACAAAAAATCTCTTGCAGGTCCCTATTTGAGATGCATCGAGGATCCTGAAATACAAGAGGTACTCCAAGACTTCCACAAAGGTGATTGCGGCAACCACACAGGAAGGGGGAGCATTATTCTCAAAGATACTTAAGACCGGATACTTCTGGCCAACAATGAAGAAGGATGCAATGGAGTACTCAAATAAGTGTGAGCTTGCCAAAGGCATGGAAACATCCTTCATCAACCAGCGGAACCAATGTATCCTATATCCTCTTCATGGCCTTTCATGAAGTGGGGAATGGATATTGTTGGCAAGGTGCCAAAGGCACCAGGCAGAAAGGTCTTTATGCTTGTTATGACATACTACTTCTCTAAGTGGATTGAGGCAGAAGCATTCATTCAGGTTCGATAAATGAAAGTTATATCGTTCATTAAAAGAAACATTATAATTAGATTTGGTATCCCATCTTAAATTGTTTGTGATAATGGATCCCAGTTTATTGGGAAAAGAACTACTAACTTTTATGACAGTTGGGGCATCAAGATGATTACTTCTACACCAGTTCATCCTCAAGCCAATGGCCAAGCAGAATCAAGTAGCATGATCATCATCAACAACTTGAAGAAGAAACTAGGATCCAAGAAAGGCAAGTGGGTTGAGGAATTTCCTTATGTTCTTTGGGCTGATGGAACAACACCAAAGAATGCAACAGGCCAGACACCCTTCTCATTGGTGTTTGGATCAGAAGCTATAATCACTACAGAGATGGTGGTTCCTGTTGGGAGCAGATTTTTATCCTCAGGATTGATCGTGTTTTAAGGATTTCAACCTATCCTGTCGATGAAAGTATTATGAGGATTATATTTCGTTAATCCAACTATCCTTTATTGTTCTGTTTGTTTCGCAGATATAACCACGTGTTTAATGTGCTACTAAGAGACGTGGGTTTGCAACGGTTACTTCCGAGGCTCCATCAATTTGAACGTGTGAAGCAACGAATAGTGGAAGACTTAGTCTAGGGTTTATCCCGGATTTCTCGGAATTTCAGTTGTAATCTTTTATTTATTTAAACAAGTTGAATTGGTCATTTAGCACACACATCGCACTCATAGCTACTGAAACTTATTGTAACACTTAACAATTGATCGATTATCAGCTCCAGCACTTGTAATCAACCTTTTTTGTTATTAATAAATAGATGGTGATAGTTTTCACCGTCCGGAGGATTTTTTGTGTCGGCGATCCTCAATATCAAGGGCTCTTTCCCTAGAAATCAAATCATTTTGTTCACCATATTTTTGATCAAGCACTTTACCTCACATATGAAATTGATCAATAAATTACTTTGTTAATTTTTGACAGAAACACTTTGGCGCCCACCGTGGGGAAAACGGTGCTTTGATCATTATTAACCCTCAAATTAAACCCTACTTTCAACATCCATAACATGTCTTCCCAACCGAAGTATGCTTCCTCTTTTGCCGCAGCTTCAGGTTCCTCTATGAGGCCTTCTATGCCTCTTCCTCTTGCTGGTGGTATCCCGAAGAAACCTGATAACACTCAGAAGTAACCTGCTATTCCCGTGTTCTCAGGATCGAGAACATCTCCCCAGTTTCCCATCATGGTATCTAACAACGACCTTCTGTATATGTATAGGCAGTTACAGGAACAGATGGATCGCTAGAACAAGACCAACCAGATGCTCATTAAGTAACTGGAAGATATTAGGAAAGCCAAGAGGCCGGTGGAAGAATTCACACCACTAGTCTCGAGATCTCTGGATTTCACTCCTCCAGTATCCTCAGGATTGGTACGTTCGGAGTCGACCATGGAATACTACTCTGGATCCTCATCTTTCCAGCGCTTAGGGTCTGCAGGATTGAACTCATCTGGATCCCAAGGATACTTGCATGCATCTTCTGCTGGGACTTTCCAACATGCAGGATCCTAAGGATTGTCGCAGCAGGGAGGATTCTCAGGATTGTTTCAACAGTCTGGGTCCTCAGGATTGTTCCATCAGACGAGATCCTCAGGTCCTTATCAGTAGGCGGTATCCTCAGGATTTCAACAACAGGCAGGATCCTCAGGAGTGCCTTTACCAGGATTCTCTAATCCTCCGCAACCATTTGCTCAGACTCAGCAGTTTGCTGGATCCTCTGAGGTGCACCAGGGAGACTTTAACCCGATGCACGCTAACACTTCGACCACTCCATTTGTTACTATAGGAAATACTATGTTTGGGAATGCAAGCTACAACACCCAGACTGTTCCTCAGAATACTAATCAGGGTAACACTTTCAATACAATTCTCTTTAATGCTAATCAAGGATTTGTGCAGGATGCAGGCATAAGTTCAGGTTTAGCTCGAGAATTATAGAAGCTTAAGGACATGATCTTAAAAGTTCCTGGTGTAATCCATCCCATAGCTGAAGTTCCCACTGATAGTCACAGAATATCCTGATTTGTGCCATCAATTAGTGACGTACAAATCCCAAAATGGTTTCAAACCCCAAATATGAAACTGTATGATGGATCAACAGATCTTGAGGAACATGTTGCACATCATAGGGAGCGTATGGAGATCAATCCAATCCCTATGGAAATCAAGGAAGCATGTCTTTTCATGGGATTTGGGTCTACCTTGACTAGAGCAGCCATGAAATAGCTACTGAGTATTCCTCCTAACACCATCACCTCCTTTTCTCATTTAGTTAACTTGTTCAGTAACCAGTTTTCTTGCAGTAGAACATTTGAAAATATGATAGGTGATCTTTATAGGGTTACCCAGAATCCTGGGGAATCCTTGAGAGATTTTATTACCAGGTTTAGCAAGGAGTCGTTAGAGATCCCAAATCTAAATCCTACTTCGGCAGTGTAAGCTCTTAAGCTGGGGTTACAGAAAGACTCCTCTTTCTATGATGACCTTGTTAAGACTCCGTGCAGGTCGTTAGATGAAGCAAGAAGCAAAGATCTGAGTTTTGTCAGGCTAGAGGATGATAAGAAAAGCTTTAAGAAGATCGATATCCCGAAATATGATCATACGAACAGGAAAGCAGAATCCCCTGGAAAATCATATCTATAAAAACCTTACTATAAGCCTGATAACCCCAGGATTAATGCAGTAGATGATGGAGAAGATGAAGATGATGAAGAATATCCAAAGATCTCTGAATATTTTTTTTCTGTTGATTTTGGTGGATTAATGTGTGCCATGCAGGACTTAGGTGAAAAAGCCAGGTGGCTAAAGAAGATGGAGAAACAAGGAGCCTGGAAAGACAAGTTAAAATGGTGTGCCTTTCACGAGGATTTTGGGCACTTGACTGATGATTGCATTGCACTCAGAAGGGAGATTAGCTATCTTCTCAGCAAGGGCCACTTGAATGAGCTACTCGGCCGGAAGAAGGGAAAAGAACAAAATCCTGAGAAAGTTCCTAAGAAGGCGACTCCTCCACCAACAAATGCAATAACAATTCTGTTCATATCTGGAGGATCTGACATCTGTGGAACCTCTTATTCTGCTGTGAAAAGAAATGCTTATCAAAGGAAGTTAGAAGTGGTTGATAGGCCAACATAGACATCCATTCTCACTCAAGAAAAGACCATATCCTTTGATGAAAGCGATAGAGTCAATGTTCAGGATCCTCACCATGATAGTTTGGTAATATCGTTATATGTGGCTAACCATTATGTGCGCAGGATCCTCATTGATGGTGGAAGCTCTGTCAACATTATCTAACTAGATATGCTGAAAAAGATGAATATTCCTTAGGATGAGATTATCCCCAGGTCCTCAGTGTTGGTTGGATTCAGTGGAGAGACTAAGAACGCTATTGGGGATATCAAGCTCCCAGTATATGTTGAAGGGGTAAACAAAATGCAAAAATTTTGTGTTATTGACTGTTGTCTTGTTGCAATATCATATTAGGCAGGCCCTTGATACACGACATGGAAGCAGTCCCCTCCACTTATCACCAATGTGTGAAACTCCAAAGTCCGTGGGGAGTTAACATGTAATATACGAAAAAAACACTAAAATATAAAATGATAATAATAATAATAATAATAATAATAATAATAATAATAATAATAATAATAATAATAATAATAAAAGTAAAATAGATGAAGGGCTACTCTTGCCAATTAACGAAAGTAAAATTTGAAAGTCAGGCACATCATCTTCTTCTTTTCGACTTTTCCGACGAGACCATGGTAGACTCAACAACAAACTGTAGCTCCCTTCGCGGGTGTTTAGACTAGTATATATATAACGAACGATTATTATTTTCTTTACAAAAACATATCTCTCCATATCTCTTTTCCGTATACACCACCGCCACCACCCTGCAACTCGCCGGAAACAACCCCCAGTGTCGTTGGTTGTTGGAAGGAAGGTCGCGCTATTCGCTGGAGCCGAAACTAGTCACCTCAGCCCCAGCAACTCGCCAGAGAAGCTGCGGGCACCGCAACCACCTCTACGCGAGTTCTCTCTGACACCGCCGGTAGTCACACACCACTGCTCGCCTTCGCTCTCTGTGTTTCCGCATTAGGCCGCGTCACAGGGAACTACTCTTCCACTACCGCGACATGTTAACGAAACCTTTGAAGGTAACTCTACATGCGATTCTAATTCCATTATTAATCAAGAGTTTTGAACCTAAATAGAAAAAAAATTAAATTCGTGTGCTTTTATTCGTTGGAAACGGGTAACTCTTTAGGATAATTTTGAAAAGATAAAACCTGCAAATAGAGTTTTGAAAGAAAATAATATTGGCTTTTAAACAAATAAGTTCAATACTCGTCTGAACCTTGCTTTATAACCTACCCTTTTTAAACCCATAATTGATATGAGTGGACTACCCAGATCTGACCCGGATCTTATCCACGGGTTCTGGTGCTGGGCAGCACACATTACTGTGGGTTGAATGACCATTAGTGGTGTCTATACACATGAATATGAATTTGATTTTATAGTTTACTCTTAAAATAATTTTAATATTTGACAACTTATATTCTTAACGTATTATTAAAGTATATCAAGTGATTTCAATCAACTGAATATGATGATTTGATAAAATTGAGATGTGACGTTAAATATGAATACATACATTAACAATAACTAATATGTGATTATTAATGATGATTATAAATATACAAAGAGTGAACTTATTTTCAAATCTTGAAAACGAGAGAATAGATGTAGATACCATAATATAATTTTTACGTTACAATAATATTATAGGTTCCCGCGACATATAATTCAAGCTTACGGTTACCGCTAATTCGCTTATAAGGTACGGATTCTGTGGTCTTTACTTGTAGCGTAAATATTGTTTTCATCATTCTCATGGTGTACGGACTTCGGGGTCTTGCACTTGTAGCGTTATGTTGTGTCTTCGTTCTCATAGTATATGGATTCTTTAGTCGTTGATAGCGTTATAATTATTGAGTAAATCTTGTCGCCGTTATTAAATAGTTTCGCTCTTTATTTATTGAAAATTGTTATTGTTAAATTGTCATGCATGCGATATAATATATTTTATTGCACTCATTATCGCATGTTCCTAATAGACCATTGTACATTGACTGATTGTTATTGAGACGTATATTGATATTGATCATTGTTATCGCATTTTATTTGACCTCAATAACCGAGCATTTAACCACCTATGGGGACGTAGGGCATCAATCGAGGCACCTTAGACGTGCTCTATCTGTGGCAGAGCGATTAGTCCACATCATCTCTATTTTATTATGCGATGAGAGCATTAACTGATTACTGAGAGTCGTATGGATCGATACTAGGTAAATTGTTACTGGAGTGAGATGGTTAGGTGTGTTTGTCCACATTCCTATCTCACTAAATTATTGGTGCATTAGTCTGCAGCTAATGTACATACTGTTACTGGTACTGCCTCACGTGGGTATTTCCGATATATTCATAACTGATAGTTTAGTGTATTGTTACTGTTATCGGCCCGCGAACTGTAATTGTTTCTTCCTTGATTGTTCATCGTATCGTTTCTAATCCTATATTGTTACTTCTATTTTCCTCCGTTACTGGGAAATTTTTGGCTTATCCGTGTTTCTTTGTTTTGTGTTTTCTTTAATTTGTTACAGGTACTCAAGGGAATCCGGGGAACGTGTGATAAGCGAGTAAAAGTAAAAGTCTTAAGTTGGAAAATGAGGAACTTAAATAATTTCTTTGAGTGAAACAACTTTATTTATTTTCGTTGTCAATGATATTGAACCTTTTTTGGTATTGAATGATTTTAAACTTTTAAATTTGGATTTTAATTATCGTATCGAGCCACACGTCGGCCTAACCGGGCTGGGGTGTTACATATCAAAATCATCAGCGATCAACAAGATGCAAAGAATTGCTACACCTCTTCTATGAAGTGTACTGCCAAATCCCAGCAGGCGTAGCAATTACAGAAGCTAGCACGAGACGTAATGGAGGCCAGGGAACACGAAATTAAAGAAATACTTCTTTATCCCAAGGATCCTGAAGTCAAAGTGCAGATAGGAACGAGCATTCCTGAGGGTATTGAGTCAAAGTTGCTCGATTTCCTCAAGTCAAGACTGTCAATATTTGCATGGAAACATGAAGATATGACATGTATTTCCAAAGATATTATAACACATAAACTTGGAATTGATAATTCTTTCAGGTCAATCCATCAAAAGAGAAGAAAATTTGCACATGAGAGAAACATAATCATCCAAGAAGAAGTTGAAAGACTCTTGAAAGCAAATATGATTAGGGAAGTTCAATATCCCCGATGGTTAGGAAATGTGGTGGTTGTACAGAAAAAGAATGGCAAATGGAGAGTTTGTGTAGATTTCACAGACTTGAATAAGGCCTGCCCTAAGGATGCATTCCCTCTACCACACATAGATTCAATGGTAGACGCTACAGCTGTCCATGAAATGCTGACATTTATGGACGTATCCTCAGGATTTCAGCAAATCCAAATGGAACCTTCAGATCAAGAATATACAGCCTTCATGACTCCCACATGTATTTATTGTTATATTGCTATGCCCTTTGGACTTAGAAATGCAGGTGCAACCTATCAGAGGTTAGTTAACATGATGTTCAAAGAGCAACTGGGGGACACGATGGAAGTTTATATTGATGATATGGTGGTGAAGTCCAAGAAAGCTGAGGATCACCTCCAGGATCTCAAGACTGCATTTGATATCCTCAACAAATATAAAATGAAGCTGAATCCTTCAAAGTGCCATTTCGGAGTGAAGGCTGGAAAATTCTTGGGATACATGGTCACCAAAAGGGGGGATAGAGGCGAGTCCAGAGCAGATACAAGCTATCCTGAATCTGAAATCCCCAGCATCAATCAAGGATGTTCAATGGCTAACTGGCAGAATAGCAGCGCTCAACAGATTCATATCCAAGTCCTCAAAAAAGTGTAAAGAATTTTATGATATCCTGAGGAAAAATAAGAAGTTCGAGTGGACCAGTAAGCATGAGGAAGCTTTAATATCCTTGAAAGCTTATCTTTTTTCTACTCCCCTGCTGGTAAAACCCGAGGTAGGTGAACCTCTATCTCTATATCTAGCTGTATCAAATAATGCTATAAGTGCAGTTTTAGCCAAGGATCACGAAGGTCAACAACATCCCATCTATTATGTAAGTAAAAGTCTTTTGGATGCTGAAATCAGGTATTCTTAACTTGAGAAATTAATTTTAGCACTTATTATGGCATCTACTAAACTAAGACACTATTTTGAAACTCACCCTATATGTGTTAAAACTAATTACCCTATTAAGTCTGTTTTAAGAAAATCAGAAATGTCAGGTTGGATGGCAAAATGGGATGTGAAGATGAGTGCGTATGATATAGCATATGAACCTAGGACTGCCATTAAATCCCAGGCATTAGCAGTCTTTGTGGCTGATTTCACCAGTGAACTTATAGAAGAGGCAGACTTGGAAGTCCAACAACTTGAGGAAAAAGATAAGTGGACTCTATACACTGACGGTGCTTAAAATGTTAGTGGAACAGGTCTCGGGATCCTTCTGAAATCGCCACAGGGGGACATTATACCTCAATCCATATCCAGCGGATTTCAAGCCACAAATAATGAGGCAGAATATGAAGCTTTGATAGCAAGATTACAATTAGCAATCGACATGAAATTAGGTATATTCAAGTACATGTTGATTCATTATTATTAACTAATCATTTTAATGGTTCATATGATGTTAGAGGAGAAAAACTAATTAAACATTTAGAGCTAGTCAAAAAACTAGCAAAGTGTTTCGAAATGTTTGATATTTCACAGGTACCTAGAGAAGAGAATACTGAAGCAGATGCCCTAGCATATTTAGCTTCATCCTTCAGGATACCGGAAGGTGTCGAGATTCCTATCATACACATCCTGAGCCCAGCAATATGAGAGCAAGGTGTCAATGAAATATCAGACGATGATGAAGATATGGGAGTCAAGAATCCTGAGGATAATGAAAATTCTTGGATTATCCCGATCAGGAAATATATTTAGGATGAAGTTATCCCCAAGGATGAAAACCCAAGAGCTTATCGCACAAAGGTAGTCCCATATACTATAATGAATGATATATTTTACAGGAAATCTCTTGCAGGACCATATCTTAGGTGCTTGGAGAAGTCAGAAGCTCAAGAAGTTCTTCAGGATATCCATGAAGGAGATTGTGGGAATCACACTGGGGGCAGAGCACTATTCTAAAAAATTGTGAGGACATGATACTTTTGGCCAACGATGAAGAGGGATTCTTTGAATTATTCTTAGAAATGTGATGCATGCCAAAGACATAGCAACATTTTGCACTAGCCAGTAGAACTCTTGTATCCTGTTATATCCCCTTGGCCTTTCATGAAGTGAGGAATGGATATTATTGGAAAGCTACCCAGAGCTCCAGGAGGAAAAGTCTTTATGCTGGCTATGACTGATTATTTCTCAAAGTGGATTGAAGCAGAAGCCTTTTTTCAAGTCAGAAAGAAAGAGGTTATCTCATTCATCAAGCGCAATATCCTGACTAGATTTGGAATCCCAGCAGAGATAGTGTGTGACAATGGCTCACAATTCATTGGCAAGAGAACAACCAACTTTTGTGCCAGTTGGGGAATCAAGATGATCACTTCAACACCTGTCCATCCTCAGGTTAATGGTCATGCCGAATCAAGAAACAAAATCATTATCAATAACCTGAAGAAAAAGTTGGGATATAACAAAGGAAAGTGGGCCGAGGAACTACCTTTTGTTCTTTGGGCAGATAGGACCACTTCAAAGAATGCTACTGGTCAGACTCCTTTCTCATTGATATTTGGAGCTGAAGCAGTTATCCCTATAGAGATGGTTATCCCTACAACTAGAGTCAGTCATCAGAATCCCGAGGATAATACTCAAAGTCTACTTGAAGATCTGGATGCAACAGAAGAACTCAGGGATTTAGCAAATATCAGAATGGCATCTTATCAACAGAAGATAGCAAAGTCCTACAACAAGAATATCAGGATTCGTAGATTTCAAGAAGGAGATTTAGTTCTCCGAAATGTTTTTCAGAATACTACAAATCCTGCGGATGGAAAGCTTGCACCAAAGTGGGAAGGTCCTTACTTGATTGAGTCAGAAGCAGGAAAGGGGGCATACAGATTGTCTACTTTGGATGGTGACTTGTTACCAAGAGCTTGGAATGCTATCCCGCTCAAAAAATATTTTATGTAAGACTGCTATCCAGAGGATAATTGCTATCCTGAGAAATTTAACAGTGATATTAAACAACTAAGGTATGTATTCAAATTTATATTTTATTCAATTTCAATATTATTATTCTTTTATTATGATACAGACTTAGGCATCGGAGTGGTGTTAGCAAGGCTAACACTCACCCCTCACTTAGATTTGACTGTTTTGTAGCCTGAAGATATGTGGTATTCCCACATGGAATGAAGTTTATTTAGGCATTGTCGCCAGTTTATTTGGGCCCTGTCGCCAGTTTATTTGGGCCTTGTTGCTAGTATATATGGGCCTTGTCGCCAGTTTATTTGGGCCTTGTCGCCTGTTAAGGTATTATTCAGTGCCTTCTAAGGTTTAAGGGGTTTTCACCTCTTCTTAAGATCGCATGTAGTGCACGTTTATTCAGCCGTGGTTCGAGAGGCGGGGCCAGCACATGAAATATAGTGACTTGTTACCTCATTATCCTCGGCTATTGGTTTGAATACCAAGTTAATGGTAGACGTACCATTCCTAAGGTTTAAGGGGTTTTTACTTGTTAAAAGGGCCTTGTCGCCAGTTTATTTAGGCCTTATCGTCAGTTTATTTGGGCCTTGTCGCCAGAATTTCTGAGTTTATTTTCAGGATAATTTTAACATTACAGGTTTATCAGTATATCCCCAGAATCAAAGGAAAATCCTGAAAAATGATCTTATTACAAGGATAAAATGGTCTAGACATTATCAGGGTTACTTGCTATATGATTATGGTATGATTTCCTATTTGTGAATATTCTATATTTCATATTACTTGTCTTATTTATAAGATGAATTTTATGACTTGGTGTTGGTTTATTGAATTGAAACTTAAACTGTTATTAAGGAACTTCATTTAAATTTTTAAATCCTAATAAAATCAATTTTATTCTAAGGATTTAATAACAAAAATAGGATAAGTCATAAAAAGTTGTTATACTAATATTAAAGTACAGGATAAGATGATTCAGGTTTCACTCAAAACATAGCCCATCCACCTGAACCATCTGATTGTTCAAAATATGTAATAAAAGTTAGTATGAGTTTCGTCCTGAACCAGGATCCCTCCAGCCAAACCGTTATCCTAAGCATATTAAATTGTTCATACACAACCAAAATAGAAATTTTTTATACAAACAACCAACATAAACACATCAAACAACCTAAAAACAGGGCTCAAGCCTTGTCATCGTCACCCTCATCGCCCGCCTTCTTTTCCACTTCCACCACCTTATCAACACCTGTCTCCTTTATCACCTTAGAAGTACCTGCAGCCTCGACCTCTTCGACCTCTTCACCCTTCAACTTCTTCAGCTTCTTTGCCCAAGCTTCATAATTCCAGGAATCCATCACATAGCCCTTTGCCTGCACCTCCCCTGACATCTTGAGCATTGACTCCAGGATACTTGTAGCCGCGGACCTCTTGGCATCCTCAATAAATTCAGTATCTTGGAGCCTTTGTTGGTAATTTTCAAATTCCTGTTATCCTCAGGTTAACATAAATTTTCTGCATATTATTATTCTCAAGATAAATAAGGATACTTACTGTTCCAAGAAGATTGGCAAGAGCTTGTAATTTCTCTCCGGCTTTGGCATTGCTCATATCAGCAAAAGGTTCAGTCTCGGCTGAGGTAGTAGCCTTCCTTTTCTTCTGGGAAGCACTCTTCTGGCGAGATTTGGAATCCTCGGCTTTGGGGAGAGAGTTTTGGAGTGTTCCTGTTTCACCACGGCTTTGTCCTCGATGAGGTCATCCAAGTCGATCAAGCTAAAGGAAGATTTTGATTTCGGCATTTCTGTGCAACAATTTGTCAAGTTATTTTAAGGATAGAGAAATCCTACGGGTTTTATGAAATACCCAGGATACTTACCAGAAGACATAGTTTCAGAAGACCTCGCTGCAGTTGTGCTGGTGTTGCCTGTTTCTCCTTCAAATCGAAATTCTCTTTCTTTTGCTGGAATTTTGAACAGAACTTTAAGTCTTTGATTCGTATTACTTCTATACCTTACCAAATCGTCAAAAACAACTGCAAAAAAAAAGATGTGTTAATACAAACTATTTACAGAAAGAAATTCTATCCTAAGGATTTCCTACCCTTATGAACCCATTCAACATGCAAGTTTTCTCCATCAGGAATTGAGTCACAACGTACAAAGAAGAATTTCTTCTTCCAATCGTGGTCATTAGCAGACACTTTGGGGATCATGTAGAGGCGACTGGTTTTGGATTGAAGGCAATAACGGTAAGATCCGTGTGTGCGAATTTTATAGGTTGCGGCTATCTCAGGGATACCTATGGTCAGTTCGTAGGTTTTATTCAAACGATCTATTGTAGATAAGATTCACCACACCATTGGCATAACCTGAGAGTAGGAGAAGCCGATAATATCGAAAAATTCCTTAATGAGCGGGGAAAATGGGTATGAGAGACCGAATAAAAAGGATAGTAAAAAAACAAAGCCAGGTTTTGGACGAGAAATCAGCTTTAGCTTTGGGGTCGTATGGTTTGATAACGGCCTTAGCGTGTAACAAACCAGAATTTTTTAGAGATTTGATATTGTCATCGTTAAAGAGACACTGATCCTCATCAGTAGCAGGGATATGACCCTGATCGATGAAATCCTCAGAGGTTGTAAAGGTATAAGGGTTGAGCGATCGAGGGGTTTACTACCTGATATTTATTTTGAATTAAACGAGAAGGATCAGAAAATTAAAAGATGGGAGAGAGAAAGACTGACCTGGTTATGAAGCGACGAAGAGATTATTGTGGTTTTGATTTTTTAAAATGGGTTGATTATAACCTACAAGTGAACGGTTAGAGGGTTTCATCAATTCGCGTGCCTATCCTTTCAAATCGCAGAGATATTTTCGAGTTTAAAATTTAAAATTTTTACAGCTGTCTCGCAATAACTATAAAAATTGGGGACAATTGTTGGGAGTAGATTTTTATCCTCAGGATTGATCATGTTTTAAGGATTTCAACCTATCCTGCCGATGCAAGTATTCTGAGGATTATATTTCTCTAATCCAACTGTCCTTTATTGTTCTGTTTGTTTTGCAGATATAACCACGTGTTTAATGCGCTACTAAGAGACGTGGGTTTGCAACGGTTACTTCTGAGGCTCCATCAATTCGAACGTGTGAAGCAACGGATAGTGGAAGACTTAGTATAGGGTTTATCCCGGATTTCTCGGAATTTCAGTTGTAATCTTTTATTTATTTAAACAAGCTGAATTGGTCATTTAGAACACACCTCGCACTCATAGCTACTGAAACTTGTTGTAACACTTAGCAATTGATCGATTATCAGCTCCAACACTTGTAATCAACCTTTTTTGTTATTAATAAATAGACGGTGATAGTTGTCACCTTCCAGGGGTTTTTTTGTGCCGGCGATCCTCAAGATCAAGGGCTTTTTCCCTCGAAATCAAATCATTGTGTTCACTCTATTTTTGATCAAGCACTCTACCTCACATACAAAATTAATCACAAAACTACTTTGTTAAATTTTGACCGAAACAGTTCCTATAGCAAGAACAAGCATCCGTGATCCTGAAGCCACTAATGAAATCCTTCTTGAAGACTTGGATATTGTTGAAGAGCTGAGAGATCTAGCCAAGATTAGAATGGTGGCATATCAATAAAGGGTAGATGGGGCATACAACAAGAGTGTAAGGATCAAAAGATTTCAAGAAGGAGATCTAGTCTTGAGGAAAGCCTTCAAAAATACAACCAATCCGGCAGATGGAAAGCTAACACTTAAGTGGGAAGGTCCCTATCTGATCGAGTCGGAGGCAGGAAATGGGGCATATCATTTGCTCACTATGGAAGGAAACAGGTTACCAAGAGCGTGGAATGCTATCCATCTCAAAAAGTACTTTTTCTAATCAGGATCAAGTATCTTGAGAGGATCAAGTATCCTTAAAGGACCAAGGATCCTAAAATTGGTAATATCTATCCGATCACTTATCTCTCTCAGATTCTTATTAATTTAAGGATAACATATTCGTAACGTTTGTCTTTTCCAAGTTTTAAGTAACAATGCAGATTTCAATAAGAGGTTCAATGTCGAAGAGGATCGCCACCTCTCCCTCATGCTTAAGGTATACTGCTGTTTCCTTTAGCCTATCCCACGATTAAGGTGTGACCCCGATGGTCATATCTTCTAAGGTTTAAAGGTTTTCACATATCTTATAAATTAGAGTTTCTACACTCTCGCCTGGAGCGCACTTTATCCAACGTATAATCTGGGGCAGCGGGACAGATACACACTTAGTGGCTGATAATTTCGTTGTTCTCGGCTATATAGAGGATCCTACGGTTTACGGTACACATACCATACCCCCGGTTTATAACATTTTTATGTTATCTTAAGAAAAAGGTTTCAAACATTTTCATGTTAGCTAAGGTTTTGCCATTTTCACGTCACTTGCATTTGGGCTAAATCCCAGTTTGGGCGAGTCCTCAGTTCAAATCCGTTCATTTGGGCTTGTCTCCAGTTCATTTGGGCTTGTCCCCAGGATATTTGGGCTTGTCCCCAGTTCATTTGGGCTTGTCCCTAGTTTATTTGGGCTTGTCACCAGTTATTTGGGCTTGTCCCCAGTTCAATGGGTTTATTCCCGATTAATATCATAAGTTATTTGCATCAGGTTTCCTAAGTTCAATTGCAAGGATCACAGAAGGATCGATACTTACGGATTCGGGATCCTTAACTCATTTTTGCAGAAGAATCAGCACTTATGGTAACCTAGGTCTAACTAGATCTTATGGTATGACTTCTACTTGTTGATTTACATTTACTTGGTTTAAATCTTTATAAACTCTTTTTTGTTAGGATCCAGGATCCTTAATTTGTTTTTACAAGGATGTTCCATCCTTAAAGCTTTTTACTCAAGAGTATTTCTGAAGACTTTTAATAAAACTAAGACTATATCAGACCTACTTTATGAATAATAAATAACACATAAATAGCCAAAAGATTTAAATTATTATTAAGTCACTTGGACTTACCCAAAAACTTTAATCCGGATTTCACCATTCAAAAGATGGACCATCCACCCGGGTTATGCAAGTGATACTAATTGTTCATAGAGTGCAGGAAAATAAAAACAGGGGCATCAAAGGCTTCATCCCCACAAACAGAGGATCCATCCACATTTCTACCCCCGTAAATTGTCTTAAAGGATCATGGATCCTTTATCCTAGTTACTATTGTCTATTACAAACCATTATCAAATATCCTTGAAAAACATCATCAAAATAAAATATAAAACGGGCTCAGGCCTTGTCTTCATTATCATTCATCACCCGCTTAAGCAATTTCTTCACCATCTGCTGCTGCTTCCATCCCATCGTCAGTCTCTTCTGCATCCTTCGCTCCACTCGTCCCAACCTCATTTCCATCAGCCATCTCAATATCCTATTCACCACCAAGCTCCACCAAAGCCTGCTTCCATTTTTCCATATTCCAAGCCGATTTATTGAAAGTAGGATCAGCAGCTTCAGCAACCATCTTGATTCTAGCCTGCAACACTGATCTTGCAGCCCACATCTTTGCCTCCTCAATGGCTTGCTTCACCTACTCTTGGTGTTGAGCTTCTGTGATGAATAGCTGATCCTCCAAGTGCTTCTTCTCCCTGGTGAGTTGTGCTAGACCTTGTCATTCGCCACTGCTGCACTCCCCATTCCAGTTAGGCGCTCTCCCAATTGTCCCACGATCTTTTCATAGTGATCTCTGGAAGCATTCACGGCCTGTACCAAACAATTGTGTAAAGTTAGAAGGATACATGATTCTTAGTTGAAAGATATTAGGATAAAGGATACTTACAACGATAATCATGTCAAAATGATTCTCTGGCTCTGAAGATCTTTTCCTCTTGGAAGCTGCCGATTTGGCTCTGGTGGTTGCAGTTCTTGGCTCGGAAGTGGTGGCTGCCATTAAAGATTTTTTCTTGATGGTTTGAGGAGTTATCAGACTATCAATATCCTCTAGGGAGAACTTGCTGACGGACTTGTGAGATTTCTCAACACCTGTAAAGAACAAGAAACAGATAAGTTTTTTACTTTAATCTATTTTTTATACAAATTTAAGTCTTACTTGACATATTGCTGTTGGAATCCGAAGAGATTTCACAAAAAGCCTCAACAAATTTGGTCTGGAAAGTTCGGACTTAGGAATCCAGGGCAAGAAACCTTTTTGCTTTATCTTTTGTTCTAGGTAAATTCGCCAAGGAAGAAAAAATATCCACTGCAAAGAAAAACAAGGAAAAACAGTTAAAAGAAGGAACACTTATCCTAAACCGTTCCTTTTTTTAAAGATCTAGGATCCTACCCTTTTTAACCCATTTTAAAGGTAAATCGACCCCACCAGGGATGGAGTCTCGTTTAACGAAAAAGAACTGATTCCTCTAGAGGGAACCATTTTGGGTTACTTTAGAAATTGGAATGGGCTACCTAGGTTTGGACTTCAAGACAAATCGGTTTGAGCCATGGTATAAAGGTATGATAACTCCTGAACATTAAACTCGATGCTTTTCTCCTATATCAATCTCTCGACGGTACGTAAAATCCTCCAAATCATCAGCATGGCTTGGATGTAAGACATTCCGGTGGTGTTAAAGAAACTATGGGTAAAAGATGGAATGGATATATGTAGCCGATAAGAAAAGGACAAGCAGGGAAGCAGATCCACGTCTTTGAATAGGTATCGCACCGAATCAATGAATCGAACGGACGGAAAACGGTTTTCGGCGGGAACAGTGGTTGGAGTTCATCAATCTCAGGATCTGTAAACTTGCCCATCTCCATGGAGGAGTTGGTAATAAGGTTTTGTGATTGCATATCTGATAACTCGGAATTGTCGGAATGGTCGGAAGGAGAAGAAGAAGCGTAGACATTCTTTTAGAATATTATTAAAAGAAAGGAAATATGAAGGAAGGAGGATACCTGTTTGGCTGTCGGATTATGTGGTTATAAAAAGATTGGGATGATCGCATATATAGGCGACTAGAATTGATAAGAAGGGTTAATGATAATAATGATGTCTGAATCAGTCTAATCGTTCTATCTTTTGCGGGCGTTTCAAAATTCAAAATGACAGCTGTATTGCATAAACACCCGCCATTTTTTGGGCAATTGTTAGGCATAGAATTTATACTGAGGATCCTCTATCCTTGTATGAATTCTGGATCATTTATCCTTGAGATATATATTCCAGGTTACGCAGGATCAAGGATCCTCAGTATTACTTATTTACTAATGATTGTGTTTGAGCGGTGTTGTGATTAATAGGTATAACGGCTGGACGACTTGGTCACCCTATTTAGTCGCTACTGGACTCCTTATGCACGTGGTCAAACTGATGCGAATGGCTAGTGGGAAGAGTGGCGCAAAAGTAGGGATTTGAGTTAGATGTTATTTACTTTATATTGAGATATGAGATCGGCAAGGTTACACACGGTCATTCAATTCAAGCAACTGAGTATTATTCAACAGCTCTAGTTAACAACACACACACACACACACACACACACACACTTCGCTATTCATGTAATACCAATCCATATCTCCACCATTGTAATTCAATTCCTTAATTAATATAGTGGTGATAGACAATTGTCATCACACGAGGTTTTTATGCCGGCGATCCTCTAAAGATCAAGGGCTTTTCCTCGTATAAATCCTTGTGTTTATATTTGTAACCGAATCATAATCGTTATTGTCAACTTAGCACTAAACCTCACCTAACGAATTTGGTTATTCTATCCTTAGTCGACTTTTGACCAAAACAATACATATATGATACTGAGAATAAATTTTCAATAGATGGAGTGTTCATGTGTATGTTTTTGAACTTGCGTTATTTTTCTTTATTGAGTTCATTTTTTTTTGGAAGAAATAATTTTGTGATATAAATTAAAATCAAATTATGTATAATGATACAAGCATAGATATAATACATTTTTCTATGTACATTATGTATCACTTTATTTGTAACTTAGTTATTTAGCTCATCTCGTGTGTTACACGGGCTCTAAAGCTAGTTATATCATATTATTATATATATTAATTTTCAACTTTCTTGAGCATTAAGGGTTGTACCCTTAGCTTAAGGAGTTGTACCCTTTACTTCACATATATAAAACACAAACCTTTTACCTTTTTTTACTTTATTTACATTTCAGTTTAATATTTGCGCGTAAACACGCTAAAACGGACGTGCGTGATTGAACGTTTTACATTAATTTTCGTTAGGTTTAACAGTCTTAATGCAAAGCAGAGGTCTACTTCTTTCAAAACACAGCTTGAATAAAACGATTTTACATGACTTTTCATGGTTCTACGCCCTCACCGCAACACGGGGGGCTTGATACTAGTTTTATAATAATTATTATGTCGTGTCCCCTATTATTGTTATCTCTTATTTTTAGGTTATTGTTTATCAAAATTATTATGTCACGTCTCTTATATTTTTATGATCTTTATATATAGGTCATATATTATAAAAACATATAAAAAAATAAAATGTTAATTAATTTTAAGTGTTTCAATATTAATTTGAAAAACTGGTTGGATGTATTTGATAAACAAAACAACTTCTCATGGTTAATCTTCTCGTGTCTCAAAAAGTTGTAATCTACTAGTCACGACTAAATGATTTATGTAGTAGTCGTGGACGTTGATTACGAGGCATGCAACTTTTTTAGTCGTGGCGACTAAATGTTTAGTGACTGTGCTCGTCACGGTTAGTTTATGTCCACGTGACATGTTTTAATTGGCTGCAAACTAATCGTGTGTTAACATAATTTACTCGTCACGACTTGTTTAGAATACCTATTTTCTGGAATTATTTAGAAATAACACCTAAAACATGAAATTTGTTTTTATAAATTCTAATTTTGGGAATTTTCCCTTATTATTATTCCTTTACTATTTGTTAACAAAATATAATATTAATTAATAATTACTATTATAGATTTTATCAAATTGAAAGGAAAAGGGGATTTAAAATAATATAAATTGGCGAAAATACCCCTCACCTGGATGGAGTTTAACGGAGAAGGATGTCTTTGTTAATCAATTTGACTAAAACTATTACAAGAGACATGTTTGGTATAGAACGGGTTTTGGCTTGGAACGCTTTCGGTTCAGGTTTTGGCTTGGATCAGGTTTCGAGTCGGCACGATTTTTCACATGGGACGGGTTGGGTTTTGATTTCTTTTCTTTCTTTTTTTAATTGATTTTTGAGGTTCAGATCGATTCGGTTTTGGTTTTTTGTTTCATTTTGATGATTTTTTCAGTTTTGGTTGATTTCTCAGCGTTTTTTTATTTTTTAATTTTTTAAAAGAGGATAACAGATGACACATTTTAGCTTTTTTATTTTTTTTACTCTTTTTAGTTGTATTTTATGTTATGACTTTTTTATTTTTTATTTATATTTTTGTTATGATTTTTTTGGAATGTTTTTAGGGTTTTTTTATCTTAATAAAAAACCCTCAAAACGATTAAAAAAAATCATAACTCAATATATAAATTAAAAAAAAAACTAAAATGTTTCTTCCGTTGACCTCGTTAAAAAAATCATCCCAAAACGCGTTCTGATCTAGACCCGTTCCGACCTGACCCGACCGAAAATGACTATGTTTTTAATTTATCTATTCCGACCCACAAACCGTTTCATCCCAACCAATCCTATTTGCCACCCCTAATCATATGACAAAAAACAAGTACGTGAAACACCAGTAAAAATCATAATTATATTATAATATACCTAAAATTGTTCTCTACGGGTTTTCATTTTTGAAATCCAACTATAACATAATGTAGTTTAGCATTCCGCAACAAGTTTTTTTCATCTAAACATATACAATTATCGTCTTAACTTGGGTATTAAATATATATTTAATTGGGTATTGAACTTAAAAATTGTATACAGATTGACTTGATTGAGTATGTGGCTAAAAATCCGGTATTTATATTACGTTTATATAATTATGTTTGAAAATTTTATCGTTTTACGTTTTATTACAGTTGGTCTCAAACTTTCATTGGGTCGTACTGGAAATTCCACAAGGGCTGTCGGGCCGGTGTCAAAATTTCATAGAATTGATTGGGATTTTAAAACGATAATAAAGATTTTTTTTCTACAAGAGAAGACGGATCCCTACTCCAAAGGAAGGTCCCCAATGAGTTAATGTATCCTTAACAAATGGGTTGTAAAAATGTGAAATAAGAACTACTGATGGTAGAAAAAAATGTGAAATATGAATTAAATATAAAGGGAAAAGTTAAAGTACAAATGAAATTAACGTTCTAATTGTGAGAATTATGTAGAGTAATTATATATAATTATATATAATTACTCTATAATTTAATAACATAATTACTCTATTTGGTTCTTACAATTAAATTGTTAATTTCATATGTATTTAATCCTAAACCCAAACATATATTTCAGTAATAATTAATTTCTCATACATTGATTTATACGAATGTATTACTATAGTGGAATAAGATGAGAAACACCTGAAGAACAAATAGCAGATAATGGTATAATCAAAAGCTTTACTGTAGAAGCCTTGTTTGTTGGATATTTTTATATTTTATGAAAGAAAAAATATGAATCCCACATAACTAGTAAAATCATTTACTTTACTAATAATTAATCTACGTATTCCAATTATTCAATCACACTCATATATGTAATATTCCAAGTTTTATCGGCATTTAAAAAAGTTGTGTTTAATTAAATTATAAAAGACAAATATAATTATCTAAAGTAGGAGGGGAATAAGGGTCATTAGATGAATAGTTAAACATGAAACCATACTCTCTTCCTATAAATGTAGTCATCATCTCATTTATAATCACCCTAGCCTCCCAACACATTCCTTAACAAATTCCCGTTTTTGAGAAAATAACCCACAAAGACACGATGATTTTCGAATATCTAACTGTCAGATCGGTCTCTAACTGGCATATAAATGAAGAGTCACACTGATCAGATCTTTGATCAGAGTACGTGATGTGTGGTTTTTATCATAAAATATGTAATAGCAAAAAATGGAATTTTCTGGCAACTGTTCAGCTTTTCCGGTGACTGTATTGGCGTTTTCCGGAGACGGCGAGCTTATGGGTTGGTGATCGGGGAGAGACGGTTTTGTGGCCACTTGAATCACTCAATTTCGAGTTTGTTGGATATGGTTTTGGTTTATTCGAGTGATTTCAAACATAAACCTCAAAGGTATATTTTTGTTAAAAAAGTTTACTATTCGTGTACGGATTTGCATGAAAATTGATAGGATGATAGAATTGGCCATGATTATTGATAAAGTAATGAATTGCTAGTAAACGGGTGGTTAGTTGGTTCGTTTCGGGTAAAACTAGTAGTGTTCGTTTCGTGAAAAAGACGAGTAAACGAAGTCGGTTTTGCATGAAAATTGGTAGGATGATAGAACGGGCCACAATTATTGATAAAGTAATGAAATTGCTAGTAAACGGGTTACTTAGTTCGTTTCGGGTAAAACGAGTTGTGTTTGGTTCATGAAAAGGACGGGTAAACGAAGTCCGTTTTGCATGAAACTTGGTAGGATAGTAAATCGGACCTTATTATGTGAGAAAAACGTAAACTTGAGTATACACAAGTTTCTTGAAATGAAACGGGACAAACGAGTAACGTTGGAACCAAGTTAGTGTAGAGAAACAATATGGTTAAAGTCCAAGGCTCATTTATTATCAAAGATGTGCAAAACGAGTCGAAAAGGATGGAAAATGATGGGAATAAAATCAGGTTCAAACAAAAAGTAAACAAATCGAATGGGCAAAGTAATCGAATTGAATGGGAAAAGTAATCGAATCAAATGGACAAGGTAATCGAAAATACTATTTGATTAGAATTTTCCATTTGATTAGAATATGTCATTCTATTAAAACTGTCATACGATTAGAATGATCATTCGATTAGAACTGTCATGCGATTAGAACTGTCATTCGATTAGAATGGTCATTCGACTAGAACTATCATACAATTAGAATTGTGATTCCATTAGAATTACGATTCGATTAGAATTGTGATTCAATTAGAATGGTGATTCGATTAGAATGATGACTCGATTAGATGATATAGTTAGAGGTAGTTAATTGATACATAATTATTACACAGTTCGTCGTGCACAGCTAATGAAGGGTATTACTATTAACTCGGAGAAGAACTGGATCCAGGTGAGTTTCTAGCCCCTTTTCTTTGTTATGTTTTTCGGGGCTATGTGCATACTCCTATGTGTTTAGTTAATACACTTATCTTAAGTGGTAAGTGTATGCTACATGAATGTTATGAATGATATAGAAAGGGTTAAGAGTATGTATGTAGATGTATATGAATATATATATATATATATATATATATATATATATATATATATATATATATATATATATAACTAAAGGTATGTATGGTATGTATCATTTTATTGAAAGATATGTATGGTGGTATGGTTTGCATGGTTGTATGCTTAAAGGGTTGTAGACCTTAATAATATCTGCGAGGGTTAAAGGGTTGTATATCTTAATAATATCTGCGGTGGTTAAAGGGTTGCAGACCCTTCTAAATTCTGCGAAGGTTAAAGTGTTGTAAACCCTAATAATGTCATTGAAGGTGATAGGGAGAAAGACTCTTTAAAACGCAGAGATAATTACGTATGTATACGTAAGATAAAACAAGAAAGTGTGAAAGTATGAAAGTATCAAAGAATGTAAGTATGAAAGTATGAAATAATGCAAGTATGAAAGTATAGAAGTATGTATGTAGGAATGAAAGAAGCAGCCAAGTATGTAATATGTATCTACGGATACATACATACATACATATATACATATATATATATATATATATATATATATATATATATATATATATATATATATATATATATATATATATGAATGTAATGTATGTTTCCTGATTAACTAGAACCCACTCAGCGTAACGGACTTTTAGTATGCACGCATGCAGATAAGATGAAGCAGCTGGCTTGAGGGGGACACATGACATGTACTGAGCTGTCTGGCATTCAGTGAAGAAAAGTTATGATGTTTAATGTTAAGATAATATGAAAATTAAAATTTATTATTTTAATATTTTGTAATGAATGTTTGATATTTTTATATTCCGTGAAAAGTTTTAATTCACTATGATATTTAAAACTGTGTTTATAAGTAAATCCAATGCTAAAGTAGGGCACCGGGATCGGGGCCTTAAAATATATTTATAGGAGGAACTGGAAGGTCTTGAGTTCGGAAGGTATTGAGTTCAAATACTCTTAGTGACGAAGTTTGTGCTGAATCATATGGGTGACCAAAAATATTTAGGAGGGTCTGGACTCAATACCTATAAAAATTTCAGATGAATTCATGAAATTATACATTACAAGAAAAAAAATGGGGATGGCTCGGGGAAACCCCGAGCACCAAGCAAGCTTCACCCTTAAATTGTCACACCCCAACATACGACAGAATGCCGGAGCTCCACTGATTGCACAGTAACTCACGAGACACTAACAATAAGTAGTGACAATAACTAATTATTGAAATTAATATTCAAGTACATCACACAATTCAAACAAAACATTATCTAAACTTAAAAAAAATTCAACACAAATAAACTTTAGATAAATGTTTGCTGATATTCTAAAGGTATATCTACTTGCTTCAAACTTCTTTCATCCAAATCTAGCAAACTTGTAACATTCGTAAATATAGAGTTTGATCAACATAAAGTTGAGTGAACAATACACAAGTTTAGATATATTATTATATTATAAAACAAACAATTCGTATGTGATTATAAACAATTACAACATTAATGATATATAACAATTACCAAATAAATAGATGTGGACCCTTTTGGTCTAGCACAAAGCCTGCTTACCGGGGTAAGGTATGCATACTTTATGAGGATGAGGTGACCCAAATGTCAAACAATAAAAATAAACACATTACCATATAACATGTCACCCATAAGCAATAAATCCATAAACATGTAATATCGAATTGTGGTTGAAGAGGTATATATGTAAATAAATAAACTTTTGATAGAAATGATACGCATTTACCTCCAAAAAGTAAAAGATGAAAAAGAGGGGTTTGAATTACTCACATTTATTATTTAAGTGAGATAATAATAAGAAAATAATAAACAAGGAAATTAACGTGCTGACTGATCCAACACAAAAAGACCTGCAAATTTGAGTTAATAAACAAGAGTCAAAACCGAGAATAACGCCACTGGAATCACAGCAATCAGATAAATAGAACTCAAGTTATGAAATAAATGAGTTTTAAGCGGGCTGACGCGGGTGGGTCAGAATCCGAACATTGATATAGAGTTCGGGTTCTAATCCATCAGATTTAAAAAGTAAAAATAAACATAAAAGTCTTCTGGACCGAAAGCTAATTTTGATCAGAAGGTTCGTTAACTGCAAAATCCCAAATTTTACACTAACAAAAACCCTAAAACGAATTTGATTAAATTGGACACAATAACCCCTTAATCCTTTAAAACTGAATTGAGGGCTTTTGATCATATGATGAATTAGAACAACTTTGATGTACAAACTTACCCAGAATTCAGATTAGAACTAGGAGAGATTGAGAAGATGAAGAATTTTGACTTTTGAAAGTCAACCGATGAATAACACTTGAGCTAGGGCTTGAATTCGTGAATGAGAAGGTGAATTGATGACTTAGGAGCATGGAATGAATGATGAGGAACCTTGGTTTATATAGGAATTGAATTATAGCTTCATGTTTATCAATAAGTCACCAAACTTGTTTGAAACTCAAACTTAAGTAGGATCTATCTACATATATAATTTCCTACATTTAGAGGCCTCATGTCGCTCACCCCCCTCTCGTGCCTCCAGATTGCTCCATTTGTGATTATGGCTTCTCATTCATTCCATCCTTTAAAATTTGCGGGTCATGGGTTCTATACACGGGTCTGGGTACTCAAATCATCAAAACGGGTTACATATAAATCTCGAGTAGATATTCTATCTCTAAGGTTTGTGCAGAACATTACCACCCCACCAGTCTCCTCCCACTTCCTATCTGATTCGTATAATTCAAGGGTAATTCGAGGCTGATATACTTTAATTCGAGGTTAGTTCATTGTCATTAAATCGTATATTAGTTGATTGTTGGTTATTATAACCGATTCTAATCCTTGGCTCTTGGTTTATGGTGACTTGAAGCCGTGGGAGAGTTATTCGGGGTCAAGATGGTGAACCGGTTTAAGCTGAGTTAAATCCGAAAATTTTTTTAGGTTTTCCGGTCACTGTTTGGTTTTCCGACAGAAATTGTGGCGGCAGGAGATGTAGCGATGGTTCATGGTGGTAGGGACCGACGACGCGGTTTAACATCATGCTTTTGAAAAGAATAAATAAACCAAATTTCATTTATTTAAAAGTTTCCTTTATCGGTTTAGATAAATAAACTAATAGAAGGTGGGCTTGGACATTTAATGATGGAATAAGGGATGGAATGGGCCTTAGGTCCATCGGCTTAAGGGAGTATAAATACCCATTAAACCCTAAACCATTCCATTTTTATCTATCTCTACACACCTTCAAAAAACACACACACCATCCTTTATCCCGAACCAAGATCCGAAGTTGAGAAACCAAGCTTGATAGTGTTAGAACATCATAACGAGCCAAAACCTACATCAAGACTAGATCGTGTTCGTAAACCGACTCCTTTAAGGTGCGTTCGTTAAAAAAAAACTTGTTCGGCTTGTTTAATAATCCTAGATCAACACATAAATGGTAAAAATGAATCAAACTAAATGATTCTCTTTGAAATTCGTTAAGATCTGGTGGGTTAATTAATCACATGTTCAACCGTATATGTGTATCGATCAAACGCACCTTTTAAACACGATGTTTGGATGATTGGATGTTTAGGGTTTGTAGGCGCTGGATTTACGAGTTCAATGATACCAAGCTTGTGTTGTTTTATCGCGATTTGAAGGATAATTGTAAATCTGGTGTCTATTGACTATTCTATGTTCTTGACGATTTTGACTTTGACAATTTGGGTCAAAGATTGGTAAGAACTGATGCTCATTCGTCGTGTTAAACGAATCGCCAGTCATTCGTTATACAGTCATAACGAATAGGATTCATTCGCGTGTCTTTGATGATGAATGAATCCTTCATTCATCTTAATGAATTAATGAATGGCATCCGTCATTCGTTATTTATCCATTTGCTATGATAAGACAGTGAATCAGTTCATTCGCTATAAGATACACTTACATACTCTTGTAACGAATGACCCCTCATTCGTCTCAATAAAAGCACGAATGGTCTTAATCATTCGTTATACACAGATCAGGCCATTCTTCATAACGAATGAAACCATTCGTCAAAAAACGAATGGGATAAAGAATGAGGCTTAAACAAAGACCATTTGTTAAAACGAATGAGTTAGATAATAATGTATGGCCACATTACCGGTGCCCTACATTTGGATGTTGGATTTACTCTAAAACACCGTTCTTAATATCAGAGTTAATTAAAACATTCACGGAATATTAAAACTTTCATAAAACAGTACATATTAATTCATAACTTGTCTTTAAACATTCATCTTGTCTTTCAAAATCAAAACATTAATTATAAAACATCATAAGTCTTCAGATGCCAGACTCTTATTCTTCTGCCACGTGTCCCCGCTCAAGCCAGCTGTCTCATCCTACTCACCTGCGTGCATACTAAAAGTCAGCTACACTGAGTGAGTTCTAGTTAATCATTCAACATACAACACATACACTTACCTTCAAAGATACATAATAATTACTTACTAATTTACTTTCATTACATAATTTCGTACATACGTTTATACTTTATTACTTTCATACTAGATAGTTACTGTCCTTTTCTATCTCAGATATTATTAGGGTCTGATCCTTCTTTCCTTGTCTATCTCATATATTTTTAGGGTCCGATCCCACTTTTCTTTGTCTATCTCAGATATTATTAGGGTCTGATCCCTTTCTTGTGTATCTCAAATATTTTTTGGGTCTGATCCCTATTTACTTCTCTCTATCTCAGATATTATTAAGGTCTGATCTATTTCTTCTCTATCTCAAATATTAATAGGGTCAGATCCCTTATTTCTTCATCTTCGCACATACTGTCTTTACATACCCATAACGTACATATACTTTCTTTGATCATTCTTACATATTCATATGTCGTACATATATATATATATATATATGTATATATCATACACATTCATCTTTCATATACATACCTCCCTTGTGAATACATGCAATATCCGAAGATCGTTCACGTACTGACAAGCATTCATTCACATTCATAACATAGTATCTAACACATAGATCATACATGGCATACACTTACCCTTTAAGGTAAGTGTATTAACTATCACATCGAGTATACACACAACCCCGAAGACATAACAAGGAAATGGGGCTAGAAACTCACCTGGATCCTGTTTCTTTCTCCGTTAATTTTTAATACCTTCTTTAACTGAGCTCTGCTAAGTGTATATGAGTTATACGTATATGTAAGAGAATTTGGATTTAGCGAACTTATATGTAAGAGAATTTGGATTTACCGAACTTGCATGTAAGCGAACATAACTGTACGTGAAATTATATGTAAGCGAACTTATATTAAGCGAACTTGCATGTAAGTGAACTTGAATGTAAGCAAACTTAATTGTAAGAAAACTGATATTTAAGCGAACTTGGAATAATCGAACTTGCATGTAAGCGAACTTACTGAACTGCTGCCCCCGGCTCGTTTTATCATTCTTAACACACATCTCGCGATCATAATACACTTGTTAAGGTTTGGTATCACCCATTGATGTGTGTTTAATGATGCTTTTTCTAAGTAACTCACAACTAAGCTTTAAATTTATAAAACAAGACTCCTAAAGAAACCACAGAAAACCGGAATATGTACCGATCAATAATAGTATAGAACTAAGGAAGTCCGAGTATCGAAACACAAGGACACCCGAAAACGGTTTTAATACTTAACCCTAACCAAGACTCACCTAAGAATATTAAAATGGTTTTTAATAATTAACTACTTGACCTAACTTACTTTAACTAAATTGATTAACTAGACTTAACTTAACTTAACTAAACACTTGATATAACTTAGAGACTTAACTACAATTGGAGAAAACGTCAACCTATGTAAGAATCCTATTGAAGATATAATAAGCTAATGGATTGAAGAATCTCACGACACCGGTATCTAAGGATGACACAACTAAGGTTCACTCAAGAAATCTAGATCACCTCTCGGTCTCACTAACAAACCCTAACTTACACATAGTTGATTTTAAGAACAAACTGGGGGATGAATTGTAAAAGTGTTTTAATGCCGACTCTCCTCTTGGTCTCACCAACACACGACCCTAATGGAAACAAATACTACGCAACCAAGGATATAAGAACCATTTAGTTTAACTTAAACTAGGTCAACTAATCGCTCACAAACCCGAACCCGACAAGAATCGAACTCGCTCTCGCGCGATCCTAATCCTAACAAGTAAAAGCTACGAGACGACCTTACTTCCTATCACCTCTCGGTCTCTAAGAAGGTGCCTACCCACTGAATTTAACTAATTAACATACCCAACTAAACCCTACGGTTGATCACCCTGCAAACAATCTCTAAACACAAAGTAAAGAGTTCAAACAAGCTAAAATCAATCAAAACCGATTCAATCAATCAAAGCAAGAGGTATATAAGTATAATTAATAAAAACACAGCCAATAAACACAGCCTAATTCAATGTTAAACCAAACTTTTCATTAAAAAAACAAGTCATGATGATCAACTATCCATATTACTCACTAAAACCTAACAATAAACATCTAACCTAGGTAGAACTAACAAGTTTAGCCTAACATATTATTTGGAAAACAGCAAACACTTAATTTAAATATCATATAACTAATCCAAAACATAATTAAACTCATTCAATGATCAATATCAATCAAGCACAAGTCAATCTTCAATTCAATTGCAAAACTATTCAAGTAAAAGATCAAAATCAACAAGTTATGTATCTTGATCAAAAACACAAAGTTTATGAGGGTAATACTTAATATATATGGCTGAGTTTATGGATGAATATAGACCCTAGCTACTATACCAAGTTGTCCTTAACGATTTCCTTCCTCTTCTTGGCCATCACAAACTTTCACAAAAGATTTTCCTTCCTTTGCTTGCTGCCCAAGTTCCGATCGGAACTGATAGGATTAGTTAGTTTGAGTTTGTATATTAATATTGTTGTTGTTCTTCTTGTGATCAGCTCATTTGGGATTCAATGCCCACCACACAATTTTGTGTGTTCCCTTATAACAAACACCAAACAAGCCGAACAAAAATTCCACAAACCAACAAACTCTTTTCTTTTTGTTCTTGTTGTCCTATTCCGATCGGCAGGTATAGTGGGTGTTAGGGTTTTTATTTTTATTTTTTAGTTATCTTAATATATTTTGCATAAAAGGCTTGGATCTTGTGGGCTTGGGTCGGGCCTTAAGTTGTAGTCTTCAAAGTTGATCAAAAAGGCCCCTAGTGTCTCCAAACTTGACACTTTTCTTCCTTAATGCTCATAACCTACAATTAATCATCAATCTATGTAAGATCATGCAAAAAAAGCCATAAATCATATTAATTATACTATTAAGCAATTAAAACATGATAAAAAGATACGGAAAGTAAGTGTGTTTACAACACATCAAACATCCCCACACTTAAGACTTTTTCGTCCTTGAAAAAGAAATCTACACAGGATCATAACCAAGTGAAAAACAACAAACTCCCAGATTATTTATCATTTTCAAAGCAGAAGAAACAGCTCGACATATTGACCGCGATTGCCGATATTGTTGTCCACTTAAACCCAGCCACCAGCCAATCAAGCCCCCTTTTGCATTAAACGTTTTAAGTCCAAAAATTAAGGCTACACCTACCCCATCTCAGACAGAGAGAGCTAGAAGAACTAGAGTCGAAGCAAACTGGTTCGACAAATCACCATAAGCCAAGGACTTGTTGATGGTACTAATTAGAAGCACTCGGTGAAATTTGGATGAATGAATGGTCATGTGGAGGTCGTACGAGCTATCCCTAAGTATTATTGGACTTTGTCCTATAAATTTCTAATTTGATATATATTGATTAAGAACCTTCGAGCCCCAATAGTGTATCCTCAGAGTCATTATCCCCAAGGTAACACGTAAATTCTAAGTCCCGTCTAGTTTGTGCATCTTTGGCCTCTTTTACTAACTTTAAAAAATGTTTCTTTGGCATCTTATAATACATAACTTTCTTCACAAGCATTTGCTTTTCTTGAAGAACTTTTGATAATAAACATAACTTTCAAAACATACTTCTCTTTTTTTTTTCTTTTTTTTTGAATCTTTAATATCACACTAAAATATATAACTATTTTTAAGCTCGTAAAAAGATGGACATTTGGTGGTGTGCTGGTTTGAGTGTATTTACTTCTTACCATCTCAAAGTTTTCAGATTATGGTAATCCTCCCTAAGCATCGAAATTCGGTTTCACCGTTTTTCAAATTATTATATATATATATATATATATAAACTGCTAAAGGGGACTATCAAACCTTGTTGGGCCTACCGAAACATCCCAAATTAGATATGCAAACCATCTCTTTTTTAATTATTATATATTTCAAAAGTTTCGAGTGTTCGTTAACACAAAGGTAATAATATTATTTCCTGCTTAACGTAGAATAAAATCAATTTTCAAGGGACATTTTTTTCATATTCAGTCGCCTCAGGCACTTTCAGTTTTCGGGTCAATGGCTATCCCGTATGTCTACAGGTAGATAACAAGACCAAACATATATAAGTATATGTCCCTCGAACTTGAGTAACCGACATAATTTTCAGCGAAAGAACAAAACGATTTTTTTATTTTTTTTTCTACAACAAAGTAAAATAAATTCCCATCCCCACACTTAGAACGAAATCGTCCTCGATGAGAACAAGGAAAAGAAATAAAATAAAATTAAAACATAAAATAGCAAAAAGTAAAATAGAGAATGGGTTACTCCCCTGGTTTATATGCAGATTCTTCATCAGCTATGTATCAATCGAGCGACCGTATAGCATTTCATTCGCGGTCGCAACCTCAGGAGAACCGGTTCCAAAACGCCATCTGAGCTACCATGCGCATAGATATACCTGCAATAACTCAAACTCGCTCGCATGTAGTGGCGTACAAAACAGAAAGCAAAAACATAAGAAATAAACATATTTTTGTGTTTTTGTATTTTTTTAATCTTTGTTTGTTTTTTTTATTTTTATTAATATTTAATTTTTTTATTTTTATCTTTTTATAAATAACAAAAATAAACATATAATAAAGAAAATCATAATACACACTATACAACTCGAGCTGTCTCCAGAGTGATGCATCCAACACGTCTACGCCTTGGTGAATGAGTCAAGGTAGAACATCTCGACTGTCTGATCAGCTATCGGCTCGCCAATGTAGTGCTTCAACCTATGACCGTTCACCTTATACTTCCCGCTCTGATCTTGTATCTCAATAGTGCCATACAGGAATACCTCACTGACCGTGAACGGTCCCGACCATCGGGATTTCAACTTTCCCGGGAATAACCTCAACCGAGAGTTATACAATAAGACCTTATCCCCACACTTGAACTGCTTATTGCCCTTCAGCTTTCTATCAAGCAGTTCCTTCGTCCGCTCCTTATACTTAAACGGCTGAGCATATGCGTGACCCCGGAGCTCCTCTAACTCATGCAACTGATGGAAACGAGCGCCCTCTGCGGCGGATAAATCAAGATTAACCCTTTGAAGGGCCCATGAAGCTCGGTGCTCCGACAACAGGAAGATGATAGGCCTTCGCATAAATCATCTGAAATGGTGTGGAACCAGTCGGAGTCTTGTAGGCTGTACGGAAGGCCCACAAAGCGTCATCTAATTTGTCGGACCTATCCCGATGATTTGAACCAACCGTTTTCTCAAGAATACTTTTGATTCCCCGATAACTCACTTCCACCTGCCCACTAGTCTGTGGGTGGTAGGCGGTCGCAAGCCGATTGGTGACCCCATAGCGTTGCAACGCCTTATCCATCTGCGAATTGCAGAAGTGAGCACCTCGATCGCCGATCAAGGCTTTCGGGACTCCAAAACGATAGAAAAGATTCTTCAAAAATTTCACTACAACTCGGGCATCGTTAGTGGGCAAGGCTTTGGCCTCGACCCACTGTGAGACGTAATAAACAGCCACAAGTATGTACTTATTCCCTCTAGACGACGGGAACAATCCCATAAAATCAATACACCAAATGTCAAAAACCTCGCATACCTGAATCGCACTTTGGAGCATCTCATTTCGGGATGAGATATTACCGACACGTTGGCATCAGTCACAACTTTTAACGAACTCATGAACATCTATAAAAAAGAAGGCCAGTAAAAACCAGAATGAAATACCTTCTTTGCCATCGAACTCACACCGTGGTGACCTCCTATTGGTCCAACATAACAATGGCTCTGAATCTGCCATCCCTTCTTGACATCTACACACCTCCTAATCAGCTGATCAGCACCGAAACGGAAAAGATACGGGTCGTCACATATGTAAAACTTAATGTCAGCAAATTATTTCTTCTTTTGCTGGTAAGGCATCTTTGGGAGGTACCCGTCAGCGAGATAGTTCGCGAAATCAGCGAACCATGGAAAACCTTCCTCTTGTGCCGTAACAAACATGAGACTCTCTGTCGGGAAACATCGTCAATCCTGACCCCCGAATCTCCTAACTCTGCTCCCTCTAGACGTGAAAGATGATCGGCCGCCACATTCTCGGCCCCCTTTTTATCACGGATCTCAATATTAAACTCTTGAAGCAACAGGATCCATCAGATAAGACAAGGCTTAGCATCATGCTTGCTGAAGAGATATCGACTAGCTACATGATCCGTGTAAGAACTAGATAGGACCTAAATTTATCGAATACAAACACCACAGCTAAAAGCTCTTTCTAGGTGGTGGTATAGCTCTCCTGTGCACCATTTAAGGTCCGGCTGGCGTAGTAAATCGGATGGAAGTGTTTATCCTTCCGCTGTCCAAGAACCGCTCCGAATGCGAAGTCGCTCGCGTCACACATCAACTCGAATGGTGACGACCAGTCGGGAGCAACCATGATCTGGGCATTAATGAGTTTGTCTTTTAAAGGATCAAACGCCTCGATACACTGCTAAATAAAATGAATGGGGCATCCTTCTCCAGAAGTTTGGTCATGGGTCTCGCGATCTTAGAATAATCTTTGATAAACCAGCGGTAGAACCCGGCATGACCTAGAAAGCTATGAATGGATCTCACAGAACTGGGTGGGGGAATATTAGAAATGGTCTTGACCTTTGCCCGGTCAACCTCTATCCCCGCAATCGAGATCCGATGCCCCATGAGGGTATAACCTTATGACGAAGTTGCTTCTATTTGCGGTCAACTATCTCGATCGGTTGTTCAATGTATTTCAATCGTTCAAAAACCTCAATGTCCATTAATGGCACATGAGATATGTCATTAGCTAGACTTTTTCTCAGATGAGAGACATGGAAGGTTGAATGAATTCTTCTAACTCCTCGGGCAAATCCAGCTTATAAGCTACTTCACCCATACGATCCATAATCTTAAACGGTGCAATGTACCTCGGACTCAAATTTCCTCTTTTCCTAAAACGAATAATTCCTTT
Source organism: Bidens hawaiensis (assembly GCF_021521415.1). Lineage (NCBI taxonomy): Eukaryota > Viridiplantae > Streptophyta > Magnoliopsida > Asterales > Asteraceae > Bidens > Bidens hawaiensis. Next base: position 554,111 of record NW_027491907.1, read on the forward strand.
CCAAGGCGAGACCTTGAGCATCACATTGTCTCCAATGTTAAACTCAATCGATCGTCGCCACTTATCAGCATACGACTTCTGTCTGTCTTGAGCAGCTTTCATTCTTGCCTTAATTTGATCGAACTTTGAAGATGTTTCTTGAACAACTTCTAAACTTTCCATCTCCTTCTGACTGATCTCTCCCCAACATACCGGGATTCTACATCGTCTACCGTAAAGCATCTCAAATGGTGGCATACCAATACTTGAGTGGTAGCCATTGTTATAGGAGAACTCTGCCAGATGCAGATGATTATCCTTTCAGACTGTCCATCTGTTTGAGGATGATACGCCGTACTGATGTTCCATCTCGTTCCCATAGCTTCCGAGAACTTCTTCCAGAATCTCGAAGTAAACCGAGTATCTCTGTCAGACACAATTGACAGTGGCACTCCATTCTTAGTCACAACTTCTTTAATGAACAAACTTGCTAACATTTCTGATGAGATAGCCTCTTGCATAGGCAGAAAGTGAGCAGTTATGGTCAAACGGTCCAAAATCACCCAGATGTTATCATGATGCTTAGCCGTACGAGGTAGCTTAGTTATGAAATCCATGGTGATGTGTTCCCATTTCGATTATGTATTTCTAACGGTTGTATCTTCCCATAAGGCTTTTGATGTTCCGCTTTGACTTGTAAACAAGTTAAGGACTTACTAACATAATCTACCACAACATTCTTCATTCCTGGCCACCAGTAGTGTCCTTTTAAATCTTGGTACATCTTCGTGGTTCCTGGATGAATTGAATATCTCAACTTATGAGCTTCATCTAAGATTCGACCTCTAAGATCTCCATGGTGTGGAATCCACATACGGTCAAACCTAGTCTTAACACCAAGAGTGTTTTCCATTGACTCGTCTTGCTGACTGAAAATCCTTTCTTTCTTTACTAGCCCTTTATTTACCAGCACTTCTGACTGCACTTTGGTGATTTCTTCAAAAAGACTTGAATTCATAATCAGCTGGTATGACTTCAAAAAGACTTGCGTCGGCGACCACATTAGCTTTACTAGGATGGTACTTAATGTCGCAGTCGTAATCCTTTCTCAATTCTAACCATCTTCTCTGTCTCATGTTCGGCTCTTTCTTCTCGAAGAAGTACTTTAAACTCTTATGATATGTGTAAATAGTACACTTAGTACCATACAGATAATGCCTCCATATCTTAAGAGCATGCACTACTACTACTAGCTCCAAATCATGTGTCGCATAAGTACTCTCATGGACCTTCAATTGCCTAGATGCGTAAGCTATCACTTTCCCTCATTGCATCAGCACGTAACCTAACCCATGATGCGAAGCGTTAGCACAAACAACCAGATCCTCGTTACCATCAGGTAAAACAAGGATTGGAGCTTGCGTGAGTCTCTTCTTTAGTTCCTCAAAGCCTCTTCTTGAAACTTACACCAACTTAATACTACCGGCTTTCGGGTTATGCCGGTCAACGGTGCGGCTATCTTGGAGAAACCTTCGATGAATCTCCAATAGTAGCCAACTAACCCTAAGAAGTTTCGTATATAACACGGGTTCTGCGGAGTCTTCCAATTCGTTATTGCCTCTATCTTAGCTGGATCCACGTTAATCCCTTTAGGATTAATCATGTGACCTAGAAATTACACTTCTCGCAACCAGAACGCGCCTTTTGAAAACTTAGCATACAACTTCTCTTTCTTTAGAGTCTCTAATACTTCTCTCAGATGCTCGGCATGATCAGATTCGCTCTTTGAATAAATCAGTATATCATCGATAAAGAGGATAACTGACTTATCCAACATTGGCCGACACACCCTATTCATCATATCCGTGAATTCTGCGGGAGCATTCGTGAGACCGAATGACATCACGAGGAACTCTTAGTGTCCATACCGCGTCCGAAACGCTGTTTTAGGGATGTCTGTCTCTTTCAGTTTTAGCTGATGATAGCCCGATTTGAGATCTATCCATGAGAACCAACTCGAACCTTGTAGTTGGTCAAACAGATCATCAATCCTTGGCAAAGGATACATGCTCCTTACCGTATCCTTGTTCAACTCGAGATAATCTATGTACATTCTCATACTCCCATCCTTCTTCTTTACGAACAACACTGGTGCGCCCCACGGTTAAACAATTGGTCTAATAAAACCCTTGTAAAGGAGTTCTTGCAGTTGGGATGTCAATTCTTTCATTTCGGACGGCGCTAGACAGTAAGGCGCTTTCGCGACGGGCTGCGCTCCTGGTACTAAATCTATCTGAAATTCTATCTCTCGCTCTGGTAGCAACCCTGGAAGATCCTCAGGGAATACTTCTGGGTAGTCGCACAAGATTGGAACATCTTTCATTTCTTTTGTCTTGGCCGTAGCGTTGACAACATACGCCAGGTAGGCACCGCAGCCTCGCCTTAACAAACCCTCGGCTTTTATCTTCAAAATGACATTAACCCTAGAACTTTCTTTATCACCATACACCGTCACCGTACTGCCATCCAAGGACTTTAACCTTATTATCCTACTCTTATACACTATCTGAGCTTCATACTCAGATAACCAATCCATTCCCGAAACCACATCGAACCCTCCTAAGTTCATAACATATAGGGTAACAGGGAACTCATGTCCCTCTAGCTCTATCTTACAGTCTTTAACCATTTTTATTATTTTAACCGAAGTGTCACTAGCGGTTTCTACTATAAAGGTTTCATACACTCGACAACATTTATTTTAGCTAATTTATAAAATGGGGTGGCTACGAAACTTTTGTTCGCACCCGAATCAAATAATACTGAAGCGGATATACCGTTTACTAGAAACGTACCAGTGACAACATTCGGAATCTGCTTGGCTTGTTCCTGGGTAAAAATGTAAGCTCTGGTCCTTGGCCTATTCTGATCAACATCATTCTTTCCACTCCTTCCAGCCCCATCATCGCTGCATTCCTTAGCAAAATGGCCAGGCTTACCGCACTTGTAACATGCAGGTTTTGCTGTAAATCGGGAGCATAATGTCCCACCTTCCCACACTTATAACAGGAATTCGACCCAAGCCTGCATTCTTCATCATGAGCCTTACCACACTTATGGCAAACATCATATCCTTTACCCCACTTGCACTCATCACTGTGCATCTTCCCGCAGGTCTTACACGACCTCTTTTCCCAAACTCTCGGCTGCTTATTCTTAGGGTTCCACAATTGAGTACCGGGTCGTTTAACAGGAGCGACCCACCTCTTATCTTTTTTCTCTTCAGCCACCACATCATCTGCTGAAAAGTTGTCGTATACCATTTCTCCGAGCCCTAGAGCAGAATCAAAGGTACCAGGTCTACTACCCTTTACCAAGACGCGAACATTCTGCATTACTCCCTTAATGTAAAACTTGATCCGCTTGGCCTCAATGTTCACCATGTCTGGAACCAACCTTGACATGCGGTTGAATTCAGTGGTGTATTCGCGGTGTGTCATCTTACCTGCCTTCAGACTCAATAACTTCATTTCAACCCTTTCAACCTATGTATCCGCACAAAACCTCTTCATCACCAATTCTTTTATATCATCCCACCTCATAGGTTTGATCTCCTCCGTGTCTTCCTCTGTTCAACAATTCCCCTAGTACATGGCTTCATCACCAAAATATTGGGTAGCATAAGCCACAACTTGGTCAGGACGGCATTCGCTGATTCGGATAACCTTGTCCATCGCGGTTATCCATGGGAGAGTAGCGATTTCGTCTCCCAAACCAGTTAGCTTCGGCGGGTCACCACATTTGAAAGACTTATACTTGCACCCACCTCGGCCTCTTTTCCTATCATCAACCTTCACAGACTTAAACACACTTGGTTCTTCCTTTTCTCTCTCATTATCTTTCTTACTTTTCTCCCCAGACTTCTCATCTCTTCCCTAGCTTCTAGCAGACCCTTTAGGTGTTAAGTTCTTCACAGCAGTGGCTACAGCTTGAACAATGGCTGCTTGAACTGTAGGGTCAATTTGATACCCTTCGTTGTTGCTTGGGTTTCGTTCAGGTGCGCTTCCTTCGTCTTCCATGTTGGAAGCTATTCTACCGAAGGTGGTTGGACAGTACGTGGCCTGCCACGACCTACAGTGTGACCTCCTGTTCCAACAACTGCCCTAGCTCCAGCCATCGTATTATTGAAGGGAAAGCACAAACGTCACCACTCAATGAAATATTTATTATAAGGATAGTAAGGCTAACAGATAATAACAATGGTCAACTGTGATTAGATGATCACGTTACTTTCTGTGTCCTATACACTTCCCCTTATGGGTCTATTTGTGTTGGTTTTACATTCAAACAGTCAATCAGTCAAAGAAATCAATTAATCCTAACCCTAACATTCACACATCCTTCCTTTAGCAATTAAGCTAACACATACATTATTTAACCATACATTTTACCATTCCCAAGCTTGCTGGCGTGACACATGGCATCCTTGAATTGGCATCTTCTTTCTTTTCTTACTTAAATCTCGTTCTCAGTTCGAGTCTAAGCATGTAGGATGCTTAAATCTCTCGAACTTTGCTCTGATACTAACTTGTAAGCCCGTTTCCGGTGCCCTACATTTGGATATTGGATTTACTCATAAACACCGTTCTTAATGTCATAGTTAATTAAAACATACGTGAAATATTAAAGCTTTCATAAAACAGTACATATTAATTCATAAATCGTCTTTAAACATTCATCTTGTCTTTCAAAATCAAAACATTAAATATAAAACATCATAAGTCTTCAGATGCCAGACTCTTATTCTTCTGCCACGTGTCCCCGCTCAAGCCAGCTGTCTCATCCTACTCACCTGCGTGCATACTAAAAGTCATCTACGCTGAGTGAGTTCTAGTTAATCATTCAACATACAACACATACATGTACCTTCAATTATTCATCGGAAATAAATAATAATTACATACTAATTTACTTTCATTACGTAATTTCATACATACATTCATACTTTATTACTTTCATACTATATAGTTATTGTCCTTTTCTATCTTAGATATTATTTGGGTCTGATACCTCTTTACTTGTCTATCTCAGATATTATTAGGGTCTAATCCCTTTCTTCTCTATCTCATATATTATTAGGGTCTGATCCCTTACTTCTTCATCTTCGCACATACTGTCTTTACATAACCATAATATACATATACTTTCTTTGATCATTCATACATATTCATATGTTGTAAATATATATATATATATATATATATATATATATATATATATATATCATACACATTCATCTTTCATATATATACCTCCCTTGTCAATACGTGCAATATCCGAAGATCGTTCACGTACCGACAATCTTTCATTCACATTCATAACATACTATCTATCTAACACGTAGATCATACATGGTATACACTTATCGTTTAAGGTAAGTGTATTGACTATCACATCTAGTATGCACACAGCTCCAAGGACATAACAAGAAAATGGGGCTAGAAACTCACCTGGATCCTATTTCTTTCTCCGTTAATTGTTAATCCCGTTTTTAACTGAGCTCTGCTAACTGTATATGAGTTACACATATCAATACTTTTCCTATTGTATTATATTACTTTTTCTTAGATTTTATACTTAAACCCTAGCATATTTGAATTTATGGTTTTCGTTTACGTTAATATCTTTCTTTGGTAATATTTCTTTCATTCCCTTACATTCGAAACATCAAGGTAATCCAAAGTAATCGAGCCATAATGTAATCAAATCTTGGGTTTGTAAGCGAACTTAAATGTAAGCGAACGTAACTGTAAGCGAACTTATATGTAAGCGAACTTGGATTTAGCGAACTTGCATGTAAGCGAACTTAATTGTGCTAACATAATTGTAAGCGAACTTATATGTAAGAGAACTTATATTAAGCAAACTTGTATATAGGCGAACTTGCATGTAAGCGAACTTAATTGTAAGGAAACTTGGATTAATCGAACTTGGGTTAAGCTAACTTACAGGGCTGCTACCCCCGGCTCGTTTTATCATTCTTAACACACATATCGCGACCATAATACACTTGTTAAGGTTTAATATTGCCCATGAACATTCCCTAACCATTCTCGTACTTATCTTGACCCGTTAATACACTTATCCTAAGTGGTAAGTGTATGCCTTATATGATCTATGTGATAGTGATTGAGGTTATGAACGAATGTTTTTCGGTACGTGAACGATCTTCGGATATTGCAAGTATCGCCAGGGAAGGTGAGTTTTATAACAAATGTATGAATGATACATGAATGATTATGAATATGTATGAAATTATATAATAAAATGTATATGTAAAGGAGTGTATGTATGGTTGTATGGAAAGAAGGGACCAGACTCTACTAATATATGAGATAGAATGGATCAGACCCTAATAATATATGAGATAGAGGGGACCAGACCCAAATAATATCTGAGATAGAGAAGAAAGAGACCAGACCCTAATAATGTCTGAGATGGTAAAAATAATTATGAATGTAGTATAAAAGTTTGAAAGTATGATGGTATGAAAGAAGGTATTTTTGAATGTATGAATGTACGAAAAAAAGGTGACAGGTAAAGTATAATAATATATGTCGCCTGATTAACTAGAACTCACTCCGTGTAGCTGACATTTAGTATGCACGCAGGTGAGTAGGATGAGACAACTGACTTTGAAGGGGGACACATGGCAGATGAATAAAGAAGCTGACATATGAAGACTTAGTTGTTAAAGTTTGAACTAAAAAGACATGTTTTATATTATTTTAATTTGAGACTTATGTAATGAATAGTTGACATTTATCTATTTCGCGAAAAATTTTATTTGACTCTGATATTTAGATATGTGTTTATGAGTAAAATCCAACGCGAATGTAGCGTACCGGGAACGGGGACTTACACGAGGCCATGTGGATATCTTATTTGCTAAATTTCGATTTCGCATGACCAGGTTATGAGCAAAACAAGAAAGAGTTCAACTCCGGCTGACTGTTCAGTTTTCCGGCAATGATGGTGCCAGTTTACAATGGCGGAAACTCGAAACATGATTTGGTTACCGATCGTTGGAGACATGCGAGAAAAGATCTTAAACGAAGCTCACAAGTCCAAATACATGATGCACCCTGACAGCGACAAAATTTATCAAAACTTAAGCCAAACTACTAGTGGAACAGAATGGAAAAGGACATCGCTTTGCATCTCACAAAATGTTTGATGTGCTTGAAAGTCAAGGCCGAGCATCAAAAGCCCTCGGGATTGCTTCAGCAACCCGAACTTCCCATTTGGAAGTGGGAAATGATCACCATGGTCTTCATCACAAAACTCCTGAAAACTACTCATCAGCATAATGCAATATGGGTCATCGTCGATAGGTTAACAAAATCCGCACAATTTATACCTATAAACGAAACCTATTCCATGGATAGATTAGCACGAATCTATGTAAAAAACACTGTTGCATTGCATGGAGTGCCGTTGTCTATCATCTATGATTGAGAGAGTCATTTTATGTCTCTTTTTTGGAAAAGTTTCCAACAAGCGTCAGGAACCCAATTAAACCTTAGCACTACCTAGCATCTTCAAACCGATGGACAAAGCGAAAGGACAATTCAAACGCTTGAAGATATGCTCCGCGCTTGTGTGTTTGACCTAGGTGGAATTTGGGACGACCATATTCCCCTAATGGAATTTTCATATAACAACAATTATCACACGAGTATTCAAGCTTCACCATTCGAAGCGTTATACGGTCGAAAATGTAGAACACTGGTATACTATTCTGAAACCGGAGATAATCAACTGTCTGGACCCGAAATAGTCCAAGAAACCACCGACATGGTATTACAAATTTGTGAACGACATAAGACGGCGCGAGACTGACAAAAGAGTTATGCTGATATCCGTTGTAAGCCGTTAGAGTTCAATGTAGCGATAAAGTCTTATTGAAAGTTTCGCCTTGGAATGGTGTTGTTCGATTCGGTAAGAAAGGAAAAATAAGTCCACGCTTTGTTGGACCATTCGAAATACTCCAGCGAATCGGTACTGTCGCATACCGTTTGCGACTACCCGAAGAAATGAAAGGGATACACAATGTACTCCACGTCTCTAATCTGCGTAAATGCTTAGCCGATGAATCTTTGTCGATGCCTTTAAAAGATGTTGAAATAAACGAAAATCTTAAGTTCGTAGAACGACTCTTGCGAATCCAAGATTTAAAAACCAAGACACTGTAACATCCTACTTTTGATAATAATAAATAAAAAAAATGCGTTTGTTTAAAAGTGTGTTAATATTTAATTAAGTTAACTAAAATAGAAGAGTATGGACTTGGTTAACGAAAGATGGAATAAGGAATGGTGATGGGCCTTAGGTCCATGGGCTTAAGAGAGTATAAATACTCCTTAAGCCTCCATAAACCCCTAAAACCCTCATTCTTTTTTCCTAGCCTCCCTACACACTCTAAAACACACACAAACACTCTCTAGTATTTCGGCCAAGGTTCAAGACCAAGAACCGAGCTTGAATTTTGATAAATCCTGACTATACAAGCAAGATACGAGTCCTTAGTTGCACATAAGCTAGCCGTAGATTAAAAACGTAATAATTGTATGGTTTTTACACATAAAGGTTACGTTTATAAGAACGGTTTGCCTCAAGACTTGGTACTAAGGAAAATCTTGTGTTGTTATACCATAAAGATACAAACTTGACGTTAAAAATGGACTTATAAAACCCGTTAGTATATACGGTTCACTTAGAAACCCTAGATCTAGCTCAAATACGTTTAAAACCAATAAAGGTTAAAGCTTTATGGATAAACAGACTAGATCTTAGTAAAAATGGAAATTGAAATGTTTAAAACCTAAAATAATACTATGATAGGAGATTGAGTGTTAAAATATGTAGTAAGAATGATAATGAAAGCTTGAGTACCAAATAGTGGGTGTATTCGAGAGCATGATTCAAATAGAAAGGGAAGAAATAAAGAAAGACAGAAAAGAAAGAACACAAGTGTTCTATTCGAATACAAGTTCGAATCAAGTTCTATTCAAATGCAAGGAGTATTCGAATATAATGTTGTTCGTATACAAGAGTGTTCAAATGAGATGAACCATTCAAATACATTGCCCTTCGTATAAAATGTTATTTACAAGTCCGAATTGAATACAAGTCTGTCCAAATATAAGCAAGCCTATTCGAATACATGTCCATTCGAATACATGTTGTATTCGAAAACACATCCATTAGAATACATGTTGTATTCGAATACATGTCCATTCAATTACATGTTATAATATAACACAATTTTATTCGCATACAAACCTAAATTTGAATACAATCCCCTTGATCCATTGAATGCAACCCTATTCGAATACAAGGGTATTCAAATACAATGGTGATTAAATAAGGTGGACCATTGGAATACAATCTCAATTCGAATACATTTCCCTTGAACACAATTCTATTCTAATACTAGTCCTATTCGAATACATCCCTATTCGAATACAAAGGGTTATTCGAATACACAGGTATTCGAATAAAAGGGTGTTCAACTAGTTAAATAAGAATACAATACCCTTTGAATAAAAAATTATTCGAATACAAGGGTATTTGAATACAAATGCATTCGAATGAAAAGGGGGGCATTCAATTAGAATAGACCAGACTTAACCATTTCTAGTGAAACTTAAATGAAGAGTATAGGATTAGATAATTGATACATATAATTGATATATAGTTAGCCGTGCTCAACAAAAGAAGGGTATGGACTTGGTTAATGAAGGATGAAATAAGGAATGGTGATGGGCCTTAGGTCCATGGGCTTGAGAGTATAAATACTCCTTAAACCTCCCTAAAACTCTAAAACCCTCAATCTTATCTCCTAGCCTTCCTACACACTCCAAAACACACACAAACACTCTATAGTATTTCGACCAAGGTTCAAGACCAAGAACCAAGCTTGGATTTTGATAGATCCTGACTATACAAGCAAGATACGAGTCCAGTTGCACATAGAAGCTAGCCATAGCTTAAAAACGTAAAAAAAGTATGTTCTTGACACATAAAGGTTACGTTTTTTAAGAACGCTTTTCCTCAAGAATTGGTACTAAGGAAAATCGAGTGTAGTTATACCATAAAGATACAAACTTGACATTAAAAATGAACTTATTAAACCCGTTAGTATATACGGTTCACTTAGAAATTCTAGATCTAGCTCAAATACATTTAAAACCAATAAAGGTTCAAGCTTTATGGATAAACGGACTAGATCTTAGTCAAAAATGGAAATGGAAATGTTTAAAAGGTAAAATAATCCTATGATTGGAGATTGAGTGTTAAAATATGTAGTAAGAATGATGATGAAAGCTTGAGTACCCAACAGTGGGTGTATTCGAGTGCACGATTCGAATAGAAAGGGAATAAAGAAAGAAAGACATTAAAGAAAGAACACACGTGCTCTATTCGAATACAAGTTCCAGTCAAGTTATATTCACAAACAAGGGGTATTTGAATATATTGGTGTTCGTATACAAGAGTGTTCAAATGAGATGAACCATGCGAATACGTTGCCCTTCGAATACAATGTTATTTACAAGTCCCAATTGAATAAAAGTCTGTCCAAATATAAGCAAGCCTATTCGAATACATGTCCATTCGATTACATGTTGTATTCGAATACATGCATGTCCTTTTGAAAAAAATGTTGTAGTCAAACACAAATTCTATTCGCGTACAAACCTCAATTAAAATACAATCCCCTTGATCCCTTGAATGCAACCCTATTCGAATACAAGGGTATTCGAATACAATGGTGATTGAATAAGGTGGACCATTGGAATACAATCGGTAACACCCCGCAACCGCAGCGGAAACGTAAACGGGATGCAACAGACACCTCTGATATCAACCACATTGTTTATAAAGAAAACTGAATTCATTAATATACTTCAAATTACATTATCTTGTATTTCATTACCGTCTAGGTGATACACACATCTTACAATACGATACATAATTCTATCTGTTATAATGTATCCTAATATCCCGCACACAAATCTTACACACATCAAGCACTTAGCACGTAAGCAATCACTTCATCTAAATTGTACCTGAAAAGCATATGAGAAAACGGGTCAACTACGAATAGTTGGTGAGTTTCACAATTTTAGTAAACCATGATAAATCCATATCATAATATAATATTATCTGGGGACACTGTTAACCCATAAATACATTTAATAGCCTCTGGGGACACTGTTAACCCAGAACCTTCCAATAACCTCTGGGGACACTGTTAACCCAGAACACTTCCACTAACCTCTGGGGACACTGTTAACCCAGAAACTTCCAATAACCTCTGGGGACACTGTTAACCCAGAACACTGTTGCGGGACCTTACAATATTAACAACTCAAACAATTACCATTTTAATACATTACCGTACGATTCCCGTACAATAACATTATATAAATACATTCATTTCCATGCGTTCAGCACGTACTTAATCATTTTGATAGAAACATGCTTTCTGCCCCGGGAAAATATTTAAAACATTTCAGTAAAAAGGGGCTCGTGAAACTCACCTTAGCACATGCAAGCAGGTAACAAAAATCATTATCAATTAACACGTCCAATCTGTAATATGATCCCTACGATCGTTATTATACAATTATTGTTTATATAATCTTTAACCTTATCAATCGGTACATCTGGGGACACTGTTAACCCAGTACTGTACCTGTTCCGGGGGCAAGTTAACCCATAAATACTTCTCCGGACTCAGATTGTGATGACGTTTAGAGTTCCATGGTCACAATTTCTATTAGTCGTTTTCTCGTTTTGCGTGCCTAGCACGAATATCCGTTTTATGTTTCAAAAATGAGTTTGGTCACACACGACTCGAAAATAGTGGTTGTCTGATAATTTAATTTAAAATGTGAAATTACAGCTCGGTTTAGACGTCCCGATTGGCCGCGGGACTCGTTTCCGTCTTTGGCGTACCGAAAACCGTTAAATTCGGTTAAAAATACCCAAATCATCCGACTTATTTTGGGATGATTCATTTTTACTTGTTTAACTCAATTATATGAAAATAGTCCATTTTTAAGGTTTTTATACACCAGTCAGCTCGCTTAAGCGAACTTCACCGGTTTACGCGTTTTAACTTTAAAAGTTTGATAATTAGCACGATTAATTATCCGTTTACTCTCGGATCTTGAAATTTTGCACAAATCACTTTTTAATAGTGGGGAATTTTATAAAAATATTTCCAGAATTAATTCTTATATTTAAAATTTATTTTTCTATTTTTAAACACCATTTAAACACTAAATATGTCGTAAATACCAAACGACCTTAGAAAAATCCCAAATTTTTCCTGGATGTCCCCTGCCATCCACATAGTCCCCTGTAATTTTTCCAGAACCAAAATCTTCTTTTACATGCCCTTTTTCCAAAACCGAGCTAGAAATCCCTAGAACTCGTTTAACCGAAAAGCCTACTTAGACTTCTCCAACGGACCTCAAATTTTGTGTGTGACTTATACATGATATGAAAAGCTTATTTGAAATTTTCCATAATTTTTCATGATATTTAACTATTTTTCACCATTTTTGGCCAAAACCGAGCATTAAATTCACCAAATATTCATCCTTTATCCAAAAATTACCAAAAATTCATAGAACTCATCTTTTGATGTGTTTAACACCTCTTTAAAATTTCATGACGTAACTCTAAAGCATCAACAATCTGTCCAAATTTCCCAAAACCGAACATAACCGAATATACCTTTCGTTTTCCGCCACTACAAGCTACAAACTCATCTTTCCGCCTTATCTACCACTAAATACAGAGCCTACAAACAACATACCACAATACCAAGCAAGTTACACTCACAATAAAGCCATTTCTTTCATGGTTACGGTTATGATACTAAAAACAAAGATTTAACCGTAAAATTTTGTTTTTGATTCGTGTAACTTATTTCTTGGACCAAGATCCCTTGTATAACCCGTATACATCATTTGATCATGCAAGAATCGGTTTTCATCTTTGAAAAACCTCATTTTCTTGCAAATAAACTCAAGAAACGAAGATGGAAACGTGATTAACTCGATTCTTTACCTTGTTTTCTTGCTACAAAATCTCGGTTTTGGATCATGATCTTGTAGAGAGGGAAGGGAGAACATGGAATTGCTTGCAAAAAAGAAAAATGAAATGAAATGGGATGAGGGGGGTTGCGACCGGAGGTGATGAGGGGGTGGGGTGGGACCCACATGTTCATTCTTGGCCACTCATTTGGATTTCCGTAATCTGGATAATGTTTTGGATAATCTGGTTCAGTTCGTTTCTCGGTTAAGCGTTTAATTCGGCTTAAAACGAGGCTAAAACGGTAGTTTTTCGGCTTAAAAATGAAATTTATATAAAACCGATTTAAAAACTTCAAAAACTTAAACCATGACTTTCATTAACTTAATACATCATATTATTAATAATTGTGCATCTTTTTCGGCTTGATCGATCGTCTCTTGCTCGGTTTGGTATTAAAGGTTTCGTTTAACGTACCGACGTATCATTAAATCGAAATCCTTTTTCTGTGCTTTAATTCACTCATCCCGAAGCTTTAATACTTCGTAAACATCACTAAATATCATATACCCCGTCTATAATGTATCCCTGATACGTTCGGGCTTCAATAACCGTTAATCGGTTAATCGTATTTCTAATACGATTAACTGTATAATCGAGTATAATTCGTACTGTGAATCATTCATACTCGTATAAACACATTATAATTCATATATTCAGTATTAAATAACTCATAAATAGTATATACCGGTTAGGGTATACCTGATTTTGCCGGAATCGTTACATTCTCCTCCCGTTAAGAAATTTCGTCCTCGAAATTTTACACACCCACTATCCCCTTTCGAGAGAAAGGTGGGGGGGGGGGGGTTTCCTTCAGAATTCACCCTCGCGTTACCAGGTATAATATGGTCCTCGCTGTGAACTCCACTTAATCTTAATCAATAAAGCTTGGTATGTCCAAACTGTTTAGTTTTCCCGTCTACTATCTCTACGGAATTATTTATCATATCAAGCATGTCTTCTATGAGTACTTCCATTACTAATACTTTCGTTGTCTCATCGCTTAGGTACTTTTCATTCCGTATACATGGCAAAACATCATGTATAATACTTAGCCCCTGGAGTACTTTAATTGATAAACTAAATGACCAATCACGGAAATAGCCTCATGGGGTCCAATATATCAAGGAGCTATTTTCGGTTTTGCCAAACCTCATATCACTTCTCTAGGGTGATGCCTTAAAAATACCTTGTCACCTCTTTCCAGCGACAATGGTTTCCTTTGAATGTTGGCATAAATCCTTTGCCAATCTCGCGCTGCTTTCAGCTTATCTTAAATATTATAAACCTGATTAGTTGATTCTCGAATCAATCCAAATATTATGGCTTGAGTGACGCCCATTTTCGATTTAACAAATTGGTGATAATCACTTTACCCATAGAAAGCTTCAAGCTCTCGATGCTTCCTTCCCTGTCTTCCAATAATGGAAGTAGGATGCCCATTTCGATCTGAGATAATTGAAAATGGTACTCCACGACGAGATACCATTTCACCATCAGGAGTTTGGGCGAGAATTCATTGTGGTAATCGTTATAGATTGGAATGAAATGCGAGGATTGGTTAATCGATCTGCGATTACCCAATTGTCCTCATGCCTTTGATATATCTTGGGAATTTGAGTCCCGAAATCCAATGTAATTTATTCCCACTATCATTGGCGAATTTTCTGTCGTTGTGGCGTTCCCAAGGGTTTTCGGTATGTAGCCTTATCTCTTGCACAACTTAAATATTCACCAACATACGTGACCATATCTTTCTCCAAACTCCACCATTAATAAAAATCCTTTCAGATACCCGTATCATCAATAGTCAAATCCGATCCCGGGTATATGGATTATTTCGATCTATGCGCTTCGTCAATGATTAATTCACGAAAGTCATGGAGAGTCGGGATCCAAACCCAATTTTTGAAGTAGAGAATTTCGTCCACGCGTTGTTCGAAATTCTTCTCATTGCCGTAAAGTTCCTCCTTTTCCAATTGTCCTTCTTTCAACGCCTCACGTTGAGCGACTCGACTCAGATCCGAAAAGTTCGACTGGACTATCATCCCCAACGCCCTCATTCGCAATGGCTTAACCCGATCTTTCCTACTCAAGGCCTCGGTTACGACGTTAGCCTTGCCAGGTGGTAACGAATGTCACAGTCATAATTGTTTAACAACTCAACCCATCTTCGTTGCCTCATATTTAGTTCTTTCTGATCGAATATGTGATGCAAACTTTTATGATCGGTGAAGATGGTGCACTTCGTATCGTAGAGACAATGTCTCCACATTTTAAGTGCATAGATAACCCCTCCTAGTCCTAAGTCGTGAGTAGTGTAATTTTACTCGTGTACTTTTAACTGTCGGGAAGCATAGACTATAACCTTAATATACTGCGTCAACACGCATTCTAACCCTTTACTCGATGCGTCACAATACGCGGCAAAACCATCGTCTCCATCGGGGAGACTTAAAATCGGCGCTTGGCACAATTTCAATGGTTTCTATCTTATTTGGATCTTTGCGAAATCCTTGTTGCTTTACAACATGACCAAGGGATTATGCATTCTTTATTCAAAATCACATTTTGAAAACTTCGCGTACAACTCCCCTTGCTTTAACACTTCCACAATTTTCCTTAACCGTCGATCGTGCTCTTCTTTACGTTGCGAATATATTAAAATATCATCAATGAATGTTATGACAAATTTGTCAAAATAAAGTTACAGACTCGGTTCATGAGTTCCATGAATGCTGCCGGCGCATTTGTTAGCCCAAAAGGCATAACTAAGAATTCATAATGGCCGTAGCGAGTCCGAAACACTGTTGTTGCAACGTCTTCCTTTTGGATTTCTCATTTGGTGATAACTATATCTAAGATCAATTTTTCTAAAAAAAATAAATCGTCCCTTGCAGTTGGTTAAACAGATCATTCACTTCGAAGAAGTGAGCACCTACTTTTGATCGTCACTTTATTCAATTCTCCCAAATCAACACATATCCTAACACTTCCGTCCTTCATTTCCCAATTAAAACTGGTGCACTCCATGGTGACTAACTAGGTCGTATAAAACCTTATCCAACAATTCTTGTAACTGATTGGATAACTCTTGCATCTCGGACGGTGCAAGTCGGCAGGATGCTTTAGCAACAGGGCTAGCTTGAGACATTAAATCGATTCTGAATTCGACCTGCCGGGTTGGCGGTAATCCAGGGAGTTCTTCTGGGAAAACTTGTGGAAATTTGCGCACCACCGGGATATCTTCTATATGTTTTCTTTTAAATACTATGGCAATCACGTTTGTTAAATACACCACGTCTTCTTGTCGTAAATATTATAACATCTCAAGATGAGATTTGAGTGGCAACATAATACCGTACACTTTTCTCTGTATTTAATCGCTTCATCGTCCGAAAGAGAGCTTCAAATCATCTTCTTTTCATATTTGATTTCTGCTTCATGTTGAGTTAGCCAATCCATGCTAACTATTACGTCAAAACTTCTTTGCTTTACTGGTCGTAGGTCAATAAGGAAAGGTTAATCGTTCAGAATAATAGGGCAATTCCGTACAATTTAGTTAACCATTAGGGATTACGATTCTACAGTATAGGGTTCTATAGTTTCACTAATCGGTATCTTTCCAAAGTGTAGGAGGTTAGCAGGAACTAACTTCTATCGACGACGTAAAAATATCACTGAAACCTATTGATTTAAAACTACAACGTACTTAATACCACTTTTGGATCATGACGTGCTTTATTTGAAGTACTCACAAAAGCACGGCTCCTTGCTTGATCAGAGGTTGATGCTTGTCATGAGGTTCATCTTCCACGACACCTTGGTTCAACTTTGGGCAATCTCTCTTGAAACGTTCTGTTCTGCCACATTCATAGCAAGTACAACTGTTTGGCATAATTTGATTTCTTCGGATGGATTGTTATTGAAGTTGTTGGGTTCGGAGTGGTTGTACATGAATGGGTTGGGGTTGCCGGTTCTCATGGCTTCAGTTGGTTCTACGAATGGGGTATTACGTCCATCTTTACCATACCTGTGGCCTACTATCACCCGACATTCTTCTTTCTGCCGATAACTATATTTTCCACATTTAAGGAAGGACCCTTTATGCGGTTCATGTTTTCGCACCAGAACTAGTCTCAGTATAATTCTGGGTTGTAAGACATACCTATTTATTCAAAGGCCTATCTTGCACTATGCCTTTATCACTTCTCTTCTTTAACACTCGACGTCTCACCTAACGTCCTTCCAGTCCGCTTCTCATAGAGTAAAATATATCAATGCTGGCTTGTGACACAACCCTTCCAAAGGTTGTATATTTTACATGATTGACTATACTCCTTATCGATGGAGTTAGTCCCCGATATAGTGCTCATTTTGCTTAGTTTCAGGAGTAATCAGCCATGTTATCCGACATGACAATTCCTTCAAACGATTAGCATGTTCTAAGTGATCAGCACACAACATTTCTATCTTCCATAGCTCAGTTTCCCAACTCTGAACTCAATTACTCGAATAAAAGTGCTCTAGCACAAGAATTTTAAATTCTGACCATATCATCTGAGTAAAAATTTTCTAACTATAATTTTGTACCATCGTGTTCCATCACGACACAACATAATCTACCAACATATCTGTAGCATATTTCACTACACAATGTTTTAGACCCTTACCAATATCCTTAACCACTTCGATCTTTTCTATCCACTCGCCAATCTATTCCTCCCTTTACCATCGGTAACTATTAATGATTTCCTTACCACAAACAACAACATATCCTTCATACCGGATCTAATTCATTGCGACTACTATTCATGTTTAGTTTATAACTAATACTTGTAGTCACAATAGTATCCGGTGGGACATTATCACTCTTAGTAATAACACTAAGAATTGAAATATTCATAATCATATGATTGCTCGATCTATAAGTCTGCGATCACATTTGCATCAACACTAGCAGTGATCTGTGATACAACTTTCGGTATCATCATCTGCTATCTTTGAGCAATCAACTGAATCATATCAAGCTCCATCATTGGAGTTACTCTTTTTATGTCATTCTGCCGTACTCATCCCGTACCCAGTAATCAATACTAATCTCACCATATAACTCGTTACCAGCTCAATCATAACAACAGGTACACATACACACCAAATATTATCATATAGATTACACATACCGGCATCTAGTATATATGTCCCACAAATATAATAACATATAGACTTAACCTGACGTCGGTTAACGTCTAAATAAGGTTCATAACCCTTGTCACCACCTGACATATAGGTCTTTCTCAACAAAAATCAATGTTTAATATTCATGATTTCAATATCCTTCTGCATGTCAGCATAACCGATACATGCTCACCGTGAGCACCAAACGATTACGTACCACGGAGTTATAATATCCGTGTCTATTTGTATATCCGACATACACGGTATACCATCTACGAACGAACAACCAACTATGCTATCATGACTCCAACACCTCTTTGTGTATGGGTAATCATTCTATTCGAGCATACATGGGCGTAGGCATCTAACGGATATAAGGATAACATAGGGAGTTGCAAGGTTCAAGGTAATCGCGCAACATGGGTTGCCTTCAAATATTATTAATTACTATTATGGGAAATTCTATCTCTTGCTCTGTCAATGTCCTCAGGCGTTCTAGGTTCGTTAAAATCGGTAATTCTCGATTTGGAGGTGGTATGACTCATATGTCTAAGAGTGAGAAATACATATATATATTTCTATACATTATTTTTTTTATCTGCTGATTTATTATCAAATTTATTATTATCATTATTTATTTATTTATTTACCTTAATGGAATAAGAATGGGTTCAGGTACGGATCCGTCCGTACGTGAGGGTCGACGGTTCGGGTGAACATCCGGGGTTATTAGGATATACGGTACCGGTGTTGGTAGGGTAAGGGATTCATCAATTTTTGTTGGGAGTGACGGTTACTAGATATTTCTGGTTAATGTCAAACGAGAGATCTAACTTGGTACTATCATAATTACGACCCGATAAGTCAGACTCATCATCAACCGATGCTCTTAGGAATTTCAGCATCCTCGGTACTTTTATTATTTCATCCCCCGGTTCCTTATCCGGGTCCCATTTCTCAATACATGTACCCACAAGATATTCACGTATATATATATACACATTAGCACACATAAATAATATTATATACTTTACACATATGTTGCCATTTTTACCTATTAATGTACCCGTGACTTCCCCTGAATTCCCTCGTGCGGACAAGTCTGTTATTATGTTCCGGACCATAACAACTCACTTGTCCATCCAAGTTCATCCAGACCTCGTCACTATAAATTATTAGTTGATATTCAGATCCTATAATACTTGTGCTACTGGTTATATTTTAGTATCTTTTAAAGACATCCTAATTCTTTTATAACCAATGGCTCTGATACCAAGTTCTATAACACCCCGCAACCGCAGCGGAAAGGTAAACGGGATGCAACAGACACCTCTGATATCAACCACATTGTTTATAAAGAAAACTGAATGCATTAATATACTTCAAATTACATTATCTTGTATTTCATTACCGTCTAGGTGATACACACATCTTACAATACGATACATAATTCTATCTGTTATAATGTATCCTAATATCCCGCACACAAATCTTACACACATCAAGCACTTAGCACGTAAGCAATCACTTCATCTAAATTGTACCTGAAAAGCATGTGAGAAAACGTGTCAACTACGAATAGTTGGTGAGTTTCACAATTTTAGTAAACCATGATAAATCCATATCATAATATAATATTATCTGGGGACACTGTTAACCCATAAATACATTTAATAGCCTCTGGGGACACAGTTAACCCAGAAACTTCCAATAACCTCTGGGGACACTGTTAACCCAGAACACTTCCACTAACCTTTGGTGACACTGTTAACCCAGAAACTTCCAATAACCTCTGGGGACACTGTTAACCCAGAACACTGTTACGGGACCTTACAATATTAACAACTCAAACAATTACCATTTTAATACATTACCGTACGATTCCCGTACAATAACATTATATAAATACATTCATTTCCATGCGTTCAGCACGTACTTAATCATTTTGATAGAAACATGCTTTCCGCCCCGGGAAAATATTTAAAACATTTCAGTAAAAAGGGGCTCGTGAAACTCACCTTAGCACATGCAAGCAGGTAACAAAAATCATTATCAATTAACACGTCCGATCTGTAATATGATCCCTACGATCGTTATTATACAATTATTGTTTATATAATCTTTAACCTTATCAATCGGTACATCTGGGGACACTGTTAACCAAGTACTGTACCTGTTCCGGGGGCAAGTTAACCCATAAATACTTCTCCGGACTCAGATTGTGATGACGTTTAGAGTTCCATGGTCACAATTTCTATTAGTCGTTTTCTCGTTTTGCGTGCCTAGCACGAATATCCGTTTTATGTTTCAAAAATGAGTTTGGTCACACACGACTCGAAAATAGTGGTTGTCTGATAATTTAATTTAAAATGTGAAATTATAGCTCGGTTTAGACGTCCCGATTGGCCGCGGGACTCGTTTCCGTCTTTGGCGTACCGGAAACCGTTAAATTCGGTTAAAAATACCCAAATCATCCGACTTATTTTCGGATGATTCATTTTTACTTGTTTAACTCAATTATATGAAAATAGTCCATTTTTAAGGTTTTTATACACCAGTCAGCTCGCTTAAGCGAACTTCACCGGTTTACGCGTTTTAACTTTAAAAGTTTGATAATCAGCACGATTAATTATCCGTTTACTCTCGGATCTTGAAATTTTGCACAAATCACTTTTTAATAGTGGGGAATTTTATAAAAATATTTCCAGAATTAATTCTCATATTTAAAATTTATTTATCTATTTTTAAACACCATTTAAACACTAAATATGTCGTAAATACCAAACGACCTTAGAAAAATCCCAAATTTTTCTTGGATGTCCCCTGCCATCCACATAGTCCCCTGTAATTTTTCCAGAACCAAAATCTTTTTTTACATGCCCTTTTTCCAAAACCGAGCTAGAAATCCCTAGAACTCGTTTAACCGAAAAGCCTACTTAGACTTCTCCAACGGGCCTCAAATTTTGTGTGTGAGTTATACATGATATGAAAGCTTATCTGAAATTTTCCAGAATTTTTCATGATATTTAACTATTTTTCACCATTTTTGGCCAAAACCGAGCATTAAATTCACCAAATATTCATCCTTTATCCAAAAATTACCAAAAATTCACAGAACTCATCTTTTCATGTGTTTAACACCTCTGTAAAATTTCATGACCTAACTCTAAAGCATCAACAATCTGTCCAAATTTCCCAAAACCGACATAACCGAATATACCTTTCGTTTTCCGCCACTACAAGCTACAAACTCATCTTTCCGCCTTATCTACCACTAAATACAGAGCCTATAAATAACATACCACAATACCAAGCAAGTTACACTCACGATCAAGCCATTTCTTTCATGGTTACGGTTATGATACTAAAAACAAAGATTTAACCGTAAAATTTTGTTTTTGATTCGTGTAACTCATTTCTTGGACCAAGATCCCTTGTATAACCCGTATACATCACTTGATCATGCAAGAATCGGTTTTCATCTTTGAAACCTCGTTTTCTTCCAAATAAACTCAAGAAACGAAGATGGATACGTGATTAACTCGATTGTTTACCTTGTTTTCTTGCTACAAAAGCTCGGTTTTGGATCATGATCTTGTGGAGAGGGAAGGGAGAACATGGAATTGCTTGCAAAAAAGAAAAATGAAATGAAATGGGATGAGGGGGGTTGCGACCGGAGGTGATGAGGGGGTGGGGTGGGACCCACATGTTCTTTCTTGGCCACTCATTTGGATTTCCGTAATCTGGATAATGTTTTGGATAATCTGGTTCAGTTCGTTTCTCGGTTAAGCGTTTAATTCGGCTTAAAACGAGGCTAAAACGGTAGTTTTTCGGCTTAAAAATGAAATTTATATAAAACCGATTTAAAAACTTCAAAAACTTAAACCATGACTTTCATTAACTTAATACATCATATTATTAATAATTGTGCATCTTTTCGGCTTGATCGATCGTCTCTTGCTCGGTTTGGTATTAAAGGTTTCGTTTAACGTACCGACGTATCATTAAATCGAAATCCTTTTTCTGTGCTTTAATTCACTCATCCCGAAGCTTTAATACTTCGTAAACATCACTAAATATCATATACCCCGTCTATAATGTATCCCTGATACGTTCGGGCTTCAATAACCGTTAATCGGTTAATCGTATTTCTAATACGATTAACTGTATATTCGAGTATAATTCGTACTGTGAATCATTCATACTCGTATAAACACATTATAATTCATATATTCAGTATTAAATAACTCATAAATAGTATATACCGGTTAGGGTATACCTGATTTTGCCGGAATCGTTACACAATCTCAATTCGAATACATTTCCCTTGAACACAATTCTATTCTAATACCAGTCCTATTCAAATACAAAGGGTATTCGAATACACAGGTATTCGAATAAAGGGTGTTCAAATAATTAAATAAGAATACAATGCCCTTTGAATACAAAAGTATTCGAATACAAGGGTATTCGAATACAAATGTATTCGAATGAAAAGGGGGCATGTAATTAGAATAGACCAGACTTAACCATTTCTGGTGAAACTTAAATGAAGAGTATAGGATTAGATAATTGATACATATAATTGATATATAGTTAGCCGTGCTCAACTAAAGAAGTCGACTACAATAAACTCAGAAAGAAACAGGAGATATGTGAGTTTCTAGCCCCATTTTCTTGTTATGTGTTCGGGGCTGTGTGCATACTCAATGTGAATGTTAATACACTTACTTTGAATGGTAAGTGTATGCTATGATGATTGATGTGATAGTATGTATGAATGTTATGAGTGAATGTTGTTCAGTATGTGAACGATCTTCTGATATTGCACGTATTGACAGGGAAAGTAATGTATAGAATGCCTAGTATGAGATATGTATAATTATGAAGGTATGTAATAAAATGAGTATGTACGATGATATGATTATGTAAATAAAGGTATGGTACGGTTAAGAGGGAACATACCCTAATAATATCTGCGAATGCAGGGAACAGACCCTAATAATATATGCGAATGCAGGGAACAGACTCAAATAATATCTGCGAAGGTTATAACGCGGAATACTCTTTAAAACATATATGAATGAAGGAAAGAATGTATGTATGTATGTAGAATGAAAGAACGAATGAATGTATGTATGTATGTAAATAAAGATAAAGTTATGTATCTTCGGATATGTAATTACGTAAGTATGTGAATGAAATGTATGTTGCCTAATAAAGTAGAACTCACTCAGCGTAGCTGACTTTTAGTATGCACGCAGGTGAGTAGGATGAGGCAGCTAGCTTGAGAAAGACACATGGCAATTGAATAAGAAGCTGGCATCCGAAGATTTATAAAATATTTATGAATAATGTTTTATTATGAAAGACAAAAGGTGTTTGTTTAAGAAAAGTTGTTGAAATGATATGAAATGTTTATTGAAGATTTATATCCCGCGAAAATTTTAATTAACTCTGATTTGTAGAACTGTGTTTATGAGTAAATCCGACGCTAATTTCGGGCACTGGGATCGGGCCCTTTCAAGTTGGTATCAGAGCATAAGTTCGAGAGAATTAAGCATCCTACATGCTTACACTCGAACAGAGAATGGGATATAAGTAAGAATATGCTAGTTCAAGATAGCCATGTGTCACTCAAGCAAGCTAGGTAAAGGTAAAGTATATGATTAATTAATATGTAATGATGTTAGCATGAATGCTAAAGAAATAATATGTGTGTATTAGAGATAGGGTTAATTGATTGTTTGATTGATTAACTGTATGAAAGTAGAACTTAGCACAAGTTAAGTCACAAGGGGAAGTGTATAGGACACGGAGAGTAACGTGATCAACTAATCACAGCTGGACACTATTATTACCTGTTAGCCTTACTATCCTTGTACAATTATACCAAATAGTTTATTGAGTGATGATGTTTGTGTTTCATTGTAGAATACGAATGGCCAGAGCTAGGAAAGTTGCGGGACTAGGAGGTTTTACTGGACGTCTTGGTAGGCCATGTACCGTCCAAGAACCTTCTGTAGAATCAGCCACTAACACCAGGGTAGAAGGAAGTGCAGCTGGACAAAATCCGAGCAACAACGGAGGATATCAAATTGACCCTGCTATTCAAGCTGCCATTGCCAAAGCTGTAGCAGCTACAATGAAAATTTGCAACCTGAAAGGTCTGTTGGAAGCCATGTAAGGACCACTGAGTGGGCAGGTGATGAAGGTAAGAAAGCTGATGATGGGGAAGGTGATTCGAGTGAAGTTCGACCGGTAAATGTTGATGAGAGAAAGAGAGTCCACAGTGGGTGTAACTATAAGTCGTTCAAAGGTTGCGACCCACCAAAGTTAACCGGTTTGGGGGACGCAATCGCTACTCGTCAATGGATAACCTCCAATCGTTCGGTGACGAAGCCATGTACTGGTTGGAGTCTGTGGAGCAGAGGAAGAGTCAATATGAGATCAAAGGGTTGAGGTGGGATGACTTGAAGGAGTTGGTTATGAAGCGTATTTGTGCTGATGATGAGGTAGAAAGGGCTGAGATGAAGTTTCTGAACTTGAAGGCGAGTAAGATGACATACCGCGAGTACCTAACGAATTCAACCGCATGTGTAGGTTGGTGCCTGACATGGTGAATACCGAAGCCAAATGAACCAAGTGCTACATAAAGGGACTGCCCCAGAATGTCCGCACATTTGTCAGGGCTAATAAACCGGCTATATTCGACTCAGATGTGGAACTCGCAGAGATGGTTTATGATGATCTGACTGCAGATGGTGTCGAGGTGGTGAAGAGAAGAAGGAGAAGAAGTGGTTTATTCTTGCCAAGCGACCCAGTACCCAAGTATGGAACCCTAGAGATAAGCGACAGAGGGTGTGGGAGAAGAAGTCGTGTAAGACTTGTGGGAAGATGCACGCTGGGTAGTGCAAGTGGGGCACTGGTTCTTACGCGTGCCATAAATGTGGGTAGTCCCATGGTGGGGAATGCAGGTTAGGGTCGAATGCATGTTATAAATGTGACAAGATGGGGCACTTTGCTTAGGATTGCCAGGGAAAGCCCACGTGTTATAGGTGCAGGCAGACAGGTCACTTATAGAGGGCTTGTACTGGTGATGGAGCTGCAGGAAAGGAGAAAAAGAATGCTGAGCAGGCTAGGCCAAGGACTAGGGCCTACATGCTGACTTAGGAATAAGCTAGACAGATTCCTGATGTTGTGACAGGTACGTTTCTAGCAAACGGTATTTCTGCTTCAGTACTGTTTAATTCGGGTGCTAATAGAAGCTCTGTAGCTACGAAATTTAGTAAGTTAGCAAAATTGAAATGTTGTCGTGTGCATGAAACCATTAAAGTAGAAACCGCGAGTGAGACCTCGGTTAGAATAATGAGGATGGTTAAGGATTGTAAGGTAGAATTAGAGGTGAATTTTGTAGAAGAGTTGAAGCATAATTTGTTGAGCGTATCTCAGATTTGTGACAAAGAGTACACAGTGCACTTTACTAAAGATGAAGCAATTGTTTTATATCCTGGTTTCAAGATACCAGAGGCATGGGTGGTGATGAAAGCTCCAAGAGAAAAGAACACATACGTCATGGATATGAGGTCAATTGAGATGGCAACAGAAGAATCATGTCTTCTGTCAAAGGCAACTGAATCGGAGTCCGAATTATGGCATCGAAGAATGGGGCATATACATCTTCGAAAAATGAACTACATTGTCAAGAATGGGCTGGTGCTTGGTGTTCCCTTAAAGAATTTCAACTTTGAAGATCAATGCTTATCGTGCAAGAAGGGAAAACAACACAAGAAACCTCATCACTCCAAGATGGTTAACTCAATTGTCAGTACACTAGACCTACTTCACATGGATCTCTTTGGTCCCGTGAATGTAAAGAGTCTTGGTGGAACTTCAAACTGCTTGGTAGTAACTGATGATTACTCGCGATACTCTTGGGTGTATTCTCTGAAGACAAAGGATGAGACGGTTCAGTTGGTAATTAACTTGATTACAAAGGTTGAGAATATTATGGGGAGAAAGGTTAAGTACATCAGGAGTGATAATGGGACAGAGTTCAAAAACTACCAAATGGAGCTGTTCTGCTTACAGAAAGGGATAGAACACCAGTACAGCGCCCTGTATACTCCGCAACAAAATGGGGTGGCTGAGAGGAAGAACAGGACGCTAATTGAAGGAGCCAGAACCATGCTGGCTGATGCTAAACTTCCCGTGGTGTTCTGGGATGAAGCAGTTGCCACAGCCTGTTATATCCTTAATCGTGTTTTAACTGTTAAAAGGCTAAATAAAACTTGTTATGAACTTATGCATGGTCGAAAGCCAAACTTGAATGGTCTCGAACCATTCGGGTCCCCATGTACGATATTAAAGACAAACTCTAAATTTGGTGAGAAAGCCAACGAAGGTATTTTAGTCGGATATGTTGTTGGGACACCCAACAGAAGAGTCTTTAATTTATCGAACAGCAAGGTTGAAGTGGTATGTAACACCGACATCACGAGTTACAGACCACCAATGCCCAGCACGGGACCCGCTGAAGCTTTTGACTATGATAAACTGTTCAAATCCTTTAATATGCCTTACTTGGATTTTGCAGAAGTTGATGAGAAAATTGCTTCACAGATTTTGTATGATGAGGAGGAAAATATTTTGCAATGTCCACGATACGATGAAAGTCAACCTTCCACGTCAAGTGCTGTTAATGAAGAAGAATTTTACAACCCTTTTCACTCTCAACAACAATCACCCATTGATGAACTCTCTTCGAACCTGGAAGACAATCTGCAAGTCAGTTCGGTTCCGACTACTGGAGTTCACAAAAATCACTCTTTAGAGAACGTGATAGGTGATCTGTCTGACGGTGTACAAGCAAGACGAAGCTTGAATGAGCACACCTGTGTTTACGCAAGCATTAAAGAAACATGTATCATTAACGAGTGCTTGTACACCTGCTTCATCAGCCAAATTGAACCAAAGAACTATCAAATGGCTCTAAAAGACAGCTCGTGGGTCGAAGCCATGCAAGAAGAGTTAGCCTAGTTCGAGAAGATGGAGGTATGGAAATTGGTTGCAAAACCGAAGAATGTGCATGCGATTGGCACCAAATGGGTTTTCAAATGTAAGAGAGATGAGAAAGGGATAATCATCAGAAACAAGGCGAGGCTGGTCGTAAAAGGGTTTAATCAGCAAGAAGGGATCGACTACAATGAAGTGTTTGCTCCTGTGGCAAGATTGGAAGCGATTCGTTTGTTTTTGGCATTTGCTGCACACAATGAGATGAAGGTGTTCCAGTTAGATGTGAAAAGTGCGTTTCTTAATGGTAAAGTCGATGAGGTTGTGTACGTTGAGCAGCCTCCAGGTTTTTCTGACCCAGACTTTCCTGATCACGTGTACAAGTTAAGTAAAGCGCTATATGGACTACATCAGGCCCCTCGTGCCTGATACGCAACCTTGTCTGATTACTTACTTGAGAATGGGTTCGAAAGAGGAAAGATCGACAGCACGCTGTTTGTCAAGAAAAAGGGGGGAGACTTTCTCCTAGTTCAAGTCTACGTGGACGATATCATCTTTGTTGCTTCAAAATTCGCCATGTGTCAGGAATTTGAGGAAGTCATGAAAAGGAGGTTTGAAATGAGTGCAATGGGTGAATTAACTTTCTTTTTAGGATTGCAGGTTGATCAGAAGAATGAGGGGTTGTTCATCTATCAAACTAAATATGTCCAAGACGTTCTCAAACGCTTCAAGATGGAGGACAACACTCCATTTGATACTCCGGTCTACGTCAACCACAAGATGGGTGCTGATTCAGACAGTGACGCAGATATGGACCCCACTCAATATCGAGCAATCATAGGTTCTTTAATGTATTTAACTGCATCTAGACCTGACATTATGTTTGCAGTTTGTCTCTGTGCTCGATTTCAGGCAAGCCCAAAGGAATCGCACATGAAGGGAGTGAAGAGAATACTGCGGTATCTCAAAGGCAAGCCTAAGCTGGGATTGTGGTACACGAAAGGAGGAGACTTGGATTTGGTCGCTTATACAGATTCTGACTATGGAGGTTGCAATCAGATCAGGAAGTCGACGACCGGTGGATGTCAGTTTCTGGGAGGAAGATTGGTTTCGTGGCAGTGCAAGAAGCATACCTCTGTAGCCATTTCTACCTGTGAAGCAGAATACATGGCAGCATCAAACTGCTGCTCCCAGGTTCTTTGGATACAACAACAATTGCGCGATTACGGTCTGAATTTCACTCAAACTCCTATTTGTATTGATAACACTGTTGCAATCTCAGTAACTAACAATCCCGTAAAACATAGCAAAACTAAACACATTGACATTCGTCATCATTTTATTCGGGATTGTGCTGAGAAGAAATTAATAGTGCTCGAAAAGGTTGATTCGTTGGATAATTTCGCTGATCTTTTTACTAAAGCGTTTGACAGAACCCGCTTTCAAAACCTTGTTGAGCTTAATGGGATGATCAATCCCGAGTAACCGTATTTTTCGTTTTTACTTGAGTAAAAAAAAAAAAAAACCGTCACTATCGCTTAGAATTATGTCGGTTGCTTTAGTTTGAAGGACATATCATCGGATGTGTTTGGTCCTCACTTCTACCAGTAGATTATGAGGATAGCCATTAACCAGATGACAGAAAGCGACTGGCGCGGTTTATGATGTGTTTTTATTCTGTCGCTGAAAAATAGTCGTTCATACTTAGTTAAAAGGACGCATATTCTTATGTGGTCGGTCCAGCTGATCCATTGGATCTTCAGGATAGCCGTTTACCTGATGACTTTGACTTGATCGGGGCGATAGAATTAAAATTTTTTTTTTGGGAGATGATATAATTTTCAAGTCTATAACTTCGTAAGAAGTTTCTATACAATGTTTCTAAGAAAATTGATCCAACCTTGGAAAGTGATACTCAAACTATTTCTATGTGCTTAACTAGTGAAGTTATTAGGCCCAAAAGACTCTAGAACACTCATTGTATGTTATGGTAGCTTTTTATGGTGCGTAAAAGTTTATGTGATACTAACTAAATCTTCTCGATTTAAAGGGAAAACTCATTAAGAGTTGTGTATGTCTCCATTTACATATTTTCGAATGATAGGCAGAAAAGCGATTACCCAGTCATACACGAGCCCGTGAGTGTTCTGATTCCCGAGAAGATAGTGTGTCAAGTAACTGCAGTAATCCAGATTCGGGACTTGCAGTTGTCTACTGTTTGAAGCTTTGTAAATCTTTATTATTAAAAAAAATAATAAATAAATAAATAAATAAATTAAATTAAGATGTTAAGCCTTCTGAAGCCTATTATGTTGTACTTATCAATCAAGAGGCAAGAAAGAGAACGGGATGAAGACTCTAAAAAATCATGATGTATTTACAGTTTAATCAGACACTACGGGTCGAGGTCAACTCGGGGTGACTTGGGGAAAGCCAAATACGCTTTGAGAATAGATAGGAGACATCACTTCTCTGATGTGTTGTCCGTCTAAATTCTGAGCTTACTTGAACCTATTCTGTATCATAGAGGCTATGAAAACCATACTAAGTTGTTTACCTGCTTACAACCTGTTTCTTTAGGTCATAATACAGCTGAACATGGATCTATGTGACAGTCATTTAATTAGTATGATTCCTGTTCGGATCTTTTCTAAAACATACTGGTCCCTGTCAAGACTGAAATTTGATCCCATATACTTTATTTCTAAACTTACTCTACGTATCTCATTTCACGATTCAAAGCTTGTTTACTTGGTTCTTTGATTTTAACATTTAAATCTTTAAAGGAAGTTTTAAAAAGACAATTGCATAATGTTCAAATTCATAAGGGTCTGTAGTGAAAATTTTAATTTTAAGCGAAGTTGAAGGGCGAAGTTGCTATAGAGCGAAGTTATGGATAAGCGAAGTTAACCATAACTTCGCCTGAGCTGCTTCAAGCATATATAAAGGTCAAAACAGTCAAACTTTTCATATTCTCACACTTCAAGCGAACTTATCATATAAAACCCTCGGCGAAGTTGTCC
The DNA here is from genome assembly GCF_021521415.1 of Bidens hawaiensis. Taxonomy (NCBI): domain Eukaryota; kingdom Viridiplantae; phylum Streptophyta; class Magnoliopsida; order Asterales; family Asteraceae; genus Bidens; species Bidens hawaiensis. The sequence goes on from NW_027491907.1 coordinate 584,473, forward strand.
CTTGAATCAAACCTTGTTATTAATCTAAATTTCGATCCGCATTAAAGGTGTGTAGGGTCGGTATGTCTTATAATTCATGTCCATGATGTTTATCAGATGTCGTTTCGGTCCAAAACGTAACCTCGCTCATGCTAACCCTTATACACCCGCTTTTCGACTCGTTTTTACGTGGTCGTGACCAACTTGATCGTCTAGAACTCCATAATAACATGTGTTTTTGAGTCCACAATCATCAAATTCACAAAATTCACACCAGTATGGCCTTCTGAACTATTGCCGTTTCAGTTCAGGCGAAGTTATAGTTTAGGCGAAGTTGTTCACAACCTTCGCCTTAGGATTAACTTCGCCTGCTCCTTTAATTTTTAATTAAACAGGGTCGAAGTTGTTACAGGGGCGAAGTTGTTAAAGGGGCGAAGTTATGATTAGGCGAAGTTATCCTTAACTTCGCCTTAGGCTTAACTTAGCCTGGTGCTTTAAATATTATTTAAAAGTTAATCTGTTGTCAGGCGAAGTTATTGTATAGGCGAAGTTGTGCTCAACTTCGCCCTATGTCTAACTTCGCTTGCACACTAATGTTTATCTTAACTTCGCTCATGGTAATAAGCGAAGTTACGATCTGCCTTGACGATTCTCTAACTTTGATCGTTTGTGGTGTAGATATGGCAGCTGTAGCAGGAGCCGGTGGTGCTGGTGGTGACGAAGGTGGTGATAATTACCGCCAATTCTTTCCGTGGCACAATATGTACATAACACTGGACCCGGATGCTAGCGGTGTTGATGATTATCGCGAGATCATCACTTTTCTGATTCGCTCGCGTATCTTCCATGCAATTACTACAACTCTGCCCATTTCTCTGCCAAACATAGAAGACTACTGGCAGATGGTTGAATACGATTGTAGAGTCGAGCCCCCAGTAATGCACGCCACCGTTAACAATCAGGTGGTGCAGTTCTCATCGGAACAGATAAGGGTCGCTTTGCAGTTTGGGAACGAAACGAGAGATGACCCTACGGACTTTGTTGCTCCATTTAGAGATGGTGCATCTTTAAGAATGGACTATTCTGGTCAATTGGGTGACACTCTGAGGCGCAAGGGTTTTTTGTTGGATCAATGGCGCTTTCTCATGCACGTGATGATCGTGTGCAGGTCAGGTAGAAAGGCTGGTACAGACGGGATGGGTGTTACGATGCAGTCGGCAATGACAACACTGACTTACAACAAGTGTTACAGCTTCAGTCAGATGGTGTTCTATGAAATAGACCATCAGAGACGAGCGGTGGCTCATGAAAGATTCTTGATGTATCCTCGGTTTTTACAAATGATCTTGAATCATGTAGCTCCTACGCTACCTCAGCGCCGTCCGATTCGTTATGTGAAGAGTGTCAGCAAGAGAATTTTTGCATAGTGCAGAGCGTCGAGTGCTAGAAGTAAACCAGAGCTTCGTCCTCGACATACTCCGCTATTTGGGTATTTGATAAACCCAGCGTATGTTGCTCCTAGTGGAGACGAGTTTCGGGATCCGGCACCGCAACAGGCTGCTGTTTCTCAACCACCACCTGTGGTACAGCAAGCACTACCTGCTGCTCCTGTTGTGGCACCGGAGGAACACGTAGACCTTGAAGCTGCTTTTGGTGGCCAAGGATTTTTTGATATGGAACGAGTCGATCCTGAGGAAGAGGTTCAGGTTTCAGTTGCACAGGTTTCTAGTATGGATGTGCAGTTGGTAGCTACGTCGGGAGCTGATTCTGAAAGAACCGATTCTGACTCCTCAGCTGATGAGGTTGCTGAAGCATGAAAGATACTGGTCGCTCAAGAGAGGATTCACGGTAAAAGAAAGAAAGATACTGATGACAGTGAATCTAATTTTGAGGAGGAGTTGGGTCGGTTGATTCGTCGATCTAAAAGGGCAAGAACGGGTGAAGGATCGGGAGCTGGTGAAAGCTCGAGGGTTGTTCGTTTCTCTCCACCTGTTCTATCTGGTATGACTATGGTCTCTGCATCGTTGCCTGTGACAGGACCGATCACCTCATGTGCCCCCGTTTTGACAACATCACCTTCTTTTGGCATTCCACCTACCACATTTCGGCTTTCGACTCCAGAAATTGTTTCCTTGCCACCTCCTACACTTACTCCGTCGGAGGTTGTTGCAAGATTCGTTGAGTCGACGCTGGTTGCCACCGCAGGGTTATCTGTTACAATACCACCTGCGGTTACGTTTCAACCTGTTTCTGATGTCCCGGCTACTTTGGGGATCCCTTCACCGTAAGCTCAAGACACCTCTCATATGAGTTTTGATTTTGATGCAACCTTATCTGACTCGGACAGAATAGCAGCTCTTGAAAGGGTCGTGGCGGAACAGTCGAGAATAAATCTGATCTAGACTCACGCTATTCAGCGCCTTGTTGCAGAGAATCAGATTCAGTCGTCCCTCCTGATTGAGCACGATAAACTTTTTGATGCCTTGAAACATTTCTTGGCATCTTAGGGGGAGACGAGCTGCAAAGGCGACAAGTTGAGGACGAAGTAGAGGAATGATCAAGACGATGATACCAATGCATCGAAGGTGCAAGTGGTGAGTTGCCAAGAACTGAACAAGCTCTTGGGACTTCCACATCTCAGGGGGAGTCTACTGGTGCAACTGGTGAATCGGGGGGTGATGAGGTAGTGGTAGTGGATGATGAGGAGATGGTGGATGTTGATATTGAAGGTGACGACGATGTGTTACCGATTGAAGAGTTTAAGAAGATAGGGGCTGAGATTGTGATTAACAGTGAGGTTGAAGAGGGAAAGATTGTGGCGGATAACATTAAGCATGAAATTCCAGAAGCTGATAAGTCAAATTTGGGTCAAGATACGGGAGGCGAGGAGACTGAATGTGAAGAGCAGCCAAGATGGAAAGAAGGCTATGCTAAATGGTTTGTAAAGACAAAGAAACCAGCGGTCCCAACTATGTTTAAGAAGAGTTACAAGATCAAAGGGTATGCTGAATCGAAGAAGGGGATTATATGCTGGTTATACGATGAGCAGTTGAGGCTGTTTGTGATTAAACATTTTGATGGAGTTCAGTATTTTAAGAGATTGTTGAGATCGTTTAATACCTTGCCGGAGTGTGAGGTGATGGACTTAGCCAAGTTGGGGTTGATAAACAGGAGTGATGATAATATGGCAAGGATTATTGGGAAGATCGTTTGGAAAGAAAGTATAAAAGATAAAAAGTTCGAGTTATTAAACCGCAGAAAGGAAAGCTCGTTGAAGATAAAGACAGAGGTATGAGAGTTGATGGCAAACCTTGGATGATAATGAAGTATAAGCCGATCTGGTATTTAAAAGAAGTGCCGATGAAACAAATGCCCAATGATGTCTTAAAGAATCTGAAATGGTGGTATGTTGATAGTGAAACAGCTGAAGCGGTGATGGAGGATGAAGATGAACAAGAGTTGCTGAGAGTGTATGATCCAATGCACTTGGTGAATTTATCTCAAGCTGACTTGCAGGTGCTGAACGAGAAAAAGATATTCTATATTCCTGCATGGAAAGAAGAAGCAAAGAAATATCAGAGAGTAGTTTCGGTTTGTGTCAGAGAAGGCGTTCATGCTTGAAGACGGGTGACTCGAGACTTTTGGGATTACCAGACACATGATTGAAGATTGAGATATGAAGCTACTGCCAAGGGGGAGTCTGTTGGTGCATGATGTCAGTAGTTCAGTATCTAGTGTCTGTAATCGTGTTAGTTTGATTTGTATTGATGTTTTAGTTAACTTGTCTCACAAGTTCGCCTAATATAAGCGAACTTGTGGACAAGCGAAGTTATCAACAACTTCGCCTAGTCTGTTAGGCGAAGTTGTCGATAACTATATATGTTTGGCTACGGCTTGTTTTGTAAAGAGGTTCAGTACGTCTAATTGTGATTTGGCTATCACGTGTTAAAGGAGTTGCAATACAACGTGTCTATTGAGTATTGTAACGTGTCTTTGTACTTGGGTTTAACGTATATCGCATCCTACGCTCGTATCGTCTTACGTAGGGATTCCGCACCTACGTAGTACGAGATACTTCCTTGTAGATCCGGCTGGGAACCTACAAGATTGAACATCAGTACGGCGTATCATCCTCAAACCGATGGGCAGTCTGAAATGATGACCCAAACCCTTGCGGAAATGCTACATGGTTGTGTTCTAGACTTTGGAGAAAGTTGGGACGATCATTCAGCATCTGGCATAGTTCTCCTATAACAACAGCTACCATTCAAGAATTGGTATGCCACCGTTCGAGATGTTGTATGGAAGACGATGTAGAACTCCTGTATGTTGGGTAGAGATTGGTCAGAAAGAGATTGTAAGTCTAGTAGTAGTGCAAGAAACCTCTTTAAAGTTTGATCAGATCAAGGCAAAAATGAAAGTTGCTCAAGGCATACAGAAGTCATATGCTGATAAGCGGCAACGACCAATCGAGTTTAACATTGGAGACAATGTGATGCTCCAGGTCTCTCCTTGGAAGGGCATTATTCGTTTTAGAAAGAGGGGAAATTTGAGTCCGAGATACATTAGACCGTTTAAGATTGTGGATCGTGTGGGCGAAGTGGCCTACAAATTAGATCTGCCTGAAGAGTTAGAAGGAATTCATTCAACCTTTCATTTTTCTCACCTAAGGAAATGTCTAGCTGATGACACGTCTCATGTGCCATTAGTAGACATCGAGGTTGATGAACAGCTGAAGTACATTGAACAACCTATAGAGATTATCGACCGCAAGGAAAAGGAACTTCGTCATAAAGTTATCCCATTGGTGAAAGTGATATGGAAGCATCGCAAGGGATCAGATGCCCCTTGGGAAGTTGAGGAAGAAATGCGCAAGTTTTCCCCAGATTTGTATAAGTGATAGTTAGGTTTCGGGGACGAAACCTCTTAAGAAGGGAAGACTTGTAACATCCTACTTTTAATAATAATAAATAAAAGAAATGTGTATGTTTAAAAGTATTAATATTTAATTAAGTAAAATAAAATAGAAGAGTATGGACTTGGTTAATGAAAGATAGAATAAGGAATGGTGATGGGCCTTAGGTCCATTGGCTTAAGAGAGTATAAATACTCCTTAAACCTCCCTAAAACTCTAAAACCCTCATACTTATCTCCTAGCCTCCCTACACACTCCAAAACACACACAACCACTCTCTAGTAATTCGGCCAAGGTTCATGACCAAGAACCGAGCTTGGATTTTGATTGATCCTGACTATACAAGCAAGATACGAGTCCTTAGTTGCACATAGAAGCTAGCCGTAGATTAAAAACGTATAAAAAGTATGTTCTTTACACATAAATGTTACTTTTTTAATAATGGTTTGCCTCAAGACTTGGTACTAAGGAAAATCGGGTGTAGTTATACCATAAAGATACAAACTTGACATTAAAAATGAACTTATTAAACCCGTTAGTATATACGGTTCACTTAGAAATTCTAGATCTAGCTCAAATACATTTAAAACCAATAAAGGTTCAAGCTTTATGGATAAACGGACTAGATCTTAGTCAAAAATTTAAAAGGTAAAATAATCCTATGATTGGAGATTGAGTGTTAAAATATGTAGTAAGAATGATGATGAAAGCTTGAGTACCCAACGGTGGGTGTATTCGAGTGCATGATTCGAATAGAAAGGGAAGAAAGAAAGAAAGAAAGACATTAAAGAAAGAACACACGTGCTCTATTCGAATACAAGTTCCAGTCAAGTTCTATTCGAATACAAGGGGTATTTAAATATCATGGTGTTCGTATACAAGAATGTTCAAATGAGATGAACCATGCGAATACATTGCCCTTCGAATACAATGTTATTTACAAGTCCCAATTGAATACAAGTCTGTCCAAATATAAGCAAGCCTATTTGAATACATGTTGTATTCGAATACATGTCTATTCGATTACATGCATGTCCATTTGAATACATGTTTTAGTCAAACACAAATTCTATTCCCATACAAACCTCAATTCGAATACAATCCCCTTGATCCCTTGAATGCAACCCTATTCGAATACAAGGGTATTCGAATACAATGGTGATTGAATAAGGTGGACCACTGGAATAGAATCTCAATTCGAATACATTTCCCTTGAACACAATTCTATTCTAATACCAGTCCTATTCAAATACAGAGGGTACTCGAATACACAGGTATTAGAATACAAGGGTGTTCAAATAGTTAAATAAGAATACAATGCCCTTTGAATACAAAAGTATTCGAATACAAATGTATTCGAATGAAAAGGGGGCATTCAATTAGAATAGACTAGACTTAACCATTTCTGGTGAAACTTAAATGAAGAGTATAGTATTAGATAATTGATACATATAATTGATATATAGTTAGCCGTGCTCAACTAAAGAAGGCTAGTACAATAAACTCAGAAAGAAACAGGAGACATGTGAGTTTCTAGCCCCATTTTCTTATTATGTTTTCGGGGCTGTGTACATACTCAATGTGATTGTTAATACACTTACCTTGACTGGCAAGTGTATGCTATGATGATTGATGTGATAGTATGTATGAATGTTATGAGTGAATGTTGTTCGGTACGTGAACGATCTTCGGATATTGCATATATTGACAGGGAAAGTAATGTATAGAATGCCTAGTATGAGATATGTATAATTATGAAGGTATGTAATAAAATAAGTATGTAAGATGGTATGATTATGTAAAGAAAGGTATGGTACGGTTAAGAGGGAACATACCCTAATAATATCTGCGAATGCAGGGAACAGACCCTAATAATATATGCGAAGGTTATTGGGCGGAATGCTCTTTAAAACATATATGAATGAATGAAAGAATATGTATGTATGTAAGAATGAAAGAAAGAATGTATGTATGTATGTATGTATGTATGTATGTAAGAATGTAAGTAAATATGAAGTTATGTATCTTCGGATATGTAATTACGTAAGTATGTGAATGAAATGTATGTTGCCTAATTAACTAGAACACACTCAGCGTAGCTGACTTTTAGTATGCACGCAAGTGAGTAGGATGAGGCAACTAGCTTGAGAAGGACACATGGCAAGTGAATAAGAAGTTGGCATCCGAAGATTTATGAAATATTTATGAATGATGTTTTATTATGAAAGACAAAAGATGTTTGTTTAAGACAACTTGTTGAAATGATATGAAATGTCTATTGAAGATTTATATTCCGTGAAAGTTTTAATTAAATCTGATTTGTAGAACTGTCTTTATGAGTAAATCGGACGCTAACGTAGGGCACCGGGATCGTGGCCTTACAGAAACTTCAGAGTCGAACTCTGAAATTGGTTAAAGTAAAGTGGGACTCACAAAGAGGCCCCTAGTATACTTGGTAATTAGAATCCGAATTGAAGAAAAAGTACCCCCACTTGTTCTAGGAAACGAATCTCGCGAAGGAGATTCATTCCAAGGAGGGGAGGATGTAACATCATGAAATTTTCAGATAAAAAATGCCAAGTTTTCAAAGTCCAAGGACTAAAAATAAAAATCTTTTTTCTTGGTCCAATCGCAATACCGATTCCACAAAGACCCAACGTCATCGCGTATCGTGATGATGTGGTCTGATAACAGACACGTGCCCCACCACGTGTTGCCACGTGGCACTTCGTTTAGCCATGTGGCACACGTGGCAAAGCTATGTGATGATACGTCAAGCCTAGTCGGGATACGCGGTGACCTCCAAGTAGGTCCATCGCGTATCACTACCCATTAAAATAATAATTAAGGATTAGATGACCCATCGCTATGCGCGATGGATCCTTAACAAGACCCATCATGTATCGCGACGGCTCACTTGACCAACGGATATAAATAAGGCCCCGTGCCACGAATTTTGTTGGGATAATTGGTGGGGATATGTGATGTTGAATAAACACAAGTTTTTGGTAAGAGGTGGTGGATGAACTTATCACACTTGTATTGTCATGGAGTGGTGGGATTTACAGATGTTATACAAAGGTGTGTCCCCATGCCAAGCTTTTTGTTGGGGTACGTTTGAGTGTCCAAGAGTTGTGTTGTATTTTGGATCGGTTCAAGCATAATAATTGGGTTTACTGTCATGGTTAATGCGTGTTTAGGTGGCCAATAGTGCGATAATAGGAGTTGTCACTTTGCGAGTTGAGTTTTGAGGGCGACGTCGAGGAAAACAAGAAGACATGCTGCGAAACGTGAGTGATTTGCGTGACATGAGATGTAAATATAAAATTCGTTTTAACGACCGAAAGAAAAATCAAATCATTCTATATAAATATTTAAAGAAAACAAGTAAAGATATAAAATCGCATGAAACAAAATTCGAAATTGAAATTGAAATTGAAATGTTCATTTCCATAAAGAATCTCACAAATTTTTGAATAACAACATGGAAAATATATCAAACTTAGTATAAGTAATGAAATCGAATCAAAATTCTACACCATAATAGTAAATGAATATAATAATAGCGTAATCAAACTGAAACTCGACCATTCATGTATCACCATGACTTTTCCAAGTTTCAATTTTAAATCGTAATAATAAATAACGAAACGAGTTGAAATCGACTATTCTCCTATTACAACACAAAAAAATCAAAATACGTAATCAAATCGAACCAAAAGCTGGGTATTTGTGTATCACCATGACTTGACAGTCTTTAAGTTAAAACACATTGTAAAACATCAGAATCACACATCACATGAACCACCATGACTTGTGTGACATCCATAGGAGTGAAAACATATTCCTATTCACAAAGAGGACATGGTCACGTTTGAAAGCTTCAAGTTGTGATTCATCTGGCGTTGAAGGTGGTATGCTTTGGCTTAATAGGTTTCACGCCCTTTCCGAACTCTCCAGGTAAGCAACCAGGTCCCGCGTCTGGTTGGGATTTACGCGCATTGCTTATCCTTAGGTTTCAATAACCTTGGTGTCAAGAGTTCAGAAAACAAGCACGCCCCCTTACAGTTTACTACATTCCCGCCACGTACAACCATCTTTAAGAAAAAGAAATATCGGAAAACCAAAAGAAAATCGATTGTTGAAAAAAGTTTGAAAATCGTTGCTTTAGGCATGAGCCTTGGACTAGTGTGTGATGTTTGTATACATGAGGCAAAGTATAACAACATTTGTGTACATGAGGCATAAACAAATTAATAATAACCAAATAATGTGCATTGAACAATCAAATAGGGCCCACATAATTTCTAATCATGCAACCCTAAATAGATAAAAATAAGCTATAACCAACTAGGACACTACATCTAATGTCCTATCTTATAGTCATGACTCTGATATCAATCTGTAAAACCCCGGCTAAAGCGGAAACCCCTGAGTGTGACGTACAGATTGCTCAAAACACATGTGACACTATTAAGTGACAATATTATCATTAACTAATTTAAATATCAAGTACACAATTTTGTAACAAAAATACATGGAAAATACAAGAACAATTAACAACTTGTCCATTTATTAATATAACCTAAGTCCTAATGTCTTCTCTGTTTCATTCTCTAATAATTGAACCTGTAACATATATATATAAAATAAAGTCAACTAAATGAATAGTTGGTGTTCACACAAGTTTTGATATAAGTACATAAAAATCATACAATTCCATGAAAAAGTGTAAATAAACAAGTAAGGTCCTTTCAAGTTGAAATTGTGCACCGACGCACTCAGATAAGCGCAATTAATGTATTTTCCAATAGGTGACAACCATTGTACTTGGATCGAGGGCCCCTATTCCACTCATGACATCGAGAACCTGAGTGCATAGGCACGGGGGGGCATATGATCATACTTGTTGAGGAAACCATGAGCAAGTAATCTTTGAGCAAGTAAGCAAATAAACACACAAGTCCATGTAACGAATTGTAGTTTGTAAATAATAAATAAACGAAATTGCAATGTTGATAGGATATATAAGCTACCCCCAAAATGTGTAAAAGCATTAAAAAAGGGGTGTGAGCAACTCACCTTTGAGATTAAAGTTGAACATGGAATGACAACCGTAAGCATGTTAAAGAAAATGATCGATCGAAACTCACGAACTATAAATAAAAATATATAATAATTAAAGACTAACTAATGGGATTGTATATTTTAAAGTATACTAAATTAAATGAATAATTAATAAGATAAAAACAAGGAAAAGATCAAAAAGGAAGATGAAATACAAAATCGGTTTTTGGACTGGAAACTGTTCTGTTTTGTTTAAGGTATATAAATATCAAACAATTTTATTATAAATCAATACTTTCCAATCTACTAAATTAGAATGTTTTGAACAACTTTAATTTAGAAAAGTTTTACAAATTGATAACCTAAATAGGCCAAAACAGCCATATAAATCAGAGGGTGCGAATCTGTACACTGTTTATAAAATATTGACTGCAAATTCATACAAATGAACTAAAATGCGTAAAAATAACTTTTAGAACCGTATTTCCATTAAGTATATCATAGAATCTGGTATTGCACTTTTTCAGTTTGTTATGAACAAGATATGCCTATTCTTTGACAACTTTATCTAATGTCAAAACTGAAATATTGCTAGAAGCAATATTTTAACGATTTCGAAAAGGATTTTGATGAAATAAAATAATGGAATTTTATGGATATGATTATATAACAATTATGAGCATATATCATCAAAAATCCTTGTGTCCTTTGAATAAAAAAAAAGATTCAAAATGGATAAATAAAGATGTAAGAACGTTTCAAGTGTGACCTTCGTGTAATCGATCATCTCCATGTGTTTTTTGTCTCATCCACCCTATACACTATGGTGTATGGATTATGTGGATTTCTAGACATGATTGTGTTAAGGTAATGTGACCATTTGATTAACTAGTATGAACAATAATTAAAATAAATAGAAATAAGATGAAGAAGACTTGAATAATTAAAATCCTACATTTGAAATGGAAAAATAAAGAAATAATTCTCTTGAACTTTTCAAAGAGTGGTGCAAAGAATGAAAGGGGTTGGGAGTGAGTTATTATTTATACTAAAATGGGGATGTTACTCTTCAAAATATTTTAATGAAAAATTGATTAGGAGGTTGCTTTGGGGAAGGAGGTTTGACCAAAATTTAAATGGTGTAAGAAGATATTTTTCATTTTTTGAAAATAAATAACTTTAGGTAAAAATAAACATGACAAAAATTAATGTGACATACCTAAATTAAAATGATGTACTTCGGTTATGCATCAATAATGTTATTTATGTGATATTTGAATAAAGAAAAAAAATCATAAGTGTTATAATTTTGATTTATATATATATTAGTAATGAACAATATTATTAAATAACTTTAGGAAAGAAAAACTATTACGTATGAAATATGTAACATATGGGTATATGTATAATTAACCGAATCACATCGAAAATTTAAAATGGGTCGGGTTTATTAGGTTTGAAAATTAACGAATGTTACATTAAGATAGATTAAAGATCTAGTATTAACAAAAGGTTATGCTCGTACTATAGGTCCGATATAGCTAAAGAAAGACCGATCAGTGAAGTGAAGCTGATCCTTTAAAAGTTGAATACGCCCAACTTTTATAACTTGTATTATCGAGTCAAATAAATTGATTACATGAGACTACGTATCTCTAATACATTATGAATAAAAGTAATCGCTGGCCCTCAGGCTATCATGTACGTTTGTTTGGATCCTTACATATGTGGTTAGACGGTGGGCACACCGTGCCCTACATGGTTATATGCCTCCGCCACAATGGGCCGGACTTATGTTATGTTCGAGAGAGGGTAATCATGTGTATACTGATGGTAGCTAAGTAATCTCAAACGTTGCGGTGTTTGCTGAGCGGTTTCGAGTAGAGCTTAAGTTAATAATTGTATTTTAAGTTTTTTACTTAATTATTCCTAAGACACGATAGGCCGAGACCTAAGTTATGTCTCGAGGGGTATTTAAGTAAATAAAATATTTTTACGTCAGCTTATTCACCAGCATGTGTTGCTGACGTATTTTCATGTTTTCAGGTAATGAAGATTAGCCGCTTTGTAACATCCCGAAATTTCAAAGTGATATTAATTATATTACTTACTAATAGAGGGAAAGTTTACTCGGGTTGTCAGGAAATAAATAATAGAGTAGGAGTTGGTATGAGTCGGGCTAGTGTTGGATTAATGGAGACGGGTTAAATGAGAATAGGCCTTAGGTCCATGGGATTTCAGGGATATAAATATCCCCTAAACCCAAAAATATCTTCATTTCCTTACTTTCTACACACACACTCCAAAAACACACACACCATCTACACCGCCGCCGGGCCGAGGAGAGGAACGGGCAGATCCGAGAGAGAGAGAGAGCGATTAGTGTGTTAACAAGTTAAACGAGATCCAAACAAGCTCAAAAAGGTATGATTCTTGATCTTTGAAGTTTAAAGATCCAAGCTGTTTAGTGTATAAGCGACCGAAAATGGTCGGGAAGCGTAGTGGGTGATATTGAACCATAGCAAGGGTGTTAAAATCGCTCAAAATGCTGGACAGAAACCGAACAGCGGCTGATCTGGACAACTTCGCCTGCAACTGGGCAACTTTGCCTTCAAAGCGATGAACTTCGCCTGCAAGCTAAGTTCGCCTGATGAACTTCGCCTGCAAGCTAAGTTCGCCTGATGGCAACTTCGCTGTAAAGTTAAGTTCGCCTAACTGGTAACTTCGCCTGAGGCCAAGTTCGCCTGATGACAATTTCGCCTGAAGCCAAGTTCGCCTGATGGCAACTTCGCTGTAAAGCTAAGTTCGCCTAGCTGGTAACTTCGCTTAAAGCTAAGTTCGCCTAAGGTTAACTTCGCCTAGAGCTAAGTTCGCCCGAGGGTTAACTTCGCCTAAAGTCAAGTTCGTTTAGAAAATAAATTAAAAATCTAATGAAAAATGTGTTAAGACAGTTAATGGAAATAAAATTTTTCCAAGCTGACCTGGCAGCTCGACCCCAGCCAGGGGCTCTGCCCCTTGGACCCTGCTAGGGGCTGCCGCCCCTAGACCCCGCTGCCAGGGGCGCTGCCCCCGGACCTCCGTTCGTTGTGGGTAGTAGTTAAGACTGGAAAGATGATATGAGTAGTGATAGTTGTTTGATACGTGTACTTGTTATACAGTCAGCCGTGCACAGCTGAAGAAAGGGATTACGATTAACGGTGAACGTAACCGTGTTCAGGTGAGTTTCTAGCCCCATTCCTTGTTATGTTTTCGGGGCTGTGTGCATACTCGATGTGTTGTTAATACATTTATCCTAAGTGATAAGTGTATGTCATATGTGATATGTGTGATAGATATGAATGATTGTTTGTCGGTACGCGAACGATCTTCGGATATTGCGCGTACTGTCAGGTTAAAAATAAAGGTACGAATATTATATATCGAAGATGTATGAATATTTCAAATGAATACTTGTCGGGGCGTGAACGATCTTCGGATATTGCACGTAACGACAAGGGGTATGGTTGTTAAATGAATGAGGTAAAGAATGCCTAGAGTGTTCTTATGTTATAATGTAAGTATGTGTATATAGGTACACGAATGGCATGTGAGTTCTACGTTCGACATAGTAAGTTAGGATGGAAAATCCCTCTAGCTTCTGTCGGACATAGACTCGGCTGGTAATGGCGTAGTTAAGGACTGCGAACCTTATACGTGAAGTAGATGATATATGTAAACGTAGATAAGGACTGCGAACCTTATACGTAATGTAGATAGGCGTCAGCATAGGAAAGGACTGTGAACCTTATACGTGCTGTATTTGTAGCATAGGGGAGGACTGCGAACCTCGTACGTGCTATGAATTAGGTCACAACATAGGGAAGGACTGCGAACCTTGTACGTGTTGTGGATGTATTTCAGCATAGGAAAGGACTGTGAACCTTATACGTGCTGATTTTGTAGCATAGGGGAGGACTGCGAACCTCGTACGTGCTATGAATTAGGTTGCAACATAGGGAAGGACTGCGAACCTTGTACGTGTTGTGGATGCACTATGGTATAGGGAAGGACCGCGATCCTTGTACGTACCATAAAAGGTGAACATAGGTAAGGACTGCGAACGTTGTACGTGTTCACGACCTTGAGTACAGGTATAGACGGTGAACTATGAACGTACTCTCGGTAGACTGAAGTTAGTGATTGTAGATACGTATGTACGTATGGTAGCAAGTATGTATGTAGAACAGAAGGGTAACTAGTGAAGTATGGATATGTATCTACAGATATGTATGTATGTGTATGTATTGTATGACGTTCGATTAACTAGAACTCACTCAGCGTAGCTGACTTTTAGTATGCACGCAGGTGAGCTGATTACAGAGCTCGCATGAGGATGACGCATGGCATGGATTGAACGGCTGGAATCTGAAGAAAGAAGTAAAGATGTTTTAAATATAAAGTTTTGTGTTATGGTATCAAAGAAAAGATTTAATGTTTTGTAACAAATGATTGATGTTTTATATTCCGCGAAAAGTTTTAATAAACTCTGATTTGAAGAACTGTGTTTATGAGTAAATCCGACGCTAAATTAGGGCCACCGGGTTCGGGGCCTTACACGCTTAAAGAATCGAAGTTGACATCTAGGAGATCGGATGGCTCATATCATTTTTGATAAATGTTAAACTTAAATGGTGCTTTGTATATGATAAGTAATCTTTTGTAAACACTAACCGAGAACTTTTAAATCCCGTGTTTTGTTAATGTAAATAATATTATTTTAATCCACGCAAATATATTTTCTTCTTTAATACGTAACTCTGATTTAAATACAAAAAGGGTACCAACTGTTGCTCACACGCCCAGGCCCGAGATGGGGATGTGATACTGGTGTCTGTGGAGGGTGAGACAACCAGCGACACGATGAAGCTGTTGATTCTCCTATTCGCTCTTTGTTGAAGATACACTCACAATCAATACTACTCTTAGAGCATGTTTGGGATTGAGTTTGAAAAATGCTTATTGACTTATTGGCTTTTTGAAAAAGCCAGGATTTGGGGCTTTTGAAAAATGTTTTTAACCCTTACATAAAGCTAACACAAAAAATATTTTTGTGATTGCCAAACACATCTTAACTTATTAGCTTTTTGAAAACACCAATAAACCAATAAGCATTTTTCAAACTCAATCCCAAACACGACCAAATCATCTTCTATCATCCCCGCTTTGTCTATGCACCACCACTGCCTACTATCAGTAATCACCATGCTCCACACGGATATTTATGCGTGTTTAATGAATGTCCTTTTTAAATAACTCACAACTAAGCTTTAAATTTATAAACGAAAATCCTAACGAATCCACACACAACCGGCAAGTGTACCGATCACTAATAGTATAGACCTAAGGAAGTCCGAGTGTCGAACACAAGGACATGTGAAAACGTATTTTGTACTTAACCCTAACCATGACTCACCTAAGAATAATATTTTTTAAATAATTTATAATTATTAAATATTTAACCTAACTTACTTTAATTAACTTAAAAGACTTAACTTAAGAACACTAGACGAAACTTTGAGAAAGAGACTTATCAATGGATAAAACGTCTACCTAGGTAAGAATGCTATTGAAGGTATAATAAGCTAATGGATTGAAGAATCTCACGACACCGGTTCCTAAGGATGACACAACTAAGGTTCACTCAAGAAATATAGATCACCTCTCGGTCTCACTAACAAACCCTGACTTATACTTAGTTGATTTAAGAACAAAACCGGGAAACGAATTGTTAAAGTGTTCTAATGTCGACTCTTCTCTCGGTCTCACTGACACACTAACCTAATGGAGACGAATACTACGCAACCAAGGATAGAGGAACACTTTAGTTTAACTTAAACTAGGTCAACTAATCGCTCACAAACCCAAACCAAACAAGAACCGAACCCGCTCTTGCGCGATCCTATTCCTAACAAGTAAAAGCTATGAGACGACCCTACTTCCTTTCACCTCTCGGTCTCTAAGAAGGTGCCTACCCGCTGATTTTAACTAGTTAATATACCCAACTAAACCCTACGGTTGATCACCCCGCAAACAATCTCTAAACACAAAGTAAAGAGTTCAAACCAAAACCGATTCAATCAATCAAAGCAAGAGGTAATTGAGTATAATTAATCAAAACACAGCCACTAAACACAACCTAATTCAATGTTAAACCAAACTTTTCATTAACAATTCAGTTCATGATCATCAACAATCCAATTTACTTACTAAAACCTAACAATAATCATCTAACCTAGGTAGAACTAACTAGTTTAGCCTAACATGATTTTTGGACAGCAGCTAATACTTAAAGTAAACATCATAAAACTCAACATAA
Organism: Bidens hawaiensis; assembly: GCF_021521415.1. NCBI lineage: Eukaryota > Viridiplantae > Streptophyta > Magnoliopsida > Asterales > Asteraceae > Bidens > Bidens hawaiensis. The sequence goes on from NW_027491907.1 coordinate 600,789, forward strand.
ACATAATTAAACTCATTCAATGATTAAGATCAATCAAGCACAAGTCAAACTTCAATTCAATTGCAAAACTATTCAAGTAAAAGATCAAAATCAACAAGTTATGTATCTTGAACAAAAACACAAAGTTTATGAGAGTAATACTTAATATTAGGGCTGAGTTTAGTGATGAAAAACCACCCTAGCTGCTGTCCACAACCTTCTCTAATGATCTTCTTCTTCCACTAGCCGTCACAAGCTTCAAAAACACTTTTCCTTTCTTCTCTTGGCTGCAAATTGCAATCGGGCTATGGGGGGCTGCTGATTTCGTAATATATGGCTGGTCTAGGGTTTTTTTTTTTTTTTTGTTAATTAACTTAATATATTATCATGTAAGGCTTTAATCTTGTGGGTTTGGGTCGGGCCTTGAGTTGTAGTCTTTAAAGTTGATCAAAAAGGCCCCAGAGTCTTCAAACTTCACTCTTTTCTCCATTAAAACTCATAAGCTACAATTAATATTCAATCTTTGTAAGATCATGCAAAAACAATCCATAACTCTTATTTATTAAACAATTAAGCACTTAAAACATGATAAAATAATACGAAAAGTAAGTGTGTTTTACAACACATCAAACATCCCCACACTTAAAGACTTTTTCGTCCCTGAAAAAGAAATCTACACAGGATCATAACCAAGTGAAAAACAACAAACTCTCATATTATTAATCATCATCAAAGCACAAGAAACAGCTCGACATATTGACCACGATTGCCGATATTGTTGTCCACTTAAACTCAGCCACCTGCCAATCAAGCCCCCCTTTTGCATTAAACATTTTAAGTCCAAAAATTAAGGCTACACATACCCCATCTCAGACAAAGAAAGCTAGAAGACTAGAGTCGAAGCAACTGGTTCAACAAATCACCATAAGCCAAGGACTCGTTTATAGTACTAATTAGATGCACTCGGTGAAATTTGGATGGATGAATGGTCATGTGGAAGTCGTACGAGCCATCCCTAAATATTATTGGACTTTGTCCTATAAATTCCTAATTTGATATTTATTGACTAAGAACCTTCGAGCCCCGATAGTGTATCCTCGTAGTCACTATCCCCAAGGTAACACGTAAACTCTAAGTCTCGTCTAGTATGTGCATCTTTGACCTCTTTTACTAACTTTAAACAATGCTTCTTTGACATTTTACAATACATAACTTTCTTCACAAGCATTTTGCTTTTCTTGAACAACTTTTGATAATACACATAACTTTCAAAACATACTTTTCTTTTTTTCTTTTTTTTTCATTATTTTTTTTTCAATCTTTTATATCACCCTAAAATATATAACTATTTCTAAGCTCGTAAAAAGATGGACATGTGGTGTGTGCAGGTTTGAGTGCATTTAATTCTTACCATCTCAAAGTTTTCAGATTATGGTAATCCTCCCTAAGCATCGAAATTCGGTTTCACCATTTTTCAAATTATTATATATATAAAAACTGCTGAAGAAGACTATCAAAGCTAGTTAGGCATACCGACACATCCCAAATAAGATATGCAAACCATCCCTTCTTTTATTATTATTATTATATATTTTTCAAAAGTTCTGAGAGTTCGTTAGCACATTGGTAATAATATCATAACCTACTTAACGTAGAACAAAAACAATTTTCAAGGGACATTTTATTTTCTTAAAAACATTGGTAATAAAATATTTTTCCTACAACTAAGTAAAATAAATTCTCATTCCCAAACTTAGAACGAAATCGTCCTCGATGAGAACAAGGAAAAGAAATAAAATAACATTAAAAATAAAAACTTAAATAATCAAAAGTAAAACAGAGAACGGGTTACTCCCCTGTTTTATATGCAGAATCATCATCAGTTGTATATCAATTGAACGACCGTATAGCATTTCATTCGCGGCCGCAACCTTGGGAGAACCAGTTCCAAAACACCATCGCATAATTCATCAGCTGGTTTATATAGAGAACGGGTTACTCCCCGTTCCAAAACGCCATCAAAAAGTAAAATATACCTGCAATAACCCAAACTTGCTCGCATGTAGCGGCGTACAAAACAGAAAGCAAAAACATAATAAATAAACATATTTTTGTGTTTTTGTATTTTTTTAATTTTTAATTTTTTTTTTTGTTTTTATTAATTTTTTAATTTTTTTTTTTTTATTAAATATTTATTTTTTTTGTATTTTTATGTTTTTATAAATAACAAAAATAAAACAAATAAAAACAGATAATAAAGAAAATCATAATAAAAACTCTACAACTCGGGCTGATACAATAACAATTGGTATCAGAGCCATCGGCTCGATTGTGAGGTTCGGGATTTCACGCGGGTGTAGAAAACGTCTCGTTTGACCTATTCACGGGACGAGTTTTTATTCGTATTGAGTTCTAATCAATATATACAGTCATTTTCAAGCCTTTACAACGACCGGAAACTGCAGATTCGTCGACAACAGATCTTAATATTTTCAGTGTTCATCGGGCGAAGTTACTGTTCTTCAGGCGAAGTTGCCGTCACTGAAAGTAGGGTTTCGGCGAAGATATAAGGTTAAGCGAAGTTATTCACAACTTCGCCTGCCTCATAAGTTCGCCTAAGCGAAGTTATCCTCAACTTCGCTTACCTGCTAAGTTCGCTTACGGTAAGCGAAGTTATTCTCAACTTCGCCGAGTCACACGAATTTAAGAATTTTTCCAGCGAAGTTAACACTTAAGCGAAGTTATTCTTAACTTCGCCTTTAGTACTGTTTGGACAAATTTTTGAATTTTTCGGGTTTTGAGAAGATGTCGCAAATTAACATCTCTGAATTGGTGAAAATGGAGGTCGAAGCGGGGTCAGCCACTAAGGCCCCAAGGCTGTTAAAAGGAACCGACTTTGTTGCATGGAAGGATCGGTTTATTCAGTATACTCCGCAACAGTTGAGAACGTCATGAGTAAATCAGTTAAATACATCAGAAGTGACAATGGAACAGAGTTCAAGAACTTTGAAATGGAAATCTTCTGTCTTCAGAAAGGGATTGAACATCAATACAGCGCTCCGTATACTCCGCAACAGAATGGAGTGGCTGAAAGGAAGAACCGAACTTTAATTGAAGGAGCCAGAACTATGCTGGCAGACTCAAAACTTCCTGTGATATTTTGGGCTGAAGCAGTTGCTACAGCCTGCTATGTTCTGAATAGGGTGTTAACCGTTAAGAGACTTGGTAAAACTTGCTACGAGCTTATGCATGGAAGGAAGCCCAACTTGAGTGGTCTTGAACCATTCGGGTCTCCTTGTTCGATTTTGAAGACTAATTCGAAATTTGGTGAAGTAGCCGATGAAGGAATCTTAGTCGGTTATGTTGTTGGGACTCCCAACAGACGGGTCTTCAATACGTCGACTTGCAAGGTGGAGGTGGTGTGTAACACCGACATTACTAGTTACCAATCGCCAAAACCAAGCAATGGACCTGCTGAGCTTTTCGACTATGTTAAGCTGTTTAAGTCATTTAACATCCCTAATTTGGAAATTTCTGAAGAAGAAGAAGAAAGAATTGCGTCGAAGATGATACTTGATGAGGAAGAGAATCTATTGCATCGACAACTTATTGAGAAAAGTCAACCTTCCACATCAAACACTATTGATACCCCTGCTGCCTTACCTGAAGATGAGTTTATCAATCCATTTCACTCTCAGCCAGAAACAACAATTGATGAGATCTCTTCAAATTTGGAAGATAATTTGCATGTCGGTGCTGTTCCGACCACGAGAATTCACAAAGATCACCCATTGGAGAATATTATAGGTGATGTGTCCTCCAGTGTACAAACCAGAAGTAGCTTGAATGAGCACACCTGTGTTTATACAAGCATTAAAGAAACGGGTATAATGAACGAATGTTTGTACTCCTGCTTTATTAGCCAGATTGAACCGAAAAATTATCAAATGGCTCTTAAGGACAGCTCGTGGGTCGAGGCCATGCAAGAAGAGTTGGCTCAATTCGAGAAGATGGAAGTCTGGACTTTGGTTGAAAAACCAAGGAATGTGCATGCTATAGGCACAAAATGGGTGTTTAAGTGCAAGAGGGATGATAAGGGGATTATCATTAGAAACAAGGCAAGGCTGGTTGTTAAAGGTTTTAATCAGCAAGAGGGTATTGATTACAATGAGGTGTTCGCTCCTGTCGCCCGGTTGGAAGCGATAAGATTGTTTTTGGCGTTTGCTGCATGTAAGAGAATGAAGGTGTTTCAGCTAGATGTGAAGAGTGCGTTTTTAAATGGGAAAGTTGATGAGGTTGTGTATGTTGAGCAACCTCCGGGTTTTCCTGACCCAGACTTCCCAGATCAAGTATACAAGTTGAGCAAGGCGCTGTATGGATTACATCAGGCACCTCGTGCCTGGTATTCAACGTTTTCGGACTACTTGCTCGAGAATGGTTTTGAAAGGGGTTTAATTGACAGCACACTGTTCGTGAAGAGAGAAGGAAGCGACTTCCTACTAGTTCAAGTCTACGTGATTGACATCATATTTGCTGCATCAAGAGTCTCCATGTGTCAAGATTTTGAGGATGTCATGAAGAAAAGGTTCGAAATGAGTGCTATGGGTGAACTAACTTTCTTTCTAGGATTGCAGGTTGATCAGAAGAAGGACGGGATGTTCATTCATCAGACGAAGTACGTTCATGATGTGCTCAAGCGATTCAAGATGGAGGACAGTTCTCCATATGACACTCCAATCTGCGTCAATCACAAATTGGGCGCTGAATCAGATGGTGACGCAGATGTGGACCCAACTCTGTATCGGGCGATAATAGGTTCATTAATGTATTTAACTGCTTCTAGGCCTGATATAATGTTTGCTGTTTGTCTTTGTGCACGTTTTCAGGCAAATCCGAAAGAATCTCATTTGAAAGGTGCAAAGAGGATACTACGGTATCTCAAGGGCAAGCCGAAGCAAGGGTTGTGGTACCCGAAGGGAGGAGAAGTGGAACTGGTTGCTTATACTGATTCTGATTATGGATGGTGCAATCAGAGTCGGAAGTCGACAACAGGAGGATGTCAGTTTCTCGGTGGAAGATTAGTTTCCTGGCAGTGCAAGAAACAGACGTCAGTTGCAATCTCAACATGTGAAGCTGAATATATGGCAGCATCCAACTGCTGCTCACAGGTTTTGTGGATTCAGCAACAATTGCGCGACTATGGTCTGAATTTCTTACTCACTCCTATTTTAATTGATAACACTGCAGCCATCTCAGTAATTAACAATCCCGTGAAACATAGTAAAACCAAACATATTGACATTCGTCATCATTTCATACGGGATTGTGCTGAGAAGAAACTGATTAAGATCGAAAAAGTCGATACGCTCGAGAATTTCGCTGATTTATTTACAAAAGCGTTTGATAAATCCAGATTTCAAAACCTAATTGAGCTAAACGGGATGATCAATCCCGAGTAACCATGCTTTTCTTTTGTGTCTTAAAAAAAAAAAAAAAAAAAAAAAAAACGTCACTAATCGCTTAAAATTATGTCGGTTATCTCAGTTGGAAGGACATGTCTTAGGATATGTTTTGGTCCTCATCTTCTACTTGTAGATTTTGAGGATAGCCATTAACCAGATGACTGAAAGTGACCGGGGCGATTTATGATGTGTTTTCTTTCTATCGCTGAAAATTAGTCGTTCATACTTAGTTAGAAGAACACATACCTGTATGTGGTCGGTCCAGTTGATCCATTGGATCTTCAGGATTGCCGTTTACCTGAAAACTTTGACGTGAACGGGGCGATTGAAGTCAAAATTTTTTGGGGAAATGAAATTACTTTTCAAGTCTATTACTTCGTATGAAGTAAATGTGCTATGTTTAACAGAAAGTTGATCCAACCTTGGAAAATGATATATATACTGATTGTGTGTGCTTAACTAGTGAAGTTATTAGGCTTAAAAGACTTTAGGACAGTCATTGTATGTCATGGTAATTTTTTATGGTGCGTAAAAGTGTATGTGATATTAACTTAAATTACTCGATTTTACGTGGAAACTCCTTAAGAGTTTTGAATGTCTTCATGCATTTCTTTCCGAATGATAGGCAGAAAAGCGACTACCCAGTCATACACGAGCCCGTAAGTGTTCTGATTCCCGTGAAGAAAGCATTTCAAGACACTGCAGTGATCCAGATTCGGGACTTGCAGTGGTTTAGTACTCCGAAGTCTATAAGTATGTGTGGAAAAAAAAAAAAAAAAAAAAAAAAAAAAAAATTAAGTACTTATGAGTTATTGTAACAATCAAGACTTCTCAATTCTGGAGTAAGAAGAGAACGGGAAGCAGACAACGAGTATCTACAAGTTAATCAGACACTATGGGTCGAAGTCAATTCGGGGTGACTTGGGTATAGCCAAATACGCTTTGAGAATAGATAGAAGGCTTCATTATCTCTGAGTTGTTGCCCACTTAAATTTTGAGCTAAATTGAACCTTAATCCGTATCACAGAAACGATGAAAACCATTTAAGTTATTTACATGCTTACAACCTGTTTCTCTATGTCATAATACGGCTAAACACGGATCTATATGACAGTCACGTAGTGAGTATGATTCCTGTTAGGATCTTTTCTAAAAACATAGTGGTCCCTGACTAGACTGAAATTTGATCCCTTATTTCGTTAAATTTTTATAAGTTTTTCTATTTTTGTAGTTGTATTATTTTCTATCTAGTTACTTAGACTTGATCATTTTTGTTTAACTCTTTATGAAACTTTCAAATGTTTATTGCAAAATGTTCAAACTTAAAGGGTTTGGTTTTGAAATTATAAGCGAAGTAGTTGAATCAGGCGAACTTGTGCATAACTTCGCCTAGTGAGTCTACAGTCACTACTACTGCAGGGTTACCAAGTGTACCACCTGCGGTCACTTCTGCTGCTGATGTCCCGCCAACTCCAACGCATACTTTAGACTCCGAAAGGATAGCTTCACTAGAGCGGATCGTAGCTGAGCAGTCCAAGACTATTCAAAGCCTAGTGGAAGCAAACCAACTACAGGCCTCCCTCCTGGTCGAGCATGGGAAGATCATAGACGCTATGAAAGCGTTCTTGGCATCTCAGGGGGAGATGAGCTGTAGGGGAGATGAGTTGAGGACAAAACGGAGAGAAGATCATGACGATGATCCCAATGCACCGGAAGGTGCAGGTGGTGAGCTGCCAAGAACTTCTATAGCTCTTGGTACTTCCACAGCTGAGGGGGAGTCTACAAGCGCAGCTGGTGATGATGATGATGTTGATGATGTAATCGACGCGTTGAAAGAGCTAGATGATGATGATGATTTTATGCTTGAAGAAGATGTGCTGCCGAGTGATGAGATTGAGAAGATCGGTGAGCAAATTATTGTTGAAAATGTGATAGAAGAAAGGGAGATAGTAGATGAAGATATTGAACACGAGATTCCAGAGGTTGAGATGCCAGATATGGGTGATGAGACAGTTGTGGAAGGTACTGAATGGGAAGAGCAGCCGAATTAGAAGGAAGGTTGTGCTCAATGGTTCGTAAAGACGAAGAAACCGGCGGTCCCTAAAATGTTCAAAAAGAGTTACAATATTAAGGGATACGCTGAAGCAAAGAAAGGTATTATCTGCTGGATATATGATGAGCAGCTGCGGCTCTTCGTGATCAAAAGATATGACGGGATTCAGTACTTCAGGAGAACTTTGAGATCATTAAACACACTGCCTGAATGTGAGGTTAAAGACTTAGCCAGATTGGGGTTGATAAATCGAAGTGACAATAACATGGCTAGAGTCATCGGAAAGATCGTATGGAAAGAGAGCATTAAGGAGAAGAAGTTTGAGCTGCTGAAACCACAAAAGGGGAAACTTGTCGAAGACAAGGATAGAGGTTTGAGAGCTGATAGAAAGCCTTGGATGGTTATGAAGTATAAACCGATCCGGTGCCTTAAAGAAGTACCGATGAAGCTTATGCCCAAGGACGTGCTCAAAGACCTAAAATGGTGGTTCGTGGATTGTGAAACACGGATCCGGTAATGGATGATGAGGATGAACAAGAAGTGCTTAGGGTTTACGACCCGATGCATCTTGTTAATCTATCGCAAGCTGATCTGAAGATGCTCAACGAAAAGAAGATCTTCTACATTCCTGCTTGGAAGGATCAAGCAAGGAAATATCAAAGGGTGGTGTCGGTATGTGTTAGAGAAGGAGCGCACGCGTAAAGATACAAGATTACAAGACTCAAGCTTTGAAGATCAAGATATGAAGCTACTGCCAAGAGGGAGTCTGTTGGTACATGTATGTCAGTAGTTCATAGTCTAACGTTTGTAATCGAGTCTGTAATGTAATTATGTTTTTGATTATGTTTATGTTTATGTAACGAGCGAAGTTGTCAACAAGTTCGCTTAGGCGAACTTGTTGAACAAGCGAAGTTGTTAACAAGTTCGCTCAGGCGAACTTGTTGAACAAGCGAAGTTATGGACAACTTCGCCTGAGGCGAAGTTGTCGTGTTTATATATACTGTTCACCGTAACAGTTAGACAGAGTTCGAGAGGTTGGTTAGGTTTCGTTTCAGTGAGAGTTACGTGTTTACAAGTCAGAGTCTGTAATAGTGACCTCGTGTCACGTGTTCGGGTTATCAATATAACGTGTTTCGGTTATTGCTCGTGTGTTTGTTTTATACGTATTCTACGCTCGTATCTACCTACGCAGGGATTCCGCACCTGCGCAGATAGCGACATCCCGTGTACGATCCGTCCAGGAACCTACAAACCCCAAATCTCAATTTTAATCAGGTGGCTTCTCCTTTATCCGTTTCCCACTTGACCCGTTTCGTTTTATTCATTTACTATTAGTTGGGAAAAACTCACCAGAAAATTTAGAGAGATTTTGAAAAACTGAAACGGATCGGACCACCAAGACTTATACTTACCCTGACCAAACTTTATACGAGTTGTGTAATGAAGGAGGATGTCATCTTTGCTGTGTGTCAACTTTATATGTTGTTTCGTATGTTGTATCCTCACCTTCAAGTTCGTTTGATCCAAGTATACATGTTCCCTCTTCTGTAGTGTCTCTCTGAAAATTAATCTTCTATTCCTTCAATGTCACCTCCCGGGTCAAATTTCATATCATCTACTTCCATAGAGGTATCATCCACAAGCTCTTCATGACAACCCTCAATATCCAAGACAACCACATTCGCCTCTTTAATCAGTTCAAACTTTTGATGTTCTCCTTCTAAATCCTCAATCATATCATTCTCACAAGACAAGTGTGATGCATCAAGTGGATCTGTTTCATGGCCGAGTGGATTCTCACCTTCATCCAATGAGAACAAATGCTCCTCCTCTATCTCTTCCCCTACTCTTGAATCCTTAATCTCACTTAGGGGTTCGATAAGCGTTTGACTCGGAGGTGGAACATATACCGAGTCATTCACAATAGGATGCAGTACATCGTCCATTATAGCCTCTAATTCTGAGGTGGGCTCAAATATATTTCCCAATGAATCTGTATACCCTAAGAAGTTCCCCATCAGATCATATGCGAAACGGTATGGAGGTTCTACCCAAAGTGATTCGAAGTCAGCCTTTCGTGCCTCGGTTTCTATCCTGCTTCGCTCATCATGTACCCAGTGATCTCCGCCACACACTTTGCACCATGGCATTCCAACGTGTCGTCCGAACATATTTCCTTTAAAGAACACTCAAAAGAAAAGGATCACGGGCACCAGATAAAAATAGAATAAAATACTTAAAATATAATTAAACTAAAACTAAACTAATTTAAATAACTAATCAAATCTATATATACGAAAATACAATATGTAAATCCTAACTTGGGTCGTTCTCAATACGCCTCAAACCGTGTCCCCGGCAACGACACCAAAAACTTGATGCGTGTTTAATGAATGTCCTTTTTAAATAACTCACAACTAAGCTTTAAATTTATAAACGAAAATCCTAACGAATCCACACACAACCGTCAAGTGTACTGATCAATAATAGTATAGACCTAAGGAAGTCCGAGTGTCGAACACAAGGACACGTGAAAACGTATTTAGTACTTAACCCTAACCAAGACTCACCTAAGAATAATATTTTTTAAATGATTTTTAATTATTAACTATTTAACCTAACTTACTTTGATTAACTTAAAAGACTTAACTTAAGAAGACTAGACGAAACTTTGAGAAAGAGACTTATCAATGGATAAAACGTCTACCTAGGTAAGAATCCTATTGAAGGTATAATAAGCTAATGGATTGAAGAATCTCACGACACCGATTCCTAAGGATGACACAACTAAGGTTCACTCAAGAAATCTAGATCACCTCTCGGTCTCACTAACAAACCCTAACTTATACTTAGTTGATTTTAAGAACAAAACCGGGAAACAAATTGTTAAAGTGTTCTAATGTCGACTCTCCTCTCGGTCTCACCGACACACTACCCTAATGGAGACGAATACTACGCAACCAAGGATAGAGGAACAATTTAGTTTAACTTAAACTAGGTCAACTGATCGCTCACAAACCAAAACCCGACAAGAACCGAACCCGCTCTCGCGCGATCCTAATCCAAACAAGTAAAAGCTATGAGACGACCCTACTTCCTATTACCTCTCGGTCTCTAAGAAGGTACCTACCCACTGATTTTAACTAGTTAATATACCCAACTAAACCCTACGGTTGATCACCCTGCAAGCAATCTCTAAACACAAAGTAAAGAGTTCAAACAAGCTAAAATTAACCAAAACCGATTCAATCAATCAAAGCAAGAGGTAATTGAGTATAATTAATCAAAACACAGTCACTAAACACAACCTAATTCAATGTTAAACCAAACTTTTCATTAACAATTCAACTCATTATCATCAACAATCTAATTTACTTACTAAAACCTAACAATAATCATCTAACCTATGTAGAACTAACTAGTTTAGCCTAACATGATTTTTGAACAGCAGCTAATACTTAAAGTAAACATCATAAAACTCAACATAAACATAATTAAACTCATTCAATGATTAAGATCAATCAAGCACAAGTCAAACTTCAATTCAATTGCAAAACTATTCAAGTAAAAGTTCAAAATCAACAAGTTATGTATCTTGAACAAAAACACAAAGTTTATGAGAGTAATACTTAAGATTAGGGCTGAGTTTAGTGATGAGAAACCACCCTAGCTGTTGTCCACCACCTTCTCTAATGATCTTCTTTTTCCTCTAGCCGCCACAAGCTTCAAAAACACTTTTTTCTTTCTTCTCTTGGCTGTAAATTGCGATCGGACTATGGGGGGCTGCTGATTTCGGGATATATGGATGGTCTAGGGTTTTTTTTGTTAATTAACTAAATATATTATCATGTAAGGCTTTAATCTTGTGGGCTTGGGTCGGGCCTTGAGTTGTAGTCTTCAAAATTGATCAAAAAGGCCCCTAGAGTCTTCAAACTTTACTCTTTTCTCCATTAAAACTCATAAGCTACAATTAATATTCAATCTTTGTAAGATCATGAAAAAACAATCCATAACTCTTATTTATAAAACAATTAAGAACTTAAAACATGATAAAACGATACGGAAAGTAAGTGTGTTTTACAACACATCAGATATGTACCAGTTCACCATGGCCTATGCCTACTGGAAAGTTGGAAAACATAAGGAACGAGCTGTGTAATTACTTCATTATTTCCGTTAACCATCAGCCCTTTGTTCTTTTGACACCAATACCAGGTGCGGTTTAGTTGGTGTTGTGGTAGCGGAACCCTAACCTCTTCCATCGTTTTCTTCATGGGCAACCCTCACTGTTGTTGGTCTTATCTGCGGTTCACCTTCTGCTTTAGGTAGGCCTTTTTAATTGTGAGGTTTTCGATTTTCTTCGTCAACTGCATGTCATCTTTCAAATTTACATGTTCGTGGTAAATAATCGATGCTATATATTGCGATTTTGTGTTTTGATTTAGGACATTTGGTCTAAGTGTTGTTAGAGTTCATATATTAATTTATGCATGGACGAATTTGGGTTTAATATAATGTTTTTGGATACAAAATTACACTGCTTTCTGAATCTCACGATTTGTTTCCTCATAATGGGTCAAAGTAAGTAATTGTTTGTCATAAGCGAGGTGTGGATGAATTTGGGCAGATGGCTGGAATTGGTTTCACTTAATCATGTTAATAAAGTTTGCACACTATGTGTTTGATAAAATGCCACAAAAAAGACATTGTGAAAATTTAAATGGAAATAATGATGTTAACTTGTGTACAGATATGTAAAAACATAGATGTGTGATAAAGATCACAGGGGATGTATTGTTTTTTATAAGGATCAAACTTTACATGATATTTTATAATATTTTTTAAAACATAGTTTGTTGATTTGCAAGTTAGTTACTCGAGATGAAGCTTGGAAGCTAACCGAACGAGATGTGAATCTAAGTATGTCATATCCTACGGGCGATGGTTAGTAGAACACCCATTACTTGTGCTATTTAGTACTTATTTATAATTTTAGTATAATGAATCAAGTGTAGTTTTGACTAATTTGGCAAACATAACAATTTGTTTGGTTAAATACTATGTTGCTTTTCATGGTACATAGTTGTGGGTCAAGGGTTATTTTGGGTATTAAAAGGTATTGTTTCTACATGAAATTTGGTTTCAACATTTCCTGATACATTTTTCTAAGCCCAATGAAAGGTTCCAAGTCAAACGTACTTAGTTAAGATGTCGAAACAAGTTTGTAAAACTAATTTACGGCTGTTGTCCGAACCAGATCAACCTGCCTGCAGGTGTCGTTTCTGGACCTTAACCATTTTAGTTTTGTATGGTTTTTGTTCAAAAAGTTATTTAACATCATAAGTGAATTTATGTAATTTCTATAGATTTTTCTTAAATCGTCTGATGTGGTTTTGTGAATTGTTCATTAATAAGTTAAGAATTTTTAGCAACCGGGTCAGCCACTTACGGGTGCAGTTACGGGATCTTAATTATTTATTTTAACAAGAATTTTGGCAAGATGTTAGTTAACATCATAAATTATTTGATGGAATTTTTGTAGTGTAATGGCTTGGTATGGTTTTATATGTGTTTCGTTAATAAAGTCCTGATTTTCAGTAATGTATTTACTAACGTTATAACTGGTTAAAATGTGTACTTGACTAACCAAATGCTACTGTCTCAAATACTTAGTTGGATTAGTATAAATATGGTGTCCCTTTGTCAAACAATTACTTACTATGCTGATTCGTTAAGATATTCTGTCTGAGATATGATTCGTTAAGATATAAAGGTAGATCAAGCTCTTCGGGAGAACCGACGAGAAATCCTAATAAAGAATAGTTGCGAAAATAAGTATAATTTTATAATTTGAATGACAAATCCAAAACTGTATAGAAAATCGGGAATTCGATGACTAGGAATTTCCTTGCGAAAAATTAATTATTATTTAACGTAATTGCCAACTTTATTAACTTGAATAATTACTTTAGTAAATAGTATATTATAATTATGAAAAATTATAATTATAAGTAAACTACTCAAATAAATATTTAGAGAATTTCGAATAGATTATATAAAGAGATTGCTTAAAATATTAATTATAACTAAAACACCTTTGATATAAACCTTTATTATTAATAAATATTTATTTTAAATTATTGTTGTAAATAATAAATAGTAAATAATAGATAATAATATTGATATAAATAAAATCGTTTATAAAATATACTTAAGCTTATAATCATATTTTAATATGTTAATTACGTGATAAATTTTAAATATATATATATATATATATATATATATATATATTAAATTAACCCCCTTCCTCCCTTTTTATATTTTAAAACCTTTATCAAAAAAAAACTTTTGCAATTTAACAACTATTAGATATACATATACATACATACATATATATATATATATATATATATATATATATATATTTGTATATATATCTGTATGTAGCGCAAGGTTAAAATAAGAAGTAAAACTATTCTAAGAAGTATAAGAAGTAAAACTAGTCTAAGAAGTATAAGAAGTGGTTTTTACCCTTAAAAAAATAAAACACACCGAACTAACAAAATAAAACAAACTGAACAAAAAACACACTAACAATATCCACCATCAGATGATCAAATCCAATGTCCGATATTACTTCTCACATTTTTTACAAATAACTCACTTCTTATTCTAACCTCACCCTCTGTATGTATATATATATATATATATATACACATACATATATGATTTAACCAAGGTTCGGAAAAAGATCGATTAATATGTCGGTTTTTTATATAAATATCAATTAATGATTTATATTTATAATATTAATAATAACTTATATGATTAAATACATATATATGAGTTAAATGGATAATCACCCAAAACAAATAACAAGAAAGGGTTGGGGGTGGCTCGAACCCGTGCCACCAGCCGAGCAGTGTCTTAACATACACACACCAGCCATGTGTGCTGGTGTGTTGGATGTTTATATGATAAAACTAAAAGTTTAAAAGATACAGTCGCGAACTCAATTCAATGTATAAGAACCCTAAAATCCTAATTGTATTATCCCAATTATAAATGATCGATTAAAGTTAGGTTTTTTGATCCAGGATTTATGGCGCACATGATAACGAAATCAGTTACCTATATCAAAGCTTAATTGCAGGTTAAATGTACATAGGTATGGCCGGCAAGAACGAGGGTTATAATGATGATCAAGAGGCTGCCATAGTGTAATTAACCACGAGGGTTTAGATGACGATGCTATGAAAATGATATTTGTAAGTTTAATTGAGTTATAGCGCTCATTTATGTGTACAATAAGAAACAGGTTGAAGTGGGTTAGTTATAATAAGAAATTCAAATCCGTTTGATTGATATCACCAAATTAGAGGTGTCAGTGTGTTGATTATGGCAAGATTAATGAAACCCTTGATTTAATTTCCATGTGAACAACGAAAATTGTGGCTCAAGCTTGTTAAACGGGTCGTGGTTTAGAGGAATGGGTATGATAAACACGTATGAGTAAGTGGTTAAGAGTGTAATATAATAATATTTTCATAGATTTGCAAATTGGTCCTTGTAGTTTGAAGGTGGAAACATATTGGGGTAAAAAATTAGTACAGGGTTGTATTTGTCATAAATTGAAAGTTGTAATTATATTTTATATAAATAATTAAACAATAATAATATAATAATAGTTAAGTAACTCAATAAACGCGATAATCTTTCCCAAACCTCAAAATGGGTCGGGTTTTAATAAGAATATAGATTTCGAAAAGTCCGAGTTGTTACACAGACAAATGTGAATACGGGTCCTCAGAAGCCATCCCGTGAAAATGTAGCACGATGTTAATATAAGACGACTAGGACTTAAATGTCTGGTGTCCCGGTACTCGCACATGTGGAACAATCGGGGATGCTCCGTCTGAAATAGTCGGTCTGAACTGACTGTTAACACCCTGAACTGACTGTAACACCCTGAACTGGGCTACATAATTCCTCATTCCCCCCCCCCCCCCCCCGGGATTCACCAGACCTCCTCTATTAACATGAATACCCTGACCTCTGTCAAACCTTTATGCTCTGTTAACCCTGTTTCGCCCAATACCATTTCTTCCCCAGTTTTTGTTAACAAAGTCACACTATCTCTGATTCACCGGTGCGTCCACCTCTTGATCCCAATCATTATTTCCCTCATTTTTCGTCTCAAACTCCTCATTCTGTCTAACTCGCCAATTTGCCTCGTTATTACCTTTAACACCTTGACCCGCATCATTTCCTTCCCCGTCTTCTTCATCTTGTGTATGGATACTGACATAATCCTCATCATGATTAATCTGAACTCTGCATCTAGGGGTGTTATATGGGGCTGATGGTACGGCCTGATGAAAATTTTGGTTTTCGTTTTGGTTTCTAGATAAGCGAGCTGAGTTGTTTGGGTTGTGTTGTTGGTTTGAATTTATTGGTGGAAGTTGGTCATTTTCGAGTTGGAAATCATTGTCTGGGTTCAAAACGTTATTTTCTGTTAGTGGGTTTGGGTCTTGGTTCTGGTTCTGGTTTAGATTCTGATTCTAGTTCTGGTTTTGATTCTGATTCTAGTTCTGGTTTTGGTTCTGGTTCTGATGTTGACCTTCCATTTCTGATCCTCTGTTCTGAGCTCGGTTCTTCTAGGCTAATCTCTCAATCTCGGGCTCGAAAATAAGCGATGACTGTCTACCTGAGTGGCGGGTGTGCATCGCGTAAAATGGAAAAAAATAAATATTAAACTAAAATCTAAAAATTACTAAACTTAAACAAAAATAAACAAGAAAATCAAATAACACGAAAACACTAAGCTCATTAACTCCCCGGCAACGGCGCCATTTGATGCTAGACTGTCTCTATCTAGTCAAAAACAATCCATATAAGTTCCTAATCACCTAAGCAAACTAGGGTAAGTAGGGTGTCGAACTACGAGGAGTATGTGGTCAATGTTACGTGTAACAAATTTTATACTATTATGAAGTACTGAATTGTAGTGCTGATCACACAAGCAAATAAGTTTAGGTTTTAATCTTAATTAAGCAAAAATAACTTTCAACAATTAACAGAGACAAACCACACCCGGGATTCAAGTAAGCAACTGAATAGCAATCTCATTCAACTTAACAGATTAACTATCTTAGATCAATACAGAATGACTAACGAGTTAAACCTTAGGCATGAACAATCACTAACACACGACACTGGTTATTAAACAGTCCCTGCCAGTGTGACTCAACTAAGGGAAATTGTATGCTTCGTTGTATCTAACTAGTCAAACAATCCTATAAGCAATTATTATAGCAAACGACAAGCTAATCATTCTGATCGACATAAACCTAAACCGACTGAATGCACAGCAGTACTAAACATCAATAATCATAGATTAATCAAAAACAATTACAATCATTCGTTCTAAATACATGAAAATACTGAAAGTTACAAACTTTACATCCCCCGGGTATGATTCGAAGAGATTAGCCGCTCATGATGTTGATGAAATCTTCAATCTTCATGGACTCCGGAGTTGATTTGATGAAGTAGTTATTGTTTTTCTCTCCAAGAATGGTTTCCAGCCTCCAGAGATGTGTCCTCTTCTCAAACCCTAATTTTATGCCTTATATAGGGTTCAGAATGTGACTCCCGTAGTTTTATTCGGTGCAACACATGGTACTCTAGTTTTAGCAAATGGCACTCTGGCTCAGCAAATGGTACTCTAACATTAGAGTATGATACTCTAATTCAGCAAACCATACTTTAAAAACTTCTGATGTACGCTCCTCTTAGCTCAACATGTGATACTCTGTTTTCAGCATATGATATGCTCAACCAACTTTTACCCATATTCTCTAATTTTGATCATACGCTATCACACATCATCCCGGGTCTTCACTCCAAGCTCGTACAAGTACAAAATATTTATATTAATCACAGGTGACCTGAAACACTATACACACATATGAAGTATCGAAGTTCATGCAATAAATAATTAAAACTAATAAATTAGCATGCTAAAATATGTACAAAATAACCGACCATCATAAACCAAAAAGAAAAATAGGCAAAATAAAAGATCGCGAGTAACGTAAATCCTTAGTTGTGGTTGACTTGAAACATCTGGCCTTGTGCACCTTGGAGAATTTGATCTTTACGGGTTTTGAGTAGTTGAGATTGGTTGGGTTGGGATAGTTTGAATAGACTGGGCTTGGATGGATTGCATCAATTTAGTTTCATTAAAATAAGCTTGACAAACTTGGGCTTGTGGTCCTTGAGTTTGATAGGTTTGAATTTGATAAATTTGACTGGGGTTAACTTGATTAGGATAGACTTGAGCTTGATTCGCATATACAAGTCTTGGGAATGCATTGTGAAGATGACTCGAAGCACCACAATTGTAGCAAGCTCGATATGTCGGGAATGGTGGGGTAAAGGGTTGAGTATACCACACAGCATGGGGCTGAGAAAAAAGTGTAGAAATGGTTTGAGCCATAGGTGGGTTGAGTTGAGTTTGAGAGAAATCATGATATGTGTATGTGACATGACCATAACGACCACAATCAGAACATTTACGACATGGCTAGGTAGTTGGATGATGATACATGCATGTACTACATAAATGATGTGGTCCGGTGTAAGGCTTATTGTTGGTTTGGGTTTGAGGATCAGGGGCTTGTGTAAGAGTTGATTTGGTTAGGGCAACGTTCCTACATTTGGAGGCTTGATAGTTTTTGGTATGGGTAGGGTTGGAGGATGATTCAGCCTTGACCTCCTTTGGAGGTTCGGTCTTAGGCGTCTCAGGGGTTTTCTCATTGGGTTTCTTTGAGTTTTTCCTCGTCAAGGTCCCGACCTTATCATGGTTTTCGGTCAAAGTAGCAGCAAGAGATATAGCATCATGAAGGCTTTGGGGATTGCTACTCAAGACGGAGTATTGAATTTGCATGGGTAAACCGACAATTTATTTGTCTATGGCACGGGAGAGAGGAGTAACCAAGTGGGAAACCAACAGACTAAGCTCAGGGAAATGGTTATTATAAGTATCACTATATCGCCACTATCTTGCTTGAGCAACCAAAATTCAGTTTCAAACCTTTGTATCTCGTGTTTCGGGCAATATTCCATAAGCATGACTTCCTTGATATCATCCCATGACATAGCCATGGCGACTTCAGCTCCTCAGGAGTATTTCTCGTTGTTACACTAAGTAAGGACTCTCAATTCGAAGAAACTCGAAGAATATGTGGTTTTCTTATCCTCGAGATATTGGCAATGGAAGAAAACGCTCTCCATGTGTTCAAACAATTGGGGGGGGGGGGACAGTAGCATTCTTATCTCCAACAAACCTGGGAGGATTAACAAAGGTGAATTGCTTGTAGGAACAAGCAACCTGATTTGCGGTTGCGGTAGCGGCGTTAATAGTTTGCATTTGGATCATGAGTTCGGGGAGCATGGTAGCCATCTCTTTGGCAAAATAGGAAGCCATCTTCTTCTTGGAGTTCTTCTTGTTTCTTGCAGCGCGAACGTAACGACCATAAGACATTCTATGAGGACAAGATATGAAATTTTAGGAGATGACGAAATTCATGAGGTTGTTATGAAAATAAAATAGAAGATTAAAATTATTCAAGTTAAATCATGATTTGAGGTTTTGATTGTGCTTTAGGTTGAGGATTGAAGATTTAAAACATTCTTAAATAAATAAATAAAATGTTAACATTTGAAACTTTTATAGGATAATTGAAACATACATGAACCACCATGAATTTTCATGTTTCCATTAACAAATGAAATTTAATATAATTAAAACAGATGATTGAATTTTCATGAACCACCATGTTTATCCAACAAAATAATCGAAATCTCAAAAATAAAATTCAAATGTTGTGGTTGGGTTGTCCATGAACCACCATGGATCTCCAGCAAAACAATAAAAAAATCGAGATGAAGGGTTAAAGTGAAAATTGAAGTATTTTAGGAACTACCCCTTTACTTCACTAATTCATTCAATAAAATAATAATTAGAAAACCGAGTTTAGCCACGTATCACCGTAAATTCGTTTATAAATAAGGAATGTAGTTATCTGGTTCAATATAATCACTAAACTACTTAATGCTTGTTATTATGTGACACGTTTTCGCGTTGGCCTATAAGATCGAATACTATGTTCAGATTCAAACCTCCTGGAAAGGAATAGCATCTTTCATTTGATTCTCAGAATCATTTTGCCAAGGTTCATTCATAGTATTCTCCCCCTTCCAGTTACCACGAAACTCACACCATCCCATACTATAAAGAAGGATGAAAAAAAAATTAAGGGAAATCTTAAGGAATTTTCCAAAAATAAATAAGTAGTATCTAAAGTTTGAAAATAATTTTGAGGATGAGGATAGACCTCGGAGTTGTGTGTGTGTGTGTGTGTGTCAATTATTTAAAATAAATAACCAATTAAATAAGCTAAGGCAATCAAATATAAACAATTAAGGTAACACATAAGCACGTATGAGACCATAAACATGCTACTAGGTCATTACGTCTAAAAACGTATCTTAAAGCCTTCAATCTGATACCAATCTTTCACACCCCATCCTACGACGGAATGTCGGGGCACCACTAATTTCACAGTAGCTCACAAGACACTAACAGTAAGATAGTGACAATAACTAATTCTTTAAATTAATATTCAAGTACATCACACAATCTAAAAAAACATTATCCAAACTTAAACAAAATTAACACAAATAAAGTTTAGATAAATGTTCGTTGATATCCTAAAGGTATCACTTGCTTCAAACTTCTTTCATCCAAAACTATCAAACCTGTAACATACGTAAAATTAGAGTTTGATCAACATAAAGTTGAGTGAACAATACACAAGTTTAGATTTATTATTATATTGTAAAAGAAAAAATTCGTATGTGATTATAAACAATTACAACATTAATGATTTATAACAATAACCAAATAAATAGATGTGGACATTTTCGATCTAGCACAAAACTAACTTACCGGGTTAAGGCATGCATACTCGATGAGGATGAGGTGGCCCAAACGCCAAACAATAAAAATAAACATATAACCATATAGCATTTCATTTATGAGCAATAAATCCATAAACACTTAATATCCAATTGTGGTTGATGAGGTATAGATGTAAGTAAATAAACTTTTGATAAATATGGTACGCATGTTACCTACAAAAAGTAAAAGATGAAAAAGAGGGGTGTGAATTACTCACATTTATTTAGGCGAGATAATAATAAACAAGGAAATTAACGTGCTGACTTATCCGATATAAAAAAACACCTGGAATTTTAAAGTAATAAATTAGAGTCAAAACCGAGAATAATGCCACTCGAATCACAAGAATCGGATAAATAGAACTCAAGTTATGAAATAAATGAGTTTTAAGAGAGCTTATGCGGGTGGGTTAGAATCCGAACAACGAATTAGAGTTCGGAATCCAGTCCATCAGATGTAAAAAGTAAAAAATAAATATAAAAGTCTTCAGGACCGAAGGCTAGTTTTGAAAAGATTGTTCGTTAATTGCAAATTCCCCAATTTTACACTAACATAAACCTCAAAACGAATTTGAGTAAACTAAACATGGTAACCCATCAATCCTTTATAATTGAATTAAGGCTTTTGATCATATGATGAATTAGAACAACTTTGTTGTACAAACTTACCCGAAATTCGAATTAGAACTAGGAAAGATCGTTTAGATGAAGAACTTTGACTTTTGAAAGCCAATCGACGAAGAACTCTTATGCTAGGACTTAATTCGTGAATGAGAAGGTGACTTGATGATTTAAGAGCAAGGAATGAATGATAAGGGACCTTGGTTTATATAGGAATCGAAATATAGTTTCATGTTTATCAATAAATCACCAAACTTTTTTAAAATTCAAATTCAAGTAGGATAAACAATAAATCTTGATAATTATTTTAAATTAGGTGATACAATTCGGGGTTCTTGGATAATATATGCAAGGGAATGTTCTAGAATAAATAGATTTGAATTACAACGAGATTTTGATGAAGATTGGTGGTTAAACGGGTTTAAACGAGTCAAAATGAGCTGAAAATCAATAAAAACCGAAGTATGATCTGCAACAACCTTGTGGTCGCGTCGCGCGGCCAACCAAGGCCACCCACTTCTTGACGCGGTGAGGTGGGTTTGGCAACTTTCCTGATTTGGAAGTTTTGGTCCCTATAGCTTCCGGAAATGCATTTTTGAAACATTCGGCCCCTCGTACCACCAATATTGTCCGCTTTGCCCACGACGAGCTCACAGATTTGTTTTTGGTTGCCCATGTGGTGACTTCTTAGAAGGTCACCCATCTTTGTACTACTTTTACCTGAGCACGCTTAACTGTGGAGCTCTCATCTCGTCCACTACCAGTAAACCCAAAATGCGTTGGTGATTTACGTGGCATGACATTTACTTATGAACCAATGATCTCTCGTGTCCACGTCCGATGTAGGATTTGCCTAGGATGTTACATACCCCCCTCCCCCCTTGGACTCATCTTCCTCAATGAGGTTGCCCCGCCATCACATCCAGGATGTGGGATTTGCCTATGTTGTACCTCACGACACCCCCGAGGAATCAACGTCTCTGATGAGGTTTACCCCACCTTCCCGAACGACACAAAAGTGGCTTTGATACCACTTGAAACATCCGGCCCCTCGTGCCACCAATATTGTCCGTTTTGCCTACGAATAGCTCACAAATTTGTTTTTGCTTGTTCAGGTCGAGACTTCCCAGGAGGTCACCCATCCTAGTACTACTTTCACCTGAGCACGCTTAGTTGTGGAGCTCTCCTCTCGTCAACTACCATTAAGCCGAAACCACATTAGTGATTTAAGAGGCACGACATTTACTTATAAACCAATGATCTCTCTTGTCCACGACCGATGTGGGATTTTCCTAAGATGTTACAGTTTTTAGCCGATTTAAGTGTTTTAAAGGATCTTATAACATATTTCATTATCAAATAAGTATCAAATGAATAAAATAACACAAAGTACTAATGAACACTCAATTTCATTAATTAATAAGATTCGAATACAAGCCGAGGTCAGGTAAATTAAAAATCCGAAAATTGAAAACTGTCACATAAATACCCAAATAACATCAATTCGTTGTTCTATAAAAAAAAAGTTGGAGTATTAAATTACACGCTTGAAAATGTTAGATACTATGTATTTTCTTTAAATATTCAACATGTTTTTTTGGTTTTTTTTAATCATGAAAACTTGTTATCCTGTTTCATTAAAGTGTAATGTCAACGTGTGAAGGCATAGATGGATAAACTTCCTGCTCAATTAGCTTTGTGGATAAGGAATTAGCAAATCTCGTTCCGGTTATGCGGGCTTTGTTATTCCGCTACCGAGTCTGTTGACCATGTCTTCTTAGAGTGTTCGGTTGCTTCAAATATGTGGGACTTTGTCATGTCTTGGTGTAAAGCTCCCCCTATATTCGCTTTCTCGATTAAAGATTTGTTGGAATTCAATAATACTTTGGGGTTGGGGAGGCGTGAAATGGTTGCTTTTTAAGGGACTATAGTAATTGCTTGTTGGAGCATTTGAAAAAATAAGTAATGAAATACTTTTTAAAGACAAATAGATCAAGGATGTTGATATTATTGGAGACATTAGATTTTTTGATTTTCTTTGGTTCAAATAAAGTCCAATTATAAGTATATAAAATGGACGAATTTATGTAAATTTAATTTGATATAATGGTTTGTTTTGGTGCTACTTTACGGCTTGGGAAGAGGGGTTTTTGTTATTTATCTTGCCGGGCGGATTTTGGTGCCGGCTTATTTTATAGAAGCTTACTTTTCCAAAAAAAAAAAAAAAAATTGTTATCACTAGGGTGTAACATCTATAACATATACTTTCTTAAAAATCGTTTTATCTTCTCTCTTTTTATTTTTAAACATAAATTGATTTTCAATCGATCAAATTAATATCACTTAAAAAGTTAAAATCAAACTATAAGGAATATAACATCCAATTATCAAATCCAAAAAAGCAACATTTCTAATATATGTTTTTGTTGTTTATTTCTTAAAGGCTAACTAGTGCTCCTCTAAAGCGGCAAAGTGCAACCGTATCTTTTACTTACCTTGTTATTCTCTTGCACCATTAAATAAATAATTCATTATTTTTACTATTTAATTAAGCTCTTGCGTGTCCATTCTTATATTTGTGTTTCGTACGTTAACTTCATTTTCAACAGACAAATGAGAGTTTGTTTATTGGTTTCATTCACTCATTTTCATGAAAGATGTTTTCGTTTACCTTCAGAGATAATAAGAATGCGCTTCTGGATTGAATTATATACACACGTTTAGGCAGGAGCGCCTAGGTATGGGAAGCAGTTTTATAGGCAGAACTAAATATCAGTCAATTAAGCTTCAGCCGAGCAACTTTTCTATTAACAATGATTTATAGAAATATTCGACGCTCCCATTCTTGTAGTTTAACTTGATTGTTGTCCGCAAAGTGGTTAAAACAAAACAATTATTTTTATTGTTTTGATTCTACTGTAATCAAATGTTAAAATACCCTTACTTAAATCACATGAACAGAGACAGATAATTTAGAATAATGTCCAAGTTAATATGATATAACTTACGTACGGCGTATGGAGCTACATGACCCACTAGTACTACACATAACGTCTCAACAAGTTGAATAATGCGATAAACGCTATATATAGGCCGTTTGACCCAACCTCTAGACAGTAGACCCTGCAACGTCAAGATTTGAATTTTCTTGTATTTTTTCCCTGCATAAATTGTTAGGTATTCAATTGTCAATCTAGCTACTACTCACAAATGGAATTTTTATATTTTTATATTTTTTTTATTATATTTTCAATAGAAACATGTTAATAGATAAGTTTAAACTTTGTTCTAAGGCTGAGTGTAGTGGGCGTGGGCTCGGGCGACAAAGGGGCGAAATTGGATGCAAACACCGCCCCCCGGGCGATATGTGGGCGAAATGGGGCGGGGGCGGGTTGTTTTTGTCGCCGTGGAAGAAAAAGATTTATTATTGTTTTATTACATGTTGTGTGTGTATATATATGTATATGTATGTGTATATGTATATGTATATATGTTGTGTGTGTGATATATATATATATATATGTGTGTATATGTATATATGTATATGTATATATGTTGTGTGTGTGATATATATATATATATATTGTATATATGTATATATGTTGTGTGTATATATATGCATATGTATATGTATATGTATATGTATATGTATATGTATATGTATATGTATATGTGTTGTGTGTGTATATATGTATATGCAAAATGAATCCAATAAACAACCCGAACCACCCATTCACTCCTTTCGGTCAACACCATGGTTCGCAAAACCAACCGAACGTGAACTTACAATGGAACCTGATGAACCTAAACCAACCGAGCTATCCGTTTCAATTTCCCAACCCGAACCTAAACATGTACGCCAACCGAGCTACAGTATATGTTTTTTTATATTTTTAGTTATATATTTTTTTTAGTTATGTATTTTTTTGTATTTCTTTTTAATTTTAATGCATTTTTATTTAATTATTTGAATAAATTGGTTTTTATTTGTTTAGTTTAGTTATAAAAAGAAAATAATAAAAAAAACTGTGGACCCAACTTGTAGCCCCTATACTATTACACCCTAAAAACAAATTTCCACTTCATGCTGACTGGGCGTCACGTGTCACAATTCGCCTCCAATTGTAACCCCTCCACTACACATAGCCAAAGTAACATCTCTCAAATATAAAGTGAAGAGTCAATAATTAACGCGCGCTTGTAGGTATTGTCGTATTGAGTCACATTATTGGGTGGATGTTTAAGGTAAATTTTCGTGTGATCAATTAAACACGTGAACCAATGACTTCATTAGAGCACATATAATCTTTATTATATATAAAGAAAGAATCATCTTCTTCTACTTTATGAAAGTAGTTACTACTCAACTTATGTTAGAATAACAATTATAGGGGTATCCTTTTTATATCAACGAGATATTTTAAAAATCTTTAGTAATAAAATAATCTGGTTTAGAAAAACATAATAATAACATCAATAATTTATGATAAGGTGTAATTTCATATATTCCATTTTTAAATTTTACACCTTAGAAACTTATATTCTAAGCATTTGTAGTTTTTTTTAAGTATGAATTCAGATATATGTTTTCTTAGGCGGTATAGGTCATGTAAGACCCTTTAAGGTTTCTATATGGCATCATCCCTCCTTTAAAGGTGAATGAGGACACTGTGCCACCCCACATGATCACTCGTGAAACGAGGGTGGTCATGCGAGCCATTTTTCCATCCAAATTTTTGCTTCTTTTTTATTTATATTATATATTAAATAATATAATGTTGGAGAATGAGAGGAATGAATCATAACAAGACTTGAGTGATGAGAATAAATAATGGAAGAAAAACTGAGTTAACAATATAATGACACATGCGTGGCATGATGAATATGAGAGAATAATGAAAATGAAGTATAATGCATGGTCTTAGACCATGTGTAGTGGATGGAGCCCCAATGAAGATGTTATGCGTCGTGTGGCGCCACGTCATCATAGGGGGCGTTTTGAAAAATAAAAGGTGTAATGTATAGAGACTCAACCAATCATTATCTTATTATTATTATTATTATTATTATTTATCAAAAAAGTAAAAAATAAAAAACTCACCAATCAAAACCAACAGTCCCCCCCCCCTCACTCGGCTCTATGTGGGAAGCGTCCACCCCCTCCATAGCCCCCCAAGGGATGGTGTTCCCGGCGCTATGGGGCTCCATGAATACAGATGACACTCCACTACAGATGGTCTTATAAGCAGCCATTTCACGTATATCTTCCTTCAAACATATAAATGAAGAGTTAGAGTTGAGTTGAAATAGAAGTGAAATATTAAAATTTAATTATCGCTTTACTTGTAACACTTTTCTAATATTCTAAATCTCTTATAGTCTCATGTATTACAAACTAGGTTAATGATCCATATATGATACGGACGGAAATTAATAAATTCTTCAGGTAAAGGTAAACATATATAACTGTTTATTTGAATAAATATAAAATTATAAATTTATGTGTAAAATGATTTTACGTGATTAATATTATGTTTTTTTTCGTAATTAGAATAAATTGGATTAATAGAAAGTTATGAGAATTGCATGTTCAATACTTGCTAGTAAATTTATTAGGTGTATAAGATTAGAATGTCACATAATCGTTAGACGTAAAAATTTGTATGAACAATTAAAATATAATATTGAAAAACATTAAGTTACAAAATATAGAGAAATCATATTGTATAATGGAAGTTATTGGTTGTGTAATATATGAAATTGCATTTTATAAAATTATATGACAACCATTATGTTTGATAATCATTTGTGAAGAAGCTTAAAAATGGAGAAATAACTTATCAATGTCGATTATCTTATATGGTGAATGACATTTGATTTTCTATTTTGGCTATATAGTAACATAAATTAGTAACTATTAAGTAATTAAAAATAGATGTTACATCCGTGTTATTAGCTAACTAATTATTGATAGAATGACAAACAAAGACACACATTAAAACATATTTAATTTTAATTCTAATTTAAATTACTTAATTAAATATTTGTTAAAATTGGTTAGAAAGAATGCATGTGACATCCTATGTGGACATGCTAAAATAGTGTCATGTAACTACATGTTTTAATTTAATAGTACAGGATGTATAAGCGTATATTTATTGTAAAAATCTTTCAGGTATTTATTAAAAAATATAATTAAACATTTTAAATTATACCATCGTAGCAATAAAATACAAAACAATTATTTATCGTTGTGTATCAACATAACGTGCTTTAAAATTGACACGAAGCAATGAAGTAAGTGATGTCTCGTATATTTTTATTATCTCCTGTTATGTCCCATATGATGTGTATCATGTTAGATATCATTCAGAAAGCTCATGTATCGTCGCATATTTGTATTATCGTTTGATATGTCCCATGTGGTGCGTATCATGTTGGATATCATTCAACAGATTATATAGAAATATTTTAGCAACATTAGAATAATATCATTGGCAGATTATATAGATTTCCAACTTATAATCTTCAAAGTTCATAATTGTTATTGAAGCACCATCAAAATCACACACTCAATCATGCATTGTATCGACAATGTATGATTCATGATTATATTTGACACCAGATAATGTATTTTGATAGCAACATATTTGCGTGATCATATTTTCTTTAAGCAATAAAGATCGCATGTCTTTCTTCCCGTTTTAAAGATGCCCAAAAGGATTCTAACAACATCAAACTTTTACTTTTACATAGTTGCATGAAGATCATTATGAGATGTGTACAATTACATAGAGACTACTCATCTACCTTAAAAATGTCACAAGGAAAGTTTTGTGACGTTGGTAGCCGGTACTTAAAGATCTAGCATGAAGCTAAATGTAACATCGTGAAAGTTTCGGGTTAAAAAGAGCCAAGTTCAAAAGTTAAAGGATCAAAATTGTCAAATTCTGTCTCGTTGTCCCATAGCGATACGCGACGGGACAAAGGACAAGCCCATTGCGTATCGTGAAGGGCTTCGTTATAAACCCAAGAAATGGGCTGATAGTGATACGCGATCATCAAAAGAACCAACGTCATTGCGTATCGCGATGACATGGTCTGACATGTGTGACACGTGTCAAACGGTGGCATAATGTATCGCCACGTGTCACCATGTGGCACAGCGGCCGCCACGTGACAAGCCTATAGGGCAACGCAACACTCTACGTCGCGATACGCGACGGGCTGAGCAAACGCGATTGGCCTCCTGAAAATGCTTATAAATAGCAAGCTCGGCCATCTCTCACTTCACACCAAAATCTCACATACCTTTCTCTCTCTAACATCTCTCTAAAGCCTTGTAGAGCATACCTTAGATCACCTCGATTTCTGTGTCCAAAGTCCTCGATTCCCGTACCCAAATACCTATGTTTTCTCGATTTCCATGCCACACACCGACGACATTCCAACAAAGAAGGTGTTGCCATCTCGATGTCCCGACGACCCGCCTCGTAAAGCATGCCGACGGGTGGAGAAGTATTGGTGTGCATCATTTCACGTGCAAAGGAAAAAGGTGTTGAGGAAAAGTGTTTGATCAAGAAGATAAAGAAGACGAAGCGGCGCTAAAGTGTTGCTCGATTGTGTAGGGTTTTCATAAGCCAACCAAGGTAGGCATGATGCCCGAATAAAATAATAATAAAATATTAAAGGCTTAAAATTCTAAGTCGATGATATACTCGATACCTCGACAAATAAAAGAAAATACAACAAAGAAAAGGAAAGAATATGAAAAAATATATATATATATATCAATGTGATTATTATATAATTTTTCGTTATAGAATATTATTTAAGTAATTATGAATATTCTTAAATAATAAAGAAAAGAAAAGTATACGTTTCTTTGAGAAGAAGAAACGTAGGGTTTTAAAGAAAATAAGATTAACAAAAGGTTTATCTAATAAAAGATAAGAAAACAAGTTAAAAGAAAGACCTTTGATTTATAAAAGAAAAGAAAGAAAGAATACTTCTTAACTGAAGGTTTTAAAGTAAAGAAAATATAATCGAGGTAACGATTATAAAAAGAGACTAAAGGTCTTAAGCCGGATTGTATATCTGACTAACAAGAAGTTATACGCGCACTATCGGTGCAAGATAGCAAGAAAAGGGAAAGACTCTCGGACAGTGTATTGAAGCTGATCCAAATTCAAAAAGGTGAATATGCCCCAAACTTTACAAACTTGTTTAAATCGAGTCAAAAGAAATAAATGAAAAGAATTACATGGGACTGTGTGTCTCTAAAACATTATAAACAAAAGTAAGCGCTAGCCCTCAGGCTGTCGTGTACGTTTGTCTGGATCCTTACATATGTGGTAATAAGACGGTGGGCACACCGCACCACACCTAGTAGTATGACGCTTTCCATGAGGAAAGCATGACCATGTGTATGCGTATGGTACATAAATAGAGTCGAACGTTGCGGTGTTTGCTGGGTGTTTTTGTGTGAACTTTATTCTTAAGTCACTATGGGCCGGACATAAATATGTCTCGAGAGGTAATCAAGTAAAAGAAAATATTTTAGCGTCAGCATATTCACCAGCATGTGTTGTTAACGTATTTTCTAAACATTTTGCAGGTAATCAAGAATAGGGCTTGGATTACGAAGTGCTTAAGATATCCGATGGCTCGGATCTTTTTGTTAAACTTAAATTATAAATGGTGGTTTTATAAATAACAAGTAATCTTACTCAAACACTAAACGAGAACTTTTAATCTCGTCTTTTGTTAATATAAATATTATATTTTAAATTCACATAATGTAAAGACTTCCGGTTTTAATCCACTAACTCTGATATAGTTACAAATGTGGTACCAACATATGTGTCGCATGCCTAGGTCGTGGTCTGGGTTGTGACAAGTGTTGGTATTAGAGCCATCGATCTTAGCGAATTAGGTATTAAAACATAATACCTAAGCTTCGATCCAAGTATAAGAAAAATATTTTATTACTTGTTTAAATTTAAATAGGGATAAGATAGACTAGTAAACATTTTCTATCCCTCCTCAAAATAAACCACCCAACCTATAGATGTCATTCAAGAAGATCTTGGATGGATTCATGAGAGATGCACAAAGAGCTGGAATTCCTGAACCTCTTCCAAAGGATAACATGAGTGAGGATTACTTCGAGTCTTTCTTCAACCAAGACCAATTCATTGACCGAACCAAACCAATATACTTCCCTGGAACCGAGCAATTTCTGATCAACTTACCCGATAATCCACCAATGCAAAGGAACGATCCTCCAAGACATTCAAGCTATCACCCATCAAGCATACCAACGTACCAACCGTCCGAGATCCTGACATATCATCCCTCTGAATTCCCAACATACCATCCATCTGATGTTCAAACCTATCAACCACTCAATCCTCATCCGTCGTATGCATTCCTCCCAACAAACAAATCAAGGAGGAACCTAAGTCATACATCCTATTGGATGCAATGCCACTTTGACCAACGAAGATGGCACACCGGAACCTCTGCTTTTGACTCTGTTGACTCTCACTCCAACAACTATGAAGGACATTCCCTAAATCCAATAATGAGGGTCATGATGCTGTATGAAAGTTTTCGTATGCACCCGATAGTGAAAGAGACTGCCCAATTGATAGAGGAGGAGGATCCTGAAGAAGAGGAAGACCCGGAGGAAGAAGAGGACCCTGAGGAAGAAGAGGACCCTGAGGAGGAAAATCCCAATCAAGTGACAACACCAATGGAAGAACCGTCCGACTATGACTGCCCGTCGGGACAAGGATGTGTGCAACCGCTCTTCCAAATGAACCTGAGTTATGGCTCTGTTGACCCCTATGTGAAATATCTTGAAGGATTAAAGAACAAGTCATTATCAAGCTTTCCGCCATATCAAGGCAAGATCCCGTCCATCGAGGAACAAGCAAATGAGATCCGCAACCATAATGAAGCTGCTTAGGCATTCTTCAACTATCCGTCTGATGTGACATCATCGTCGTACCCAAACCCAAAGAACCACTACGATATAGTCATGATGGGGTACCGCGATCCACCACCCCGATATGGATACCTGAATGAGATCCCGCAATCGTAGGAGGAACATATTGATAGGGCCTTGCGTGAGACTGATGATTTGAGGAAAAAGGTAGTTGTGGATGCAGTTAAGAAGAAGAAGAAGAAGAATAAGAAGAAGAAGATAGGAGATAAGCTTCTTCGGAAATTTAACAAATTGACCAAGACTGTGAAGAAATACATGAAGGACTGAAGAAGTGAAGGAGTGCGAATGTTGTGTTGTGAGAGTTGTTTATGTTGTGAAGTTGTTTATGTTTAATAATCTTAGTAACATTGTATGTGGAATAAGGATAGGGATATATATATCAAGTGAAGATGTATATAAATATGTGTTGTAATATTATATATATATATATGTGTGTGTATGTGTAATGAATAAAAATCTGTATTTTAAGAAAAGAATATTGTTTAAAAGTTCGGTTAAAAAGAAAAGGTTGAAAGAAAAGAAAATGTCGCAACAAAGTAAATAATGCTGAAGCTTCATGAAAAGAAGCAGATAAAAGAAAAGAAAAAGAGATAGAACAAGAAAAAGAAGAAGAAGAGAAAATACCCGAAAAATACATGAACCAAATTCAACAAATGATAAAAGAATCCGTTAGGGCTGAATCTAAAGCTAGAACTCAATCGAGACAATCTCAATCCGTTGAACCCTCTCGAAAATCGGTCAAATCCCGTCCTAAACCGTCTCACATAGAAGAGAGTGTTCACGAATTAAATGATGATGCTGATGTGAAGCAAAAGTTTAAGAAAATGAAAATCAATAGTTGATCGTTCAAAGACTTTAAATACTTTTGACCGAAGGAGTTTTATGGCGACAAAGGTGCCATTACGACCGTAAGATGTCTCGAGGAAATGGAGTCGATTGTGATTATAAGCAAATGCTCTGAACAAGAAAAGATACAATACTCTGCCCAAATGTTCAAGGGCGAAGCTTTATAATTGTAGAACACACTAATTATGAGAAAGGGTAGGCAAGTGCTATACAATCTGTCATGGGAAAAGTTCAAGGAGATGATGATGGTGAAATTTTGTCCTATGCATTAAACCGACCAAATCCGAACGAAATTTCTTAATTATAAGAACGTAGGAAGTAATCTCTACGAATATAATACCAAGTTCCATGAATATTGTCGCCTCGTTCCCTAGCTGGTAACCCCTGAGTCGAGCAAAGTAACACGCTACATTTGGGGACTCCCATGGTAAATCCACGACAGGGTGAGGTCACACCTCCCACAAATCGCCGACTCTACGATGTAGTTGGTTGGATATCTGATGGGCGGCCTTGTCTGCAACAAAGAGGAAGATAAGAAAGTAGTGCCAACTCATGACAACAAGAGGAGTGGAGGAAGCGCCCGATTTAAGAGCAAAGGCATAAATCAACATAGAACTAGATTCAATTCTAATTCCACGCCATGCAAGACATGCAAAAAGTACCACAAAGGTCAATGCCGCTTTGCTCCGTCTTCAACCGCAAT
Organism: Bidens hawaiensis; assembly: GCF_021521415.1. NCBI lineage: Eukaryota > Viridiplantae > Streptophyta > Magnoliopsida > Asterales > Asteraceae > Bidens > Bidens hawaiensis. Next base: position 633,494 of record NW_027491907.1, read on the forward strand.
TGTTTGTGATTCGTGGAGCTGACAATGAAATCAGAAATAAACGTCGGACCCCGGCTATCCGAAGAAGGCAGACTGAAGCCAAGGAGCAGAAAATGCAACACAACAAGGGTCGAACCAAAGGCTTGCGCGAAGGAAGAAGCGAATCAATCAGAATGGAGACAGGGAGGAGACGTAAAAGATAGATTTTCGAGCCTGAACATATAAGCAACCTTCTATCTGGCCTCTGTACCAGTAGTGGAGTGGCTTGCTATTTTCAATCAGAAAAGGAAGATTGAGCAATGCAAAGGAGAAAGACAGACGGCCCTGAGAAGCGCAGTACTCCGGTAACGGATCCTTTTGCAGGTGAAGGGGCAGAGCGTTCCTCGGGCGTCGATCAATCCTGAATCACAGGCCGCTCTGTCATTGTCTAATTTTTGGTTGTCTGATCACACTCGAAATTATGTATCTACTTATCATATTTTTGCCCCTGCTCGGTAGTTCCGTAGCAGGGTTTTTCGGACGTTTTCTAGGATCAGAAGGAACCGCTATAATGACCACTACGTGCGTTTCATTCTAACCCGGCCATGCAACGTGAAACACCCTAACTTTTTTTTCGTATATATAATACTTTTACAAAATACACATAAGAGTAGCTCCCAGTTTACATCCAAAACCTGTCACTCGTGGTGACATTTTATTTTATAAAAAATATATGTTGTACAAGAAAACATATATTTTTAAAACAAACTTTATTATACAAACTATTAAACACGAGAGTACGGTTCCCTTGTCAGTCCAGTCCCATCCATGAAGCTTTAACCATCTATGGGTGCTTTTCCTGAAAACATTTTAAAACATATTTTTATTAGCTTTCGCTAAGTAAGTACATCATTTTATAAAAATATGTTTTATTTTCATTTGAAATCAAACACCAAAATTTCTTGGGATTCCAATACCCGAAATCCTTATTTTTACTCCACGTTATTCTTTGGGAATTCAACACCCGAATTCCTTGGGATTTCAACACCCGAAATCCTTAATTTTATTCCTCATTATTCTTTGGGAATTCAACACCCAAATTCCTTATGAGCTTATTTTAACCCATGAGGGTTATTAAATCCCCTTTTTATATTTGGGGTTCAACACCCGAACCCCTTAAGATTTCAACTCCCGAAATCTTTTTATATATAGTATTAAAATTTTGGAGTTTCAACTACCGAAACCCTCGTGACAGAACCGTGCCCCGGTGCGGAAGCGTGAATATTCGGTATTAAACAACGGTGTGGAGCTCGGGTCTAGGGTTAGGATCGAATCTCACTCAGATTCACTCTTAAAAGATGTTTGGACGGATGAGGTGATTGGGAAAGAGCCTGATTTGATTAACAATCAATAATAGGATGAACAATTGTAATCAAAACACAAAAGATAGAAATAGTAGTATGAAATATTAGCAGAATGATTCTCATTAAGATGAAACACTCATATATACATTCATACATACATTCGATTAAGAAATATATCAGCCGCCACCAGGAGAGCTCATCCTGGAGGCGGAGAGAGCTCATCCTGGAGGCGGAGACTCTCTCAAAGGGATAAAATCCTAGATCTCAGTCATACACAATACAAACACTTATACTAGACAAATGAATAAAAAAATCTATTTATACTAGTCTAGCATGACTTGGTCTTCAAGCCATCCACCCTTGGTTGAGACTAGAATATATTTTTCACCCACAAATTAATTCGATGCTTCGGTCTAAAACATAGGTTCCAACACCTCGAGACTCGTAACCCATATTTTTATTAGAGGCATACCACCATATTTATTTTAAAACTATAGCCTCTTTTTAAGCCACACATTAATTCACATACTTAGGCCCACAATCATTTCTCAAATAATCATATATATATATATATATATATATATGCATATCAAAATAAAAATATATAACGCTTGTAAAAGTAACATGATTATGGTTCGTGTACTTACCTCTTGATGTAATTAGTAACTTGAGTGTGAACGACAACCGGCTAATTTATTGTTGTCGATCCTTTCCCCCAATATATGTTACAACTAAGATGTGGTCTTGCTTAATCTTAGACGCGCATCCTTCGTTTACCCAATTGGTGATTTTTTTCTTATTTTGGCTTCTAAATGTTTGACGCAAAGTATATATATATGGAGTCCAAAATTGCTTCTTAATTAAGAAATCTTCATTTGTAAGATTTCTTCAATCTTATCAATACGTAATATATCCATATTACATCTACTTACTCATTAAGTTATCTACTCACCATCCATTTATTTTATTATTATTATTATTATTAAAGCTACAAAAGCTTTGTAGAAACAATATTGAATATTATAATTAAACATCTATTTTATAATTTTAATGAAATTAGGTACTACCGAATGCTTATTTTAAAGCCTTATATCTCAACAGTTCATTTAACATGTTACTTACTCGTCTACTAATATTTGAAATATTATTTCAAATATTTTATTTTTATCCATAAAATAGGATGTTACAAATCCTCTTAAATAGGTTCCGTCACCGAAACCTGCTCAAACCTTAAATAAGTCAGGGTAATACTTTCTCATTTCCTTTTCGGCTTCCCATGTGGTATCTGAACCTCGCCGATTTTTCCACTGTACTTTTACTTGACTTATATTTTTATTTCTCAGTTGCTTAACTTTATGATCAAGAATTGCTACCGGCTTTTCTATATAGTTAAGCTTATCATCCACTTCAATGTCATTTAATGGAACACATGCCGTTTCATCAGCCAAACATCTTCGCAAATATGACACATGAAATGTGTAATGGATTCCGTTTAATTCTTCAGGTAGTTCCAGCCGATATACCACTTGCCCTACATGAGCAGTTATTTTAAACGGACCAATGAATCGTGGACTTAGCTTGCCACATTTACGGAAACGAATCACTCCTTTCCATGGAGAGACTTTTAACATAATATAGTCTCCTACTTGAAATTCAATTGGGCGTCTCCGTTTATCAGCATACGACTTTTGTCTATCCTGAGCCGCTTTCAAATGTGCTCTGACTTGATCAATATTTTCATTTGTTGAGTTTACCACTTCTTTTTTTGCGAGTTCTCTTTGACCAACTTCTCCCCAACATACTGGAGTTCGACATTTTCTACCATAAAGCATTTCAAATGGGGGCCTCACAATGCTTGAATGGTAACTATTATTGTAAGAGAACTCTGCCAGGGGCAAATACTTGTCCCAACTGTAACATTTGCCAAAACTTTTCATTAGTAAATCATGTTTAGCAATAATATTTAGTCATTATGAGGAAAAATCTTCTTTATTAGTGATCTGTATATTTCAAAGTCAACAAAAAGTGCAAAAATCGCCACGTAACGAATCTGACGTGGAATGACCCCAGGTAACAAGTCAGAAAGTAAATAATTCATTAAAGGGGTTAAATAATCTCGAAAAGTTAAAATATATATTAAAGTAGTCGAGATAATATATAAACTTAATTTTCGAAGGTTCGAATCGCGAAAATTAGAAAAAAAGTAACCAAAAGCCAGTAGAGGACACCGTAAGAGTCTGACATCAAGTTTTTCAGAAAACTAAATTATTAGGCAGACATTGACTGTAATCTAGTTTCGCTCAAAGTCTGATAAAAATTATCGAAAACGGACTTCGTTGAACTAGATAAATTACGCTTTACGTTAAACTTTATTACCTAAACCATACAATAAACATTATTATTTACCAACCCTCCCCCTCCCCCTCTCCTAGCCGTCCCCCACCTTCCCCATGACACCTCACCTCACCAACTCATCCTCCTAATTATTATCCTTCTAGAAATTTATGTCTATAATCAAACTAAATAACCCACTTGCCCTCTAAAACTCCCACTCATCAAACCTATACTCTCCATCCCTCTATCTTAAAAACCATCGGCCGAACATTCTCACCCCACACATGCAATTCAAAAACAAACAATAAACACGCACATAATCAAGAAATCATGGAAGATTAAATCAAGAATAAGAAGATTAAGATATTAAGGAAGGTATATGCAGGAAGAACACCATAACATCATCAATCTCATCTTCCAAATCTCCAAGAACAAGTAAGTTTGATTTAAGATTGATTATTAGGGTTGAAAGTATTAGGTTTGTTGTTCTTGATTGAAACTTGAAAATTTGATTTTAGGTGTTAATGATATTTTAATTATTTGATAAAAACTTGAATAAACTTGATGTTGGAATGGATTTAGGATAATTATTGATCATTAGTTTGTTAATATGAACTTGAAACATTGAAAATTGTTGTTAGGGATGAACAAAATAAGAACTTGCCCGTAAGTGAAAAATTGGGGATTTTTGTATATGGGATTTATTAAGGGATTGTGGAAGGATTGATGAATCAATATGTGTTATGGAATAATAAAATTGAGAATGAAATAGGATATATGCTAGTAAACTCACTAAAACCTTTTAGTTCTTGAAAAATGTTAAAGTTACTAAATAGGGAAACTTTGTAGAACAATACTTAGAAAATTTATGAAAATCCATAATTTGGTAAATTAAATTATTGATTAAAGATTGGTAAAGATATGAATGATGTAAAAATGATAAATTAGAAATAATGGAATCATCTAAAAGAATCACACTTGAATTTGTTGAAAAAGATATTGTTTAAAATCATGAAATTTATATTCTTCTAAAAGAGAATAAGAACATTTACTTAAAAGTGAAATTTTGGATTATTGTGAACTTATAAAATAGGTTAAAGATCTGGACTTTTAAAAATATTTAATAATAATTGTATATATAAAAATAACAAACTTAACTAGTAACATTGTTAATGAAACCTAAAATACGAACTAGGAACCTAAAACTCGATTAAACGGGTCTTATGGATTTATTTGGTCAAAACAGAAATTTATGGTAAATTATATGTTATTATATGTGTGTATAGTTCATAAGTTGATTAGTATAGACTTGTGTAATTTATTTGACTCGTCGGTAACTTAAACGGTCGAAAAATTGGCTTTTTAAGCAAAACCGACACAACTATTAGGGACTGTTTTAGAACAGCCCCTAAAGTGTTAAAATACTCATGTATAACATAAGTTAATACATGAGAAAAGGACAAGATGATAAAACTTTGTCAGGTCCCTTCTTCAATGGTCGATTCGGCTCGGATCTTTAATCAATCATGTCATAACTCACACAAAATTAATCATGTCGACAAGAGAGTTAATGACGGGTTGCTGTATTTAGAAAGATATCCGTTTGTTAAAGGCGGAATCAATAACAAACATACGGTTGCAATGAATATTCAAAGATAGAAGACACACACAGGATTCACTCAAAAGACTTCCATTTATATAACGTTAGTCATACAAAAGGAGTAATCGATTTAGGGTTTATAAGGAATCCTCGGACAGCCGTTACACACACAAAATATTCTCAATTAATGTGTCGTGTGTATTCTGTCTCTCTGTGTCTCTTTTTTTCGGTCTCCTCTGGCGGTGTGCCCTAATTATTCTATTTATAGGCCTGCCAACCTAGGACAGCTGTCATTCCTTCTAGAAACCCTATCCGATAGTACATATTCAAATTACATATTCAAAAATAAAACTAAGTGTAAAACAAGTCTTCCGGGTAGACTTTTCATTAAACTTCAGTCTCCGAGTATGCAGTGTACTCGGCCTTCCTTCAGATTTGGTAAACATAGAAGTGTACTCGGGATCAGTTTTCGGGTAGACTTTACTTAAAGGATATTTTACCAAGTAAAATATTCACCGAGTAGACTTCAATCTTCTTGGACTTATCAAACTTTGCCTGAAAAATCCTTACGAGCAACCTTGTTCTTCTATGGTCCTGTTCGGCTCATTGTCATTGAATAACTTATTGATAAGGCGTACTCGAGAATACATACCTTACTTGAGCAGAACCTTACTCGATATAACTTAGAGATATTCCATTAACTCATCAAGTATACTCGGACCATAATTATTAAAGAATACCTTACCCGGTCTTCCAATTACTTGGCTTCTTGGACTTGGTTGACCAAACCTTACTCGGAAGAGTAAAATACTTGGTCTTGAAGAACAACCTTGCTTGACAAAGTGAACCTTACTCGGATATGCTAAATAATGATCCTTACTCGGAAATCACTAAAAAGCATACCCTGCTCGGATATCCACTTAAGAAGACTATTTGAAGTAAACCTTGCTCGGGAGGAAAAATCTCGTACTCGGCTAAGTTAAAACTTACTCGAAGGTCCAAGGTGTGCTCGGATTCAATACTTAGTAGTTTATGAGGAGGTTGAGAAGATTCCAATCTTCCATATTCTTCGTTTAGGTCAAATCTCCTCATTTGGGTCAAATTCTTGACCCAACAATCTCCCCCTAGATTGGAACACCTCAGCTGACCCAAAACACTCTGTGGTTACATACACTTAGCAAAATACACATCAAATTAAAAGTCAAATTTCATAATCAAATTACATAAGCAAAAATTACACAAGCACAAGCTGTCCGAAGACATTACAAAGCAAAGCCTATTCTATCTCTTTTGTCTTTTCCTTTAATTGTAGGCTGTTTGTCTTCTCAGCTGGATTACAGATGCTGCTCTTTCTCTGAATATATTGAGCACTTGGTAGTGAGTGTGTCCTTCTGGTATCACCAAGTCTCTTATATCTGTAAGATCATCATTGTGTAAGCATGTCAGATCTGCATCCTTTTTGATTGTTGCCAAGGCCTTTCCATCAGAGTTCCTCAGCACATAGTAACCAGTGTCTTCTTTGTATTCAACTTCAGTGATAACACCGTTCTTCTGCACTGTATAGTTTGGCCTTCTCATTCTTCTTCCCACTCTTATACACGTATCCATGTTGGACAGTGGATTTTGGTCATCTCGGACACTTATTTGGTAGTTCAATTCAGCTCTGTCCATTTTCTTCACCTTTTCTGAACTTTTTGATCTGTGAAGTTGAATCATTCTTCAACTTCTTTTTTCTTTTAAAAACTTGAATCCCTTATCAGCTTCTTCATGTAGATACTTTGACAAGTCATTCATCTGTCTTCCTGCTGATCTGTCCCTGTTTCTGTAGTCATACAAGTGAAGAGACTCCATTCTTCTTAGCTGTTCTTCATTATAATCCCTGAAGTCACTTCTGACCACAATCTCTTTCAATAGCCTGCTCTCCATGATCAATTTAAGAGAATCAGTGACTGAATCATAATACAGCTCTCTAGGTAGATCCACATCAGATTGTGGTCTTGTTCTTTGTTGTACTAAGCTGCTTGATTCTCCTCTTCCTCCTTGGCCTCTTCCTCTTGGGAATCTTTGATGGAATGGAGGTCCGATTGGGATGGATTTCCTTGGCTTTTCAGGACCCAAATTGAATACTTTCCTGTATGCACCTTCTACCATTTCAACTGGCCAATTCTCCATGTCTTTGATATTCTCCCCAGCTTTGTGAAGGTCATTCAGCATTTTGGCCATTTCTACAGTGTTTGCAAACCTAGCTGGCACAAACCTGCCATCTGAAAAATATCTTGGGTTTTCACCCTCCTTTAATACTTTCATCCATTCCTTCTTCTGGTAGTAAAACAGATTTCTCAAGTCAATCTTTTCCAGTGCATTAAAATCAGCCTCAGTCATCCCCCTTTCATTTATCATTATGTTCCTCAATATCCCAATCATCTCTTCATTTTCCCATGGCACAATCTCTTCATCATCAGGTTTAACCTCAGGCTGTTTTGGCTGAGGGATTGGAGGTTGATCAGTTGTCTTTTCTTGTTCCATCTCCTTTTCCCTCACAGTCCTGAGTCTTCTTGTTCTTTTAGCAGGTGGCTCATCAGATGTTTCTTTTAAGATTGAGCTCTCAGTATAGACCCTTTTTAATTCTTTCTCTTTCCTTTTGGAATACTGGTCAAATACTGCCTCTTTACTTAGATTTCTTATAACCTCAGGCTTCATGCCTTTCTCAAGCAGGTATCCACACATACCATCATATTTCTTCTTTAACTCTTCCAATTCAACCTTATCATCCTGTTTTACAAACTTTTCTGAAACTATCTCTTTCTCACTGTTGTAAAGATCTTGAATTTGGTCAATAGTGTATTTTTCCAAGGCAGCTTCAGGATAGCCTCTAACTTTCAAATAAGTTTTATAATGCTCAGCATTTTTCTTTCTCTTCTCAACCTTCTTTAAGACTTCCTCTGCATTGATTTCAATGTTGCCTCTTTGAATATAAATCTTTTCAGCTTGAGGGGTCTCAGCAGTGGAGCTTGTACCAACTTTCTCTCCTCCTTGATCAGGGTTGTCATCACCCTCTTCATCAGACTCCTCAGAGTCATCCTCCTCATCATCTGATAAATCAATCATGGCATCTATTTTGGGTTCATCAGAGGCAGGATGATCTGGTTCATCATTATTTTCATTTTCATCAGAAATATTAACATCAGGGACCCCTGGTAATTTTTCTCCTGGTTTCAGTGTTTGTAAGGGGATTGCCCTGATTGGTTCATCATCCTCTTGGGTTTCCACATAACATTTATTCTTTTCATCCCATATACCCCTCCTATCATCTCTTTCAGCTTCAGCCTACTCAGCAGATCTCTTCCTTATTTGATAAGTCTTTTCAAAACTTCTTTCTGGCCAGTTACTAGTAGGGTTCTTTCTCAAGTCCTCTTTTACCTGTTCAGCCCATTTCTTGGCAGCCATAGATGCAATTGACTCACCAATTTCCTCAGGTATAATCATGTCAGTGTTTAGATTGGTTGATGGTTCAGCAGTCTCAGATTGTCGCTCCTGAAACTTGCTGACCACCCTTCCCAAAGAGTCATCATACTCTTGATTTTTGTTCATATTTACCAAAATTTCAATCACCTCTTGATCTGCCACATCTTGAAATATCTCTTTTGCTACATTGGCTTCTTTGATCAATAGGTCCTGCTGTGCTAACTCTTAATCTGTCAAGGAATGGGCAATTGCTTCCCTTTCCATTGACTCTTTAATAAGTCTTTCTTTCTCAGTAAGAGCAGCAGCAGCAGCAGCAGTATCTACAAAGGATACATCCTTCTCAACATACACAATAGGTTCATCATCAATTGCTTAACCTTTTCCCTTTTCCTTCCTTTTTCAGCACCTCTTCTTCATCCTCTTGCTCATCACTTCCAAACTCATCAATCTCTCTAAATAAGTTTTCTAATTTAGAGTCATGCTCTACCCTCTTGGAACTAGCTTCTTGATCATCATTTGGCTCAGTGTGTTCTAGTTCCTCAGTAGCAGCATTCACATTTAAATTCTCCACACTCATCTCCTCATCCACAATCTTAGTCAATTCTTCTGTAAGTACAACGTCTTCATCATCATTGGTTACTTCTTCTCTCACATCCATTACAGATTCATCACTATCATCATATTCATTCATGATCATCTTCAAACCATCAACATTTTCAACACTTACAGCATCAGCCATAACCACATCATTATCATCTATATTCTCCCCCTGTTTTGGGGCAGCTGAGGTCTTCTCAACCTCCTGCACCAGGGTTTGAATCATCAATTCAGCATCAGCTAACCTTTTCAATAACATTTCATTTTCACTAGTTAGCTCTTCATTCTTTCTTCTCAAATCAACATTCTCATCCCTAACCTCCTCAACTTGTCTATTCAATTCATCATTTTCAAACATCAAATCAGCATTTCTTTGGAACATATCATCATGTGGACTTGTAGGGTTTGATGTAGTAAATGGTTCAAAGTCAGGTTGGTTGGTGGTAGGTGTTTATGGTGTTGGTGATTGATGTGTGTATTGATGTGTAGATGTTTCTGGTTGGTCTAGGGTAAGGGTTTGAGGTGGTGTTTGATGTGGTGAGATTGCTGGTGGTGAGAGTGGTAGTGTTGGAATTGGTTGTTCAAGTTCTTCTCTTTGTTCCCCCCTGTACAGGTGCCATAATCTCCATCTCCAAATCATCTCCACCGTCATTGCCATCAACATCATCATCAGAGTCTCCTTCAGCACTCTCCTCATTAACCCCTTCTTCCTCCTCTGAGCTCAGCTCAGGCACAGGCATTATAGCCAAATCATGGTTTAACAACCAAGGTAAAATTTCAAATGGAACATTTGCATTGAAGTTATTTGAGACACCTGGATTTTTTATTCTCTTGTATGCATCAGGATCTTGCAGTTTATGAGTGACTCCAATTGTTGGTAAATCTTGTAATGTGTTGTTGAAAATGATCTGCGTGAATCTTGGGTACTGTAAAAATCTTTTTCTCTCTGGTTTCTTCAGATTCCCCCCTAACCCCTCAAAAATCATCTTTGAAAAATTAAATGGCAGATCAAAGATTGTTCCAATTGTGGCATTTGCTAGATCAAGACTCATCAGAGTCCATGATCCCTTTCTCAGAGCAAATCCATGAATGATGTGATGAATAAGAAATCTGTATAGCATCGGAAACAGACCCTTCTGAAACTGTCCTTCATGGACATTTCATTGATACCCCATCGTTTCTTTAAAAATCTTCAATAAGTGCTTTGTATTGAAGTTGATGTGATTGTGATCATCGTCATTTAGTCTCAAACACCTTCTGATCAACCTTTCAGTGATCTGGATCTCCTGTCTGGCCACGGTTGCTTCTATTCATTTTCCATTTACATCTTCAACGAGCTCTGCTGATCTCTAGAAATCCAAGGAGTGATTTCTGTAAATAATTGGGCTTTCAGTAAGAGCAAAGCTGATGTTTGACCGCGCCATCCATAAAATCATACGAGCCATAGGTTCATTCTCTGGTGTGACTTGTAGTAACGCGCACATGTTGTGCTTTGGCTCAAAAACATACTTTGGCTCGTTGTCTACCATATCTGTAATACATAAACAAACACATTCAAAGTGAAATTAGATATAAAGTTTAATACTTTAGACAATTTCAGTGTATAAAAATGAAGAAGATAGGGAGAAATCTTCAAGAACCTGTTCTTCGACAAATTTATAACCTAAACACATAAACAGAGTGTTAGTACTCGAATACATAATCAACTCACATTACAATCTAATCGTGATCAGAAAACATAATATTTAATGCATACCGAGTCGGAATTAGAAGGCTGACAAAATTAGGGTTTGGATTACAGAATGCGATAAGTCGGTTAGATTTCTTTGAGAGTAAGGATTTGCAGTTGAAGGAGAGAGAAGGAAATAATGTTGAAAAATTTGCCTAAGTCCCTCTTTTATACCTTTTTGAAAGTGGGTTTTAAATGCTTTTTGTTTTCTTGTGAATTATTAGCTGTCAACCGGTAACATTATCCACTTGATATATTAAAAGCATTTAATTTCATTTAAGTTTATAAGACCTTACTCGAGAGATTTATTTATTCAAAGTCTACTCGGTCTTCTTCCACTAACAAACCTTACTCTGTCAAACTTTGCTCGGAAAATTTTCATTTTGAATATACAAAGTTTGCCCGAATTCTTTTATTTTCAAACCTTGCTCGATTTAGTAAATTAATTTAAAGTTAAGATATAATGAAGAGAGCTTACCCGAAATACTTGATTTCTTGAGAAATAAATCACAAGACAAATAATCAAATATAGTTATCAAATAAACATTCTTACTAAGAATCAATTAAGATCCTCACAAAGATTTTTTTTTTCAAATTTAAATTAAAACTTATCTATCACAAACTCTAAAAAGAATCATAATCAATTTTATCATACTAACTAACATATTCAATTAACGCATTCATCCAAGTATGATTCTAAACAATTTCATCATACTAACTCACATATTCAATCTACGCATTCATTCAAGTATGCTTGTATGAAGAGTGTGCTCGAGCACTCTTTCAAGTGTAAAGTGTGCTCGGACAACAATCTTATGCAAAGTATATCCGAATAACTTTCATATAGTACAAAGTGTGCTCGAAAAGAAATTCTAGCAGACAGTGTACTCGGAAAGTTAAAGTTTGAAACTACCAAGTATATTGAAGGAACACAAGTGTACCCGAAATATAAAGTGTGCTCGAAAAACAAAGTTTGCCCGAAAACACTTGTAATTTCTAAGAGATCATAAACACACATATCACAGAGCATGCTCGGAATGAAATTAAACACATAAACATTTAAGTGTGCTATAGTCTAAAATTTCATAAAGCTTGCTAGAAAATCCTAAGTTAGCACTAAGCTTGCTAGGATAAACACATTTAATCATCAGGTATGTCCTTACTCGAGGAAACTCAACATATCAAACCATACCCAAAACATGACAAACTTAAATAGTAACATCTAAGCGTGCCCGGAAAGATTAACAAGTCTTTCCTAACAACATATTCATACAAAGCTTACTCGGTGTACTTACTCAAGTTCACAAAGTTTGCTTTGAAACGCAATCAGCATATAACATGCATAGCTTACTCGAAACCAGCATATAACATGCATAGCTTGCTCGAAACAAGAATTTCTTGTTAAAAGATAGCTATTTCAACACATAATCATCTCAAGACTTCAAGCTTACTCGGGAAAGTGAGTGCAACAGTGTACTCTACCCGAAAAGTGTAAACACTTCAAAGTATGCTTGAAAATCATAAAGTTAGTCAGAAATGACTAAGCTTACTCGGAAAGGTTGAGATTTTTCAAACCTTACCCGAATTAAAAAAACATATTCACACATAATCAAGTCAAAAATGACTAAGCTTACTCGGAAAGGTTGAAAACTGTCAAACCTTACCCGAAACAACATATTCACACATAATCAAGTCAAAAATGACTAAGCTTACTCGGAAAGGTTGAAAAACCTTACCCGAAACAACATATTCACACATAGACAACTGTTTTGTACTCGGAAAGGTTAAATATTACCTGAAAATACATATTCAAACAGTTTGTGCTCGAGAAGGTTATAAATCATCAAACCTTACTCGAACTTACATATTCACACATAATCAACTGTTTTGTACTTGGAAAGGTTAAACCTTACCCGAAAATACATATTCAAACAGTTTGTGCTCGAGAAGGTTATAAATCATCAAACCTTACTCGAACTTACATATTCAAACAGTTTGTGCTCGAGAAGGTTATAAATCATCAAACCTTACTCGAACTTACATATTCAACCTATTTTAGGCAAAATGAAACACTTTTTGACTTAAACCACTTGTCAAAGACCTTTCTAAGTTATGTATCATTTCAGAACATAGATTAAGAGCAAATGGTGCATTTAGAGATCAAATTTCAGTTATAATTCATTTCAAAACAATTTCTTTATTAAAATGAAAAGATCTCAGGAATGGGATCATATTGACTAAGTAGCTATCTCATTACTTCACTCTCAGCATTATTATGACAACTTAGATAGGTTAACAGCAGGTATAAACTTAGCATGATTTTCATTTCTTTGGTGATATTATTAAAGTTCAATTTGAGCATAATGCAATAATGGTCAACACTGTGCTATGATGCCTCATATCTCTTCTCAAAGCTTATTTGGCTTTCCCCAGATCACCCCAAATTGACTCCAACCTCCTGTATTTGGTCAAAAATAGTTTTTGTATGACAGAACTTATTGTATTTTTTTGTATTTTTAGATTCAAACATATATAGAGGTTGAACGTTGGACTTACAGTTAGCAACATGCCTTTCATTCAAGATGAGACAGATTTTGCCAACATCTTTGTAGTTCTTGTTGTAACCCTCTTGTTGTAACATCTTTGTATTTTTGTTGTATTTTTTTGAATATGTACTATCGGATAGGGTTTCTAGAAGGAATGACAGCTGTCCTAGGTTGGCAGGCCTATAAATAGAATAATTAGGGCACGCCGCCAGAGGAGACCGAAAAAAAGAGACACAGAGAGACAGAATACACACGACACATTAATTGAGAATATTTTGTGTGTGTAATGGCTGTCCAAGGATTCCTTATAAACCCTAAATCGATGGGGAACCGGACATGATAATTTTTCATCATCCGGCTCGAGCAAGAATAAAAAGAGCTAACTGAATCCATATAAATGTTATCTAGACACCCGTATATACGATATATGGATGCTTTTATGGTGCTAACGATTTAATAACTATCTTTGTAGCTCCAGAATGTTTCAGTTTATGCTCCTACCTATTATCTGGAGGGAGAACTTTCATATCTTTCGAGATCCACCCTACAATATGGGGTAAAAAAGCCAAAATAAGTGATTTTAGCCCTTATAAAAAGAAAACTGATTCGTGAAACCTAAAATTCTATTTCAGCCGGATATATAATTAGAATAAATAAATAGGATTTGGTTTGTTTATAATTATTTTTAACTATGTTAAATATGTTATATATACAATGTCATTTTTCCCTTTCCTTGCCTTGAATGTAGCAGATAACAGCGGGGCTCGAGAATTGATGTGTATTCGAATCATAGGCGCTAGCAATCGCACGTAATGACAGATCACGGCCATATTATTAAAAGCTTGTGGTAAGAATGGGTTTCGTTCGAGCGCTCGAAAATAATATTCCAAAGCTTTCGTGTGCATAAAATGCTATATTCTAGCTATTTTCAAATAGACCCGAATCGGCGGATGGCTGAGCTGTAAAGCCGGTCTCCTTTTGTATGACTAACGTTATATAAATGGAAATCTTTTGAGTGAATCCTGTGTGTGTCTTCTATCTTTGAATATTCATTGCAACCGTATGTTTGTTATTGATTCCGCCTTTAACAAATGGATATCTTTCTAAATACAGCAACCCGTCATTAACTCTCTTTCGACATGATTAATTTTGTGTGAGTTATGACATGATTGATTAAAGATCCAAGCCGAATCGACCATTGAAGAAGGGACCTGACAAACTTAGTCCTAAACGGTTCGTGCCGTGAAAACCGACACGAAAATGTTAAAAAGTTGATATTTTGAGAAAATATTAACAAAAAAGGAAAATAATATATTTTCACAAGTAAACTTATAAAACTTGATTAATATCTATGTAACAAGTATTTTTCAAAATTTATAAATTACATTTTAAACAAAAAACCGAAATAACGCATTTTAAGCATAAAACCAATAAAACCGACAAAACCGACAAGTTTTGTGATAAATAGAAGATTAATATTTTCTTAAAAATTTCCAGCAACTGAAACTTAAAATATTTTATTATATTTTAATTGTTTATTAATTAATTTAATTAATTAAATAATAGTTAACGGAAAACCGAACTATGTGTACTTATGTGCTTATGTGTTTATGTGCTTATGTGTATACTAGAGTAGGATTAGTAAATTAAAAAGAGTTTTTGTATAAAACCTAAAATCAAGTTTTTATTAACAAAACATGTTCGAATATAGGACACAAGATTTTTGGAAAAGCTTCAAGATAGTGAGTTTCTCTATCGAACCCCCTCATTTTTAAATAGAATCGATTTTAAATGTTTTTATAATTGTTTTGTGGGAAAAGCATATTCTTTATTACCTATTGATTTCATTGATATTTTTAAAGGCATTTTATTTTACAAACTGTGTCAAACGCGAGATGAGTCTAGTTGGCTAAATAACGGTTAATCCTAGAAAGGGGCACATAAATATGGGTAGATCTATCGGGGTGACGCCCCCTACTTCCATCGCGTTGGGTTAAAAGTGGGTGTATTTTGAATCTGGTATGTATCAGGTTATCAACTATGACAGTCATACGTAATGTTGTATTCTTTGCTCGTCTACAACAGCATAATTTGTTTAAGAAGTAAAATGCCTATTATTGTGATGTAATGACGGTAGATCATTACACACGGGTTTGTGTTATAATGACGGTAAAAAATTATACACGGGATGTTTTTAATATCATTCGGGGTGTAGTGACGATTACAAACGAGGTGATATCAGTATATAATGACAAATGATCATTATATGGATATTGTTTTCAACATATGTATATATATGGACTATTTTATTATAAAAGGAATCTTAACTCCTTTATCATTTTCTTCCAAATGTCGGGCTTGGCCAACAATTCTTTCGTGCTTTAAATTTTCTTCTTTTAGTGCTTCCTTTTGGGCAGTTTTAATTTGGTCAAATAAGTCTGAATTTACAATCAGTTTATATGGTTGCACCTTAATCGGAGAATAATTCTCTTTTCGACTTAGAGCATCAACAACAACGTTGGCTTTACCTGGGTGGTAGAGTATTTCGCAGTCATAATCTTTGACTAATTCCAACTACCTACGTTGTCTCATGTTTAATTCTTTCTTATCTAAGAAATATTTCAGACTTTTATGATTAGAATAGACAGTGCATTTCGTTCCATATAAATAATGCCTCCAGATCTTTAGCGCAAATACTACTGCTGCTAATTCAAGATCATGGGTCGGGTAGTTTGCTTCATGTAACTTTAATTGACGTGAGGCATATGCTATCACTTTTCCTCTTTTCATAAGAACACAACCCAATCCAATATGTGAGGCGTCAGAATAAACAACAAAATCCTCTGTTTCTTCCGGTAAGCTAGTGTCGGAGCTCTAGTTAGCTTTTCTTTCAAGATTTGAAACGCCTTTTCGTGTTCTGAGTTCCATTCAAATTTGGAATTCTTTCGAGTTAGCTTTGTTAACGAGGAAGCTATTTTCGAAAAATCCTCAATGAAACGCCGATAATAACCGGCTAAACCAAGAAAACTTCTGACTTCAGTTGGGGTCTTTGGAGGAGACCATTGCATAATAGACTCTATCTTGGCGGGATCCACTAAGATACCTTCCTCATTCACTACATGACCCAAGAATTGAACTTCTCGAAGCCAGAATGCACACTTAGAAAACTTTTCATATAACTTTTCTTTTCCTAAGGTATCAAGAACCTCGCGAAGATGTTGAGCATGATCTTTTTCGGTTCGGGAATAGATGAGAATGTCATCGATGAACACGATGACGGAACGATCAAGCATAGGCTTACATACTTGATTCATAAGATTCATGAAAACTGCTGTGGCATTCGTTAAGCCGAATGGCATCACAAAGAATTCATAATGCCCATAACGAGTACGGAAAGCCGTCTTAGGTACATCTTCTTCTCGTACCTTTACTTGATGATATCCCGATCTTAGATCGATCTTTGAGAACCAACTAGCACCTTGTAGTTGATCAAAAAGATCATCAATTTTAGGCAAAGGATACCTATTCTTGATGGTCAATTTATTCTATTCACGATAGTCAATGCACATCCGCATGCTATCGTCTTTCTTTTTAACGAACAAAATAGTTGCGCCCCAAGGAGAAACACTTGGGCGAATAAAGCCTTTGTCCAAAAGATCTTGGAGTTGAGACATCAGCTCCTTCATCTCATTTGGTGCCAACCGATATGGCGATTTAGCCACTGGTTTAGCTTCTGGAACTAGATCAATTTTAAACTAGACTTCCCTTTCCTGTGGAACTCCCAGCAGCTCATCAGGAAAAAAGTCAGGAAATTCATTAACAACGGGGACTTGATCAAATTACTTTCCCTTTTCTTTTATATCAATCACATAGGCGAGAAACGTAATATAACTCCTCACCTTTGCCATCGAGCATATTATAATATCATTCTTTCGTTCTCCGTTAACATAAACTTGTCTTCCAGTCCATGACATAAGTTGAATGATCTTTTTATTACAAACTATAGACGCCTGATGTTGGGATAACCAGTCCATCCTAATAATGACATCAAATTCCCTTAGTGTAATAGGAATTAAGTCGATAGAATATTCTTCTGCTTAAATAATTATTTTACAATTCGACATACTTCGGATACGACAAAGCTCTTATCACTAGCGATTTCGACGTCTAATGAATTTATTAATTTAATTCTACTAAAAGAATTATGACAAGCAAAAGTTTTGAATACGAAGGATCTACTAGCTCCAGAATCAAGTAAAACATAGGCAGGTAGGGAGTTTATGATAAAGGTACCTATTACGACATCAGGTATAACCTTCGCCTTCACTGCGATGATTGAAAAGCCCTGCCTCAGGGTTTTGGAGCTTCCAACTTCTTCACGTTCTCGGCAGTTCTCGATCCTTCTGTCGCCTTTCCATTCCTTGCCCTTAACTCTGGGCAATCATTTTTCATGTGGCCCGGTTTATAGCAGTTATAACATAAGTTCACTGGACTAGTACACTCTGATACTGTATGCCCAAGTATCCCACACTTATAACAAGTTGGATTCTAATAACGACATTCCCCGAAATGCCTTTTTCCACAGAACTGACGAGTACCAGTTTCCTTCTTAAAGCTAGGTACTTTTGTAGGCTAAAAAATTTTCGCTTTCTTTGTAGGTGCTACATGAATTACAACATCTAACTTTTGCTTTCCATCTCTATCAACTTGTCTTTTTAGCTCCACCTCTCGTTCACGAGCCCAATTAAGAAGCTCCTCGAGACTTCCACACTTTGATGGAGAAATAAATTCTCTTAATTCTGTTTTAAGGATAAGATGGAAACGAGTCATCCACGCTTATTCACTAGTGAAAAGAGAAGGGCAAAACTTTGCTTTATCATAGAAGATTCCAAATATTTCGTCCACCGTTTCATTGCATTGATGCATATGAAGAAGTTCTTCGGTGATACGATCAATTGCCACACGTTGACTGAAATGTTTTAGGAAGATTGATTTGAATTCTTCCCAAGACATATTTCTTATCGTTTCCCTACCTTTTTCCTTTTTGACCATATCCCACCAGTCTTTAGCTCGTTCAACAAACTGGTTTGTTGCGAAGATCACTTCATCAGTCGCGTCGCAGTGACACGTGTCAAAAATAGTTTCCATGGCTGTTATTGTTGGGTTTTAACAAGATTATCAAAGTGATAAAATCCCCATTTTACCAAAAACGCAGCGGATATAAAAGTTTTAAATCTTGTTAATCTGATATGTATAAAACCAATTTTAAACATGCAAAACCCAAACCCGGATCCAAATACGAATTACACACTATCAAACACATGCATGTCACTATAAGTCCATGCATGTTACTACTACCTTTCAATATGACAAAACCGGGTGAAAGAGATGATGATTGAAAGGTAAGAACTTGAATATGGAAGCTCCTCAAGCTAGCATACCCCAAGCTTCAACAACACACCACTTCTAGCTAGGATTTGCACTTGAAATTTTCTTCTTCTTTTCTTATGTTGGATGAAAATACCCAAGAGAGGAAGAGAGAAAAGTTTACTTGGAAATTATGTGTGTTATGAAAGAATGAAAGAGAAAGACTTGGTTTTATATAAAGGCATCTTTCTCTCCACCAATAATAACCATTGCATGTCTCCACTCACCTTGCATGTCTCCACTCAAACATATAATAATATTACATTTGAAAGAGTTAATATCTTTTTTTTTTATAAAAATTTAAATATATATATATATATATATATATCCATACATATATACTTTTATAAGTTTATAACTTTTAACTTATAAAACCTATTATATGTTAAGAGACATGCTTGGTTATTATTATTCACATATTGTTATTTAACCAACTTAAATAACACTATGTAATGTTCTTTCATAAAACATAAATCATCCATATGATTTGTTTATTACACAAGTACATTTTATTTAGAAACCCCTTTCCAAATAACTCAGGTGTTAATATTCATTTGTTATGATCACATCATATATGAACGAATATTATCGGTGTTTGTCTAGCTTGTTATTGGGTATGACCCGACTTGGATCATAACGTACTAGCCACATCAATTTAATATGTCTCTTGGGCAGACCGAGTCCAACAATCTCCCACTTGCACAAGATACATAGAAGATTGATGCAAGTAGTATATACCGCCTAACTACGGTTTACTACCCCTAATACGTATGACGAAGTGCCATTCAATAACATCATCCCTTTCAAGTCCCATACTTGAAAATGATTTAGGTGAAACTATCATTTATCCTTTTGCCACAAATGTCATGTTAAATCCAGAGACACAGAGTGATCATTCTCTGTTGATTTAACTTGTCTGGCCTTAGACATTTAACTCTCACCGAATAAGAGGGACAAATCCCATATTGACTACATACGTCTCTCACTATCACCTTGTACTATACTTGAGCTTAGCCTTATGTATTGACATATTTCAGAGCAGCGAAGAACTAAGTCAAAGCATAATAGTCGATGAATATCAAGACCCAATATGTATCTCAGGTCGGAGGATACTATGAAGTTCGCCTTTACTCAAATTTACTTATGATCACAAATCCCAAGGATTCCATGCAGTAAAATTGAGAGCGGGTCAGTCCAATATTTATCCCATAAATATCTATGAACCTTAGCAGCAACCCTTTGCTATATTCATACCTCATGAATATCTACCAATCCAAGTTCATAATAGTCTTACTTTCACATTTGTTCCCACAAAAATGAATGACTACGGACGTTTAGAATAATTCAAATTATTCACGGATTTAAACATACTAAAATGGAACATAACTCAAGAACATGACCATAACCAAAACCATATGATTGAGTTAAAATAAAATTGTTCCAATATCCAAATACAAATTTTGATCAAATCCAATCACTAGAATATCGAAGTCCTAAGGCGCAAGTATGACTCTCATGCTTCGGCCTTTCAAGGAGTTTCGTGAGTGGGTCCGCAATGTTTTGATCAGTGTGAACTTTGCGAATACATATCTTTCCCTTTTCAACTTCATCCCTTATGTAGTTGAATCTCCGCTCAATGTGCCTAGTCTTTTGATGTGCGCGGGGTTCCTTGATTTGAGCAATCGCAACCTCGTTGTCACAAAAGATTTCTAGAGGGTCCTGAATGGTACGGACTACCCCTAGATCGGTAATGAACTTTCTAATCCATGCAGCTTCTTGAGCTGCCAATGAGGCGGCGATGTATTCTGATTCAGTGGTGGATAAGGCTACCACATCTTGTTTTGCACTCTTCCATGAGACAGCATCACCATTAAGAACGAAAACATATCCCGATTGTGATCGAGAATCATCTCGATCAATTTGGAAACTCGCATCAGTGTAACCCTTTACAACGAGTTCCTCCTCACCAGAGCCATATATTAGAAACATATCCTTAGTCCTTCTAAGGTATTTCAATATGCTCTTAACAGCCATCCAATGGCTAGTTCCCGGATTTTGTTGGTATCGACTTGTCATGCTCAAGGCGCATGACACATCCGGTCTAGTGCAAATCATGGCATACATGATGGATCCTATAGCAGATGCATATGGGATACCACTCATTTTTTCTTGCTCATCCTTTAAGCTTGGACATTGAGAAGCACTCAACATCGTTCCTCTTTGAATAGGTACCAAACCTTTCTTAGAGTTTTCCATCTTGAACCATTTCAAGATCTTGTCAATGTATGCACTTTGATTCAAACCTATCAACCGCCTTGATCTATCCCTATAGATCCTTATTCCCAGAATATAGGCGGCTTCACCAAGATCCTTTATGGAAAAATAGCTTCCAAGCCAGGCTTTCACACCTTCCAAGGTTGGAATGTCATTTCCAAACAGTAATATGTCATCGACATATAATACCAGAAAGGTAATGATGCTCCCACTAGCTTTCTTATACACACAAGCTTCATCGGCATTTTTGATGAATCCAAATTTCTTAACTTCATCATCAAAATGGTGATTCCAATTCCTAGATGCTTGTTTCAATCCATAGATTGATTTCTTCAACTTGCATACTTTATTAGGATGTTGTGGATCGACAAAACCTTCAGGTTGAACCATATAGACATCTTCATTAAGATGCCCATTTAGAAAAGCAGTTTTGACATCCATTTGCCATATCTCATAGTCATAATATGCGGCTATGGAAAACAATATCCTTATAGACTTTAGCATCGCCACGGGCGAGAAAGTTTCATCATAATCAACCCCTTGAGTTTGAGTGAAACCCTTTGCTACAAGTCTAGCTTTATAAGTATCCAAGTTTCCATGCATATCAGTTTTCTTCTTGAAAACCCACTTACTTCCAACCAGCTTGGAATTTAGAGGTGGAGCAGCCAAGTCCCATACTTGATTGTCATGCATGGATTGCATCTCAACATTCATGGCTTCTAGCCATTTGTCACAATCAGATTGCGACATTGCATCTCGGTATGTGGTGGGTTCATCCGAATCTACCACGTGGCATCCATCCATGAAAAATCCATATCTCTCAGGTGGAATGCTAATTCTACCAGATTTGCGAATGTTTTGTGTGTTTTGATCAACCATTAGATCATCCTCAACAACCTCTTGTTGATTACTAGTGTCAACCAAACGTGTATCGGCTTGTAGTTCTCGATCCTCTTCGAGTTCTACAGTTCTATCAGTTCCTTCCATAAGGAACCTTCTTTCCAAGAACTTAGCCTTTCGAGCTATAAACACTTTATGCTCGCTTGGATTGTAGAAATAATATCCCATCGAATCCGTGGGATATCCTACAAATATACACTTAGTGGATCGACATTCAAGTTTGTCAGGGGTGTAGATCTTAACATAAGCCTCACAACCCCATACCTTTAAATATGAAAATTTTGGAGCCTTTCCATGCCATATTTCCAAAGGTGTCCTATCCACTTTCTTGGTTGGCGCCATATTTAAAATACGGGCAGCGGAGATCACAGCGAAACCCCAAAATGATAGAGGTAATGAGCTTCTAGCCATCATGGATCGAACCATGTCCAATAAAGTTCGATTCCTCCTCTCGGACACACCATTATGTTGTGGTGTTCCAGGTGGAGTAAGTTGTGAGACAATCCCACAACTCCTAAGATGTTCTAGAAACGCATCATTGAGGTATTCACCTCCTCTATCAGAACGTAGTACTTTGATTGTTTTGTTGAGTTGATTTTGTACTTCATTTTGGAAGACTTTGAATATTTCAAAGGCCTCATTTTTGTGTCTTAACAAGAACACATACCCATAGCGACTATAATCATCGGTAAAGGTAATGAAGTATCTTTCACCATTTCTTGTCATTGTCCTAAAAGGTCCACATACATCCGAATGTATGATACCTAATAAGTTTTTCGCCCTCTCATTTGTTCCATTAAAGGGCTCTTTGGTCATCTTTCCCAATAAACAAGACTCACATTCATCAAATGAATCAACATTTGATTTCAAAAGACCATTCTTTCGAAGTGTATGAATACGATTCTTGTTTATGTGACCAAGACGACAATGCCAAAGAAAAGTATTACTCAAATCCATTTTGAGTCTTTTGGTGTTAGCTTGGTACAACGAGTTATCAATGTATGAGTCATCATGAATTAATTCATAAATGCCATAAAACGGCATCGCTTTAAAATAAAAGACATTATTCATGAAAACATAAATACCATTATCAACAAACTTAAAGTCATAACCAGATTGTCTTAATACAGAAACAGAGATAATATTCCTAGTCAAACTAGGGGAATATAAAATGTTTTTCAAAACAATTTCCAAACCATTTGGAAGCTTTAAAACATAATCTCCTCGGGCTTGGACGTCAACCTTTCCTCCATTACCCATGAAGAGACTTATATCTCCTTTCTTCACCTCATTTCTTCTTTTGAACCCCTGCAATGAATTGCATATGTGAGTTCCACATCCGGTAACCAATACCCATGTGTTAGAAGAAATAATATTAAGATCAATGTGAATCATGAAAGTTGTACCTGAGGTTTACCCCGCATCCCTCTTAGCTTTCAACTCCTTGAGATAGGTCGGACAGTTTCTCATCCAATGACCTATCTCACCACAACCAAAGCACGGATCCTCAGCGCTAACCTTTAGCTTCTTTGGCTTTGGCTCCGCCTTTGCTTTCCCTTGAACCCCTTCTTGACTTGCTCCTTACCAACGGCAACCTTTGCTTTTAGTTCCGGGTGATGCCTTTTCTTTGAGCCACCCTCATTGATCGCAAGAACGGGTAAAACCTTTTTACCCATGCCGGCCTCGGCTGTCTTAAGCATTGCGTGAAGCCCACCAATGCTTTTGTCCCATCCATTCATGTTGTAGTTCATGACGAATGTCTCAAACCTTTTAGTTAAGCCATTTAGGATTAAATCCGTGGCTAACTCTTTTGAGACGGGACAGTTAAGCCGTTCAAGCCGATCAATGTGGCTCTTCATCTTAAGTACATAAGATGAAACAGATTGGGTTTCTTCCATATGACATGCATGAAGCGCTCGAACCGTTTCGAATCGCCAAACCCGAGCTTGAGTAAGGAACATTTCCTTAGGTTGGGTTATCATGTCATACGCCCCATGATTCTCGAAATCCTTTTGGATCTCGGGAATCATTGTTCCCAACATGAGGCAAGAAACTTGCACCGAATCCTCGGTGTATTTTAACCAATCCGCATAGGCATCCAAGTTATTGACATCGGGTTCATCGGGAATAGGATCGTCTAAAATATAAGACTTCTTTTCTTGCTTGAGAACAATTCTCAAGTTTCGATACCAATCCATGAAGTTGTTAAAGTTTAGACGATCCTTATCCAGAATGGATCTTAGTGATAGATTATGCACGTGTGGGATAATTGCGTTCGGTGCGTTGTTTGCGGCCATCTAAAAGAATTTTAACAAAGTTCAAATTAGTATTTTCGATATTAATAAAATTTTAATCTTTAATACCCTTTAAATGTCTCCAAGACAATTATTGATTAAAATCTAGAACCCAATGTTTCATTCAAATAGTAGTTAGGTGACCTTTATCCTACTATCCGAATTAACAAGGTAGTCAACGTTTGACGATTGCAACCCTTTGCAACTTCTAGTTTAATGGGATCGGTTAAACATCATATGTTTAGTTGGTATGTTTAATCCCATCAACACCTTTGGATGCCATGTTAAGGTGACCCTATAGTCATGGTTTCCAAATCAAGTTGTCCTACTTACACACACGTGTGAGTTTACTCATACAAGTGGTTAGGTGATCCTAATGCCAAAAGTATTTGTAAAATCACCTTAAGATCACAAGTTTTCTTAAAAGTGCTTAGGTGATCCTAACCCACTATCAAGTCTACAAGTGACTAAGTGTCGTATAAAAGGATGGTGTTTAACTTGTTTTTAAAAGGGATTTTAGTTTTCTAAATTCTAGATTGGAAAACTATTTATTGTACCTTTCATTTGCATGCATTCAAATGTATGGTACTTAGTTGAAAAACCCATTTTCAAAGTTCCAATTAATAAAACCCATTTTTATTATGAAATCATTAGTTATTAATAAAACCAATTTTTATTACCTAACGATTTCTAAGGAACCAATTTTATGCTAGTTGATTTTACGTTGTTAAGCAAACCATATTGCAAATAATAAGTAAATCAACCATGCAAGCATAAAATATACACAACCACAAGTTCATAACCATAGCCTCCTAATATTGACAACACTTGTTGACCGAAGACAAGGGTGTCAAAAAGTCTCTCCTAAGGGACCCAAAAGAACATGCACTTGTGTCGGTGAACTCCCACTTGATTCCGCATCCATATGCTCCAAGTGTTTACTCCCGGTGTTGTGGTATTCATCATTTTATTTGGGCTTCCATCCATGCATCTTCTTTTACAAAATATATCCTAATACATTTTTCTAGTAAAAGAAATACATCTAATCTACTTATTATTACAAGCCATATGAATGAATAAATAGATTACAAACCCAAATAAATATTACAACCAAATCGAATGAACAAACAACCAACACAATCATTCAACCAAACACAAAGCCATGGCTAGGTTATGAATATCTATTACACATCCAAATATGCAATAATACAAGACCAAAATGGTTCCCCTTTTTGCCTCAAAACTTTCGGCCAAAGCTTAAGCAAACCGAAAGTTTCGGGTTTTGTCCAAACAAACTAAACAATCATCCAAATGACTTGGTTTTTCAAGATTACCACATGCATGTAAAGTATAACCTTGAAAAACCATGGGGTAACCAAAACCCCAAAAAGTTTCGGCCAAATGGTGAAACCCACCATAAACTCGAAAAATTTTGGGTCTAATGAAGCATGCATTCGTATAAGCGGCTCTTGATGACATTGTTGGGTTTTAACAAGATTATCAAAGTGATAAAATCCCTATTTTACCAAAAACGCAGCGGATATAAAATTTTTAATCTTGTTAATATGATATGTATAAAACCAATTTTAAACATGCAAAACCCAAACCCGGATCCAAATACGAATTACACACTATCAAACACATGCATGTCACTATAAGTCCATGCATGTTACTACTACCTTTCAATATGACAAAACTGGGTGAAAGAGATGATGATTGAAAGGTAAGAACTTGAATATGGAAGCTCCTCAAGCTAGCATACCCCAAGCTTCAACAACACACCACTTCTAGCTAGGATTTGCACTTGAAATTTTCTTCTTCTTTTCTTATGTTGGATGAAAATACCCAAGAGAGGAAGAGAGAAAAGTTTACTTGGAAATTATGTGTGTTATGAAAGAATGAAAGAGAAAGACTTGGTTTTATATAAAGGCATCTTTCTCTCCACCAATAATAACCATTGCATGTCTCCACTCACCTTGCATGTCTCCACTCAAACATATAATAATATTACATTTGAAAGAGTTATTATCTTTTTTCTTTTATAAACTTTAAATATATATATATATATATATATATCCATACATATATACTTTTATAAGTTTATAACTTATAACTTATAAAACCTATTATATGTTAAGAGACATGCTTGGTTATTATTATTCACATATTGTTATTTAACCAACTTAAATAACACTATGTAATGTTCTTTCATAAAACATAAATCATCCATATGATTTGTTTATTACACAAGTACATTTTATTTAGAAACCCCTTTCCAAATAACTCAGGTGTTAATATTCATTTGTTATGATCACATCATATATGAACGAATATTATCGGTGTTTGTCTAGCTTGTTATTGGGTATGACCCGACTTGGATCATAACGTACTAGCCACATCAATTTAATATGTCTCTCGGGCAGACCAAGTCCAACAGTTATCCACCTCTGACTAACCAACGGATCTATTTCTCCTTTGAATTGTAACGGTTTTCAAGCCATGAAATTTCTGTACGCACATCGTTGCGTTTCTACCTCCACTCTTGGTGCCACTCCCACGTTATCGAAAGGCTTTTACACAATCGATTCATTCTTTTTCAGATTTTCTTCCAGCATAATTCCTATAAAATTTTGCATTTCGGCAAGAAGAAACGGAGTATTGGCTTCGAATGCTTTCCCTGCCTCAATAGCTATTTTCTTGCGAATTTCATCAGGTACAATTTTTGTAACAGTATGATACATTTACTCTCATACTGGCCAGTTATGAAAGAAATATATTATACTCATCATAATCCCTCAACTACTACATTGTCTTTTAAACATACAAATTTCAGTTTTCACATATATATTCTCTTTTATTTTCATTTATGCACCCATACAAAACTCCCCTTTGTAGCTTCCATGGACCGCTTCTGGACTGAACCCTCTCGTTTATATATTAACTGCACTTATGGTTCGAGTCTAAGTATTTATCTTGAATTCTTAAATCTCTCGAACCGTGCTCTGATACCAACTTGAAACACCCTAACTTTTGTTTTTGTATATATAATACTTTTACAAATTACACATCAGAGTAGGTCCCAGTTTATATCCAAAACCTGTCACTCGTGATGACGTTTTATTTTATAAAAAATATATGTTGTACAAGAAAATATATATGTTCAAAACAAACTTTATTATACAAACTATTAAACACGAGAGTACGGTTCCCTTGTCAGTCCAGTCCCGTCCATGAAGCTTTAACCATCTATGGGTGCTTTTCCTGAAAACATTTTAAAACGTATTTTTATTAGCTTTTGCTAAGTAAGTACATCATTTTATAAAAATATGTTTTATTTTCATTTAAAATTTAACACCAAAATTTCTTGGGATTTCAATACCCGAAATCCTTATTATTACTCCACGTTATTTTTTGGGAATTCAACACCCGAATTACTTGGGATTTCAACACCCGAAATCCTTAATTTTATTCCTCATTATTCTTTGGGAATTCAATACCCGAATTCCTTATGAGCTCATATTTAACCCATGAGGGTTATTAACTCCCCCTTTTATATTTGGGGTTCAACACCCGAACCTCTTAAGATTTCAACTCCCGAAATATTTTTATATATAGTATTAAAATTTTGGAGTTTCAACTACCGAAACCTTCGGGACTCGTAACCCATATTTTTATTAGAGACATATCACCATATTTATTTTAAAACTATAGCCTCTTTTTATGCCACACATTAATTCACATACTTGGACCCACAATCATTTCTCAAATAACCATATATATATATATGCATATCAAAATAAACATATATAATGCTTGTAAAAATAACATGATTATGGTTCGTGTACTTACCTCTTGGTGTAATTAGTAACTTGAGTGTGAACAACAACCGGCTAATTTATTGTTGTCGAACCTTTCTCCCAATATATGTTACAACTACGATGTGGTCTTACTTAATCTTAGACGCCCATCCTTCATTTACCCAATTGGTGATTTTTTTCTTATTTTGGCTTCTAAATGTTTGACGCAAAGCATATATATATATATATATATATATAAAGTCCAAAATTGCTTCTTAATTAAGAAATCTTCATTTGTAAGATTTCTTCAATCTTATCAATACGTAATATATATCCATATGGAATCTACTTACTCATTAAGTTATCTACTCACCATCCATTTATTATTATTATTATTATTATTAAAGCTACGAGAGCTTTGTAGAAACAATATTGAATATTATAATTAAATATCTATTTTATAATTTAAATGAAATTAGGTACTACCGAATGCTTATTTTACCGCCTTATATCTCAACGGGTCATTTAACATGTTACTTACTCGTCTACTAATATTTGAAATATTATTTCAAATATTTTATTTTTATTCATAAAATAGGATGTTACACAACGGCCGACTGCTGGAAGAAGACAATGAACTGTTACAATTGCAAGGAGATGGGACACTTAAGCTTTGAGTGCCCAAAGAACAAATCTGCGACTAGTGGTGCGGGTGGAAGCGGTCAAGCAAAAAAAATAATGCAAGAGTCTTTATGCTCGATGCCCGAAAAACGGCCGACATACCGGAAACCATTACCGGTACATTCTTAGTTAACGATACATATGCTAGGGTTTTATTCGATTCGGGTGCCAATTTAAGTTTTATTGATTATAGATTTTGTAGTCTATTAAACGAACCCTTAAGAAAATTAAATAAAACTCTAAGCATCGAGACTGCTAGTGGTGAAATCGTTAAAATCTCCGAAGCTCTAGAAAACGGAAAATTCTTGTTAGCTGGTCATATTCTGCCTATTCAATTGCTACCAATGACTCTTGCTGGTTTTGACATTGTACTTGGTATGGATTGGTTATCCAACAACCATGCTCGTATCATTTGCAATAGCAAAACTGTTGAACTTCGAACCCCTGATAAACGAACAATTCGAATTGAAGGGGACACAGACCCTGGTCAAGTTAGCAAAATTTCAATGATTAGGGATAACAAATGTTTAAATCAAGGATGCTTAGCATTCATGGCCTACGTTACCGAAGAATCCAAACCAAAGGAGATAAAGGACGTGCCTATTGACTCCGACTTTGCCGATATTTTTCCCGACGAACTTCCCGGAATCCCTCTCGATCGTGAAGTAGAATTTAGGATCGATCTTTTGCTTGGTACTTCTCCAATCGCCAAAGCCTCGTTTCGTCTAGCTCCAACGGAAATGAAAGAATTGAAGAAACAACTTGACGAACTACTTGAGAAGGGTTTCATCCGACCGAGTTCATCACTGTGGGGAGCGCCAATCTTATTTGTCAAGAAGAAAGATGGATCAATACGCATATGTATCGACTATCGAGCCTTAAACAAAGTCACTATCAAGAATCGTTATCCACTCTCTCGAATCGACGATCTTTTTGACCAACTCCAAGGTGCAAGCTACTACTCGAAAATTGATCTGCGTTCTGTTTATTATCAGCTTAAGGTTCAATCCGAGGATATTCCTAAAACCGTTTTCCGAACGAGGTATGGTCATTATGAGTTCACGGTCATGCCATTTGGTCTCACTAATGCTCCAGCCGCGTTCATGGATATGATGAATCGAATCCCTAAGCCTTACTTGGATAAATTTGTTATCGTATTTATCGAAGACATACTTATTTATTCTAAGTCTAAGGACGATCATGAAACTCATCTTCGAACTTTACTTAAAATACTAAGAACCGAGAAGTTATACACCAAGTTCTCGAAATGCGAGTTCTGTTTGCACGAAGTGCAATTTCTTGGACATATCATAAACGTCAATGGTATTCAAGTGGACCCCGCAAAGATTGAAGCTATCTCTAAGTGGGAGATTCCAAAGTCACCGATCGAGATCCGAAGTTTCTTAGGTTTGGCCGGCTATTATCGTAGGTCCATAGAAAATATTTCTCGTATAGCCGTTCCCCTAACTTCTTTGACTCGCAGAAACATCAAGTATGAATAGGGAACCAAACAACAAGAGGCGTTTGATAACTTAAACAAAAACTTACCCAAACAACTATACTGGCCTTGCCAGAAGGTACTAAGGACTTTGTTGTCTTTAGTGACGTGTCTCATTCCGGTTTGGGATGCGTACTAATGCAACGAATGAAAGTGATCGCTTACGCCTCTCGTCAACTCAAGGTGAACAAAAAGAACTATACAACTCACGATCTAGAGTTAGGCGTCATAATCTTTTCTTTGAAGATATGGAGGCACTATCTCTATGGAGTAAGATTTATCGTGTATACCGAGCACAAGAGTTTGAAACACATTTTTTATCAAATAGAACTTAACATGCGTCAACGACGCTGGAAGGAAACTTTGAATGACTACGACTGTGAGATCGTCTATCACGAAGGTAAGGCCAACGTTATGGCTGATGCTTTGAGTCGAAAGGAACATGAAAAACCAAGGAGAGTCCA
Source organism: Bidens hawaiensis (assembly GCF_021521415.1). NCBI lineage: Eukaryota > Viridiplantae > Streptophyta > Magnoliopsida > Asterales > Asteraceae > Bidens > Bidens hawaiensis. The sequence continues at coordinate 664,422 of NW_027491907.1, forward strand.
AGCGTTATGACTAGAACTTCAAATCCAAGCGTTAAGACTAGAACTTCAAATTTATCTCATCGAACAAATCAAATCTGCTCAATTCCAATCGATCAATGAAAACAAGATCTCCGACGAAAAACGTAACAGCACCATTGACTCACTAGTCAAGGGTGACGATGGTATACTTAGAATGGGAAACCAAATTTGGTTACCAATCGTTGGGGACTTGCGTGAGAAGATTATGAATGAAGCTCACAAGCCTAAATACCATGATGCACCCCGGTAGTGACAAAAGGTATCAAAATCTCAAACAGAAATACTGGTGGAATGGGATGAAAAATGACATCGCTTAACCTGTGGCGAAATGTTTAACTTGTTTGAAAGTCAAGGCTGAACATCAAAAGTCGTCGGGATTGCTTCAGCAACTCGGACTTCTCGTTTGGAAGTGGGAGTTAGTAACCATGGATTCCATCACTAAACTTTTGAAGATGACTTGTCAACATAATGCCATTTGGGTCACAGTGGATAGACTAACAAAATCCACTCATTTCATACCCATCAATGAATCGTACTCAATGGATAGACTAGCGTGCATCTATGTGAACAACATTGTTGCTTTGCATGGAGTACCGATGTTTATTATTTCTGATCGAGACAGCTGATTTACGTCTCACTTCTGGAAAAGTTTCCAATAAGCATTAGGCACATAATTAAACCTTAGCACTGCCTATCATCCACAAATTGTTGGGCAAAGCAAAAGGACGATTCAAACGTTGGAAGATATGCTTCGCGCTTGTATGATTGATTTAGATGGAAGTTGGGACGACCACTTACCCCTAATGGAATTTTTGTATAACAATAGCTATCACACGAGCATTCATGTCGCACCGTTGGAGGCGTTATATGGTCGTAAATGTAGAACGCCCGTGTGCTGGTCCGAAACCGGAGATAATCAATTATCTGAACCCGAGATAGTCCAAGAAACCACCGAAAAATTTTTACAAATCCGAGAACGAATTAAGACGGCACTTGATTGCCAAAATAGTTACGCCGATGTCCGTCGAACGCCGTTGGAATTCAATGTTGGTGACAAAGTTCTTTTGAAAGTCTAGCCATGGAAAGGCGTAGTTTACTTCAGTAAGAAAGGAAAACTTCGTCCTTGATTTGTAGGAACATTTGAAATACTCGAGCGAATTGGGTCTGTTGCATACTGTTTGCGACTACCCGAGGAAATGCAAGGGATACACGATGTATTCCACGTCTCTAATATGCGTAAATGTCTAACTGACGAATCTTTGTCTATGCTATTAAAAGACGTCGAAATAAATGAAAACTTAAAATTTGTTGAAAAACCAATTCAAATTGAAGATTCAAAAACAAAGAAATTGAAGAGAAGAAAGTTGAAAATAGTAAAGGTAAAGTGAGACTCAAGAAGAGGCCCCGAATACACTTGGGAACTCAAATCCGAAATGAAAAAGAAATGCCCCTACTTGTTTTAAAGAAGCAATCTCGAGGATGAGATTTATTCCAAGGTGGGGATGAAGTAACATCGTGAAAGTTTCGGGTTAAAAGGAGCCAAGTTCAAAAGTTAAAGGATCAAAATTGTCAGATTAAAAACTTAATGGAGTAAAATAAAAATTTTTCTCTCTCCCATAGCGATACGCGACGGGACAAAGGACAAGCCCATAGCGTATCGCGAAGGGCTTTGTTATAAACCCAAGAAATGGGCTGATAGCGATACACGATCATCAAAAGAACCAATTTCATCGCGTATCGCGATGACGTAGTCTGACATGTGTGACACGTGTCAAACGGTGGCATAATGTATCACCACGTGGCACCACGTCCGCCACGTGGCAAGCCTATAGGGCTACGCAACACTCTACGTCGCGATACGCGATGGGCTGAGCAAAGGCCATCGCGTATCGCGATGGGCCTCTTGAAAAGCCTATAAATAGCAAGCTCAGCCATCTGTCACTTCACACCAAAATCTCACATACCTTTCTCTCTCTAACATCTCTCTAAAGCCTCGTAAGGCATACCTTCGATCATCTCGACTTCTGTGTCCAAATTCCTCGATTCTCGTACCCAAATACTACAGTTTTTGTCGATTTCTCTGCCACACAGCGACGACATTCTAACAAAGAAGGTGTTGCTATCTCGATGTTCCGATGACCTGCCTCGTAAAGCATGCTGACGGGTAGAGAAGTATTGCTGTGCATCATTCACGTGCAAAGGAAAAAGGTGTTGAAGAAAAGTGTTTGATCAAGAAGATAAAGAAGAAGAAGCGGCTCTGAAGTGTTGCTCGATTGTGTAGGGTTTTCATAAGCCAACCAAGGCAGGCATGATGCCGAATAAAATAATAATAAAATATTAAAGGCTTAAAATTCTAAGTCGAGGATATACTCGATACCTCGATAAATAAAAGAAAATATAACAAAGAAAATAAAAGAATATATATATATATATATATATCAATGTGATTATTATATAAATCTTTGTTATAGAATATTATTTAAGTAATTATGAATATTCTTAGATAATAAAGAAAAGAAAAGTATATGTTTCTTAGAGAAGAAGAAACGTAGGGTTTTAAAGAAAATAAGATTAACTAAAGGTTTATCTTATAAAAGAAAAGAAAAGAAAATAAGTTAAAAGAAAGACTTTTGATTTATAAAAGAAAAGAAAGAAATAATACTTCTTAACCGAAGGTTTTAAAGTAAAGAAAATATAATCGAGGTAACGATTATAAATAGACTAAAGGTCTTAAGCCAGATTGTATATCCGACTAACAAGAAGTTATACTCGTACTATAGGTGCGAGATAACAAGAAAAGGAAAAGACCCTCGGACAGTGTATTGACCTGATCCAAATCGAAAAAGATGAATACGCCCCAAAGTTTACAAAATTGTTTAAATCGAGTCAAAAGAAATAAATGAAAAGAATTACATGGGACTATATGTCTCTAAAACATTATAAACAAAAGTAAGCGCTAGCCATCAGGCTGTCGTGTACGTTTGTTTGGATCCTTACATATGTGGTAATAAGACGGTGGACACACCGCACCACACCTGGTCATATGACGCTTTCCATGAGGAGAGCATGACCATGTGTATACGTATGGTACTTAAATAGAGTCTAACGCAGTGGTGTTTGCTGGAGTGTTTTTGTGTAAACTTTATTTATAATTGTGTTTGTTTTAAAAGCTTGACTATTCCTAAGCCACGATGGGCCGGATATAACTATATCTCGAGGGGTAATCAAGTAAAAGAAGATATTTTAGCGTCAGCATATTCACCAGCATGTGTTGCTGACGTATTTTCTAAACATTTTGCAGGTAATCAAGAATAGGGTTTGGGATGACGAAGTTCTTAAGATATCCGATGGCTCGGATCTTTTTGTTAAACTTAACTTATAAATGGTGGTTTTGTAAATAATAAGTAATCTTACTCAAACACTAAAAGGAAACTTTTAATCCCGTATTTTGTTAATGTAAATATTATATTTTAAATCCACATAATGTAAAGACTTCCGGTTTTAATCCATTAACTCTGATATAATTACAAATATGACACCAACATGTGTGTCGCATGCCTAGGCCGTGGTCTGGGTTGTGACACTAAAAATATAAGTTGAGCTACGTGATATGTACTCTCTCATAGAATACAAATACTAGGCAAATTTTTTTTAAAACAATTTGTACAAAATCAAACATAAATTAATATATATATTTAAAACTTTTCTAATTATAATATATTATCATTAACGTGTTGATTATGAGAATCAAATACAAATGAAATTAATGTATTAATTGTGAGTATCACGTAGAGTAATTACATATCTAACTAGAGTATTTATGCAATTACATCATAGAATAATTACATAATTACTCTATAATGAAATTACATAATTATACAAGTTATATATAATTACTCTACCTGATTTTCACAATTAACAGGTTAATTTCATTTATACGTTAAATTCCTTCATTTAGTTTATTGTTGTATGTCTTTTGCTCAAATATGCAGATGGTTGTTCCGCTAAAAATTCGTATAAAAAGTACTCAAATTTAAAGTTCGTTTATCGAGCCAAACTTCAATTTATTGGCCTTGTTGACGTATCTTGTAAAACTAGATGACAATTTAACACACACACAACAAAAAACAAAAAACAAAAAAAACCCACTAAGAAAGTACATATAGATTCGCTTTCAAAGACTATAAAACTCATAATATTTCTACTCGCTTTACCAGTTTATTCTTATGGTTGTTCAAAAGATCTTAAAATGCTTTTCCTTTTTTATATACGCATGAGAACGACAAGACAATCAAAAGAATGATTCGTGGCTATTTAGGAAGATGGCCCATGACTCGGTTAATATTCCGGTTCATGCCTATCTGATTATTGTTGAACTATTAACCTCATTATAAATAAACCACCCCCATGGCTCCAACCCACCACACTCCAATTCCAAACCAAACACACATAGCTACCGATTGTGATCAAACTAATCCAATGGACTCAAACACCAAGATGCGCAAAGGGTTCATGAAAGGAAAGTTGGTCATGTCTTTCATTAGAGCCGCCAAGCCTACTACCAACACAACCACTATGAAAACGGTTAAAATGACTACACCTCCACCCTCATCAATGATCATGAACCAAGAGAAGGTGAACCCTCCACCTAAGCATAGCGTCTCATATGCCATCCCACAAACGACCGGTAGGTATGGCGTGTATGACAACCCCTATGGGGTTGTGGCCGATGAAGGTGTTGACGCAAAAGCTGCCACTTATATATCCTGTGTTCAGGAACGGTTTAAACTCGAACATTTTAATAACGAATTGGTTGAGCCAACAAGCTAGATAAGATTGTCATGTCAAATAATATCGCTCTTGTTTCTTTGTTCTTCAGCTTTCGTTTTATGTATGGTGTGAGAAGAAATTGATATAAAAACAAATGTTATTATACATGTGATTGCAGGATGAACAATAAGTCTTTGTTGTTTTACAAATCTATTAGATATAATATATTAGTTATATTATAATTATATATTGTAAGATAAAGATAATGATAATATCTATACAGTGGATTCTAACCGGTTATATTTTATCTGATCGATATACCAAATATATTCATCAATTAAAGTTATGTGATGTCACTTATATGAGCCAAGTGTCTTTGGGCTTGCGCTATTAAGGAGTAAGATATAAAAAGGAAACCATTTTTAATAAGGTGTAGGTTCAAGTCGTTATAAAAAATGTGAATTTAGAAGTAGAGTAAGATAGTGTGAACTGCTATTAAAAAACTTCAAACATAAATATAAAACTTAAATTAATCACATCTATATTATTTTGGAATCTCTCATAATTAACAAGATCCAAAAATAATAAAAATAAAAAACGATTCCATTAATATACATTTACGTTTTCCATTCTTGAATAGAACTCCTTTTTGAGAATCAAGTAGGGTGTTCTTGTCACCACCAAAGACATGTATTCTCTGCTCTATATCTAATATATTTTTAAAAGGGTAATTTATTCGTAAGATTTTAACTCACTAGTCACAACCCCATGATTGGGTGAGACATCACTTTATATGTAGGTTAGTAAGATATTGCTTACTCGGAAACCTCAAGGGTGAAGGGTCCGGTTGAACAACAAAAGAAGTTTTGGTAATAAAATTACGTAGCTGATCAAATCTCAAGAACTTAAATGACACTCTGAAAAAAGTTTAAAAAGGAACAAAAGCCTACAACTATATTAAAACTAGTATTTTACCCGCCGACGCATTGCGTCGAAGCAGGTCGGTTAAGCCCGGGCGGTGGTAAAACCCAAGCGTTGAGTCGATAAATTGATGCGAATTCGGTCGGTTTCGGTTACGTGCATTATTGTACAGGTACTAAAATTGAAATTTTCGACGTTTATTTGGTCGGTAAACTTAGGCGATGGTAAAACCCCCAAGTGTTGTCGATTGCGGACATTGAGGCGGTAACTCGACACAAATTTGGTCGATTTCAGTTACGTTCGTTACGTTACAAGAACTGAAAAAGGGGAAAAGGTAAAAATCGAGGTGAACCAATGGGTTTTAGTTACTTTCGTTATGGCGCTAGAGCTAGGAAACAGAAAAAATAAATAATATTGAGGTTGACCAATGGGATGGTGTCGATTGATAAACTCGGCCACTAGTAAAACCAGGGCGTTGATAAAATCGAAACGCTGTTGGCTGTGGACGTTGAGGCAATGAGTCTACAAGAATTTGATCGGTTTCCGTATATTCATTCTTAAACTAACACAAAAAGATTAAAAAAAATCAATGACCAATATAGTGCCGCCTAGTGACCCAATCAGAATTTGACGGAAACAAACTTCTCAGTTGTTATTGATAATAATTTTAAAACCAACTAAAGGTAAAAACGAAAAACGAAAAAAAGCCCAATTGTTTATTCATTTACCAATCTATCAAAAAGTCGATTGCTCATTCATTAACTCATTTATCAAAAGCTCAATTGTTTAACCATGAACTCATTTATCAGAAGTAGAGGTGCACAAAAATCAAAAATTTGGAATTAGATTAAATAAAAAACTTGAAACCGGTTTTTGTACCTGGGTTTTTAATACCCGACCCAATCTGTAGGATACGGTTAGGGTATGCATTTTTTATCAAAACTCTTACCCGAACCGGACCCGATTTGTACCCGGTAATACCCGAAAACCCGAACCGATTCCATAAACGGAACTGGGTTTTTCCAATACTCGAAACCGGGTTTTTCAAATACCCGATCTATACCCAAAATTACCCGAAAATAACTGGAAAATACCCGAAAAATACCCCTAAAAAGGGCACCTCTAACAAATTTCAATATATACCCGAAAAATACTATGAAAAAAAACCTGAAAAAAACCCGAAAATATGGTTTTTTCAATACCTGGAAATAGGGTATTAAAATACCCTGTTCTATACCCGATCCGAACCCGATACGTAGGGTATGGTTTTTAGAGGCAACACCCGGACCAGAACCCGACCCGAGTACTGCTAATACCCGATTTTCCAATACCCGATCATACTCAAACCCGGTTTCATACCCGAACCCGGATTTTTGTTATACCCGATTTGTGCACCTCTAATAAGAAGTAGAATTGTTTAAACAATTATACTTATATTTTTAAACCCAATTAAAAAAGAATTAGAAAATAGAAAGTGCGGGACAAAGAACGACCGAGTCCTATGACATAGGGGGTGTTTATGATTCTTATTTTTATTAACTTATAACTTATAAAATTTTTGAAAAATTAATAAGGTGTATAAGGTGTTTGGCAAACCATAAGGCCTTATGAATTTTAACTTACGGAGAAGACAAAATAAAGGAGTTTTGAAAAGTTAGGAATCTCTAATTTAATTTGTTTGATTTACCTATTACACCACTTTAACCCTCATAACCTATTACACTCATTTTAAAAAAGAGTGACCTTCTTAGTCATTTTGGTTTTTCCCAAAACATAAGCTAATCCAAACATTTTTTAAAAACTTTATTTAAAAAATTCATAAGTTAATAAGTCCTTATAACAAAAAGTCTCTTTTCTCTTAAATAAGCAATCCTAAACACACCCTTAACTAGGAGGAACATGAAAGACTATCAACTGAACCATTGTCGATTGGCGGTTTGAAGAACGGTGAGGCCAGGGAGATTGAAATGGACACGAGGGGACTAGAGGATGGTTGATGGAAGATTTGAAAGATTGATGCATTGCAGCTGCTTGTTTTGATTTCTGATTATTATAGGGCCGATCTTGAAACAAAAAGGTAACGTGATTTTATGAATTTTCAGGTTATGATTATTTCTCTGAACTTCTTTCTATAATTTTAAACCCTTAATTAGGTTTTGATGATCTTATTTTTTATTATCTGAAACCCTTTTCAAGTTCTTATTTATGATTATTTGAAAATTGATACAAACGAACCATGTTTGTCAGGTTCTAATTTTTAATTATATCAAAGTAGAAATCATTAAAATAGATCATTTTACTATAATAATATGTTATTATGATTCCACTACCGATGTCTTACATACATAAACTTATATTAAGGGTCCATTTTTTTAAAACCCGACAAGCCTTGAGAGCCAATGCATTTTCAGGGAAAGCCTAATGTATACTTAATTTGGTTATTCGAAAATCAGTAGCATCAGTAGTTAGTTCTTTGATTCATTACACTATAAATACAACTTTCTATTTCCTTTTTACATTGAACACCTCAAGCTCTATTTTATTCAACATTGAATGAGTTTTATTAAAGAAAAACATAATTTGAAGAAATAATTTTGAGACATGCTCTTAACTTTGTAATGCATAAACAAAATGTGTGTTACAAACTCAATTCCTAACAACACATAAAGAGTGGTGGTATATTTGTGGCAAAAGGAAACTTAACCAAAGTTTACAAGGGCTAAGAGACTATAAATATACCAAAGGGCCTTTGTTCTAGTGCCAAGAAGTTTGAAGAATAGGAAGAAGTATAGTTCCTTACTTCCTTGTGTTAAATTATCACAAGTGAATCTGTAACAAGTTTGCTTAACTCAAGCGACTTTTTTTTTTTATTAATCGACTAACGAACAATTCAATACAATGAAAATAAAAGACATAATTCTTATATAGGAAAAATAGAACTTGAAGAAAAAGAAAACTAGAAAATAGAAACATAATCAGATTATTCTTTTTCCAAAAACAAATAACTTAATTAAAAGATAGATAACTTGGTCACCAAGTAACCAAGCCTTGATCTCCTCCAATCGCCCCTATGAGATCGAACCGAACCGCCCTTAAACATCAAGCAAATATTGTTTACTTTTAACACTCCCTCTCAATATTTGCTTCGTCAAGACTCCCTCTCAATCTTGACTTGTTCCACCGAGTTCTCTAATCCCCAAAAGTAATCGAACTCCTTCAATCTTAATTTTCGAACAACTTTTTTTACCTGCGTTCACCCAATTATTTTCACGGTTACATAAACCTTTACTTTTCCGTTTCTTGTGTTTGATATGTACCACCGTCCAACTGTCTCTAATTATTCTACTACCATCAATAGTACTCAATGTTACTTGTATATGAACTGAGTTGACCAATTCATCATTAGCACACAACATCCCATCACTTGCATACCCACTTGAGTTATCATATGTCTCATGCATCATGCGTGTGTGCATGAACTGCATGCAACTTCTAAAAACTATCATCTCATCAGCCCTTTTAAAATTAAAATTAAAATTAAAATTAAAATTAAAATTGAGAATTATCACCTTAATCCCTGACATTAATTCTTTCCAAAACTCACGCCAAACATGACCGAAAACATCATGACCTGATTTCCCATACCTAGGTTCCCTACAACCAAATTCATCATCCACATTTGAAACAGGTGGCATCCAAGACCAGATATTTAAACCATGAATATCCAAATTTTTGGTATTTCCAAATCCATGGGATCCTTGCTCTATATTCAACGTCATGGTGGATTCAATATCCACAACTGAAACATCAACTGCGACACCGATACTCATCGTCGGACCATCGCTAATAACCGGTGCATCTCCTTCCGTCACCGTATCATCACTATCAACTACCGTATCACCCGTTGCTAAGTCCGCGACATCGGTATTCGACACATCGTTAACAATTGTTGCATTACTTCCGACCACCATTACATCGTTAACAATCAATGTCTCGTCCCCTGGCCGTACCGTCGTCGGTAACTATCGTATCTCCTTCCAAAACCATTGTATCAACAACAGATTCAACGATAGCCTTATATGCAACGATATCAACTTCTTGGGCGACGTACGCCTCAACATCCCAACCTTCTTCTTCGTTGACTTCAGCAGGGTTTCCTTCCTCCTTCGGCACAGATGGGCAGTCCCGAGCCATGTGACCCCAACGCCCGCAGTTATAGCACCTATATGGAAACCAATTCGGTCGGTACCTTGATTCCTTTTCACGATTCTCTTCGTCCGATGAATGTTCTTAAGAATTGTCGTCCCGGCTCTTTCTGTTCCATTCTTTCTTCTCCTTTGACTCATCGTGACTACTTGATTCTTTCTGATTTTTATGGAACCCTTGCTTCTTGAAACGATCATTATTGTAACCCTTTTGATTCGAGCTTCTGTTGAACCGCACCTTACTTTTACCACGTTCGGCATACAATGTCGAGTCTTCTTTCTTGATGTGGTATACACTTGAGACTTCTGCAAGTTGTTTAGCCAAACCCTCTTGGGCCGATCACATGTTTTCAAACTCAACAAGGGTGGGTTGTGTGGGCCACCCTTGTATGGCTGCAACATAACTTCTATATTCGGGCCTAAGCCCGTGAACGATTATCCTTTTCATTCGTGCCTCATTGATTCTTGTTTCTTGGTCGAGTTCACCAATTTCCCCGCACAACGTTTTAACTCTATGAAAATATTGAGAAATCGTGAGTTCTTTTTGACTTAAAGAAGTAACTCGTTCTCAAGTCGTTGCAACTTGGCATCGTTCTTTTTCGAGAACAAAGCAGCCAATGCGTCCCATGCTTTTTTTGGTGTTGCGAGATCTCGAATGTGCTCCAACAATTCATCCTCCACCTTTGTCTTAAGGATGAACATAGCTCGTCCGACTTTAGCTCTCCACTTGTGAATTGCCCCGTTAGTATCAATTCTTGGTTTCACCGTGCTTGCACCGTTGACAACCTCCTATATATCCGAACCTGTAGAAACGAACTCATACATGTAGACCACGTGTTGTAATTCGAGTTATTCAAATTTTTTCACCGCACCAAGACCATGGAATTTTGCCATGACTAACGGATTTGTTTCATTCTTTTCTTCACCATTTTGTTCTTCGATCCACAACCGATTAATCGCTGGAAGCAATCAACCGAGTAATACTCCAAGGCTGGACCACGATCGATGAGCGTGTACGATGAACCGGCTCTGATACCACTTGTTAAATTATTGCAAGTGGATCGGTAACAAGTTTGCTTAACTCAAGCGACTCTTTATTTTTATTAATCGACTGACGAAAACTTCAACACAATAAAAATAAAAGACATAATCCTTATATAGGAAAAACAGAACTTGAAGAAAAAGAAAACTAGAAAATAGAAACATAATCAGATTCTAATTCTGAACGATTCTTTTTCCAAATACAAATAACTTAACTAAAAGATAGATAACTTGGTCACCAAGTAACCAAGCCTTGATCTCCTCCAACCGCCCCTATGAGATCGAACCGAACCGCCCTTGAACGACAAGCAAATATTTTTTCGTTTAACACCTTGCACCAACATTTCATCAACAAGAGCCACATAACATGTGTCTGGCTTAGCTAAGTTTGACAAACCAGAAAAAAAAACTCAAAACCTAAGGAATATAAAATCAAGAGAAAGTTATTGTTTTAGTCTCTGTGGTTTTAAGGCGGAGTCGTGTTTAGTCCATGAAAAAAAAATGGGCTGCTTAAATCCTCGTGGTTTAAAAAGTGAACCGTATGAGTCCCGCATTCTAACAGTCGTTAACCTTGACCTTAAAATTTAGGGTATATATGTAATCTTGCATCTAAAACATATTTACCCTAGAATATATTTGTCCGGCCGTTCAACTTTACAACCACCATTCAAATTACCTTCGTCGTTCAATTCACAACCACTGTAGAACACCTTTGTCGTTCAATTGACAACCGCCGTTCACCTTTGCCGGATTTCACAACCGCCATTCACGTTCATACGATGTTCACCTTAATTCAATGTTCACCTTCATTCGTTCGATCTACGTCTTCCTGAAGAGGAATTTGATATACAAACTTACAGTAAGTTTTTCTTCTTTTTGGTTTTGTGTTACAAAACTTATAGTATATTCAAACTTACAGTAAGTTCAAATTATAATATAAGATTGATTTTTTTTAATTACAGATGATAACAACTTATTTTTTAATATTTTTCATGGTGGCGAGTTTTCTCAATTTCTCGGTAGAGCTTACGGGGGAGGCCGATCGGTTTTCATCGACAAGTGTCGAGGTTGGAAAAATTGTTAAAGGTGATTTGATGGATATGGCTAAGAATCTAGGATATCCTCCTAGTGAGGTACGTTACTTTCATTTTAGAGAACCAAATTTGTGTATGGGTTGGGGTATACATTATTGTGTGACAATTTTGATGTTAATAAAATATTTGATATTGTAAGAGGTGAAATTAAGGTGGTTGAGATATATGTTGAACATGGGCATTCACGTTTGACAAACAATGTATCGTCCTCTTCCCATTTTGATTTTGCAAATGAAAAGGGGCCTAAAGTAGATGAAGTTGATGTTGATATATAATACACATCACATAGGTTAAATGAGGAAGATGGTAATGAAACCAATTCACATGAATCAAATTCATATGATGCACAGGATGATCCAAATTACATATTTAAAGAAAATGGTTCGGACTATTTGGAAGATGCAGAAGTGGACAATAGTTTCTTCAAGTATAATGTTGATGTTGATGTGGTTGAAGCTTATAATGCCACAGATAATGCCCTGGATGATTATGAAGGTGATGAACAAGAGAAAAGTATTGACTTTGACCATGTGTACAGTGATGAAGATAATTCCATTGTGTTGAATACGGCGATACAGAAGGAAAGCAATTTGTTCTGGGCCTAGGATTGATGTATGCTAATTCAATGTCAGTCAGTTACTTGAAGATGAGGATACATTGAATGAAATGGTTAAAAATATGCAGTGGCATCAAGAAGAGATCTTTACATTAAGAAAAATGACAATGTAAAGTAACAAGTTGTGTTCTTGGGTAAGAATCCTACTGTCATTAGTGTGAGGGTTCACACTTGCCAACTAGGGAAAACCCTAAGACTCAAATTGCAAAAAAATGAACATTAAACCTACTTGCCCTTTGGAAATTCGGATATCAAGACCATCCATTTCATATCAGTGGTGTGTGAAGACAATCTCCCACCAACATCGATGTCTCCAAACTAGGGTTGTTAGTCTATACACTATAGGCATCATAGCGAGGGAGATATAGTCAGAAATTGAAATCAATCCTACAATCCCCTTGAAATATCTTCTAGAGAAAATCCAAAAGAAACACCGGATCCACGTTTCGGAAGTGAAAGTGAGAAGAGCTGTAACATTACAGATTTTACGTATTCGTATTTAAATTTGTTTACCCGGATCGGGTACGTAATTAGGGTATTTCGTATTAATAAAAACTTGTATCTATTAGTAATTATATGGTTTAAGTTATTTTATATTTTCATAACTTTCGCTTGTGTCAAATAACTTATAGAAACCTTAAAAATCGCTTAATAATAAAAATCGCGTTTACAAAAGTATAGGGACTAATTTTGCCAAATCTTTCTTATTTTCGAATAAATTAATGAAACTTAAGCTGCAAGATACGTCAATTAATGTTTTAAAACATACCAATTTGTTTTCTTGTTGTCCAAGCTGAATTTAGTTAGTTATCATACCCATTTTTCTCATTAATAACTTATTTCGTTTCCTAATCGACTGAATTTATTAATAAATGTGTTATAACTCTTAGTATGTAATCAAAACACATCTCTAAGCCCTAAAAACCACTGACTTCCAGCCATCCTCTCCATATCCTACGAAATTCATTCCCCATGATCAAATTCTTCAAGATTTAATCGGTTTCATTCAAGACTAGTTGACTTTGGTGTTCAAGACCTCGTTGACCATGAATTACTCTTAATTCCAATCCTCGTTTGGGTAAGTTGTAATCTTCAACACTGTAGGTTTTTATCTACTTTACAAAATCCCTTAATCAATTTATGAGATCGAGGGAATTTACCGTGTTAATTGGATTCCGATCCGTTTAAGGGCAAAATAGTAACAAGATTGAGTAATCGATTTCTTACACTTCTGGTCGGAACTAGCTTTCGAACCAGAAAAATTTTATGTTTATTTTAATATTTTGAGTGTACTGACCAAAACCCAACTACCAACTCGCGGTTCGGATTCTGGTCAATACCAGCTCGCTTATTTATTAAAAATCTCGTAACCAGAATTCTATACATCTATTTGGATTGATTCCAACAGCTAAATTGTCGATTTTTTTACTTTACTTTTAATTTGTATAAGTTTCAGGTCTGTTTTGATCAGAATACTTGTTACGATAACCTTGCTCGTTTATTTTATTTCCCGGTTTACTCGATTAATCGTCAGGGTGAGTAATCACACCATTATTTTACGGTTCTAAATACTTTGGGGACTTTATGCGTATCTATTCTTATTTTTATACTACATATTATCCATACTAGAAAATTATGATTATTATGTTTTTGATCCGTTAAATGTTTATTTGCTAATTGCTTATTTGCTTGTTTGATTGATTGTTTGATTCTAGCAATTCGGAGAGGTCCATCATTGATTCTAGCAAGTTGTCATAGTAGCCATAGCTGGGTTGTGAGGCATGGTCAACTTACACTAATTATTTCCTTTCATTTCATTGTTGATACTCATGATATTGATTTGCAGTTTTTATCTCATATTATATTTAGTGTTGAAAACTGATGATTTTCTCACTCAACCTCGTGTTGACAAAATATATCTATTTTTACGCATATTACAGGTTATTCTTTGGTTTGAAGTGAAGAATGAAGATCACATAGATTGGTTGTAGGTTATATATGAAAAGACAACTAGTTTGATTTATTTGTGTTTGGATTATTTGTAACAAGTTCAGACGATGTGTATTTGATTGAACTTAAATAAATAAATTAGATATTGTCATATTAAATTTGTATGATAATACCTTGTGAGTTGTGAGCAATTAGTTCGCGCCCTGACATTTTCGTCTTAGGTTGGGGCGTGACAAGAGCAAAGAAGCTTGCTAATAATAAAAATAAGTACAACTGCTAACAGCCAACCCTGATAGTCATGTCAAAATATATGTTGATCCACGTCAAGACCCTAACAGTCCTACTAGGCAATTCAGGAGGGTTTATATATGTTATGGTGCTACAACCAAAGTGTTAGAATGATAGAGAGATTATTTTCTTGGAATATCTTGGCCAATCCATTTCTCTTCTATTATATCAAATATATAATACAAACAAATGATCTTTTTTTGAGATAAAATCCTAGCATAAGCGAAAAATATATGGTTACGATATATGCATAATATAAACATATAATACAAGTCTATTACACCCCTGTAGTCGAAAAGGGATGTGAGCGTATGTTGAGACTGGATCGTAAATCTTCAAACAGAACCTGAGGAAGACCCTTTGTGAGTATATCCGCAATCTGAAATGGAGACGGAACATGAAGAACCCGAACTTGCCCTATCTGAACCTGCTCACGAACGAAGTGAATATCAAGCTCAATGTGTTTCGTATGTTGGTGGTTGACAGGATTCCCTAAAAGATAAATTGCATTGAAATTGTCGGAATAAACAAGTGTTGCACGAGATAGAGGACAATGAAGTTTGAGTAGAAGATTGTGAAAGTCAACAAACATCTACTTAAGACCGCACAAAGACCGTTTAAGTCAACAAACATGGTCTTGAAACATCTTATTACGAAACCCCATAGGCTGGTACATATAGACAGTTTCATGAAGTGTGTCGTGTAGAAATGCATTAGTGACATCTAACTGATGTGCCGGCCAAAAACATGATAATGCAATAGACAAAACTGTTTGAATCGTTGCAGGTTTGACCACTAGACTGAATATTTCCCCACAATTGATATCAACCTGTTGTTTGCGACCATCACATACCAATCGTTCTTTATAATGCTCAAATGTGCCATCCGAATTAAACTTGTGTTTAAACAATCACATACTATGTATTATTCATTTGTAGAAGACGAGGTATAAGTTACCAAGTCTCAATTTTAAGAAGGGCATTAAACTCATTAGCCATGCATTGCACCATTCTGGTACAGATAAGGCATGAGCGGGAATAGGTATGATGGTGGTGGCAAAAAGGTTGAAGAGTTGTATGGGTTTTATAATCCCATCCACGGCGCAAGTACGCCTAGTACAGGTAGATGTTGTTGAGCTGTTTGGGGTGGAATATCGGTTGTGAATGTGGTGGGAATTTGTGTTATACTATTTACTGAGTGAGCGTCAAGTGTTGTGGGAAATTGGGCCGAAGGCGGTGAGGCTGTTGGGATTAGAGGAGAGGAAGTTAAAGTAGGTTCTTGAGCTATAATTGTGTGGGATGGTTGGACCGTATGTAGTGTAGGTGGAGTGATTGGAGAATGGAAAGAGGTAGTGTGGGTTGGATTAGTTGATGTTGGGTTCGTAGTGGGGTGGTCAAAGGGTGAGGATGGTGAGGAGGTTGTGTAGGACCATTGGTATGGATGGGGAGGTGTTCTTAAAAATTCATAGTTGGTTATTGGTGCATGCACACGTTGAGATGGATTAGTGGCAAAAGGATAGATGGTTTCATCAAATACTACACATCGAGATATGATGATTTGATGTTTTTGATGGTCTAGACACATGGATGTGAGCGATGAGCAAGTTTGTGGGTGAGGGTGGAAGGATGAAGAGGGTAACATAAAGAACCAATACTCCGTAAATGTTCGTAAGAGGGTTAACAATTGTATAGAAGTTCGGTAGAGGTTTTAAATTTATTGCTTTTATTACAGAGAATATTTAGAATAAAAGTTGCCATTTCAAGTGTGTGATGCCAAAATGTAGGTGGAAGGGATGCACGGGCTAAAAGGGTGCAAACGACAATTATTAATGGTGCGTATTTTGCGTTCCGCCTTTCCATTTTGAGAGGATGTGTGAGGGCATGATAAACAAAATATCATACCATTTTGATTAAAATATTGCTTAAATGTTGAGTTGACATATTCGGTCCCATTAACACATTGGAAAGATTTTATTTTTCTTTTAAGCTGAGTATCTATTTGTTTAGCGAAGGTGTGGAAAGTAGTATATACTTGTGACTTTTTGGCTTGAGGGAATGTCTATTAAAAATCTGTGAGATCTTCCAAAAGTAGTATATAATATCGATGACCCCTGGTGCTTACTATCGGAGATGTCCAAAGGTCGCTATGTATAATATCGAATGGTAAAGAATGTAATTATGATATGGTAGAAATGGTAATTTAACACTTTTTTCCAAGAACAAAATAACGACAAATGTTTTTATTCAATCTATTAAACGAAATAACATTGCATTGTCTTAAAGACTGTAATAAAGCTGGGCCCGGTGACCTAGACGTTGATGTCAGGGTTGATAAGAAATAGCAACAAAGATGGAAGGTGAAGTATATTGGATAGACTCCAGTGGTAGAAGTGGATAAAGATCACCACTGCTATTGCATCTGAGAATAGGAATGCAGGTCTTGAAATCCTTCACAAGAAACCCAAAAGGATTAAATCCAATCAATATCCAATTATCAATAGTTAAGCGACGAACATAAAGGAAGTTTTTAACTAATA
This sequence comes from Bidens hawaiensis, assembly GCF_021521415.1. Taxonomy (NCBI): domain Eukaryota; kingdom Viridiplantae; phylum Streptophyta; class Magnoliopsida; order Asterales; family Asteraceae; genus Bidens; species Bidens hawaiensis. The sequence continues at coordinate 681,861 of NW_027491907.1, forward strand.
TAAGAGCATGAAGGACACTATTTAGTTTTAAGGGTGGATAAGGAGGTGGTAAGGTTTGATTGCCTTGCCCATTAACCGGAAAGTTGGTACTGTTTCCAACAATAGTATTATGTTAAATGCTATTATTAAAAAGAGTTTTGAAATTACATGGATTATTGGTCATGTGCAAGGTAGCTTTGATATTCATATTCCACTGGTCAGGTGAGTTGAGTGACATAGTATAGAGGGCTTGTTCGATGTTGGTTAGAGTATAGGTCGATGTATACGCCTGGTGGGGTCTTGAGCCAAGTATGGAGAATAAGAGGGAGCGGAAGGAGGATGGAACTTTCCACCCGATTGAAAGAAAAAGGTGGAGGCGGCTATATTAGGTTTGATACCATGTTAGAATAATCGAGAGATTATTTGTTTGAAAGAATCTTGACCGATCTCTTTTCCTTCTATTATTTCAAATATATAATACAAATATATTATACTATAATTTGAGATAAAATCCTAGAATAAATGATAAATATATGGTTACAATATATGCATAATATAAACATATAATATAGGTCTATTAAAAGGTTTTCAAATGTTGAGAAGAGAATTTTTGGGGCTAAGTGGATGTTTTATGAACGACCCATTTCCAGGTCCAATCTTGACTTCAGTAAGTATTGATGCTAACAAGTGTATTTATTCGGTTTCTTTTGCAATCGTGGAAGCTGAAACTCTATACTCAAGGGCATGATTCTTAGAGTGCCTTAGAGATACTCTTTATTTTCCCACCGACGCTAACTTTACTTTTATTAATGACCGTCAAAATGTAATTCTGTCCATGCTCTTTAGTTGCTGTTAATGCTGTTTTTTATGCCGATAATGATGTTTTTTATGCTCTTTAGTTGCTGTTTTTTTATGTTGCTAATGCAGTTTTTTATGTTGTATTGTTGCTGTTAATGATGTTTTTATGCTACTAATGTTGTTAATGTTGTTTTTATGCTCTTTAGTTGCTGTTTTCGCTGTTTTTTATGTTGCTAATTGACGGGTGGTCCATGGGACAACCCTTAAGTGGTTTAAGAACAATAATAATCATGTGTTTAATGGGTTTATCTTGTTGAATTAGTTGACTATGGTTACTCATATAATTGCAGGTATGAGAAGATAGAGGATGCAATTACGAAAACGGTGAAGAAAACGGACTTGGAACGAGAAAGTTATGACGAAAACAAGAAGGCCTTGTTAAAGGTCATCGTAGCTTACGGTGAAGCCATCGTAGCTTACGGTGGGATCTGAAGAAAATGGAACCGTATGGCAGTTTAAAGCCACCGTAGGCTTTTTGGAAGCCACCATAAGCTACGGTGGCCACCGTAGCTTACGGTGGGACTGACGCTAAAACTTGTAACATCCTTATAAACTCATTTTAGGGTTGGCTTTTGACATTATTATAATTATCTTTCATCTAAGGACGACCTAAGGGCAACTTGGAGGTGCCATAGCTTAATTTTTAGTGTGGTAATCATTAGAAACTCTATTTTGATTTATATGCAAACTCTAATCGAAGGGATAACGAACCGAATCATTCTCGGCTAAATCCCTTTGTGTTTTCCCTCGGATTGTAAGGTTTAATATGTTTGTTTGGTTGAATGTTTAGACAATTTCTGAGATAATATTTGATCTTATTGATTTCATTATTATGGTGTTTATGCATTGGTTGATAGATTGTTAGTTTATCGATTTTTTGTTCTATTCCGTCAGTTCTTGGTGCTTTAAGTAATCGAGATTAATCGGAAGGGATTCAGGGTTGGATAAACTAATTGGTTTTTGAGTGATTACCTTGCGTTGTTTAATCCAAGTACTTGATCTTCAAATACGCAATCGTTTACATAAACACGAACTTTATCTATTGTTCATCTCAGTTAAATATTAACTATAACATTCATGGAAACCTGAAACCGAGGGAAGAAATATTGTCTCATATTGATTAAAACTCGTTTAATTGCTTTAGTTCTTTTTGTTATTCAAATCAAACAACCGAATCACTGAATTTACCTTTTGCACTTAGTTTAATTTAGATAAATTACATAACTACTTGGTAACACAATTTCCACAAACTCCCTGTGTTCGATACCCGCTTACCGCTATCTAATAGGTGTAATCGGTTTATTTTTGACTGAGTCTTCGACCTCACGTCAAATTTTGGCGTCGTTGCCGGGGAGTAGTGCGCAACGTGTGTTAGTGTTAGTAGTTTTTGTTTGTTATTTTCGGGTTTACACTGGTTGTGTTAGTGTGCAGGTACCTACAGGTGTATGCATACTAGAAGATCTAACAGGTCATCACCACTAGTAATCGATCCCGAAATTGACAGAACGCTTCGAAGAAACCGAGTTCTACTTAGAGAGAACAAGCTTCCGGGATCTCCAACCGCATCAAACAACAACATGGATTCACCAGTTCCTACTTCGGGTCAACCTGTCCCGACTACACCTCCACCAAATCCACTTCCACCAATCACCACTAATATACCTACAACATCAAGTGAACTCCAACCACCGCCCACAACTGAACCCATCAATGCTCAATTCACCTATGCAACATCATCCACATTGCCACCTATTACCAACTTTTTTTCTAACTTTGGTGCGTCATCATCATCTCAACAACACCAACAACCACCCTTTCAACCATCACAATCAATCTACCAATACCAACCGTAACCTTTCATGCAACATTCAAGAACACAAGGTGAGGGATACAGATATGGGTTTGACAATGAATTTGAAGGGTATGAAGTAGAAGGTTACTACATGGGAGGTGATGGAAGCAAAAGGGTAAATCCGGGAAATTTTGGTTATGGTCAATGGCATCAACCGGAACCGTTGCAAGAGTTTAATTGACAACAACCATCGCCGGTTGTCCAACAACAAGCTCAACAACAACCACAAATTGTTGTTAATCAAGTTCAACCACCACCAGTTGTTCAACAACCGCAATGGCAACCTCAAGATCAACATTTCTAACCACAAATGGCTCAACCACAGTTTCAACAACAATTTGCTCAGCCAAGGCCCGTTTATAGGCAAATGGATCAACCAAGAGTACCAATGGGGGTACCAAGAAGGCATGCAAGAGAAATGGTAAGGGGGATTGAAGCACATTTCCGACCCATAATTACTAATAATCCGTCTCCGGTGGTTATCCCTCACAATCAAAAAGGGAGGACATTTGAAATAAGAACCAATTCCCTTCAAAGTCTTCCGAAGTATAAGGGTTTAGCAATGGAGGAACCGTACTTTCACTTGGAGGCATATGACTCCATTTGCAACAAAATTGGGGGTCAAGGTTTTACATCGGATGAGGTTAAGTTGGTTCTTTTTCAGTTTTCATTGGAAGACAAGGAAAAGAGATGGTTTTACACTTTGCCTTCCGCGTCTATTTATACTTGGGCTGAAATGTAACAAAGATTTTTGGAAGAATTCTATACGGCCCAAAAGACCAATGATGCGAGAAGAAGTTTGAGAACCTTCCAACAACAATCGGGGGAAATGTTTCATGAAGCATTTGAGAGATTTAACATGATGATTAAAAATTGTCCTCATCACGGTATTGCTTTATGGGAATTGTTGATTGCGTTTCATGAGGGTTTGAGTATAGAGGATGAACGGGATTTGAGGTCGATCACGAATGGCACATTTGGTACCAATTATGAACAAGATTATTGGGCATATTTGGAACAAATGGCGGTTACTTCAAAGAGAAAAGCCCAAACCGGACGAAGAGCAAGACCGGCGATTGGTAGACTGCAAGTGCAAGCCGTGGAAGAAGGAAATGTACAAACCACTAATCAGGTTTTGATGTTTGTACAAACTGTAACGAGTTGGGTCATCCTTCGGAAGTATGTGGGGTAGGTAAAGCACCGGTGGAAGAGGTGAATGCACTTCAAGGGGGAGGTGGTAGGAATTACAACATGAACTCCAACACCTATCACCCCGGGTTGAGAAATCACCCGAATTTTCGCTATGAAAACCCGGCAACTCAATCTAACTAAATTTTCAAGGAAATCAATGCAATTATGTTCCCCACCAAATAATCAAGGTAATTTTCATGGCGAGAATAATCAAGGGTTCCAAGGTCAAGGAGGTGGTGGTCAAAGTGGGTCAATGGGTCAAAGTTCGTCAAATGAGAATGAAGTTATGGGCATGTTAAAGATGATACAACAAGACATGCAAAGGAGAAATCAACTTGATGAAGTGCGCATGCAAAAGGATGAAGTCCATGACAAAGCCATCCAATCGTTGACCACTCAAATGGGTCAACTTGCAACCGATGTGGTGAATTTGAAGAAAAACAGCTCGAGTTTAAAGAAGGGGAACAACGTGCATATCAATGTGGTAAGTCTTTTACCTAATTTTGAAATTTATAGGGTTCAAGTTGACCCAACACCACAGTTTGTTGAGGGGGTGGTGAAAGATATTAGTGATGAGATTGAAAATGTGGTTAGTTATGAAACAATTTTTCAATATAACTCCTGAATTACAACCGAATAAAACATCCTTTTGTGAAAATTGTTCTTGTGATAAATGTTTAAATGACAAATTAACCAAAATAAGGGATGAGAGGGTTGATAATAATATTATCCCGAGTAAACTTCAAGACCCAGGAGTGCCCCTTTTATCAATCCAAATTGGTGAATTTGAAACTATTCGGGCACTGCTAGATCTTGGAGCTTGTGTTAGTATCATGTCCGGTAGTTTATATGATCAGTATGAGTTTGGTCCGCTACAAAAAGTAAACAACACCGTGGTTTTAGTGGATCAAACCCATACACTTCCCCGAGGCATGCTAAATAATGTGATGGTACATGTGGAGGATTTCTGTTACCCAGTTGACTTTTTAGTACTTGATTATGCTAAAAATGTAACTAACACGCAACCCACAGTCATATTGGGTAGACCCTTCCTTGCCACTTCACTGGCAGTGATTGATTGCGCCAAGGGGACATTGGGAACAAAGTGTGGGAATCGTGATAAACGATTATTATTATTATTTGAAAATAACACTGACTCTTTTGTTGACAAGGAAAGCCTAAAGGCGTATTTTGTTAACAAGTGTGTATCCTTGAGCAAGGATCACACGAAATTGGAGTGTTTTGTGATTGACAGGTTAGTTGAGAAGAAAGAAGTAACATCAACAAAGTGAGAAGGCGGCAGAAAAAGGTAGCCGACCAAAAAAGATGAAAATAAGACATCCACCTAACCTAAATGATCCATGGTGGAGGATGAGGATGTTCGGGCCTGACCCTGGTTTGCCGGAAGACTGGCAACAATTGCTTGAAAAAGAGCGTGTTTATAACGAGAAAGCTGCACGGGAGTGGGCCATTCACCCACCTTGAATGTCATAAAAGTTTCAAAAAGGTGGCAATTGTACATTTTGTATATTTTAATTTTTATTTTGCATTATAATTTCTAGTTTGTTTGTTATTAGTGGTATTTTAAACTGCCATCTTAGTAAAAACCAAGTGTGGGGAAATTCTTATAGATTTCTCTTCGACACTGTGTTGGGAACAACCCGGGTTTTTATGTAAGGAAGTAGAGTTTTACTTAGTAGTGTCTTTGTTTTTATTTTCTCAAAACCATACATTGGAGACAATGTATCCTAAGTGTGGGGATGGGTGAATTGGAATTTCCTTTTTCAAAATTTTCAAAAAAAAATTAAAAAATTAATTAAAAGAAAAATTAAAAAAACAGAAAAACTTAATTTTTTTTTTTAAAAAATGTGTGTTTAAAGAAACCGGAAAGTGGTAAGATGGCGGGGTAAAGTTTTGGTCCCTTTTCATGGTCACAATTCCCTAAATAACACGTGCCTAGTTGTTTAAAAAAAGAAGATTATGTAGTTTTCTAACCAAGGTTAGCATGCTTTCGGTGTAATAACTTGCATAACACATTCGTTTACACTTGAGAATTGAGAAAATATTGGTTGGTGAGACGGTTGATATTCTCCGATAGAACTTGTACAATTAGTGCATTTCGAGATCTTAGCTTGGAATGAGTGTAAAAGTGATAGAGGCACTTAGGTTAAGCCTCGTCTGGATGAGCGAGAGTGTGAGTTTTGGGGGGTTGGGGCCTCATACATTATACATATGAGGATGGTTATGTGAGGGGCGGGGGGTTGGTTCCTTTAGAAAACCTTATTGGGCCTATTCTTTTATTTAATCAACCCCGGTGTTATATTGCGAAACGATCCGACTTAATAGGTTTCTATGTAATTGTTTTAGTATTTATTAGTTAGATATGTGAATCATTATGTTTATCATGCTGGTATGTAATGTTCAAGTATTATATTAGTTCATTGAAAAAAAAAGTTTGGATTAGAGTTGTAATGTTTATGTATGCATAGTTCAAAGTATTATTTATTGAGTGAAAAAAAAGAAAAAAAAAGAAGAAAAGAAAAAGAGAAGTTAGTGATGTTTATAGTTGTTTATTTATTTGTTTTCTTAGTTTGTTTGTAATAAGTCGGATCGGGTCGCTTGAGCTACTTTCAATATTCCCTTCCATACCCTTACGCTTGGCCCCATTACAACTAGTTTTAAGACCATATTGATTTTTATTCATGTTAAATGCATTTACATAGGTGGAGATTTGATGATTGTACAAGCGTATGCGAGGAGAATTGATTAAATATGAAATGTACGGATGATCACCAAGGAAAGGTTATTGTGTAAATGTGTGTTATGTATAGGTAAAAGCCGAAAGCATGTTAGGTTTGGTTAGAAATATTCGGTTTAAATGGAACATCAAGTGAACTTGTGCACCCGATAAAAACAAGGGAATAGGGCATGACTTGGGACCTTAACTGAACCGGAATTGTGGTAAGATTGATGGATACAAGTTGAATGTAATAGAAAGTTTATGTTGAGATGTTTCTTGAGGGAAAGCAACGTGTAAGTGTGGGAATATGATGGGTGGTCCATGGGACAACCCTTAAGTGGTTTAAGAACAATAATAATCATGTGTTTAATGGGTTTATCTTATTGAATTAGTTGACTATGGTTACTCATATAATTGCAGGTAGGAGAAGATAGAGGATGTAATTACGAAAACGTGGGCGAAAACGGTGAAGAAAACGGACTTGGAACGAGAAAGTTATGACGAAAACAAGAAGAAGGCCACCGTAGCTTACGGTGGGATCTGAAGAAAATGGCACCGTATGGCAGTTTAAAGCCTCAGTAGGCTTTTTGGAAACCACCGTAAGCTACGGTGGCCACCGTAGCTTACGGTGGGACAGACGCTGAAACTTGTTACAGCCTTATAAACTCGTTTTAGGGTTGGCTTTTGACATTCTTATCATTGTCTTTCATCTAAGGACGACCTATGGGCGATTTGGAGGTGCCAGAGCTTAATTTTGAATGTGGTAATCATTAGAAACTCTATTTTGATTTATATGCAAACTCTAATCGAAGGGATAACGAACCGAATCATTCTCGGCTAAATCCCTTTGTGTTTTCCCTCGGATTGTAAGGTTTATTATGTTTGTTTGGTTGAATGTTTAGACAATTTCTGAGATAATATTTGATCTTATTGATTTCATTATTATGGTGTTTATGCATTGGTTGATAGATTGTTAGTTTATCGATTTTTTGTTCTATTCCGTCAGTTCTTGGTGCTTTAAGTAATCGAGATTAATCGGGAGGGATTCAGGGTTGGATAAACTAATTGGTTTTTGAGTGATTACCTTGCGTTGTATAATCCATGTACTTGATCTTCAATTATCCCAATCGTTTACATAAACACGAACTTTATCTATTGTTCATCTCAGTTAAACATTAACTGTAACATTTATGGAAACCTGAAACCGAGGGAGGACATATTGTCTCATATTGATTAAAATTCGTTTAATAGCTTTACTTCTTTTTGTTATTCAAATCAAACAACCGAATCACTGAATTTACTTTTTGCACTTAGGTTAATTTAGATAAATTACATAAATACTTGGTAACACAATTTCCACAAACTCCATGTGTTCGATACCCGCTTACCGCTATCTAATAGTTGTAATTGGTTTATTTTTGACCGAGTCTTCGACCTCACGTCACTAATGCTGTTTTTTTATGTTGTATTGTCGTTGTTAACAGTGTTTTAAAAAACGGTTCAAACCGGCCGGTTGAACCGGTTAAACCGGATTTCGCATAAAAGGCCGGTATTTCTGGTTTGCTGAAACATCGTACCGCCGGTTTTTTTTTTTTTTTTTTTTTTTTTTGTAAAATACCGGTTTTTACCGGTAAACCGATTTTACTTCAGAGAAATTTTGATATTTGTGGCCCATATTTTTTTCAAAACTACTTTTAACCCAACAATTAACATTCGAACATGTAAACTTTATTGCTATTTTTTTAACGCTGAGTGATTTTATATAATGTTTTTTTAATATAAAGTAACTTTTGGATTATTTTTGTTATGGAATCATTATCCTTTGGGTTATTTTTGGACTTAAGTTGTATTTATAGGAAATTATAAGGTAAACTATTCATCATGTTGAATCTCCCAGTATAACTCGGTTCAACCGGTTGTACCATTTTTTTGCCCAATCTGGGGCATGTAAAATACCGGTCTTTAAAACTTTGGCCGTTAATGCTGTTTTTATGCTGCTTTTTATGTTGTATTGTTGTTGCTAATGTTGTTAATGTTTTTTAAAGTTGTTTTTATTTTTTGTTTTAGCGTTTAATTCAAGCATTAGAAAAAGTGTTCCCTATGTATGAGCATTGATTTTGTGTTAAACACATTCATGAGAACATGAAGAAGCAATGGCGTGGAGATTTTTTCAAAAACATGTTCTTAAAAGCAGCTGGTGCCACTTCAATCCCTTACTATTTGAAAGATATGGATAAAATACAGGAAGTAGATGCTACATTATATGATTGGGTCAACCAGATTCCAGCTAAAGCATGGTTAAAAACACATTATTCAGGTAGGGCAAAGTGTGATATTCAATTGAACAATATGTGTGAGAGCTTTAACAAGTAATTGGTTGAAGCAAGAAACAAGCCTGTGATCACATGCTTGGAGTATATCAGAGACTACATGACAAGGAGGATTACCAATGTGAGAAATATAGTTTCAAAGGTTGCATGCTCTTTAACACCAAATGCTACAAAAACATTTGAAAAGAAATCAAGACCGAGGCATCACAATTGACTGTTCTTATGGTGGATACTCATAATTACCAGGTAAAATTCTATTACATGCCATTCATTATTCTTATTTTTTGATTCTAAGCTTGCTTTTTATATTGATAGGTGAACAGTATATGGTCTCAATGCGTGGTGAACGTGAGATATAGAACATGCACTTGCAATAAATGGGATTTGACTGGGATGTCGTGTAAACATGTAGTGGCGGCTATAAATGACATGGCTATCAATAATATGAATGTTGGCATAACTGAGCAATGAGTGTCTGACGCTTACTGGTTAGATACTTGGAAAAAAGGTGTATGATAACAAAATAATGCCAATACCAAGTGAAGATTATTGGATGCCTTCACGGTGTCCAACAACACTGATTCCACCAAGACATCAAAAACAAGTAACAAGTGAGCCCGAGCTTCACTTATCAAGCTCGAGCTTCAATAACTAAACAAGAAAGTATTAATTCAACGTCCACCGTTTACGTACGTATACGTTGTTTATCGTTCGTTTATTCTTAAAATCATTAAATCTGGCGTATAGGTTATTATGGACGTGTAAGAAATTCTGCCGTATAAGTCCTCCTCAGGCGTATAAGTTTCTTCCAGCATGTAAGTTCATATGGCGTATAAGTAATACATATGCGGCGCATACGTACACGTTTCATACATATACGTTTTATAGCATATACGAATTACACGTATACATATACACCCACATGCATATGCGTTGTGCTACTTATATGCCATATACGTACATACACGCTGCCAAACTTATACATCTCATACATATGCGCTGTCTATTTACTTATGCGCTGTCCACACTAACACGGCGTATACACTTATACGGCATATAAGTGCAGGTCATCTCCCTTTTTACGCATTTTCAAGGTTTTTCTTCGATTCATGCACTGTCAATCGATGTTAACCACCATGGTTGGTCGGGGTTTGATTCTTTATGGCCTAGGTAGCTTCGGGGTGTTTGGATCTGAGCTAAGGTGGCCCTTAAGCTCGTTTTTGGTTAGTTGAACACCCGAATAAAACTAGATCTAAATCCAAATGACTCATACGACATCAAGGGGCTATGGTGTTGGGTTCTAATGGGTTGGGTCAGCTGAGATAAATCATTTTTTTACATTCGGTTGGTCTCGGATCATTGAATATAGTAGAGTAGAGAGTGTTTAGCTTGTGTGTGTGCTTTTTATGGTGTAGGCTATGGTGTAGAATGGATGGAAATGGAAAGGATTAAGGTTTAAGGGATATTTATACTCCCTTAAGCCCATGGACTTAGGCCAATCTTTCAATTAGGTCCATAAATAATTCCATTTAATTAGCCTACCATCTCCCATCTTTATTATTATTATTTTCTTATTAATCCGCTAACTCCATTTAATTCTTCCAACATAAATAATATATTAAATATTATTCTTATAAATTTTGGGATGTTACAAGTCTACCCTTCTTAAAAGAGGTTTCGTCCCCTAAACCTAACTTTTACGTGAACAAGTCTAGGTAGAACTTGCGCATCTCTTTTTCAACTTCCCAAGTAGCAGCCGATCCTTTCTGATGCTTCCATATCACCTTTACTAACGGAATAACTTTTTGTCATAGTTGCTTCTCCTTACCGTCCACTATCTCAATAGGCTGCTCGATGTAGTTTAGCTGCTCATCGACTTTGATGTCTACTAACAGCATATGAGACGTGTCATCAGCTAGATATTTCGTCAAGTGAGAAACATGAAAGGTAGCGTGAATCCCTTCTATATCTTCAGGCAAATCTAGCCTGTAAGTTACTTCAATCACACGATCGATGATCTTAAACAGTCCAATGTACGTTGGAGTTACTTTCCTCTCTTCCTAAAACGAATGATTCCCTTCCAAGGCGAGACCTTGAGCATCACATTGTCACCAACGCTATACTAGATTGGTCCTCGCTGCTTATCAGCATACGACTTCTAACAGTCTTAGGCAGCTTTCATTCTTGTCTTGATCTGATCGAACTTTGAAGAGGTTTCTTGCACAACTTCTAGACGTCCAATCTCTCCCCATCATAATGGGGTTCTACAACGTCTTTCATACAACATTTCGAATGGTGGCATACCTGTACTCGAATGGTAGCATATCCTCAAGGGTTTGGATAGTCCAATCAGACTGCCCATTGTTTGAGGATGATACGCAGTACTAATGTTCAATCCTGTTCCCATAGCTTCATGGAACTTCTTCCAAAATGTTTAAGTAAAGCGCGTATCCCTATCAGACACAATCGATAGCGGCACTCTATGTTTAGCCACAACCTCCTTTATGAACATACTTGCTAACATTTCTGGCGAGATGGCCTATCATATAGGCAAAAAGTGAGCATTTTTCGTTAAATGGTCCACAATCACCCAAATGGTATTATGATGTTTATCTGTACGGGGTAGCTTAGTTATGAAATCCATGGTGGTATGTTCCCATTTCCATTCAGGTATCTCTAATGGCTGCATCTTCCCATAAGGCTCTTGGTGCTCTGCCTTGACTTGCAAGCAAGTTAAGCACTTACTGACAAAATCTACTACACCATGGGACTTTCATGTTCGGCCACCAGTAGTCTCTCTTAAAATCTTGATCCATCTTGGTGGATCCCGGATGAATCGAGTATCTCGACTTGTAAGCTTATTCTAAGATTTGGTCTCCAAGATTTCCGTGACGTGGAATCCACATACGGTCAAACCTAGTCTTAACACCTTGAGTGTAATCTATCAGCTCATCTTGCTGTCTGAAAATTCTTTCCTTTTTCATTAACCCTTCATCTTTAAGCACCTCAGACGGCACCTTGATGATTTCTCCGAAGAAATCTGAGTTAATGATCAACTTATAAGCCTTCACTGTTGCAATGACTTTTTCATTCTTACTGTTGAGCGCGTCGGCAACCACATTAGCCTTACCTGGATAGTATTTGATATCACAGTCGTAGTCCTTTATAAACTCTAACCATCTTCTCTGCCTCATGTTCAACTCATTCTGCTCGAAGAAGTACTTTAAACTCTTATGATCTGTATAAATAGTAGACTTAGTACCATACTGATAGTATCTCCATATCTTGAGAGCATCCACTACCGCTGCTAGCTCTAAATCATGCATTGGGTAGGTACTCTCGCGAACCTTCAACTGTCTGGACGCATAAGCTATAACCTTTCCTCGTTGCATTAACACGCAACTTAACCCGCGATGCGAGGCGTCAGTACACACAACCAAATCCTCGTCTCCATCGGGTAGAGAAAGGATTGGAGCTTGCGTGAGTCTTTTCTTTAATTCCTCATAATCCTCCTCTTGAAACTTACCCCAAGTGAACACTACAGACTTCTGGGTCATTTCAGTCAACGGTGCGACTATTTTGGAGAAGCCTTCGATGAATCTCCTATAGTAGCCAGCCAACCCTAAGAAGTTGCGCATATCAGTTGGGTTCTGCGGATTCTTCCAATTCATTATCGCCTTAATCTTCGCTGGGTCCACAGCACTCCCTTCTGGTTTGATTACGTGACATAGAAACTCACTTAACGCAACCCGAATGCGCACTTCGAAAATTTAGTATACAACTTTTCCTTCTTCAGAATCTCTATTACTTCTCGTAGATGCTCCACGTGGTCAGACTCGATTTTTGAATAAATCAGTATATCGTCAATGAAAACGATGACTGATTTGTCCAACACCGGTCAACATACCCTATTCATCATGTTCATAAATGTTTTCGGAGGATTAGCTAGACCGAACGACATTACGAGGAACTCGTAGTGTCCATACCGCGTCTGGAAAGCTGTCTTAGGGATGGCTGCCTCTTTCACTTTCAGCTAATAATAGCCTGATCTATGATCTATTCGTGAGAATCAATTTGAACCTTGCAGTTGGTCGAAAAAATCATCAATCCGTGGAAATGGATATATGTTCTTCATCATAAGCTTATTCGACTCACGATAGTCTCTACACATTCTCATACTTCCATCTTTCTTCTTGACAAACAATACCGGTGCGCCCCACAGGGAAACACTCGGCCTTTTAAAACCTTTATCGAGGAGTTCTCGCAGTTGGGACATCAATTTTTTCATCTCGGATGGAGCCAGATAGTAAGGTGCTATCGCAACGGGCTGTGCTCCTGGTATTAAGTCTATCTGAAATTCTATCTCTCACTCCGGTGGCAACCCTGGAAGGTACTCAGGGAACACTTCTGGATAGTCGCGCACAACATGAACATCTTTCACTTCATTCATCTCGGCCGTAGCTTTGACAACAAACGCCAGGTAGGCTCTACACCCTCGCTTTAATAATCCTTCAGCATTTATCATCGAAATGACATTAAGCCCTGAACTTTCTTTATCACCATAAACCGTTACCGTACTACCATCCAAGGATTTTAACCGTATTAGCCTACTCTTACAAACTATCTGAGATTCAAACTCAGATAGCCAGTCCATTCCCAAAACCACATCGAACCCTCCCAAGGTCATAACATACGGGGTAACAGGGAACTCACGTCCCTCTAATTCTATCTTACAATCCTTAACCTTTCTCATCATCCAATCTGAGGTCTCACTAGCTATTTCTACTTTAAAAGTTTCAGGCACACAACAACATTTCATCTTTGCTAACTTACTAAATGTCGTAGCTACAAAACTCCTATTTGCACCTGAATCAAAAAACACATAAACGGAAATACCATTTACTAAACGTTCCCAACACAACATTAGGGATTTGCTTGGCCTGCTCATGAGTCAGCATGTAGGCCTTAGTCCTTTTCCTAGCCTGGTTAGCATCTTTCTTCTCATTTCCCATAGCTTCACCGCCTGTGCAAGCCCTTGCTAGGTGACTTTTCTGACCGCACCTATAACACGTGGGCTTTGCATGGCAGTCCTGAGCAAAATGTCGCATCTTCCCACATTTATTACAGGAATTTGACCCTAACATGCATTCCCCACCATGGGACTTTCCACATTTGTGACACACACCAGAACCAGTTTTGTTGAGTCAAGATTTGACCCAAAACTGACTACAGGGAAGATTGGAATCTTCTTAACCTCCTCATATATTGTTAAGTATTGAACCAGGCACCCCTGAGACATCCGAGCAAGGTTTTACTTCGCTGGGCATGATATTTTGCCTATCGGGCAAGGTTATCTTCTTGAAGTCTTCTTTAGAGGATATCCGGTCAGGGTTCACTCTTTAGTGTTTACCCGGGCAGGGTTCACTAGTTAGTGTATACCCGAGCAAGGTTCTCTATATCAAGCAGGTTTGTTCTTCAAAGCCGAGTAAGGTTCACTTCAGAGTAAGCTCTTGGCTAACCAAGCTCATGAAGCCAAGTGATTAGAAGATCGGGCAAGGTATTCTTTAATAACACAGTGGTCCGAGTAAGCTTGATGTATAATGAAATATCTCAAGTAACATCGGGCAGAGTTCAACTCAAGCAGGGTACAGTGCTCCCAAGCACACTTTGCGCATAAGCTAATTCCAAGCAAGGAGTTGATGGGACCATTGAAGAACAAGGTTGCTAGTAAGGTTATGTCGGGCAAAGTATGATATAATCAAGAAGATTGAAGTCTACCTAGTGTTTGGAAAATACTCCAAGTAAAGCATACCCGGAAAATTGTTTCCGGGCACACTTCAAGGTTACCAAGTCTAACAAGGAAGGCAGAGCACAAAGTCTAGTCGGAGAAGTTTACTTCTACAAAGCCTACCCGGAAGACTTGTTTTACACTTAAGATAGTTTTGAATATGTAATTTGAATATGTACTATTTATTTAGGGTTTCTAGAGGGAATGACAGCTGTCTGGGATGTCAGGCCTATAAAAGAAACATTTAGGGCACCCCTCCGAGAGAGCAACAATAGACACACTCATTAATTGTGAAAGAATATTCATAGAGTGACGGCTGTTCTTAGAATCATACGGACATAACTTTCCCATCAAGAAACCCTAGATAGATTATCGTTTGTATGATTAATATTATTTAAATTGAAATCTTTTGAGTGAATCTTGTGAGTTAGTTACCTTTAATTAATTATTCAGCAACTAAATCGTTTGTTATTGATTCCGCCTTTATCAAACGGTCTTCTTTCTAAATATAGCAACCCGTTAATAACTCTCTTGTCAACACATTATTGTGTGAGTTATGACTTAATTTGTTAACGATCTACCAACAATCGGGGACCTGACAAGTGGTAACAGAGCTGGTCACTACTATTTTAGTTAGAAATTGTTGCTGATTGAAGATTTGAAGAACAATGACGTAAGCAGAACACTGTTCCATTAAAGAGTGTCGTCAGCTGCTCTGTTCTTCATTTCAGTCCAGATCTACAACTTTCTGGTGTTTTCTATTATTTATTTCAATTAAAATCTAAATCTTTATTACTTAATCTTGCTGTAATCGAACCAGAAACATCAGATCTATAGATCCGGTTCTCAGATCTGATAATTTTTAAACCTTGTTTTCACTGATTAACTGATTTTGATTTTCAAAATGTCTGGTTACGAAGAACAAGAGGTGTCTACTAATAAGATTCCTAGACTATATGGACAGGAAAACTTCACAAAATGGAAGGTCTTATTTGAAGCAGTTGTTTGCTATAATGATGTGGATATGTGGAACTCAATCAAGAGTGGTTCACAAAACACTACTGATGGTGCCAATGCAACTGCTGTTGTAAGAGACAGAATGACGAAAGTGGATGACAGGGCCTTAGCCATGATAAAGCTAGGTCTGTCATGGGAAATATTAACCAAGGTTGCATATCACACCACAGCTAAGGCTATGTATGATGCAATCCTTGAAATGTTTGAGGGACACACTGAATTGAAGAACATCAAAAAGCAGAGGCTCAAGCAACAGTTAGAGAGATTTAAATACAATAATGGAGAGAGATTGAAGTCAATTCTGGAAAGATTCTTAGCAATTGTGAATGAGCTAAGAACCACTGACTATGTCATGACTGATTTTGACCTGAATACCAATCTGCTTAACTCAATGCCTACGGAATGGTACACTGCCTCAAATTCATCCTCCAAAAGCCCAATTTCAATAATTTAAAAGTGGATGATGTAGTGTGCTTCCTTCAGGCTGCTGAAATTGAAATGATTGAAAATGAAATGATTAAGGAAGAGAAGCCATGTTTCCAGGTCACTAATGCTCTCATTGCACCTATGGGCAACTTGTCAAACAAAAATCAACAACAGATTCCTATTATTGAAGAACCAGTTGAGCATGGTGAGGATACACCTAAATCTTTTGTTTGTGGTAGTACAAGTCATAATGGAAACCAACAAAGGTTCAATGTCCAACTGATGGATGATATTGATTCTGCCTCTATGGCTAGTGGACATGTACCTTACACTGGTGGAGGAAGTGGCTAAGGGAGTGAAACATAGGCTTTGCTCTCCATGTTTATAGAATCATACAATGCTTTTGTTGCAAAGAATTTGATTCATACCAGTGTCATCCAGGATGACCTTGAACAGATTGATGATGATGATTTGGAAGACATGGACTTGAAATGGCAAGCAGCCATGTTGGCTCTTAGAAGCAAAAGGCTATACAATAGGACTGGTGGATCACTCCTATCAGGGCCTAATGAAAGAATTGGTTTTGATAAGTCAAAAGCCATTTGCTATAACTTCCAACAGCCTGGTCATTTTGCCAGAGAATGTAACACGCCAAGAAACTTCCAGATGAATCAATACCAAAACCAGTCAAGAAATCAGCAGAATCAATATCAAAAGAACTAGCAGAGAAATAACAACAACTTCAACAACTATAATCCCAACTTCAACAACTTTCAACAGCCTCAACTGAACAATCATCAACAAGTTGTGCCTCAAAATCAAAACTTTCAAAGAAACAACAATCAAAACCTTCAAACTATTCCAAACAACACAGTTCCAACTAATCAAAATCAACACAAAAATCAAGGGAATGTGGCTGTAACCACACAGCATGAGGGTAATTTTGATTGGAGAAATAATGAAGAAGACATTGATGATGATATCAAGAGGGAAAATATGGTATCTCTGGCATTGATTGAGAAATAAGCTTGATCATCATCTCAGGTACACTCTGCTCCTACTATTGATTTAAATGAAATTATCAATGATCTAAAAACAAAAGTAGGCAAGCTGGAAAGTGAGTGTTTTAGGAAGCAAAGTATCATCAATGGATATGAGTCTAGTGAACTGATTAGTGAATAAAAGAAAAAAGCTTAGAAGATGACTGCATAAGTAGTTACAGAGCTCAGAAAAGATACACCACTAAGATTGATGGGCTGAAGAAGATGATTGTTGAAGAAAAGGTGCAGAAAACAAAACTGCAGGTTGAAAATGAATTCCTGAAGAACTTGGTTTCCACTGGAAACATCTGTGGTATTCTAAACCAAGTAGATGAGAAAGACAAATATAAAGCAGTTCCACCACCATTCAACAACAACTTTATGACAAAAGTTGATATAGAGAAAAGAAATGCATACCTGCAACAATTCAGAGATGTTTTTAAAGACAAAGAGGAATTTTTTGATCTGTACAAAAATGTGATCAAAGGTGAATCAAGAAGGTGAATTTGTGATCAAAGAAGAAGTAAAAGAAGATAAGTCAATTGGAGTTCAAGTCTCTAAAGATGACTTTGATTCTGTTGATCTAAATTAAGATGATTTAAGTGATTTGAGTGATCAAGTCACTGATGAGGAAATCAAAGCTGCTGAAAGAGGAAGAACATAAAAGAAACCAGAGTCAATTGATAAACTTCCAATATATCCACCTGTCACACCAAGAATGAAGAAACAAAATGAAAGAATGAAAAGAGAACATGTGTCTTTTGACATTTGTGAAAGGAAGAAGATAAGCTATAATGCAGTGAGGCCTCCAAGCAAAGCTGTGTTGGAAAGGATAAAGCAAAACAACAAGAAAAAGGTGACTGAAACTGTTGATGTTGAAAATTTTATTCCAATTTACCCTGTTTTCACCAATCATGAGGTGTTTGACATTGGAGAGGTGGAAACCATGGAAATATATGAGAAAAGGCAGTCAAGACATTGAGAAAGTCTAGATGAGGAACCTATGATTATGGAAAAGATTGTCTTTGTCAAAAGCAAACTTGAAAGACAAGACATAAAGATTGAGGAGTTTGTGCCCTTCTCAATTAACTTTGATGGTTTAAAGAATCAAAAGACTCTTGGATTCAAAGCTTCCAAACCAAGTGAAAGATTCAAGAAGGGAAGCAATCATGAAACATACAAGGGAAAAGTTTGGTGCAAGAAGTGTGATGAGTATGGTCATCACACAGACTCATCTAATGAAAGATTCAACTTCAAACCTTTCCATGTCCCAGATGAAACAAAGTATGGCAAATACTTTGTTCTATACAAGCAAAAGTATGATGCATACCTGGGAAAAGGAAAAGTGTGTGGAAATGAAACCACAAGTAAAGATGAATTGAAATCAGCTGAGGAGACAAGAAGTGACAAGAAAACTGAAGTCAAAACAAAGAAACAAGTGACTAAATCAGTAAGAAGAAGTTTGTCTCCTAAGAAGCATGAGAATGAAGTCAAAAAGAACTTTCAGCCTTTGAGAATCTGCCCCAAACAAGATACTCAATCAGTAAAGTCTGACGGTTCTCAAGGTTCACTTAGCAGTGAAAAGACAAGAAACAAAGGTGTCTTTTTAAGAAAGAAACCAACTGAATTGACAGGTGATGAGAAGTTTCTATTGAAACATGGTTATGAACCTGAAGGATTCCTTTGGAAACCAAAGGCTGAGGCTAAAGTGGATAAAATTGCTGATGTAAGAGACTACTCAGAAAAGAAAGATTATGTAGTTCAAGGGTATGACATTGCACCAGAAGAATCCCAAGTCACAACCTCATTTGTTAAAACTCCAAGAGAGTGTGGATATGAAGCTGATAACTCAGACAATATTGAATTGACTCATGAAGATCCTGAACCAACAACACTCACTTCCAATGCTACCATTGAAACTGAATTTGATGAGTTGCAAGTTGAGATAACTTGCACTTCATCACTCAACTAATCAAACTCTTTCTTTTGTGCAGGAACAGTCCACTCCACTAAATGAAATATGGTACATGGATAGTGGATGTTCTAGGCACATGACTTGTGACCGGAGGTCATTTGTTAATTATGAAGAAAAGTTTGAAGGCCTTGTGGCATTTGGAAGTGATGAGAATGGTGGAAAGATTGTTGGTAAAGGAATTTTGACAAATGGAAAAGTTTCATTTGATAATGTGTTCCATGTTGAAGGTCTCCAGTATAATCTATTAAGCATATCACAAATGAGTGATAAGGGTAACAAAGTTGGTTTTGATGACTCACATTGTTTCATCTTAAAGCCTGAATTTATAATCCCACCTGAAATGATTATGATGATGGCCCCAAGAAATGGCAACCTATATGAGCTTAATATGAAAGAAGCTGTTTCAAGGGGTGGTGCATGTTTTGTTTCCAAAGCCACTGAAAATGAGTCAAACTGTGGCATAGGAAACTATGTCATGTGAATCTGAAGAATATGAACATACTTGTTAAAGGTGAGCATGTCATTGGCTTACCTACAAGAGAGTTCAAATTGGAAGATCATTGTAGTTCATGCCAAAAAGGCAAGCAGCACAAATCCTCTCATAAAACAAAGCTCATCAACTCAATTGATCAAGCACTTGAATTACTTCTCATGGATCTTTTTGGTCCTGTGAGTGTGCCAAGTATAGGGAAGAAAATATATTGTCTGGTGCTCATTGATGATTACTCAAGATACACTTGGGTCTATTTCCTAAGTACAAAGGATGAGACTGCTGAGCAAATTAAGGGATGTGTGACAATGATTGAGAACAAACTGAATAAGAAAGTTAAAACAATGAGAAGTGACAATGGTACTGAGTTAAAAAATGGAGTTATAGAAGAATTTGGTACACAAAAGGGAATATTACAGCAATTCTCAGCTCCTAGAACTCCTGAACAGAATGGTGTTGCAGAAAGAAGAAACAGGACACTTATTGAAGCTTCAAGAACCATGCTAGCAGATGCAAACCTACTAGTTACATTTTGGGCTGAAGCCATTAATACTGCCTGCTATGTTCAGAATAGGGTACTAGTCAACAAAAGGCATGAAAAGACACCATATGAAATTTTCTATAATAGGAAGTCTTACATCAAGTTTTTCAAGCCTTTTGGATGTAAATGTTTTCTTCTCAACACCAGGGAATATTTGAAAATGTTTCAAACAAAATCCTTGGACTGTTTCTTTGTTGGTTACTCTACACACTCAAAAGCATATAGGGGTATATGTGAAAGATCATATGAGTGTAATTGAATCATCTGATATTGTCTTTAATGAAAATCAGTTCAACACAGTTGATGGTGCAGCATGGCTATTTGATCATGAGAAATTGATAAGGTCTTTCAAGATTTATTCTGAAGACTTTGATGATTCATTTTACAAGACAAGTTTGATGGAAGAGAAAGAGAAGAAGACTTTGGATTTAGAAAAGTTGTGGAAGAAGGTTGTTAGTCAAGAAAGGGAGTATACATTTACAAAGGGTCCCTCAAGTGATATTGTTGAACAAGTTCAAGACAATGATCATAAAAACAATCAAAGTCCAGAACAAGATCATGCAGATGTCAATCAAGACAATCAAGAAGTGAATATTGATCAAGTTCAGGATGAAGGAAACCCAAGCAACCAAACAATTGAAGAAGAAGTTGTAACAACAACAAGATTTCAAGACCTATTTGAGAGGTTGAATATAGGAAACAATGGTGCATCCACTTCTAGGCAGCACACTGAAGAAGCAGCAGAGTTTCATGATGCTAAAACAGAATTGATCATTGAGGAACCTGAACTCAATAAATCAAATCTTGACATAAATACGTCTGCAGATATGATAGTTCAAACTCCTTATGTTTAAAAGAATCATTCTTCTGAAAACATCATTGGAGATATAAATGAAAGAGTTACTAGAAACCACTCTGAAATTGCAAACATCTGTTTATACTCCTTCTTTCTATCCCAAATAGAACCAAAGAAAATTGTTCAAGCTCTAAAAGACAACAGTTGGGTGGAGGCAATGCAGGAGGAACTGACACAGTTCAGAGATCTACATGTTTGGGATCTGGTTGATAGGCTAAGAAACAGGTCAGCAATTGGAACAAAATGGGTTTTTAGAAACAAAAGGGATGAGATGGGTTTGGTGATTAAGAATAAAGCTTGACTGTGGCACTGTGATGCCTTCAAGAAGAAGGAATAAACTTTGTGGAAGTCTTTGCACCAGTTGCAAGACTTGAGGCTATCAGGATTTTTCTTGCATATGCTGCATCAAAGAACAATAGGGTATTTCAGCTTGATGTTAAGTCTGCATTCCTAAATGGAAATATTGATGAAGAGGTGTATGTTGCTCAACCTCCAGGTTTTGAGAATCCAATGTATCCAAACAGGGTGTATAAGCTAAATAAAGCCCTATATGGATTGCATCAGGCTCCTAGAGCATGGTATGATGAGCTGTCAAATCATCTTCTTGAAAATGGTTTCCAAAGGGGAGCCATTGACAAGACACTCTTCTACAAAGTAAAGGGATCAGATTTGCTGTTGTTACAAGTCTATGTTGATGATATCATCTTTGGTTCAACAAATGAACAAATGTGTATGGAGTTTGAAGGGGTAATGAAATCCAAATACAACATGAGCTCTATGGGAGAGATGAACCTCTTTCTAGGACTGCAAGTTCAACAGAAAGTTGAAGGGATTTTCATTCACCAAACTAAATATGTGTAGGACATTTTGAATAAGTTCAAATGTCATGAATTCAAAACAGCTTCAACTCCAACGGACACAAAAGAAAAGATGATTGCTGATGAAAAGGGAGAGCCTGTGGATGAGCATGAATATAGAGCCAAAATTGGATCCCTGATGTACCTGACTGCTACAAGACCTGACATTATGTATGCTCTTTGTGTTTGTGCAAGATTCCAATCAAGTCCAAAAGTGCCTCACATGAATGCAGTCAAGAGAATTTTTAGATACTTGAAGGGAAGACCAGACTTGGGGATTTGGTATCCAAAGAACCAGTCTTTTGATTTGATTGCATACACAGACAGTGATTATGATGGATGTAACATGAGCAGGAAGTCAACCTCAGGTGGATGTCAATTTCTGGGAGACAGGCTGGTGTCATGGCAATACAAGAAGCAGACCACGGTGTCCATATCCACTGCAGAAGCTGAATACATAGCTGCATACATAGCAAGCAATACAAGAAGCAGACCACGGTGTCCATATCCACTGCAGAAGCTGAATACATAGCTGCATCTGCTTGCTGTGCCCAAGTTCTCTGGATTCAGAACCAAATGCTGGACTATGTTTTGAATTTTCTGAACACTTCTATTTTCATTGATAATATTACTGCATATTTTACTGTTAAGAATCCAGTGCAACATTCTAAGACTAAGCATATTGAAATCAAACATCACTTCATAAGAGATTGCAGCGAAAAAGGTTTGATTGAAATGAAAAGAGTTGATACAAGTGACAACTTGGCTGATCTATGAACCAAGCCACTTGACAGAACCAGGTTCAGCTTTCTTTTGAAAGCCCTGGGGATGATCAACTCAGATGAGGTCTGATTGAGGATATGTGCTTAGTGTGTATCTATATGCTGATTGATATATTGTTTAAGGTCACACACACTGAATGTTGATTGAATATGCTTGCATATGTTACTTGCTTTGTGTTAACTGATATGTGATTAAATGATTATCTGTGCAACTTAGGTGTCATTGATGCTTATAATTGCTTGTTAGTTAACTGTTTTGATGCTATGATAAGTAGTTTGAATTGTCTAAACTGATTAAATACTTATCTGATATCATGATTTGTTGTTTGATTATGTGTTTTATCTGATAATATGATGTTATTAGGATAGGCTAGACCTTGAATATTAGTCCTGTCTGCTTGTCTTGATGATGTATATTTTGATTAAGATTTGAATATGTTACAACTGTTTATGTCAAAATTAGTTTTTATGTCAAAATTAAATGATAAAATGAATTTTCCAATGAATTTTGCATAATCACAAGAAATTTGGTTAAAAACATGAGAAAGTTGTTAATGGTGATAAGATATGATAATACTATTCAGTTCAAGCTTTAAAGAAGCTTAATAGAAGGAATTTTCAATGAAACGTCTCAAGTAGTTATTCTTGCTGAAAATTATGTCATTTGCACAGTTAGAAGAACATACACTTTAAAGGATACCATTAACCAGAAAACTGTAAGCACTTGAGGCAATTATAACTTGTTTTCTGTTCATTCACTTAAAATCATGTCAATAACTCTGACCTTGAAAGGATATATGCTCACATGTATGTTTGGTCCTATTAACCATTTGTGGTCAAACAGGGTAGCCATTTACCAGTCAAATAAGAGATATTGAGGTGTTTGAACTTAAGACTGTTTAATCATGGGAAATGATAGTACATTGACTACTTAGCCAATCATATGGATTTAATAGGCCCAAAGGGCACTTAGTACAGTCATTAACATGTATGGTTGTTTTCTCATGATGTGTAAAATTTAAGGTCATATAAACATAAAGAAACTGCTATATCTTATGTGGAGTTACATTGATGTCTATGCATGTTCCTATATATATATCTTTCCAAATGATAGGCAGAAAAGTGATTATCCAATCATACACAAGCCTGTTGGTATTTGGTCACCAAAATGAAATGTCTGATTTAAAAGAATGACACAGAACAACTGTGAACAACATAATTTTTAAAATATTTTATCAACCAAAAGTTGATTGATGTTCACAAAACATTTTGAAAGAAAATGCAAACATGAGGGTTAATTCTAGTACTACAGGGGTGGAGGCAATCATAAGTCCTTTAAACATCCTGAATGAAAGGCCTGTAAGTCCAAATTGCGTGACATGTAAGTCCAACGTTCAACCTCACATATGTTTGTAACTTTGAAAAGAAAAATTCTCAAAATTTTCAAAAATTGTTCTGTCATTAAAAGTTTTGACCAAATCCAGGGGGTCAAAGTCAAATTGGGGTGATCTGGAGAAAGCCAAATAAGCCTTGAGAATAGATAAGGAGCATCAGAAAACATCATGTGTTATCCATTAAGAATCATGCATCTTAAATGAAACTTAATCATATCACCAAAGAGATGAAATTCATGTTAAGTCTAGACCTGCTGTTGACCTGTCTATGTTGTCACAATAATGCTGAGAATGAAGTATTGAGAAAGCTACTTAGTCAATATGATCCCATTATTGAGATCTTTTCAGCTAAAGAAAAAAAATGTTTTGAAAAGAAACATAACTGAAATTTGATCTCTATATGCACCATTTGCTCTTTAAACTATGATCTTTAATGAAACATATTTGACAAATGTCATGACATGTGGTAAAAAAGAGTTGCATTTTTCCTCAAAAGGGTTGAATATGTATTTTCAGGCAAGGTTTGATGTTTACAAACCTTCCCGGGCACAAACAGTTGAATATGTATTTTCGGGTAAGGTTTAGTGTTTTATAACCTTTCCGAGCAAGCTTAGTCACTTTGGACTATGTTTATGTTCTGGCATGCTTTAAAGTGTTTACACTTACCGGGTAGCGTACACTTAATGTACTAAATTCCCAAGAAAGCATGAAGTCTACATATGTGAACAAGCAAGCTTTCAATAAGATTTCTTGTTCCGGGCAAGCTCTACATACTAAATGCTGCATATTGTACCGAGCAAGATTTGGAGATTCTAGAAAGTAGCACACTTAGGTGTTTTTATGTTTAATTTCATTCCGGGCATGCTATGTGTTAGTTGTGATTATGATTTCTTTGAAATTATAAGTGTTTCTGGGTAGACTTTGTTTTCCAGGCACACTTTATGTTCCGGGCACACTTTTGTTTCCTCAATATACTTGGTAATTTCAAAATGTGACTTTCCGGGTACACTGTCTGCTAGATCTCTTTTTCCAAGCATATCTTGTACTCTAGGAAGGTTTTTCGGGTATATTTTGCATAGGAGGATGTTCGGGCACACTTTGTACTCTTATGAAGGTTGCTCGGGCACACTTTACATCAAAGTATGCTTGATTGAATATGTTTCTTATTCTGATAGGGTTAATGCTAGATTAAGTTTTTAATTTAAATTTGAGAAAAGTAAGCTTTCTTCATTTTTACTTAAATTTATTTCTAAATTACTTTATCTTTAAATACTTTACCATTTCTGGGCATACTCCAAACCAACCATTCCTTAAATAGACAAGGAATTTATGAGCTAAAAGACAAAACACTTTTTAAGGTTCTCTCTTTACCTGGCATGCAAAAGAAAAGCAAATTCAAAAGAACTTTATCTGCAACTTTTCTGCCAAAATTGCAGATATGTACTTTAAGTTTGTCTTAACTTCCATTAAAGAGATTTTCGTATATATTGTTCAGTTTTGAAACTTCATTTTACTCACATTTATACTGTGTGTAGGTTTCAATATCTTTCAAGACGACGGTTTGAATCGAAGTATTCTTTATACCTTAATCCTTATCCTTCTCTTGCATACACTTTCTTATTGATCTAACTAAAAATTGTGTGTTCATAATTTTACAGAGAATCAGAAATGGATCCAACTCCAAGCAATCCCAACTCATACAAACATCATCTTTCTGAAGAACTGAAGAAGGCGTTACAAAGATTTCAAACCCTAATGAATGAGGTTGAGAAGACCTCAGCTGCCCCAAAACAGGGGGAGAAATCACTGATTTAGGGGGAAAATTCGTTAATGCATCTTTCAATGTATGAAGAAAATGATTCAGATACTGAAACTGACATTGTTCCAGAAGATGAAAAGAAACAACTCGAGGAGAGAAAGAAACTAAAAGGAAAAGAAGTTGCTCTAGAAGATGACAAAATTCAGATTATCAATTCACCAAAAGAGAACACAACGGACTCAGACATTGATAAATCTGATTTAGAGGCCAAAAGGGTGTATGTGTAAAGAATGACAGAGATTTATGACAGAGAATTTCTAAATCAAATGCTGACTGACAAAGATTTTGAAGAAGAAGAAAGTTTGATGGATATATTTGAAGACAACAAGAAATTAAGGGATGAATCAAACTATGAAGGATCAGATAGAAGTCCCACAAGAATTGATTGAAAATTGCCTTTAATGATAAAGAAATTCCAAATGGTGTGCTAGTATCTCTACTCAAGCTGATTAAACAGGAAGAACCAGAGACAGAGGTAAAAGAGAAACTAGACACTGTAATTAACAAAATTTCAAAAGCATTGACTGAAAAAAAGACTGTCAAAGGCAATGAATTAGAAATTTTGAAAATGAAAGATGAATTGGAAGAAGAAATGAAGGTTCAAAAGTTCTTGTGCAAGTATGGTGGAAAACCAAAATTCTTGGTGAAAAATGGAATTCCCTTTTATTCAGTTAAAATCATGACAAGAAAAGAGATTTTGAGCAACTTCAAGATAATAAAAAGACAACTGTTAAACAAGAAGATGAGAAATGCTCTGTCTCTAGATGTCAAGAACAAAGGAATATCCAAAAGGATGACTGATCTATCAAAAATGTCAATGAAAGGGAAATCCAAAGTAGAGGTCCTCTGTAACAAGACAAGTTCCTTTGTTTCGAAACAGAGAAACCAAAGCAGATACACTTGAAGATGGATGAACTTTCTGTTATAGGCAAAGAAAAGGCCAATAATCTTTCAGTCAACCACAATACTATGCCAAATGGAGTATTTTATGACTCAAGAACTGAACATCTGAATATTATGATGGAAAATGGAGAGATTGAGGAAATTTTCTCTAAAAGTGATTTCAGTAAATTCAGCCTATGGCAATTGAATGTGATTGCAGCACTACATCTATCTGACTATCAAGGGAGACACAGGCCACAAGTGCTAAGCAATCTGAATTATTAAGATTTTTAAGAGAACAAGGGAAGTTGAACTTTCCCTGTTTAAGCAAGCCTACTACAATGCCTCAAGAAGATGAAGATCTTATTTAGAATAGGCTTTGATATGTAATGTCTTCGAACACTCTTTGATTATGTAATTTGTTTATGTTAATGAATATGTAATTTGATTTTGATTTGATGTGTATTTTTGACTATGTGTAAGTAACTGTAGAAGTGTTTTGGGATAGCTGATGTGTTCCAATCTAGGGGGGAGATTGTTGAGTCAAGATTTGACCCAAAACTGACTACAAGGAAGATTGGAATCTTCTCAACCTCCTCATATATTATTAAGTATGGAACCGGCCACACCTGAGACATCCAAGCAAGATTTTACTTAGCCGGGCATGATAATTTGCCTATCGGGTAAGGTTATCTTCTTGAAGTCTTCCTTAGAGGATATCCGGGCAGGGTTCACTCTTTAGTGTTTACCCGAGCAGGGTTCACTAGTTAGTGTATACCCGGGCAAGGTTCTCTATATCAAGCAGGTTTGTTCTTCATAGCCGAGTAAGGTTCACTTCAGAGTAAGCTCTTGGCTAACCAAGCTCTAAAGCCAAGTGATTGGAAGATCGGGCAAGGTATTCTTTAATAATACAGTGGTCCGAGTAAGCTTATGTATAATGAAATATCTCAAGTAACATCGGGCAGAGTACAACTCAAGCAGGGTACAGTGCTCCCAAGCACATTTTGCTAATAAGCTAATTCCATGCAAGGAGTTGATGGGACCATTGAAGAACAAGGTTATGTCAGGCAAAGTCTGATATAATCAAGAAGTGTAACGATTCCGGCAAATCCAGGTATACCCTAGCCGGTATATACTATTTACGTGTCATTTAAATATTGATTATATGAGTTATAGTACGTATATACGAGTATATATGATTCATAGTACGAATCATACTCGATTATATAGTGAATCGTATTGGAATTACAATTAACCAATGAACGATTATTGAAACCCGAACGAATCGGGAATTACATTATAGACGAAGTATATAATGTTTAGTGATATTTACGAAGTATTAATGCTTCGGGATAAGTAAATTATAGCACAGAAAAAGGATTTCGATTTAATGGTACGTCGGTACGCTAAACGAAACCTTTAACACCAAACCAAGCAAGAGACGATCAATCAAGCCGAAAAAGATGCGTAATTATTAATAATATGATGTTTTAATGTCATGGGTTAAGTTTTAAAGTTTTTAAATCAGTTTTATATAAATTTTATGTTAACCCGAAAAACAACCATTTTAGGCTCGTTTTAAGCCGAATTACGAGTTTAAACGAGAAACGAACTGAACCAGATTATCCACAACATTATCCGGATTACACAATCCAAATGTGTGGCTAATATTGAAGTTGTGGGACCCACCCCCCACACCACCATATGGCCGGCCACCCCCACACCCCTTTTACACATTCCATTTTTTTTTCTTTCATCCAAACTCTCTCAAACTCTCTCAATCTTCAAACCTTCATCCAAGATTCATCCATTTTTCACCAAGATCTCAAGGTATATGCATGAATTGATGCTTGAATCTTGTTTTTAATTTCATAATTCTTGAGAAAAGGAGGTTTTCATGTGAAAAATGGGTGAAAACCCGAGATGAAACCGATTCTCGTATGATCAAGGGATGTATACAAGTTATACAAAGGATCTTGATCCAAGTAATTAGTTAAAAGTGTTTAGAATGAATTTTTACGGTTGAAATCTTGTCAAATGAATTTTCCATGTGAAAAACGGGTGAAAATCCGAGATGAAACCGACTCTTGCATGACCAAGAGATGTATACAAGTTATACAAGGGATCTTGGTCCAAGAAATGAGTAAAAAGAGTCGAGATCGGATTTTTACGGTCAAAATCGTTGTTTTGATGTTTTAACCGACACTAGGAAAGAAATGGCTTGATTGTGGGTATAACTTGCTTGGTGTGGTGTTGATGTGCTTGTAAGTGTTGTATCTAGCGGCTAGCAAAGGCTAGAAACCGAGATCCTTGCGATCTAAAGCTAGAAAACACAAAATAGTTCGGTTTTCGTGTGTTAATGAAATTTGGACAGATTTTCGTGTGCTTAGAGTCGGGTCACGAAATTTCACAGAGATGATCTACACATGAAAATATGAGATCTGTGAATTTTTGGTAATTTTTGGATAAAAGATGAATATTTGGTGAATTTAATGCTCGGTTTTGGCCAAATATAGTGAAAAATAGCAAAACATGATGAAAAATTCCGGAAAATTTAAGATAAGCTTTTTATAACATATAAAAGTCACCCACAATATTTTAGCTCAGTTGGAAAAGTCTAAGTAGGCTTTTCGGTGAAACGAGTTCTAGGGCTTTCTAGCTCGGTTTTGGGTGAAAATGGCTTGAAAAATAAGTTTTAAATTCTGGAAAAATTCCAGGAAGTTATGAGGATGATAGAGATCATCCCAGAAAAAATTGGGATTTTTCTAAAGTGTTTTGGTATTTTTGACATATTTAGTGTTATAATAAGATTTAAAAATAGATAAATAAATGTAAATATAGGAAAATAAATCTGTAAAAATTCCAGGAAGTTATGAGGATGACAGAGATCATCTCAGAAAAATTTGGGATTTTTCTAAAGTGTTTTGGTATTTTTGACATATTTAGTGTTTTAATAAGATTTAAAAATAGATACATAAATGTAAATATAGGAAAATAAATCAGGAAAAATTCCAGGAAGTTATGAGGATGACAGAGATCATCTCAGAAAAATTTGGGATTTTTCTAAAGTGTTTTGGTATTTTTGACATATTTAGTGTTTTAATAAGATTTAAAAATAGATAAATAAATGTAAATATAGGAAAATAAATCTGGAAAAATTCCAGGAAGTTATGAGGATGACAGAGATCATCCCAGAAAAATTTGGGATTTTTCTAAAGTGTTTTGGTATTTTTGACATATTTAGTGTTTTAATAAGATTTAAAAATAGATAAATAAATGTAAATATAAGAAAATAAATCTGGAAAAATTTTGTAAAATTTTATTTCTGTCAAAATAAGTTTTGTGCAAAATTTCAAGACCCGAGACTAATCGAGTAATTATTTGTGCTAAAAAGAACATAAAAACAAGTTTTTAAAGCTTAAAACGTGTAAACCGGCAAAGTTCGCATAAGCGAGCTGACTGGTACACGAAAACTTTAAAAATGGACTATTTTCATAAATCTAAGTAAATTAAGTAAAAATAAATCATCCGAAAATAATTCGGATGATTTGGGTAATTTTACCCGATTTTACCGTTTCCGGCACCGAAATACCGGAAACGGGCCCCGCGGCCAAACGGGGTGTCAAACCGAGCTATAATTTCTTCACTTTAACTAAATTGACTGTCAAACTCTAAGCAATGTTACCATCTGAGTCCTTAGAAGTGTCGCAGGGTTAACGTTGTCCCCGGATCGAGTACAGTACTGGGTTAACAATGTCCCCAGATGTACCGATTAATACGGATTTAGTTTATGGGAATTATATAGTAACGACTAGATATTATATTACAGATCCAGGCACGTAGCTGTTCATTGTATTACCCACAGACTCACAAAAAGGTGAGTTTTCACGAGCCCCTTTTAATGAATTGTTTTAATTATATTTTCCCGGGGCGGAAAACATGTCTTAAACATGTCTTATTTAAAGTATTTAAGTACATACCGATCGTATGGAAATACTTGTACATTTATATATATATGGACTGATGCACAGAATATATAAAATGTTTATCATGTGTTATTGTTCTGGGGTAACATAGTTCCCAGGGGTTATTATTGTTCTGGGGTAACATAGTTCCTAGGGGTTATTATTGTTCTGGGGTAACATAGTTCCCAGGGGTTATTATTGTTCTGGGGTAACATAGTTCCCAGGGGTTATTATTGTTCTGGGGTAACATAGTTCCCAGGGGTTGTTATTGTTCTGGGGTAACATAGTTCCCAGGGGTTGTTATTGTTCTGGGGTAACATAGTTCCCAGGGGTATTTATTGTTCTGGGGTAACATAGTTCCCAGGGGTTATTATTGTTCTAGGGTAACATAGTTCCCAGAAAGTTAATGGAAATGTTCTGGGGTAACCTAGTTCCCAGCATGATTATATTGTTAATAAATGATTATTAAAATGATTTGTCAGTGTTTATTTAAATTAGTGAAACTCACCAACTATTCGTAGTTGACCCGTTTTCTTTACATGTTTTCTAGGTATGCCCAAGTTGGAATGATTGATATGTGCTTAACTATCTGTGCTACCTGTTGGAAGCTTGCTACTCTATGTTTTGTAATGAATTTATTAATGTCTTATTGGTAAAATATGTGTGTAACACCTAGACAGTAATGAAACTCGCAACAATGTAATATGTTATAAATTAATGTAGTGGTATTTTCTTTATAAGCAATGCTGTTGATATCAGATGTGTCTGTTGCATCCCGTGTACGTTTCCGCTGCGGTTACGGGGTGTTACAGAACTTGGTATCAGAGCCATTGGTTATAAAGAATTAGGATGTCTGAAAGAGATACCTAAAATATAACCAGTAGCTCAAGTATTAAAGGATCTGAATATCAACTAATAATATATTGTGACGAGATCGGGATGAACTTGGATGGACAAGTGGGTTATTATGGTCCGGAACATAATAACAGACTTGTCTGCACGAGGGAATTCAGGGGAAGTCACGGGGAATTTAAATAGGTAAAATTGGCAACATATGTGTAATTATATGATAATATTATTATGTGGTAAAATTGTATAAGTAAGTGCATGTTAATTTGATTTTGAATTACACTATGAAAAGGGACTATATGTTTGTTAACTTGTGTGCAGGTAAAAATGGCAAGAACACCTAGTGTGTCGACGGAAGAGGACCCGGAAGAGGTCAGTTCCGGGGCCTCTGGAAGCCCAAGTGTAGAACCCAGCTCCGAGCCTTCGGAGGCTAGTCATAGTACTTCTAGACAGACCACCCCAGCTAGGAGTGCTAGTTTACCCTCCCCTGCTAGGGTTACCAGGTCTCCTACCCCGCCCGCACCACAGACCGCCCCGATTCCCCCCAGACACGGTCCCCGCCTCACGGCGCGGATCAGTGCCCCGTATGTTCCGCCCACTGTTACCCCACCCAGATCCACTTACCATAGGGGCGAGTCCTCCCGCCCCCAGTCCGAGCCTGCGACCCTACCTGTGTGGGGTCTTCCGAGGCAGGAACGGGACTTGGCGGCTTGGCTACGTGTTCTCACCGAACAGGTGAACGAGCACTCTGCCGCCCTGGTCGTGGGGGTACAGAGGCGGGCGTACCTCGGGGACAGCATACTGGACCACCAGTATGCTATTAACCAGTTAAAAAGGGAGTGCTCATACTCCCACTGGTTGATCGGCCAGATGGAAACCCGAATGCGGGTTATGGTGGCGGTGTTGGTGGTGCTGGTGGCGGTGTTGGTGGGGTTGGTTTACCACCATGTGTAGATGTGTTAGATGGTAGAATCTTGAACCGCTTTTTGATACTCCATGTGAGCAGTTAGTGGTGATGCTAACATGGAGTGAATCTTGTTTAGTGATGATACAACCACTGGCCCATAGGGGGTCTCTTTTAGGGCATATCATTATCGATACTTTTGGGTATCATTCAAGCACTGACCCTTTTACGGGTTATGTCGAGATGATACCGACATAGGGCCCTTGTAATAAAACTTAGTTATGTAATGTTGACTGGAAAGTATGTAAACTGATGTTGGTGTAATATGTATCCATGTTTACTAATGAATGAAATATGTATTGTGTTTTATAATTTGAAATGGTATTGATTATATGTATTTCTTGATGTTGTGTAGAATGGCACCGAAACGATCAACGAAAATATCGGAAGTAGATGTGAGCCGTTTGATTGCTCAACAGTTGGAGGCGGCGATACCGGATATAGTATCGCGCATCGCCGCCAGTATTAATAACTCGACCAATCCAACCCCTCCGAGCAATCAAACGCCCATAAATAATGACGGGGAACAAAATGCTAATCCTCCAAGGAATGATAACACTATTCCGAGTAATGACGCACCGCCTAGGGTGGTCGTTACTGACAGCAATGGCCCTATACCTACGGTAGAGACAAACCGTACGGAACCAATTCGTGCATCCAGGGGATGTTCGATCAAGGATTTCATGTTGTGCAAGCCATTAGAGTTTAGCGGGTCTGAAGGACCGAATGGGTTAGTTAAATGGATAGAGAAAATCGAATCAGTGGTGAATATTAGCAACTGTCCCGAGGATTGTATCGTTAAGTACGCCACCTGTACATTCACCGACCATGCCTTGACATGGTGGAACACCATAGTACAGACTCGAGGTCAGGTGGCGACAAACCACATGACCTGGACGGAGCTTAAGGCTCTTGTGTTGGAACATTTCTGTCCAAAGAATGAATTGCAGAAACTGGAAAATGAGTGGTGGAATCTGGAGATGAAGGGGGCGGACCACTTGGGTTATACCAATCGGTTCAATGAACTGTCACGATTAGTACCGTGGTTGGTCACCCCGGGGACGAAGAGGGTGGAACGTTATATTTGGGGACTTACTCCAGTAGTGAGGAGTATAGTCAACGCGGGGGGACACCGGACGTATGAAAGTGCAGTGACACAGGCTGGCATAGTCACGTATGATTTCTTGCGGAGCGGATCACTAAAGGTGACAGGAGAATCCGCTGGGGGAAAACGGGGTGCGCATGATCATAGAGTCCAAGAAAAGCAGCAAAGCAAACGAGCTAGGCCCGCTGCCCAGAGCTATGCCATGACTAGTTTGGGCGGAAGGCATGAACCGCAGAAGGGAACGTTTCCTAGGTGCGGGAAATGTGGTTACCACCATAGTGGCGTGTGCAAGGAGGTGGTGTGCCACCGGTGTGGCAGGGTTGGACACTACGCACCAAATTGTAAGACAAATCTGAACAACCTGAACCGACAACCACAACCTATTCGGGCGCAACCATTTAGAACTCAACCAGCCCGACAGCAGAACCCGCAAGGAAACCAGATGGTGACCACTATCCGTGCTTGCTACGAATGCGGCAGCACGGATCACTTCAAAAGGAACTGCCCGAAACTGAATCAGGGAGGAAACGGGAGACAACTCGCGGGTCAGCCATCGTCGTCCAATCCGGCGCGAGGCCGAGCATTTGTGATGGGAGCGAACGAGGCGCGCCAGGACCCCAGCGTAGTGACAGGTACCTTCCTCGTCTCTGATCATTACGCTTCTGTATTATTTGATACAGGCGCCGATAGAAGTTTTGTCTCCGTTAGATTCCTTTCGATAGCAAACCTTCCTATTGGTGAAACCATAGAACCCTACACCGTAGAGGTCGCTAACGGTAAAACCATGATAGTTAATCGGATTGTTCGGAATTGCCCTTTTATTCTGAGCGAACAATCTTTCCTGATCGACTTATTACCGGTAGAATTGGGTAGTTTTGACGTGATAGTGGGAATGGATTGGTTGGCACGTAATAGGGTAGAAATAAACTGTGAAAAGAAAACCGTCAAGATCCGGGTGTCGGATGACGAGGAGGTATTAGTGCAGGGAGAAAAATCCGGCACCATGATACCATTTATATCCCACCTCAAGGTGTTGAAATATATACGTCAGGGATGTGTGGCGTATCTAGCGAGCCAGACGGCCGCTGATTCTGAGGAAAAACGGGTGGACGATATTCCCGTGGTACGCGAATTTCCACAAGTTTTTCCAGAGGAACTTCCTGGATTACCGCCAACCCGACAGGTCGAATTCAGAATCGATCTGTTACCACAAGCTGGCCCTGTTGCTAAGGCCCCTTACAGACTTGCACCGTCCGAGATGCAAGAATTATCCAACCAGTTGCAGGAATTGTTGGATAAGGGATTTATTCGTCCCAGCTATTCCCCGTGGGGTGCACCTGTACTATTTGTGAAAAAGAAGGACGGAAGCCTTCGAATGTGCATTGACTACAGGGAATTGAATAAGTTAACCATCAAAAATAGGTATCCTCTTCCCCGGATCGATGATTTGTTCGACCAACTACAAGGTGCGAGCTATTTCTCAAAGATTGATCTTAGATCGGGATACCACCAAGTTAAAATTCAGGAGGAGGATATCCCAAAAACCGCGTTTCGGACTCGCTACGGCCACTACGAATTTCTAGTTATGCCTTTTGGGCTAACAAATGCGCCAGCGGTGTTCATGGATCTCATGAACCGAGTCTGTAAACCCTATCTCGACAAATTCGTCATTGTATTTATTGACGATATTTTGATATATTCAAAAAGTAAAGAAGAACATGAGCGACTTTTGAGGTTAGTTTTGGAGCTTTTGGATCAGGAGAAGTTGTATGCAAAATTCTCCAAGTGTAACTTCTGGTTACAAGAGGTGCAATTCCTCGGTCACGTTATAAACCACCAAGGAATACACGTTGATCCGAGTAAAGTTGAAGCAATTAAGGATTGGCAAGCGCCTAAATCTCCGAAGGAAATCCGCCAATTCTTAGGCTTAGCTGGATACTATCGTCGATTTATAGAGAACTTTTCCAGCATCGCCCAACCTTTAACCCTCCTGACTCAAAAGGATCGGAAATATGAATGGGGTGAAGAGCAGGAAACGGCGTTTCAAACGCTAAAGCAAAGGTTGTGTCAAGCGCCAATCTTATGTCTCCCCGACGGAGACGATGGATTTGTTGTATATTGTGACGCATCCCGTAAAGGGTTAGGATGCGTGTTAATGAAAAATAAAAAGGTCATAGCCTATGCGTCTCGACAGTTAAAAGTCCATGAGAAAAACTACACTACTCATGACTTGGAACTGGGAGCAGTCATCTTTGCACTTAAAATCTGGAGACACTATCTCTACGGTACAAAGTGCACCATATTCACTGATCATAAAAGTTTGCAACACATATTCGATCAAAAAGAACTGAATATGAGGCAACGAAGATGGGTCGAATTATTAAGTGACTATGACTGTGACATACGGTATCACCCAGGCAAGGCTAACGTTGTAGCCGATGCCTTGAGTAGAAAGGATCGAGTCAAGCCACTACGCGTGCGAGCGTTGGGAATGGTAGTCCAATCGAGCCTTTCGGATTTGATTCGAGTCGCTCAACGTGAGGCGTTGAAAGAGGACCAATTGGATAAAGAAGGACTTTACGGGAATGAGAAGAATTTCGAACAGCGTGTGGACGAAATTCTCTATTTCAAAAATCGGATTTGGATCCCGACCCTCCATGACCTTCGTGATTTGATCATGGAGGAAGCGCATAAATCGAAATATTCCATACATCCGGGATCGGATAAGATGTATAAGGATGTGAAGGAGTTCTACTGGTGGCCGGGTATGAAAAAGGATATAGCCACCTACGTCGGCAAGTGTACGACGTGTGCGAGGGTTAAGGCGGAACACCAGAAACCCTCGGGGATGTTACAACAACCGGAGATTCCCGAATGGAAATGGGAGCAAATCACAATGGATTTCGTGACACACCTCCCTAAGACATCCCGGGGAAATGATGCAATTTGGGTAATCGTGGATAGATTAACCAAATCGGCACATTTTATTCCGATTAGAAACAATTATAACACCGAGAGACTTGCGCAAATTTATATAAATGAAATAGTGTCTCGTCATGGCATCCCCATCTCGATCATCTCCGATAGGGATAGCCATTTCACCTCCAAACTTTGGCAAGCTGTTCAAGAAGCATTGGGAACACGTATTGACCTAAGCACGGCTTACCACCCTCAGACCGATGGTCAGTCTGAGAGGACCATTCGAACTTTGGAGGATTTGCTTCGTGCCTGCGTACTGGACTTTAAGGGAAATTGGGATCAACATCTCCCACTCGTTGAATTTTCCTATAATAACAGTTACCATAGCAGTATAAAGGCAGCACCTTATGAAGCATTGTATGGACGTAAGTGCCGATCACCACTTTGCTGGTCTGAAGTGGGTGACTCGCAGGTCATTAGATCGGATCTGGTCCAGGAGACGACCGGCAAGATTCTTGAAATTAAGAACAACCTGAAAGCTGCGCGGGATCGGCAGAAGAGTTATGCCGATACCCGTCGAAAACCGTTGTCATTTGAGAAGGGTGAAAAGGTATATTTGAAAGTATCACCGTGGAAGGGTGTGGTCAGGTTTGGCAAGGCGGGGAAGTTAGCCCCGAGATACATTGGACCATTCGACATTATTGCAAAGATCGGTCCTGTAGCATACCGATTAGAACTGCCTGATGAACTAAGTGCAGTTCACAACGTGTTTCATGTGTCAAATTTAAAAAGATGTCTGTCGGATGAGACATCGGTGTTACCCTTAGAGGGTGTTCAAATAAGTGATAGGCTCAACTTCGTAGAGGAGCCCATCGAAATAGTGGACGGTAAGATCAAGCAACTTAGACACAATAAGATCTCGTTGGTCAAAGTTAGATGGAATTCGCAACGAGGCCCAGAATTTACTTGGGAACGAAAGGATGAATTTCGGAAGAAATACCCCCACCTATTTCCTCAAAAGGAAGTAGTTGACGTGTAAAATTTCGAGGACGAAATTTTTATAACGTGGGGAGAATGTAACGATTCCGGCAAATCCAGGTATACCCTAGCCGGTATATACTATTTACGTGTCATTTAAATATTGATTATATGAGTTATAGTACGTATATACGAGTATATATGATTCATAGTACGAATCATACTCGATTATATAGTGAATCGTATTGGAATTACAATTAACCAATGAACGATTATTGAAACCCGAACGAATCGGGAATTACATTATAGACGAAGTATATAATGTTTAGTGATATTTACGAAGTATTAATGCTTCGGGATAAGTAAATTATAGCACAGAAAAAGGATTTCGATTTAATGGTACGTCGGTACGCTAAACGAAACCTTTAACACCAAACCAAGCAAGAGACGATCAATCAAGCCGAAAAAGATGCGTAATTATTAATAATATGATGTTTTAATGTCATGGGTTAAGTTTTAAAGTTTTTAAATCAGTTTTATATAAATTTTATGTTAACCCGAAAAACAACCATTTTAGGCTCGTTTTAAGCCGAATTACGAGTTTAAACGAGAAACGAACTGAACCAGATTATCCACAACATTATCCGGATTACACAATCCAAATGTGTGGCTAATATTGAAGTTGTGGGACCCACCCCCCACACCACCATATGGCCGGCCACCCCCACACCCCTTTTACACATTCCATTTTTTTTTCTTTCATCCAAACTCTCTCAAACTCTCTCAATCTTCAAACCTTCATCCAAGATTCATCCATTTTTCACCAAGATCTCAAGGTATATGCATGAATTGATGCTTGAATCTTGTTTTTAATTTCATAATTCTTGAGAAAAGGAGGTTTTCATGTGAAAAATGGGTGAAAACCCGAGATGAAACCGATTCTCGTATGATCAAGGGATGTATACAAGTTATACAAAGGATCTTGATCCAAGTAATTAGTTAAAAGTGTTTAGAATGAATTTTTACGGTTAAAATCTTGTCAAATGAATTTTCCATGTGAAAAACGGGTGAAAATCCGAGATGAAACCGACTCTTGCATGACCAAGAGATGTATACAAGTTATACAAGGGATCTTGGTCCAAGAAATGAGTAAAAAGAGTCGAGATCGGATTTTTACGGTCAAAATCGTTGTTTTGATGTTTTAACCGACACTAGGAAAGAAATGGCTTGATTGTGGGTATAACTTGCTTGGTGTGGTGTTGATGTGCTTGTAAGTGTTGTATCTAGCGGCTAGCAAAGGCTAGAAACCGAGATCCTTGCGATCTAAAGCTAGAAAACACAAAATAGTTCGGTTTTCGTGTGTTTATGAAATTTGGACAGATTTTCGTGTGCTTAGAGTCGGGTCACGAAATTTCACAGAGATGATCTACACATGAAAATATGAGATCTGTGAATTTTTGGTAATTTTTGGATAAAAGATGAATATTTGGTGAATTTAATGCTCGGTTTTGGCGAAAAATAGTGAAAAATAGCAAAACATGATGAAAAATTCCGGAAAATTTAAGATAAGCTTTTTATAACATATAAAAGTCACCCACAAAATTTTAGCTCAGTTGGAAAAGTCTAAGTAGGCTTTTCGGTGAAACGGGTTCTAGGGCTTTCTAGCTCGGTTTTGGGTGAAAATGGCTTGAAAAATATGTTTTAAATTCTGGAAAAATTCCAGGAAGTTATGAGGATGATAGAGATCATCCCAGAAAAATTTGGGATTTTTCTAAAGTGTTTTGGTATTTTTGACATATTTAGTGTTTTAATA
The DNA here is from genome assembly GCF_021521415.1 of Bidens hawaiensis. Lineage (NCBI taxonomy): Eukaryota > Viridiplantae > Streptophyta > Magnoliopsida > Asterales > Asteraceae > Bidens > Bidens hawaiensis. The sequence goes on from NW_027491907.1 coordinate 721,271, forward strand.
AGATTTAAAAATAGATAAATAAATGTAAATATAGGAAAATAAATCTGTAAAAATTCCAGGAAGTTATGAGGATGACAGAGATCATCTCAGAAAAATTTGGGATTTTTCTAAAGTGTTTTGGTATTTTTGACATATTTAGTGTTTTAATAAGATTTAAAAATAGATAAATAAATGTAAATATAGGAAAATAAATCTGGAAAAATTCCAGGAAGTTATGAGGATGACAGAGATCATCTCAGAAAAATTTGGGATTTTTCTAAAGTGTTTTGGTATTTTTGACATATTTAGTGTTTTAATAAGATTTAAAAATAGATAAATAAATGTAAATATAAGAAAATAAATCTGGAAAAATTTTGTAAAATTTTATTTCTGTCAAAATAAGTTTTGTGCAAAATTTCAAGACCCGAGACTAATCGAGTAATTATTTGTGCTAAAAAGAACATAAAAACAAGTTTTTAAAGCTTAAAACGTGTAAACCGGCAAAGTTCGCATAAGCGAGCTGACTGGTACACGAAAACTTTAAAAATGGACTATTTTCATAAATCTAAGTAAATTAAGTAAAAATAAATCATCCGAAAATAATTCGGATGATTTGGGTAATTTTACCCGATTTTACCGTTTCCGGCACCGAAATACCGGAAACGGGCCCCGCGGCCAAACGGGTGTCAAACCGAGCTATAATTTCTTCACTTTAACTAAATTGACTGTCAAACTCTAAGCAATGTTACCATCTGAGTCCTTAGAAGTGTCGCAGGGTTAACGTTGTCCCCGGATCGAGTACAGTACTGGGTTAACAATGTCCCCAGATGTACCGATTAATACGGATTTAGTTTATGGGAATTATATAGTAACGACTAGATATTATATTACAGATCCAGGCACGTAGCTGTTCATTGTATTACCCACAGACTCACAAAAAGGTGAGTTTTCACGAGCCCCTTTTAATGAATTGTTTTAATTATATTTTCCCGGGGCGGAAAACATGTCTTAAACATGTCTTATTTAAAGTATTTAAGTACATACCGATCGTATGGAAATACTTGTACATTTATATATATATGGACTGATGCACAGAATATATAAAATGTTTATCATGTGTTATTGTTCTGGGGTAACATAGTTCCCAGGGGTTATTATTGTTCTGGGGTAACATAGTTCCTAGGGGTTATTATTGTTCTGGGGTAACATAGTTCCCAGGGGTTATTATTGTTCTGGGGTAACATAGTTCCCAGGGGTTGTTATTGTTCTGGGGTAACATAGTTCCCAGGGGTTGTTATTGTTCTGGGGTAACATAGTTCCCAGGGGTTGTTATTGTTCTGGGGTAACATAGTTCCCAGGGGTATTTATTGTTCTGGGGTAACATAGTTCCCAGGGGTTATTATTGTTCTAGGGTAACATAGTTCCCAGAAAGTTAATGGAAATGTTCTGGGGTAACCTAGTTCCCAGCATGATTATATTGTTAATAAATGATTATTAAAATGATTTGTCAGTGTTTATTTAAATTAGTGAAACTCACCAACTATTCGTAGTTGACCCGTTTTCATTACATGTTTTCTAGGTATGCCCAAGTTGGAATGATTGATATGTGCTTAACTATCTGTGCTACCTGTTGGAAGCTTGCTACTCTATGTTTTGTAATGAATTTATTAATGTCTTATTGGTAAAATATGTGTGTAACACCTAGACAGTAATGAAACTCGCAACAATGTAATATGTTATAAATTAATGTAGTGGTATTTTCTTTATAAGCAATGCTGTTGATATCAGATGTGTCTGTTGCATCCCGTGTACGTTTCCGCTGCGGTTACGGGGTGTTACAGAACTTGGTATCAGAGCCATTGGTTATAAAGAATTAGGATGTCTGAAAGAGATACCTAAAATATAACCAGTAGCTCAAGTATTAAAGGATCTGAATATCAACTAATAATATATTGTGACGAGATCGGGATGAACTTGGATGGACAAGTGGGTTATTATGGTCCGGAACATAATAACAGACTTGTCTGCACGAGGGAATTCAGGGGAAGTCACGGGGAATTTAAATAGGTAAAATTGGCAACATATGTGTAATTATATGATAATATTATTATGTGGTAAAATTGTATAAGTAAGTGCATGTTAATTTGATTTTGAATTACACTATGAAAAGGACTATATGTTTGTTAACTTGTGTGCAGGTAAAAATGGCAAGAACACCTAGTGTGTCGACGGAAGAGGACCCGGAAGAGGTCAGTTCCGGGGCCTCTGGAAGCCCAAGTGTAGAACCCAGCTCCGAGCCTTCGGAGGCTAGTCATAGTACTTCTAGACAGACCACCCCAGCTAGGAGTGCTAGTTTACCCTCCCCTGCTAGGGTTACCAGGTCTCCTACCCCGCCCGCACCACAGACCGCCCCGATTCCCCCCAGACACGGTCCCCGCCTCACGGCGCGGATCAGTGCCCCGTATGTTCCGCCCACTGTTACCCCACCCAGATCCACTTACCATAGGGGCGAGTCCTCCCGCCCCCAGTCCGAGCCTGCGACCCTACCTGTGTGGGGTCTTCCGAGGCAGGAACGGGACTTGGCGGCTTGGCTACGTGTTCTCACCGAACAGGTGAACGAGCACTCTGCCGCCCTGGTCGTGGGGGTACAGAGGCGGGCGTACCTCGGGGACAGCATACTGGACCACCAGTATGCTATTAACCAGTTAAAAAGGGAGTGCTCATACTCCCACTGGTTGATCGGCCAGATGGAAACCCGAATGCGGGTTATGGTGGCGGTGTTGGTGGTGCTGGTGGCGGTGTTGGTGGGGTTGGTTTACCACCATGTGTAGATGTGTTAGATGGTAGAATCTTGAACCGCTTTTTGATACTCCATGTGAGCAGTTAGTGGTGATGCTAACATGGAGTGAATCTTGTTTAGTGATGATACAACCATTGGCCCATAGGGGGTCTCTTTTAGGGCATATCATTATCTATACTTTTGGGTATCATTCAAGCACTGACCCTTTTACGGGTTATGTCGAGATGATACCGACATAGGGCCCTTGTAATAAAACTTAGTTATGTA